>NC_090448.1:915599223-916242973 GCF_031143425.1 Pleurodeles waltl | reverse complement strand
GTGCTTGAGAGGAAGGGCCCAGCGGAGCGGTGCTTGAGATGAAGGGCCCAGCGGAGCGGTGCAGAGACGGCGGGGCCCTGTTCAGCGGTGCTTCTCACAGCAGGGCCCTGTTCAGCGGTGCTTCTCACGGCGGGTCCCTGTTCAGCGGTGCTTCTCACGGCGGGGCCCTGTTCAGCGGTGCTTCTCACGGCGGGGCCCTGTTCAGCTGTGCTTCTCACGGTGGGGCCCTGTTCAGCGGTGCTTGTCTTGTGTTCCTAGGGAACCAGATCTGGGCAATCATTCCCGCTCAGTCGCCATCCGACCTATCGCTTGCGGGGCCCTCCTGTGCAGGACTCCTGGGCCCCTGGGTGTCCTCCGTCACACCCCAAATGGGGCTGGTGGGGCCCTCCTGGGCAGCTCGCCTGCTGCCGGACTTGTCCGCCCTGCTGCCCTTGCCCCCCTTGGCGGAATCTCTGGGGCCCTTGCCTCCCTTTGTGGATGGGCCAGGTGACGGTGCAAGGGTGGTGTCCTTGGGGGCAGCCGTCTCAGGCCTGTCGCGCCGGCCCTTCCCTTTTTTGGTTCTTTTCCCAGGGGGTGGGCTGGCTGACCCCTTGCTGCTGGCCGATGTTCCTGCCCTAGGAGCTGGTGGACTCCAATAGCCCTGAACGATGGTCCTAGTAGGTGCAGGGCTTGTGGTGGCTGAGGTGCTGTTTGGACTCTTACGAGATGGAGGGGGTGGGTCAGGTGATGCAAAGAGGTTAATTTTGGAGAGGAACAACTTTTTAGGAGCAATGGGAAGGGTAGGTGCAGTGGGTATGGGAGTGGAGGGAGAGGATGTGGTTGTAGGAGAGTCAAGTGCGCTGTCTTTGGGTGCAGGTGCTTGTGCTGGAGGCTGTCGTGAGGAAATGGCTGTTGGGTGGGTGACTGCCTGCGTTTGTGTGGTTTGGAAGAGGGGGTGACAGACACAGTGGGAGAGGACACAGGGGACGTGTAAATGGCAGTGGGGGTGGTGACTGCACGTGTGCGGACTGTTCTTGTGGGTGTGGTGGTGATGGACGTACTGGCTGATGGTGGTGTGCATGCAGGTGTGAGTGGAGACGTCACAGGGAGGGAGGAGGGAGACGAGGAGGAGCGGGACACAGAGGAGGCAGTGGCTGTTGGCATGTCTGCATGTGGATGTTGCTTGGGTGAATGCTTGTGTGATCTGTGGTGCTTATGTCTGGATGAGCTGCCCTTGGGTGTTGAGGTGTGTGCAGGCTGGTCTGTAGGTGTGTCTGGGATAGGCAGAGGAACAGGGGAGTGGGACTGGGTTGAGGAAGTTGGAGGGGGGAGGCTAGACACAGGGACAATTGCTGCCGTCAGTGCTGAGGCCAGAGCGTTGAACGATCGCTGATGGGCAGCCTGACCCGAATGAATGCCCTCCAGGTATGCATTGCTCCGATGCACCTCCCTTTCTACCCCCTGGATGGCATTCAAAAGGGTAGACTGCCCAACAATGAGCGTCTGGAGGAGGTCAATGATCTCCGCACTGAGGGCAGCAGGGGTAACTGGGGCAGGACCTGAGGTGCCAGGGGCGAAGGAGATGCCCGGCTTCCTGGCCGAGCGGGCACGGGGCTAACGCTGAGGGGCTGCTGGGAGGGCGGGGCTGGTGCGCTGGGTGGCGGCTGTACCTGTTGTTGCGGTGGGCACGGGTGGTGCCTCCACCACAAGGGAGCTCCCTTCCGAGGACGTGTCGGTGTCGCTGACGTCTCCACGGGTCCCCGTTGTGGAGCCCCCCTCGCCCTCCGTCTCACTGGTGTACTCTGAGTCGGTTGCATGGCCCTCCGGGGCCATGTGAGATGCAGCTCCCTCGTGCGCCGATGCCACTTCTCCTCCGTCTGATGATGCTAATGCACAGATGAACAGGAAAACCAAATAAAGGGGGGGGAGAAGAAAGAAAGACATGTTGAGTGCATTGGCGGCACCGTTGGCGGAGAGGACAGACACAGAAGCCCCCTGCACTACGCCGTGCACTCGGGGTACACTACTCAATTATTGTGACTTGGCCTACAAGTCAATGGACGACAAATGCACACATAGGTGAGGCCCAACCATGGATATCTGTACTTAGCACCCTACAGAGGTGGGGGGCGGGGGCACAGGGCCATGCCTAACGGAGGGGCCTAGCCTACAGAAACCGCCCTGGCCTAGAGATAGCCACAGCCCTCCTCCCCCACCCAGACACCTCCACTGTGCGCTAATATAGCAGAATGTGCTGATACTCACCCCCTTGTGTCTGCTGTGATGTCCTCACACGCCCATCCAAATCGGGGTAGGCCACCGCCAGGATCCGGGACATCAGGGGGATCAATTGCCGTGTGGCACCCCGCCTAGGTTGGGAGGCCATCCCCAGCAGAGCCTCGGCGGTCTTTCTGCTCCCGCGGCGGATGTCCTCCCACCTCTTGCGGCAGTGGGTGCCCCGTCTGTTGTGGACCCCCAGGGCCCGGACGTCCTTGGCGATGGCACGCCAAATGTCGATCTTCTGATGGGCGCTGACCTATGTGCCATGGACAGGATGGAACAAGAAATATCATCACTTTCCTGCATGGTCGATGTGAGTGGCCCCCCCTCCCCAACCTTGCCATGTGGCACATGCTCTCATCTGTCATGCGTTGCACTACCCATTCGCACCCCTCCCCACCATCTTACACCCACCCCACTCAACACAGGCATAGCCCATAGTACGTGCTCCCTGTGTACTTACCTGTTGGTCTGGAGGACCGTAGAGTAGCGCATACTGGGGGAGGACCCCAACCACAAGTTTCTCCAATTCCTCAGATGTGAAGGCAGGGGCCCTTTCCCCAGTCGCAGCAGCCATTGTATCTCCCAGACCGAGGTCACAGCAGCACTTGCAGTATAGGTCCTCTCCTGTGGATGATCAGGTCTCGAGTGATTAAGCAGTTAGAAAATGGCGGTCACGCCCGCGGCGGTGCGTACCGCGGCGTGCGTACCGCGACCGCCGGCGCACATCGTCATTGGCTCCTGAGACCCATAGGGTTCAATGTTAACCAATGCTGCTTTGCGCCGCGGTCTTCGACCGCCTACCGCCATGGTGTGCCACGCCAGCGCATTGACCTCACATCCCATTGTCACACTTCACAGGTCAGGCAGCCGCCATTTCAAGGGCCCACATGGCTTAATTTCTACTGCGTCACACAGGCCTAGGCCTTGCATTGCCACTCATACAAGCCATTCAATGCATAGCGAATCGTGTTTTGTGCAAGCTGTGGTTACGTACCTGTGGGTTGCTTGACTCTGTGCTCCATGTTGTCCTTCCTAGGCACCGTCCGCTGGGACTTGCGAGGAGATGGAGGAATCCTCCCGTGTACAGACCGCTGGTGGACCTGTCGACAATGGAAGAACGACATGTCATACTGACATACAGACTTGACCGAGCCACTATACAGGAACTGTGTGCCCAGCTGGAGCCAGACCTGATGTCCCCCATTCGCCAACCCACAGGGATTCCCCCTCTGGTGCAGGTTCTGTCAGTACTCCATTTTTTGGCAAGTGGCTCATTCCAAACAACAGTGGCCATATCATCAGAGATGTCTCAGCCTATGTTTTCTAAGGTTTTGTCCAGAGTGTTGTCTGCCCTGATGAAATACATGCGGAGCTACATTGTTTTCCCTGAGGTGGGCGATTTGGCTACAGTGAAGGGTGATTTCTATGCCCTTGGACATATCCCAAACATCATTGGTGCCATTGATGGGACCCATGTGGCTTTGGTTCCCCCCAGTGGAAGTGAGCAGGTGTACAGGAACAGAAAAAGTTATCATTCGATGAATGTCCAGGTGGTCTGTTTGGCTGACCAGTACATCTCCCATGTAAATGCCAAGTTCCCTGGGTCTGTGCATGACGCGACCATCATGCGAAATAGCAGCATCCCTTATGTGATGGAACAGCTACAGAGACACCATGTGTGGCTAATAGGTGACTCTGGTTACCCCAACCTGTCGTGGCTACTTACCCCAGTGAGGAATCCCAGGACAAGGGCAGAGGAACGCTACAATGAGGCCAATGGGCGAACTAGGAGGGTTATAGAAAGAACCTTCGGCCTCCTGAAGGCCAGGTTTAGGTGTCTGCATATGACAGGTGGATCCCTAATGTACTCACCAAAGAAGGTGTGCCATATCATCGTGGCCTGCTGTATGCTTCACAACCTGGCTTTGCGACGCCAGGTGCCTTTCCTGCAGGAGGATGGTCCAGATGGTGGTGTTGTAGCAGCTGTGGAGTCTGTGGAGAGTGAAGAGGAGGAAGACGACGGGGACGACACAGACAACAGGGACACAGTGATACAACAGTATTTTCAGTAGCACACAGGTACGAATCAACCACGCCATTTTACATTTACTTAAAGTCTCCTGCCTCTCTACTGTCTGAGTTCCCCCCCCAGTTCCAGTTAACTGAGTTGTGACTTTCCCTTCCGTTTTCAGAGCTGTGGGCCCCACTGCGTGACCTCTGCTTTGTTTGCCCATGGACTACAGCTGTGTGATAGTGGTATGTTGTCATCACAATGTAACTGAACATTTTGGCACTGTTATGTCTAATACATTTGTTCAAAATACAAGCAGACTCCAGATTTTTTGGGTGCAAGAAGTGATTTATTTCAAGTGACAGGGGCCCTTTGTGGTGCCACATGGTCCCGCAATGTGGTGACTATCTGGGTTAGGGCCACGACGATGGTCCCCATTGCGGAACTAATGTTCCTCAGTTCCTCTCTGAACCCCATGTACTGTTGCTCCTGCATGACCTGGATCTCCTGGAACCTGGCCAGTACCGTAGCCATCATCTCCTGGGAGTGGTGGTATGCTCCCATGATGGAGGAGAGGGCCTCTTGGAGAGTCGGTTCCCTGGGCCTGTCCCCCCCCTGTCGCACAGCAGCCCTCCCAGTTCCCCTGTTTCCGTGGGCCTCTGTCCCCTGGACGGTGTGCCCACTACCACTGCCCCCAGGTCCCTGTTGTTGTTGGGGTGGTGGGTCAACCTGGGTGCCCTGTAGTGGTGGACACACCGCTGATTGACGTGTCCTGGAGACAGAGGCATGGGCCCGCTGGGTGGGAGCTGTGCTGGTGTTCCCAGAGGGGGTTAGGTCTGGTGTAGCCTGTGGCTGTCTGTGGGGAACCGACTGTCCCGAGGTCCCCGATGAGCCGGGCTGGTCATCAGGGTCCAGGGAGACAGAGCTGCTGTCATCACTGGGGGCCTCTTCTGGGGGTGGGATGGACATCTCTGGACCCTCCTGGGCGATGTGGTGGCGTTCGGGTCCTGCAGGGGTATAAGAGTATGGTTATTGCTTCTGTGTGTGGCATTTCGTGTAATGGGTGGGTGGCCGTGTCCCCCAGTGCTGGCATTCCCTTGTGGGGGCTTTTGTGATGGTGGCTTGTGGGGGTGATGGGTGTGTGCAGTGGGCATGCTTTGGGGATGGGTGTCCATGCTTTGGGGACGCACGCAGGGCTAGGTTTTGGGATGGGTGGGATGTGATGGTGAGCCATTTGCAAGGAGTTGGTGTGATGGGGGTGGGGTTGAGGGTGGGGGTATGATTTGGCATGCAGGTGGGGTGGGGGGAATGAAGTAGTGGAGATTTGACTTACCAGAGTCCATTCCTCCGCCTACTCCTGCGAGGCCCTCAGGATGCAGGATATGCAAGACTTCCTCCTCCCACGCTGTGAATTCTGGGGGAGTAGGTGGGGGTCCGCCGCCAGTCCGCTGTACCGCGATGTTGTGCCTTGATACCATGGAACGCACCTTCCCCCGTAGGTCGTTCCACCGCTTCCTGATGTCGTCCCGATTGCGTGGATGCTGTCCCACAGCGTTGACCCTGTCCACTATTCTGCTCCATAGCTCCATCTTCCTGGTAATGGTGGTGTGCTGCACCTGTGCACCGGAGAGCTGGGGCTCTACACGAACTATTTCCTCCACCATGACCCTGAGTTCTGCGTCAGAGAACCTGGGGTGTCTTTGGGGTGCCATGGGGTGGTGTGGATGAGGTGAAGGGTGGTGTATGTGTTGTAGAGTGTGGTGAGTGTGGTGGTGTATAGTGTTTTGTGCGTGGAAATTGTGTGGGTGATGTTGTGATTTGCCTCTGTGTGATAGTGTACTCTATGCTGTGCTCTCTCTCTCTGTCCTTCACTCGCAATTGTGGTCGTAGGGGTTTGTGGGTGATGTGGGTGTGTGTTTTATAGTTAATTGGGTGTGTGGGAGTGGTGTGTGTATGTGTCTCAGGTGTGTGTATTTTGAATTATCCAATGTGGCAGTGTTTTGTAAAGGTGTGTGTATTTTGACCGCGGTGGTGTGTACCGCCAATGGAATACCGCGGTTGAAAGACCGCTGCAGGGATTTGTGGGTCGGAATGGTATGGGCGTATTTCTGTTGGCATGACGGTGGAGGTTTGGTCATCGCCAGTTTCCCGCTGACCTTTGGTGTGGCGGACTTTTGTGGATGTCGGGTTTTTGGCGGTTTGCCAGTTGCGGGTCAGAATGACCGTGGCGGTTTACCGCGGCCGCGGTGGTGTTATGGTGGTCTTCTGGCCGGCGGTATGCGACTTTTACCGCCGAGGTCAGAATGACCCCCACAATCTTAAAATCAATTTTACTAAAAGATGTAATTTTGAATTGTGAGCTGAGAGACCCCAAACTCCACATGTCCATCTGCTCCCAAAGGATATCTACACTTTAATCAGATTTAAAGGTAGCCCCCATGTTAACCTATGAGAGGGACAGGCCCTGCAACATTGAAGAACGAATTTAGCAATATTTCACTGTCAGGGCATATAAAACACATTACTATATGTCCTACCTTAACCATACACTGCACCCTGTCGTTGGGGCTATCTAGGGCCTACCTTAGGGGTGTCTGACGTGTAAGAAAAGGGAAGGTTTAGGCATGGCAAGTGGGTACACTTGTCAAGTCGAATTTACAGTTAAAACGGCACACACAGACACTGCAGTGGCAGGTCTGAGACATGATTACAGAGCTACTTATGTGGGTGGCACAACCAGTGCTGCAGGCCCACTAGTAGCATTTGATTTACAGGCCCTGGCACCTCCAGTGCACTTTACTAGGGACTTACTAGTAAATCAAATATGCCAATCATGGATGAGTTAATTACATACACATTTTGTAAAGGAGCACTTGCACTTTAGCACTGGTTAGCAGTGGTAAAGTGCCCAGAATAACAAAAACAGTAAAATCAGAGTCCAGCACACATCAACAACCTGGGGAACAGAGGCAAAAAGTTAAGGGAGACCACGCCAAGGATGAAAAGTCTAACACATAACAACACCAGTTTTGAGGTTGGAGTGTTACATTCAGTATTAACTTGATAGTCATGGCAGTTTGTAGTAAACCATTGTTGTTTGTCGCAGTCAATGGTGGTCTGTATCTTTTTCTGCTATCTGCATTGTTCTGATCTGTGAAGGCTGGTCTCAGAGATGCTTTGGTATTCCTCATTAGTAATGAATGGGACGAGGACAAGAGGGACCTAGGGGTAATGTTTTATTGCTTACCAGTTATATTCATGGTCCCATTGTCCTTCCGTTCACCACGCCCCTCCTTCCCTTCTGGACGCCCAGCTTTCAATTGTAGGGAGGCTTGATATTTCAGGAGAAATGCTGGGTAAATATTGCCTGTACGGGCTCCACTAATAGGG
This sequence comes from Pleurodeles waltl, assembly GCF_031143425.1. Taxonomy (NCBI): domain Eukaryota; kingdom Metazoa; phylum Chordata; class Amphibia; order Caudata; family Salamandridae; genus Pleurodeles; species Pleurodeles waltl. The sequence goes on along the minus strand of NC_090448.1, from coordinate 916,235,310 downwards.
GAGGGGGATATACATCTCACATTCTTCTTGTTCTTTTTTTTTTCTGTCTTGCACGGTGGATTCACCTCATTAGTAATGAATGGGACAAGGATATAGGATGAGGAGTAATGAAGATTACCAGTAAGTAATGAGACATTCTCTGCCTCTTTGGCACCATCAAAATAATTGTAGATTATGCCAATCAGGGGGAAAAGTAAGTATGTTTCCAAGATGCGAACGGGATGGATTACCCTTCCAAATAATGGTGGTGTAGAGCAGGGGCATGTGCTGGGATGTGTACTCAGGTGTGTCTGGGGAGATGAGGATGGCTATTTCTCCCATAGCAAGTGAGTTTGTTAATTGTTTTAGAATAATGCTGCATGAGGAAGTACAAAACAAAGAAGTGAGTGGTCAATATAGCAATACAAATATTAAAAAAATACAGACAAACTGTTGCTAAACTGGGGCAAGTTGCGAATATATGCATCTTTTGAACCTCGCCTGTTCAAAGCAGGAGCATTTTACACCCATCACAAATGTCATCCGTCATTTTTTTCAAAATTTGGCTGGGGGCATATAATAGTCAAACTGTGACAACAGTGTTACATGATGTGTTTTGATACATAGGAGATAGTATGTAAATTAATTAACGATATCAAAAGTAGATTGGAATCGACCTGGTGCCATTGTGATAATTTTGTGCCCATCTCTCCAGCTCATCCTAGTGACCAGTCATACAATGCTTATTAATGGAAGCTGATGATGGATTACTGGTCATAATGCAGATATCTTTTTAGTAAAATAAAGTAATAGCTGTAAATAATGAAAACAGTTCCTAGCTAGTGGTCCAAATTTGAGTATAATATCCAAAGATAATTTATAATTTAAAGAGGTGGGATTGTAGAGTAGGCCGTTAAACTGAAGGTTCTTCCACAGTGTTTAACAGGGCTTAAAAAGACAGGGTTAGTTCACCGTGATACATGAGGATTTTCACTCGACAACAGATATCATACCAAATGCTGACACAGTCTTGGAGGCACATTTATCTATTTTTCTATTGGTATGGAAGGTTAACAAATTTCAACAAAAAATTTGGGGCCAGATGTACAAAGCATTTTCTGGTCGCAAACGGCTCTATTTGAAAAACCAGGCTGTTTGCGCCCAAACAATACTTTTCTCTAATGTACAAAATGTGATTCAGTAATTTATTACTGAATCACATTTTGCATTTGCAATTCGGTATTTGGAAGAGGTGGGTTTTAGGGCGTCCATTCCAAATACCGAATCGGTACAGTATGTAACACCGAATTCAGGTTGCAATACAGTAATACTTTACCACCAGTTTAAAACGAATGGCAGCACATTCGCAACGGGGAATGGGTCTCTTGGCGATCCCTTCTCCTTTGAGAATATTAAAAAAATACTTTTAAGAGCAGGCAGTGATCTCATAAACCACTGCCTATTCTTAAAAAATGAAGCTGCACAGGTTCATGTTTTTCAAAGCATCTCGAAAATGGGCTGTATTTTTTTTTTTAAAGGGTTTCCCTTATTAAAAAGCAATCACAGGCATGCTGGTCTGCTGATTGCTTTGATTCCTAATGGGTCACAAATTTCGACCTACCTTATTAATATGCATGTGCTAGGTCTATTTGAGACCCAGTAGGAATTGCCAATGAAACTCAAAAGTGTTTCCAAATTGCAATTCGTAGAGAACCTCAATTAGGAAATAGGTATTGCTAATGTTAGTACTTCTGGTCCTTGATCTCTATAGGTCGGGCATATATCTGCAAGTACAAGAACAGGTTGTGTGCTAGATAGAAAGTATTAGTTTGAGACTCATTGCGGCCTAATAATAACATTGAAGCAGTACCCAGCTACAAGTGTAGAGCCTTCCTTGGGTTGGTCCTTCCCAATGATCATAAATCTTGATGTTCCCCAATTCATTCTGCATTCTCTAAGCAGTTGACAAAAGCCCACAGTGCACATTCTGGCATATTTTTTGGGGAGGGAAATCCCAAAATATCATACCTCCTGAACAGTCCTGTGTAACGACTTGCAGTGGGTCCAACCACTGACACTTGGATCTTGTTGATATTCAATTTATAGTTTGAGTAGTCACAAAAACCATGGGCCAGGGATTTGATTGTTGACAAGGCTAAAAAGGGTTTGAGGAATAGATTAGAATGTTGTTGGCAAATGCAGAGATCTTGGGAACCACATTGGTGCAAACTACCAATGGCACTAGAGCTGACTAAAACAGCCTGCAAACTTAAGGATCCATCTGGAGAGTTCACAAAAAGGTTGATTGTGGATGTGTGCCCCGGGGAATGAGAAATGGTGCTGAAGAGTGTCCATTCATCAATATAAAAGATATGGAGGCAGTTTATAATGCATTTCCCCAGCTGAATAATTGCATAAGGGGCTCCTAAACAAGGCAGTCATTAACATAGCCGTTCCACCCAGTGAAACGACTTCTCAGTATCCATTGCTAACAAAACAAATGTGTGTATAAGGACTCTACCCAGTCTATCATATTTTTGATGCAATGTGGTGTCACGGTTAAAAGTGGCTCAAAGTTGACATGAACAGGATGGCTCTGCAACTACCTCCACAAGTAGGTTTGCTAATAAATGGGCATACATATTTGTGTTTGCGCAGAAGAGTGAGTTAGGCAGACAAGAAACATTTTTCTGTTTTTTTGACCCATCAAAATGTTTGCTTGTAAACTCATGCATGAAAAAATGATAATCAAAAAAGCTTTCCAAGTGTGCATGGAAAGCATCAACCGTTGCAGCTTTCAATGTTTTCTTCTGTAATCTTTTGTCAATTCCAGAGAGACATAAATCTGCACCTGTGAGAAGCCGAACAACTTCCAATGCAGATTTATGATTTGATACACTAACTGGGACTTCTACCATAACCTCAAATATTCTCAGGTTGTCCCCATGTCAGTCTCAACCTTTGAAATAATGCAGCAACTCTTGTCTTTGAAAGGAGTAAGTAATCATGTGTTTCAAAGATACTAAACAAAACCCAAGAGGTGAACTCCTACAAACTTGTTTGAAGTTGTCCAGTTTGGTTAGTTATGGGCTACATGCTAAGCTGCTTACTTTGAGTATCAGCAACATGCAAACTAAATCTAAAAAAAGTTCAAATGCTGAAATAGTCCTGTGCTGGAACATGTATATTATTCAGGCACACATTTTATTAACATGAACATTCAAGAATGTGACGTTGGTAATCCAGTCTCATACCATACTGAACATGATACATTTAGTATTAAGGTAGTTTGATTCTAACTCGGACTAGTTTATAGTTTGTGTTCTTGCTTGTGCTCCGCATGGAAACAACTGATGCCAAAACAAAAATTGATGTTATTATTAGTCAATCCAACTAGCAACCTGACAAGATGAAAGGGAGAGAAAGGAAGGGACGTATTTGACTCTATTCCTGCAGATCTCAAGACTGACATAAGGATCTTAGCGGTCTGATATTATTAACGCTTCTTGGGAATGATGACCTCATTACCCATGTCTTTTCCATAGCACTTTCTAATGCTTCTAAACATCACATTTTCAGTCCAAAAAAAAAGTTTATTTCAGAAGCAAAGTAATCAATCGTTTGACTGCAGCTCATTTTCATAAAATTTAGAGCGATTTGGTGCTGCATTTGTGGGGATCTTAGTTGTCCACTAAATAACAGTTATTGTGCCAGAGATTCCATGGAGTAAACATTGTATATATTCTAGAGGTGTAATGCAGATTCAGGGTTCCTGCCACTTCCTAGTGGCAGGTCAAACCTGGCTCCAGTGGCTGGCGACCAACAACAATCGGTCTTCTGCTTATCAAACTATGCTCAATAAGTTAGTGATCTCTGTCTAGTTCGATATGTGGAAGGATTCGATATACACTTCTATGTTCACAATCTCCAGGACGATAATTAGTGGGTGTTGAACAGGAAATGGGTTCTGGCTTACTGTATGTATTTACTAGAGTTTGAAACATGTTCACAATGAGCTGCAGAGAACCTACCACTACCAGTGCTATCTGTTTAGCATCTACTTTGGAAGTAAATTGATGAGTGAAAGATGTTGATTTGAGTGTTTTCAATAATACTTGTTTCATATAAGTAACGTCAGTGAAAGTGAATTTGCAACCATTTTAAAACAAGAATGAAGCATCTTGGGCCACAATTATCAATGTTCCTTTTTGATGAACAATATAAAAGTGCACTATTCATGGAACACAGTTATGTGAATGTTGACTTCCTAATGGTATTATTGCAAGGTACGGTGATCAGACGATCATCTTTACAAATAGCCACTGTAATATGGTTTTATATGCAGAGGCATATATCATGCATGGTCGTAACTGATCAAGCTTGACTCCAAGTGTTGTCTAGTCCATATTTCATGTGGTTCCAACTAGAATCCATACTAGCAAGTTCTCCTTTGGAAAACATTAATTTCCAGAGTAGTTTTAACTTAAATAATTTAGATTGTAAGGCAAGTAATGAGACGATAGTAAGAAGTATTTTTTTAAAAGTTGGTTTGTTTGAAGGCCGCACTGGGCCCTATCAGATGCTTTGGTCCTGTCACTTCACATCACTCTTTGACCTCATATATATTCACAGACCGTCTCATGGCCTAGAGAAAGGACAGCATACAAAACAGGGTATAGGCAGCACATCTCAACTCAATAAAAACTCTTGGCTTTGTCTGACATATTGGACAGTGGGAAGCAGACACCAGAACTTTCCTGTAGCCGCAGGGGTCCACGGGTATAGCGAAGTGCCCAGCAAGGACTCTGCAGGATGTTTCCTGCAATATGTATCATAGAGGACAAGAGAGAGTACCACCACTGTTGTGAAGTAGAGAGTAGGAAGATGGCCCTTTATGTGGTATGTGAATACTATGTGTAGGGCCCTGGGGTTTCCCAGGAAGTGGACAAGGATTGGTATGCAATCCAAAAGTGCTCTATTTAGGGGCATTGTGGTTGAGCAGCCTTAGGCTTAACACAGAGGAGTGCAAGACATCTACAAATACAGTACACACAATAGTTAATAAATGAGTCACATGACTCAAGAAAGAAATCCACACTAATTTATAAAAATAGCAAGCATCTTCATATATGTTTAGGCATAAGAGAAAATTGTACAAGTAAGTACGTTTTTAAATAGGAATTCTTTTCACTTTCAAAAGTGGACACAAGTTTTGCAATCAGGTTCTGTTTGACGACTTATGGGATCAACTTCCAAAAATTAAGTTGAATATTGAGCAAGGGTCAGGGTCACATTAACAGGTCACTCTATGCAACACCGGGGCGGCTGGGTGCAGACGTGTAGTACGGCATCGTGAACCCAATGTATTTCAATGGAGCTCAGTCTCAATGGAAAAAAGCTGCAGGCTTTAGCTAGGAGGCCAGTTGAGGACAACCAACAGGTACGTTACATGCATGGGGTGCTCGGGACGTAGGTGTGCCTTTGGTCCTCTTCTCACCAGGTCAGGGGGTGATGGGTGCAGAGGTGTCGAGTTTCTGTGTTGGTGAGCACTTGCGGATTAGGTGTCCTGTGGTCTGAGGCTTCAGGCATCGTCAGGGAGTCCAGGAGGGGTGAAACCACAGTGGACTCTAGCTCAGGAGAGTTGTGGAACTTCAGTGACACCAAGGGCCCACTTCAACTCGGGCCAGAGGCAATGGGTGCAGTGGTTTTTTAGGTGTCAGGATCCCCTCACACCAAAGGCTGCTGGAGAGGGTGCCTGCGGGCAGAGGCTACAGGTGACGTCAGGGAGTCCATGAGGGGTGAAACCACAATGGACTCAAACTCTGGGGAGCTGGGGAACCTTGTTTGCACTGGTGGTACACTTCACCTCAAGTTGGAGACGGCAGGTGCAGTGGTGACTTCAGGTGTCAGGTTTTGCCTGTTCGAGAGGCTTCAGAGTCCCTTCTTTGGAGGTCTTTGGAGGTCTTGAGTCTTTATTTAAGGCAGGCAGTCCTCCCGGAGGTCTTGAGTCTTTATTTAAGGCAGGCAGTCCTCCCGGGTTTCTGGAGTCACAGCTGCAGGGCAAGTCAACTTTGGTGAAGATTTCTATGAGGGATGCAGACAGGCCAGCGGGGTTGTTACCAGGTCTGCTGCTTCTTTTCTCCTCTTCTGCTGTTGTGGGTCATTGGTGTCCTTGATCTTCTTAGGTCATCAGTATCTGCTTCTCTGCTCCCAGGGGCTCCCCTAAATACTGAACTTGGGGCCAGCAGGGGTGTGTAGGGTAGTAGCCAGTGGGCTACTGACCATTGGAGTCTCTATCCCCCCTATATGACTACAGCCTGGAGGAAGCGGGCATAACCCTATCTCAGAATTGTTAAGTATGCCATTATCAAGATGGCTACTTCTGAAAAATCGTGTACACCGTTTGGTAGCCCACCTTAGAGGTGGTACTAGTCTGAGGGTGGCACGTCTACCTGACTAGCTATTTTTTCCTGATTGTCCAGGTGCCAAATGGGCTCTAGACAGGCGGGGTGGGTTCCTCTACTGTGAGGGGAGCCAGATTCGCATTTCAAAGTTTGCAACCCTTTAAAGCTTGCCACCTTAGGAAGGCTAATCATCAGGTTATCCTGTGAGAGGGGGTGTTACACCCTCTTCCAGGCAGGCTTTTGTTCTGGACCTCCTGAGAGCAGAGGGCTCTCACCCTCTCGGTTCAGAATGGTGTCTCAGGTGGCAGGCTGGCAGAAACTAGTCAGCAAACACATCAGAGGCTATTAGGATTTCAGGGGGCACCTCTAAGTTCCCCTCTGGGTAAATGTATTGTTAAATCTAACACTGACATCAGTGTGGGTTCACCAATATTAGATGTTTGATACCAAACATCCCTAGCTTCAGTAAAGCCATCATGTCGCTGGGGAACTCATACTGACCAGTGTCCAGCCTACGCATTTAAAATGGCTTCCCGGGTCACTTACCATGTCTGAGAATCGACAAAGACATAGCAGTGGTATAGCTGCTCATGCAGATATCCCCTCACATGTAATATAATGCATACTGCCTTAGGGCTGTAAGGCCTGCTAGAGGTGTGGCTTACTTATCTTGCATGCAGTGTTAGGGGACATGGTTCACAGGCTGCGTGGCATGTTTTCACTTTTGTCTCCACCAAGACATGCAGCCTGCAATGGCAGCCTGTCATGTGCTTGGTGAGGGGTCCCTAAGGGTGGCAGAATTCATGATAGAACCCTTAGGTACCATCTTTAGTACTCCAGGCCCTAGGTACTAGGGGTATTATTTACTACATACTTCCAGAGGGTGTTAAAGGTTTTGCCAATTGGGGAAACAACTGTGCAATTTTTGGGAAAGAGATCTGCCACTGGGGACAAGTTTGGCAGGAACCCAGTGCACTTCAGTCGAAATCACATCAGATACCGGGCAAGAAGTGGGGGGTAACCATGTCAAAAAGAGACACTTTCCTACATAGAGCAATCTATCTACAGCAAGGTGTACTGAATGGGGCTACATAGCACAATTGCTTCAGAAAATCATGTTTGAAGGAACCACAAACATGACATACAGACGAAGAGGGTTGGAGTGTGTCAGAGGAATTGAGAATTACCAGCTCACAAAGCAACATCTCCTTAAGTCCTCTTTAGAAGGGGTTCATAGCACTGAGGGACAATGAACAGCAGACAGGTGGATCAAAGATGCAATATCAAAGCCCAAAACCATAAAGTAGGAGGGGCAATGTCACACTCTCCTTTGTCAGCCACATCAAACCTTTTCAGAGTAGGATCACTAGTGAAAGCAGGTAAGAAGCAAAACGGAGGCTGCTCAAAATTAACCCAGGTAAAGAAAGTTATGGACTGGCAAAAAGATGTAATGATACATGGTCTATAGAACAGAAGGCAAAGGGAACATAGCTGCTTCTAGCAAATGAGTAGATAAAGAATGGTCCTTGTTGGGAAAGGAGAGATTCTACATGAGAATATGAAGGGAAGACAGAATTTAACCCCATAACCTAAAATGATAGATCCTACTAAAGAAGCCTGTCCATGCAAGCTCTGTGCACTACAAATTAATTCTATGCTGGGAAAACAGAAAATCCTCCTCTGTGATCACAACCTGAATGTCAAGAGCCCTGGGGAAATGACAGAAGAGCAATCAGAGTCTGATAACTTATTTAGTAGTCAACAACCTGAAAAATATAACAGGTGTGAGAAGATTTTCTTGCCCATAATTCAGAAATACGTTTAAAGAATTCCTTCCAGACCAGGCTTTGGAATCCAGAAAAGAGAAGAATGTCTAGTTGATGCAAAACCTTTGTGGGAATTAGTAAAACATCAGCCTTGAAGAGAGATATTATGTACACTATGTAGTACCAGTATAACGCAAATCTAGACAAAAGGCAGTGGCACATTCTGCAGGATCAAAGCTAAAGATACAGTCAACAATGATTTTGAGGGTTAGCTGCATTCTAAGTATGGGGGTGAACAGTTACAGGGCAGTAATCTTGGACTAGATATCATTTTTAGAAACAGCAATTACCTAATCGCGATTCTCTGTGAATCACAATTACGTAATCGCTATTCCTAATGTATCAAACTCATAGAGTTTCAGTCTGTGTTTCCTAATGGGTCACAAATCGACCTACTCTATTAAAATTAATGAGGTAGGTCACAATTTTATTGCAAGACCGGAAGCTCATTGTTATGCCTTCTTTTCTTACTTTATTTACTTAGCAGCCAAGAACAACAAATCCCAGAAGACCCTGGGAAAGAACTACCAAACGACATCACAATGCAGGTAACCAATCATATATCGAGTGTGAGTACAACTATCTTAACTGTGAGCAACAAGCCCTCTTTTCTTGCTGCTCGCAGTCAAGATAAGTACTCTGCTCCCTTATTTAACATTATTTACGTGTCACAAATGTTTTTTAATGTTTTATATGTTGCTCGTTGTTTAACTTGCCTTTATGTTGCCTGTATGCCTCGCAATTCTCTTCTCTTCTCGCGCTGTGCTCAAGGGCTGTTCTTTCCCCGAAGCATTCTATTTTTAGCCGTTACACACTAATGGCTCTTCAACGCTTCCTCAGAGGGAAGCCTTTCAGTTTTGCCTTCCCTCTTTGCTTGCAGGGATTCCCCTTTCCCATGGGGAGTTGCCAACTCTCTCCGGCAGGCTTCTTCTGGCTCTGCCCTGACACACGCCCTCCAGCCTCAGTCAGGTTAACCCCTGCTTGTCTGGTTTTCTCCACACCAGTCAAGCAGCATCTTGTTGTGGGTTTTTCTCTTTCCATGGGCTTTTTGCACATTTTTCATTAGATCCTATTTTTTATTTTTATTTTTTATTTTTATTATCATTATGTCTGGGGACGAACAGACCCAGTCTTTAAAAGACAATTTGAAGTCTTTTATTAAGGATTCGGTGCAACATGCCGTTTCTGTTTCCATGTTGGATATTTCCAAAAATTTGGAGGCCTCATTATCCAAAATGCTTCAGCCCTCTGGTGATGTTCCTTCTAAAAAGGGAACTAAACATGCAGCTCCCTCCCGGGTGGCTCATAAAGGCGTTTCTGTTAAATCTGGGCCTCCTACGCGAGAGGCGAATACTTCGGGGCTCCCTTCTTCCCCCATTTCCATTACTAACCTCAGAGATATGGACAGTGATGAAGATGACACCTTTGACATTTCTGTCAAGCTTGGGCCTTTGGAGAAGAGGCGGAAAATTTCTCCCTCGGATGTTTCCTCCCTTGCACTGTCTGAATATTTGGTGGACCAGTTTGGGGAACCCATGTTCGACCCTACTTCGATCCACCATCCTAATTCCTCTGAGTGGTTCCCCTCTGAGCATGTCTCGGATTACGTGTCTTTTTATTTAAGGCATGCCTTGGATAAGTCATGCAGAAATAAACTTAAATCTGAATGTCCCAGACCCTCCCTCTCATCTAAGGTGGCTGATACCCCCTCTATTGACCCAAACATGTTATTATTTTTTACTAAGTTTGGCAAGGATCCAAAAAAAGGGGGTCGATAGGGCCTGGTCTAACTGCCAGGACAGATTGCTTGATTTGTTTGGTCCTTTCACAAGGATTTTGGACCTCGCTGAGGAGGCTAAAGCGGAGGGCGGTCAGGTAGACCCCGAGACGCTGTCCAATTGGGCTCAAAGGGCAATTTGTATGCTTGGCAATGCCAATTCTTCTATATCGCAGGAGCGATGCAAGAGCCCTTTACTCAAGATTGACCCAAAATTTAGTTCCTTATCCTCCAAAGAGGAAGGACCTAAGGCCGAAGGTCTGCTGTTTGGCGATTCCTTCATAAAGGAAATGAGTAGATATGTCTCTACATTTGCTAACATTGATAAAGCCTAGTCTTCTATGAAGTACAAATTTTCCCAGTGGGTTTTTGGCAGGGCCGGCAGAGGAAGGAGTCGCTTTGCCGGCCGTTACTCATCTCGAGGCCAGTTCCTCAACCGAGGATCCTTTAACCAAGACTCCCAGCAAGATTACCAAGGATACAAAACCCAGTTCTATCCCTGGCGATTCCGTGGAGGCCACTGCAGGGGTTTCAAGCCCAAGAATGATCTCACAGGTAAGAACTTCCAGTTCTGGCCTTCCTCCAGTAGCAGGCAGGTTAGCTTATTGTCTAGGGTGCTTGGTTGTCTCTCACGTCAGATCCCTGGGTATTACAGACGGTACAGGGTTATTGCATAGAATTTTATCAGCGTCCCTTTCAGACCCACCTTCCTCTTCCCCTTCATTTTTCAAACGATCAGTTTCTGTTGGTACAGGGCGAGCTTCAGTCCCTTCTAGTGAAACAAGCCATAAAAAGGGTCTCCTTCGACCCTTCTGGGTTTCTAAGCACTATATTTCTGATTCACAAGAAACACAACAAATATCGGTCAGTCATAAATTTAAGATTGTTCAACGACTTCGTAGTGTATCATAATTTCAAGATGGAGACGATCCTCCATCTCAGGGACATTCTCCTTCAGGGCGATTGGCTAGTCCGCCTGGATCTCCAAGACGCCTATCTTTCGGTCCTCGTGCATCCAGCTTTCAGGAAGTTCCTTCAGTTTCAGTGGGAAGATTATTTCTTCCAATTCAGGACGCTGCCCTCCGGGTTGTCTTCAGCCCCTTGGTGCTTTACCAAGATCCTCAAACCGGTGGTTGCCTTTCTCAGGGCTCAGGGTGTCAGGCTCATAGTCTATCTCGACGATTTCCTCATTATGGCCCAGGACAGGTCTCGTCTTTTGGTCCATCTGGATCTTTGTCAGAATCTGTTGATAAGTCTGGGCTTCCTCATCAATCCTATCAAATCAGTTCTTATCCCTTCTCAACAATTGGAGTGCCTCGGTTTTTTGGTGAATACAGTCGATTCGATCTTTCAACTTAGTCAATTAAAGGTAGATTTGATAAAGAAAGAGATTCAACATGCCTTATCCATTTCCCGTACCTCTCTCAGGTCTTTGGCTCGTCTAGTGGGCCTCCTCTCTTCCTCCATTCAGGCCATCTTCCCAGGGCCTCTTCATTACAGGGCCATTCAAAGACTAAAAATTTGTCATCTCCGTCAGGGCCTAGCTTATTCAGATTCCGTTGTTCTAGACGCGGAATCCAAGGAGGAACTCCTTTGGTGGCTCAGTCATTTAGATGCCTGGAACGGGGGAACGATTTTCTCTGCTGCCCCAGATCTTGTCTTAGAGTCAGATGCAAGTCTGACAGGCTGGGGCGCAAGATGTGGTCAACTCTCGACTGGGGGTTCATGGTCCGTTCAGGAGTCAACACTGCACATCAATTGTTTAGAAATGCTTGCAGGTTCCTTTGCCATCCAGTCCTTTACAAAAGACAGAGTCAGGTGCACAGTACTTCTCCGAATGGACAACCTGTCAGTGGTCAGATACATAAATCATTTGGGAGGTACCAAATCCAGACCCCTGGCCTTCCTGGCCAAAAGCCTATGGGAATTCTGCCTGCAGAGGAACATTTCGGTCAGGGCAGAATATTTACCGGGTCAGCTCAATGTCGTGGCCGATTGGTTTTCCAGACATATCTACGATTCAAGCGACTGGTGTTTGCATCCTTCTGTTTTCAATCACCTTTCTTCCATCTTTGCCACTATGTCAATAGACCTCTTTGCTTCCCGTCTCAACTCCCAACTCCCCTCCTTTTTCAGTTGGAGACCGGACCCCTTGGCGATGGCCACGGATGACTTCCTTCAGTCATGGCCCCCTTCTCTCCTTTACGCCTTTCCTCCCTTTCTCCTTATTGCTCGGGTCCTAGCACAAGTTCGCAGACAGAGTTCATCCCTCGTCTTGATCACCCCCCTTTGGCAGTCCCAGCCTTGGTATCCAATTATTCTGGAGCTAGCTCAACCCTCAAGGTCTTCCTCATCCCTTAGTCATTGACAACGCCCTTCATCTAGTGGCCTGGAGGATTTCAGGGCTTCCCGGAGAGCCCCAGGAATTTCGGAGGAAGCTATCCACTTTATCCAGCAATCATGGCCCCCAGGCACAGCAAGAGTTTATAAGTCGGCCTGGTTGGCCTGGTGTAGCTGGTGTCTGGACAGGAATTCAGATCCCGTTTCGGCGGATGTAACCTTAGTAGTCAATTTCCTAGCTTCTTTGGCGTCTCAGGGTAAAGCTTATCGGACTGTTAACACATACAGATCTGCAATCTCTGCAGAAAATGTCAGAGTGGATGGAAGACCTATTGGTGAACATCCTTTAGTCTGCCGATTGTTGAAGGGAGTACGTTTTGCAAACCTCCAATTCCTAAATACAATGTTATGTGGGATGTTAATACTGTACTTCGTCTTTTTATTACATGGCCAGATAATGATCAGTTATCGCTTAAACACTTTTATGATAAATTAACAATGCTTTTATGTTTGGTTTCTATTAAACGGGTTTCTGATGTGAAAGCTTTAGATGTTTTCGCTTTCCGTTTTTCCGCTATGGGTGTTTATTTCCAGGTCAGTAGACGTACCAAAACTAACTTATCTTCTATATTTTACCCCTTTTTTCCCTCTCAACCCAAGCTGTGTGTTTGCAATTGTTTGAAGTCTTACGTTTCTTGAACCGCAGATCTTAGAAACGTTTCTTCCTCCCAGTTACTAATTTCCTTTCAAAGACCACATAAGCCTGTTTCTGCTCCCACTCTGGCCCGTTGGATTAAATGGCTAATGTCCCTTGCAGGCATTTCTACCCTTTTTTTGGTGCCCATTCGGTGAGAGGGGCTGCTGCCTCTCGTGCCTTTTGGGCAGGGGCTGGGTTGCAGGATATTCTTAGATCTGCAGATTGGTCAAACGTCAATACTTTTAGAACTTTTTATTGTAAACCTGTTGATCATCCATTGGACAATGTTATTTCTTTGCTTTAAATTAGCATAATATGAGCCTCCGGTCTTGTAATAAAATTTAGATTTTCCTAGCCTTGGTGTCTGAAAGGCTAGATTTTATTAAAGACATGGAGGAGAGTATTATCCCGTCGCATTTGGTTTTAACCCTCCCTTGTATTTCCTTCACAGTCGGGTTACCTTCGACCAGCTCTGCTACATCCGGCTGATTTTCATTCAGATTCGCTGGGTTCCATTTCGTCTCATCGTTCCTCCTGGTTACCTGTTCAACTCGTTTCCTTCTTCATGGACTCCTTCATGGATTTTCTGTCTGCACTATTGACTTTCTATTTTGTTATGTTTTGGCTCTCAGATAACTATGGCTGACTCTCGCAAGAAAAGAGGGCTTGTTGCTCACAGTTAAGATAGTTGTACTCACACTCGATATATGATTGGTTACCTGCATTGTAATGTCGTTTGGTAGTTCTTTCCCAGGGTCTTCTGGGATTTGTTGTTCTTGGCTGCTACATAAATAAAGTAAGAAAAGAAGGCATAATACTTTCCTCCGTGTCTTTAATAAAATCTAGCCTTTCAGACACCAAGGCTAAGAAAATCTCAATTTGCGGCCAATTAGGAAACACAAAAATCACAGGGATCGTGGCCTGCTGGGGTCAGTAGACCACCATGTCTGTTATTGCTTTTAAATAAAGCTATCTTTTTCTCTAAATGCAGCCCGTTTCCCTTAAAGGAAAACGGGATGCGTTTAAAAACGAAAAATAAAAAGTTTTCATTTAATTTTTTTAAGAGTAGGCAGTGGTCCCTGGGACCAATGCCTGTTCTTAAAAAATATGTTCACAAACATTCACAAAGGGTAAGGGTTCAGGGGACCCCTTCCCATTTGCGAAAGGGTTTCCACCTACTTGAAGTTGGTGGTAAAATGCAAATGGTTTGCGACCGCATTTCGGTAACAAAACTTTCTTGCATACCGCTCCGATTCGGTATTAGGAAGAAACGCCCTGAACACACTCCTTCCTAATTCCAAATCGGTATGTAGTCGCAATTCCAAATTGCAATTAGGTAACATGTTACCAAATCACATTTTGGAATTTATACATACCAAACTGCATTTTACTGGTCGCAAATGGCCTGACTCTGTGAATCAGGCCGTTTGCAACCAGTAAAATGCATGATACATCAGGCCCATTGTGCTCTTTAAAGAAATGTGCCTTTAGCTAATTTTCTAAATTGAATCAGCGTTGGGGTGGCCTTATGGATGGGTGTAGGTTGTTCCAAATCATGGGAGCATAGATGGAGAAGGCTTGTTGCCTTGTTTTTCCTTTTTTGACTATTTTTGTCTGCAATCTGATAGGGTCATAGCTGCACGTACGCTGGAATAAAAGAAGACAGTGAGCTTGTGAGTCAGAGAGGCAGCAGTGCTGCTTGTTAAGGTCACAAATTAGAGATAAGACTTGAGTACGTTAGAAAAGAGTCCTCCTCTTGCAACCCAGAGGACAGACCTGTGAAACAAGTTTGTAACCTGAAATAAAGAATGATGTAGGTAGGGTCCCTGGGAGTAAAAACTAATGAAAGAAAAAAATATGCCTGCAAGACTGATGGTGGGTTCACGTGGGTCCCGAGCTATAATTCCCTGAGACTCTCCTATGGGAACAGAAATCTAGTTGCCTACACGCCATGCAGCATTAGTATAGTCTTGTTGATGTCTATTCTCTTGTTCCTGGTCTCATCTTCCAAGCGATGGGGTCACAAGATAAAGCCAATTAAAGGTGTCAAGTTGCAATAGGATATACATTTTTACATCGTTTCATCTCACACTAATTGCGATATATCACAAGAAGCGCATTAGGGACGTATTGCAGAAACGACTAAAAGAAAACACAGAAACATCCAAGCTTCTATGGTTAAGACTCTAATATAGGCGTAGTACTTTGCTGAACTCTGCACTTGCAATACCTTCTCTTGCTGAGTAGCGTATTCCCGCCATCCAAAAGAAGTTGGTTGCAGCGGAGTGTTTTTCTTGGCTCGCTCCGCTGCCAAGGGAAATATGGAGCATTTACCCCCTACGGGCAGCAACAGTCCTCTTCTGCTCAGTAACGTATGTTCGAATAGTGGAAGCCTCATTGCTATGCTTCGGCTGTTAGCTTTATGGAGAGTTCAGATTTTCTTTTTTCACATTTCTCACTTTTCTATCCCTGTCCCCTTTTTTCCGCGTCCCTCCCCTCCACAGAAAAATCCACCAGCTGACATGTTTTACATTTGTGGCCAGATTGTATAAAAGCTTAAACATTTGCTGCAAAGTCACTCCTGCAATTAAGAGTTGGTAGTATTATGTTTTTAAGGATGTGCCCCACTGTGCTGGGTATTGCAGCCACCCTCCCTGTCAGGCCATTTCACAGTAGTATCATGGAGCCATGGAGAGGAGCTAATTGGATTTGTTGTCACCTCCCGAAGCTGCCAGGAGCACACGTCTGCTCTGGTTACAGATGAAGACATCACGGTGACAGGCTTAGAGCTGGCTCAGCTGGCATCACAGGGCCACTAATAGAGCCATGTTGATTTAATGTCCGAGCGGAGAGGTGCGGGCAAGCTGTTCACGTTTTCCATTCCAAACAAAGAAGGGACGTGCGATGGCCTGTGGGTAGTATTTTGTGGCTCAGTAAATACACTTCTGGGCCTCTCTGGCCGCACCAAACCATGGTTAGGGAAGGCCGCCCACAATCTCACCCAGCGACGGAGGCCTTTGAGTAAGAGCCCAGCCTCAGCTGTTCTTATTGTCCCGAGGGGAAAAATTAACTGCTCCGTGTATTCATTTATCTTAACTGAGTAATTTTGAATGAATCCTACTAGAAGTAAAATTACTTTACTTGAGAAATGGTGGAGTTACTTTATTTATTTCCTTTGATTGTTGTGACAAGTAGCGAAATACCTTGTTTTTGGTCGATGTTGGATTAACTGAGAACGACATTATTTTAATTACAGTACTATTACAATTACTTAGATACACCTGGTGAAATAATCGCTATGGAGACTGTGTAATATGCGTTTTCTAAATGCTTCCTCATCCTCGGCCACTTCCGTCGCCGTTGTAGGCCTTTACCCCCTCTGCGTGACAAGTCTCGCGCTCAAGTAAGCAAAAGACAGAGCTTGCCCGCACTGATAAACAGCAGCTCATGTGTCTTCTCACTGTAGTAATATATCGTAGTTGCAATCCCATAGTCCTGGAATTGGTTGGATGAAGATCCAGTGTACCTGATTCGGATGCGCTGCAAAATGTCTTCCCCAAAGTTTCTTGAGAAGTCCACCCTGGTGAAGGGAAGCAAACCCCTAGGAAACAATAGGCGAGATGGTTCAATCCGCCCACACTACTGCATCTGCACTAGTCTGAGAGTTCAGTTTTGCACACAAATAATAGGGTCCAAAGAGGAATAGATAACAATGAATAAAAGTCTCAAATGCGTGAATGTTGTAGTTTGGTATTTCTAATGCGAAACCCAAACTGCATGAACCAGAGTGAAGAGACTAAAATTAGGACTGACCAACCTATGCATATCGATCGATCAAGGAGGTGTTTGGATAAAATATTGAATTAGCAATATCGGGAAACAGAAATATCGAAAGTTAAAAATTGTGACACACAAATATCATGCTGTACAGATATCGTTGACAAGAATATTGTTTTTTGAGGTAAGTAATATTGTAAATAATATCGAGGTTTTTAATATTGCTTTCACTATATAGCGGTTAAAGTAGTTTTAAATTATTTTAATGTGTTTTAGTTGATATATTTGTTTTATGTGTCACTATACATAATTTACAAAAATGTTCTTACTTGTTTTTAAAACAAAGGTTGTAATTTTAAGTGATTTAGAATTTTTTATCCTTTTTTTAAAACTAATTTATAGCAGCGCAGCGTGTTGTTGGGTGTGCAGGAGGATAGGGCGGGAAGATATTTAAGTAATAATTAATTAAGAATTATTTAATGCATTTTATTTAATTGTATGATTGATAGATAACATGTAATTTATTTAATACTGATTTATTCATGTTATATGTTATTTGCGGGCTGTTTGATTTGGAGGGCTATAGAGTGAGCATTTAATTAAATAATTGTTATCTAACAATTAATTTTTGATTGTTAATTAATTAATTTATTTTTAATTATGCAATTTATAGAATTTTTATTTTCGTTACGTATGTTTTAGTTGTAGGTTGCTAGAGTTGTAGTTGTGTAGGGTGGAAAGTTAATTAAGCAATATTCAAGGCCACTGGAATTATGCAGCAGTAGAGGGCCAAATTATGCAGCAGGGTTGAGTTAATTATCCAGCAAGAACAGTTAAATTGTGCAGCCTAATGTAGCACATTCTGTGATAGTATTACTTTGTTATTTTGTCATTTTATTACACTTGCTAACACTTTTGGGCGTTGGTTTCACCCCATTAAAACAATTTTATCAACAAAATATACCAATAAGCAACAGAAAGGTGACCAGTCAACCTTTTCAAAGGGCCTTCCACACTGTGGCAACACATTGCTGCATTTCTAGTAACCATTGAACTGGTAGAGCTACAAACAATTTTTTTTTTAAAATCTTCAGATTATGCAGCTAATGAGGGTTATATAATAAATACAGCAAACCTATAATTATGCAGAAAATGGTGTGGCTGCACAATTGCATAATTCCAGTGACCCTCATTGTAATTAATTAACAATTTAGGCTTACTTGTTAATAAATTATTAAATTATGTGTGTGCGTATCAATAAATCCTTCATCAGTATAACTCCAGGAAAGAGCCAGCACTCCGAGATAGTGCTTTCGAAAAGTTTTGAAGTTCATGTGTTTCGACCAACCCAGTCTTCGTCAGAGCCTAACATAAAGTGTCAAAAGACTGCCATTTCTTTAAAGGCACACAAACAATTTACATAAAATAAACATAAACAAAATACTCAAAGGCTGTCAATCCATTGCCCCATAAACAAGTGTCTTTGCAACAATGTATCGTAATATCTCATTGCAACACAATATTGCTGTAAATATATTAATGAAAAACTTCGCTACCATTTTCTGCATACATTATGAAGCATTCACGCACATAACATTTCCCATACAGCTGCTAGCCAATCATATTAGAAAGCCAAGTGTCTTAAAGGCGCATCATGTTAGCTAAATCACACAGCAAATTAATAGATTTAAACAAATATTTTATACCATAACAGGTTAAAATGCAAGTGCAAATTATGTAAATCTCATAATTTATATCATCAAGCGAACAGAACTCATTCACTAATTGCTGTCAGCCAATCACATAACCAAGCCTAGTGGCTTATAAGAGCATTGTGTTATCCAGACCAAATTCTCATAATATCACATTAAAAAATATTTAAGAGAAGGGCAAAGGAATAAAAAATAAAAAAAGTCTAGTTTTAAAACTAATAAAATTGGGTATAATCTCAAAAGAATTTTCTTCCAAGAGAGGTTTTGGAACAATAAAAAGAGTGGCTGTGGAAGTCAAGGCCGACACTTCCCCCTTGGGGACCATTTGTGTCTGGTGCTGTGTAAACCCAGGTCCATGGGTTATGGGTTATTTCCCAGTGTTTTAGACTATAAATTGAATCTAAAGCCACTCTGTATAAAAGTCATGCACACTCAGAATGAAAGATACACAAATTTGATGAAGTGCTCCAGCCCCAGCTATGTGTTTCGGCCTGACACCCTTCATCACACATGTAAAATTCGTCATACCAACACCATTAAATGCATAGATAGTGAAAGTAAACAGTGACATAGGGCTGAGATTGTAATGGCCACCAATAAGAGGGAAAATGAGTCCGCCATCTCGGATGCCAAATAAACATAACATAATTAATGCATCAGGCTGTACACGCTCAAAATGGTGGACTTTCGTGTGTGTGTATATGTGTGAGTGTGTGTGTGTGTGTGTGTATATATATATATATATATACATAAATATATGTATATATATATAAATATATGTATATATATATATATAAATAAATATATCACCTACTGGTGGTCACCAGTAGGTAGTTATAGTTAGGACCTAGTTTCCATTGGAAGAGCATTTTTTGTTTTGCTAATAACTTTGGCACCGTTTGACAAATCTTCACTAAATTTTCAAAACGTATACCCTAGTAAGTTCATCTGTTGTCTTGAAAGTTTCGGGGCGATCCATCAAGTGGGTGCCTAGAAAAAGTGGGGCCTCAAATCATGTTTTCTACATTTATTTTCCCCTAGGGATTTGAACATGATTACAGCCCTAACCGTTGGACGGAATTGCACCAAATTTGGCAGACAGCTAGCTCTTGGTTCAGAAAGCATGCTTTTTGTGATTTGGTGTAAATACATTCACTGGTTTGGGAGATATTATAGGGCAAAAAATATAGATATCTAGGGATGCGGATTCTTCATGGATCCAACTGTCCCCATGCTGATTTTTTAAACTTCAGAAAAGTCTGCAGACCTATGGATTTTTCTGACATTGAAAAGAAAACAGACGGTCTTCCACCCTTTTCTTTTAATTAGTCCCTGTGGTGGGCCAGGTTCAAGGGGCATTCAGGGCTTTAAAAAGAAGGGAGGCACATGCCCCCCCCAGGGCCTCTGTAAGCCCTGGAGACCACCACCTTCCTGGGGCAGTCACAATAAAAAACGCAGTGTGCCCATGCAGCCCCCGTGCCCGGGGAACTGCCACCTCTTCGGGACAAAATACTAATTGAGTGTGGGGGAGGTCCTATGCCCTACCCCTGCAGCCCTGGGGACCATCACCTCCCTGTGGCTTTAAATAAAATGAGTGAGGGGGCCCACACAGCTCCCTGCAGCCCTGGGGACCACCACGTCCCCAGGGCTTGAATCATAAATGAATGCAGGGGGGGCAGTGTGATTCCCCCACAGCCCCGGGGACCACCACCTTCCTGGAGCTTTATTCATATTGAGTGTGGGGGGCACAAGACCCCCACACAGCCCCAGGGACAGCTCCCTCTCCAGGAGAAGAAAGGGGGTCCATTTTGGACCCCCAGGGACCACCACATCCCGGGGCTGCTTCATGTTGAAGGGTGCTGTGCAGCCCCCCTCGAAAAGCCAATAATGGCCCTGGCTGGATCCTGCTATGTCCCGTGGTGCCCACCCCAGGACGTAGCTGTCTGCTTTTGCTTGGTGGGAGCTAATAGCTTCCACCAAGCAAAACCAAACTCCGCTTTCTGCAAGCGGGACCTGTCAAACAGCTCCTGGTTGCAGAAAGCTTAGTTTTCATCTGTTTCCCTGCATGCAAATATGTGTGCAGGGAAACAAATTAAAACATTGCTCCTGCAAGAAGGAAGCTGCTATTTCAAGCAGCTCTCTGCTTGCGGGTGCAATACCGGCTCCCACCAGAGTCGGGTGCCAGATAGGACCATGGGGGCTTTGAGACACCCCCCGCAGTCCTTTAAGTTGAAAAAAAACAGAAATTTAAAAGCTCTGCCTGGATGGTAAACACGAACAAGGTACCTGTGGACTAATAGTTAAGGTCTCTGACCCTCACAATTAATGTTGAGTGTTCTAGTCCAAGTGTGACTCTGGTCATTTTCCTACTTTAATTTCTTTTCAACTTCAAATGTTTAAGGTACAAACGGGAAGATGATCTCACTCTTTTTAATTGTCAAATACATTTTTCTTACCAAATACAGCTTTCTTTTCCATTTGTCCTACAATATCTCATTCTAAGTACATCATTAATCAAAGCCTAAACCCCCCCTCTCTCTCTCTATCTATGTCTCTCTCTCTTTCTCTTTCTCTCCCTCTCACTTTCTGCAGCCAACCACTACTGTGCATGGCCAGAGGATATAGGGGCTTGGCCGCAGGGCCTGGTCTCAGGGCAGTCCAGGCCTTGCAGCCAATCCCTTCTGTGCACAGCCACACGCCATGCACGGCATGGGCTTCAATGATTAGAGAGGCTTGGCAACAGGCCAGGCCCTGCAACCAACTGCCGCTGCACGTGGCCAAAGGCCATTCGTGGTGAAGGGTTGGGCACACATCAGGCCCTGCAGTCAACCTTCGTTGCGCCCAGTCAAAGGCTGTGCACGGAGGTTGTTGGATCAACGTATAGTAACTAAAATTACTTTATGTTTAAAAAAAATAGAAATTCAGTGAAAAAACAAAGGTTAAAGAGACGTTACAGTTAGGTTCTGAATGTACTCACACAAAACCAGAGAAATTCAGCAGTTATAGTCAGAGTTATTTCAAGTAATTATAACTCGTGCCATAAGGTAACTGTTAGAAATGGGGTCTTTGGTTGCCAGTCAGGTTACCCCATGTCCAAGCAAGGACCCTCACGCTAGTCAGAGTACGTCACACACAATCCAAATTATCCTGTGCCCACCCTCTGGTAGCTTGGCAATTAGCAGTCAGGATTAACTTAGAAGGCAATGTGTAAAGTGCACTAAATCATGCAAAAACACAGTTGAACACTACAAAAATACACCAAACAGTGTTCAGAAAAATATATAATATTTATCTGATAAAACGTAGGTCAAAACGATTAAGATGCAATAAGGATATGTTGATCTATCACTGTAAAAATGATATACAGGGGCATATTTATACTCTGTTTGCGCAGAATGTGCGTAAAAAATTTGAAGCACAATCGCCGCAAACCCTGCCCCATATTTATACTTTGACGCCCGAACCCGCGGGCGTCAAAATTCCACCATGTGCGTCATTTTTTGGAAGGGGGAACCAGCCTTGCGTTAATTATATGCAAGGTAGGCGTTCCCTTCCAAAAAATGACCTTAAGGCCTGTGCCCCTTATTTATACTCTGGCGTCATTTTGACGCACAGGAGGGGGTGGGCCTTAAAAAACGGCGCACAGCCTGATGTGCTCCGTTTTTTAACGCCTGGGTCAGGGCAGGCGTTAAGGGACCTGTGGGCTCGGAAGGAGCCCAGAGGTGCCCTCCCCTGCCCCCAGGGACACCCCCTGTCACCCTTGCCCACCCCAGGAGGACACCCAAGGATGGAGGGACCCATCCCAGGGAAGTAAAGGTAAGTTCGGGTAAGTATTTTTTTCCGATTTTTTTTGTGGCATTGGGGGGCCTGATTTGGGCCCCCTTACATGCCACTATGCCCAATGATCATGCCCAGGGGACATAAGTCCCCTGGGCATGGCCATTGGGCAAGGGGGCATGACTCCTGACTTTGCTAAGACAGGAGTTATGTCAATGGAGGTTGGGCGTCAAAAAATATGGCGCAAATCCGGTTTGAGGCCTGGATTTTGCCTCAGACCTGACTTGCACCATTTTTTGACGCACAACCCCCATTTTCCCATACGCCGGCGCTGCCTGGTGTGAGTCATTTTTTTTTACGCACACCAGTCCGCAGCGCCGGCTAACGTCATTCCATTAATAAGGGGCCCGCATGGCGTGTTGGAATGGCGTTAGCCGGCGGTAAAATTTTTGACGCACAACAAATATGGGCCAAAGTGTCTTTAGTCCATTAAAAGCAACAGATGTCTCTTACAAGCACAAAGTACATGGTTTGCGTACAAAATCTCTGCAAGGAACTGCAGAGGAGGACATGCGTGGAAAACAGGATGGTGTGCGTCGATTTCTCAGGCCGCACACAGCGATGCGTAATTTATTTTGCACGCAGGGAAGGCTTTGCATCAATTTCCTGCGCTCGGTCTTGGGTCCTCTTTGGGTTGCGGGTTTTTCAGACGCCCTGGGACGATGCATTGAAATACAGCGCTGACAGGATGAAGTCACAGGGCTGTGTCGATCCGGTGAGCGTTGCATGGAAATTTCTACCGCACTGCAGGCGCTGCATCGTTTCCTCTCAGGAAGTCAGGATGCACTTTTTCTTGCGAAGTCAGGCTGCATCGTTCTGGTTCGGTGTGGGGGGTTTTCTCACTGCGATGCAGGTTGTGCGTCGTTTCTGGCAGGCGGTGCGTTGATTTTCGCCGCACCGGGAGTTCTTCTTGCAGGAATGAAGTCTTTTTGCTCCTGAGACTTCAAGGAACAGGAGGCAAGCTCTATCCAAGCCCTTGGAGAGTACTTCTTCAGCACAGCCAGAGAGCAGCAAGGCAGCAGGGCAACAGCAAGGCAACAGTCCTTCTCAGAAAGCAATCAGGTGAGTCTTTTCGGGCAGCCAGGCAGTTCTTCTTGGCAGGTTGCAGATTCTAGTTCAGGTTCTTCTTCAGGACGTGTCTGAGGTGGCAAGGGCCCTGTTTAAATATCCCAATGTGCCTTTGAAGTGCGGGAGACTTCAACGAGTGGCTTAGAAGTGCACAAGGTCCCCTTTCAGTTCCATCCTGTCTGCCAGGGTCCCAGTAGGGGGTGTGACAGTCCTTTGTGTGAGGGCAGGCTACTGTCCTTTGACATGTAAGTGTCAGGCCCTCCACTTTCCCAGCCCAGGAAGACCCATTCAATATGTATATGTATGCAAGTGTGACTGAGCATCCTGTGTTTGGGGTTTGTCTGAGTGAATGCACAAGGGAGCTGTCAACTAAACCTGGCCAGACATGGATTGTAAGGCACAGAAGGATTTAAGTGCAGAGAAAGGCTCACTTTCTAAAAGTGGCTTTTCTAAAATAGTAATCTTAAATCCAACTTCAACAGTCAGCAGGATTTTGTATTACCATTCTGGCCATACTAAATATGATCTTCTTACTCCTTTCAGGTCGGAAGCTACCACTCAAACAGTATATGAGGGTAGCCCTAATGTTAGCCTATGAAAGGAGCAGGCCTCACAGTAGTGCAAAACTAATTGAGGAGTTTTACACTACAAGGACATGTAAACTACACGGGTACATGTCCTGCCTTTTGTCTACACAGCACTCTTCCCTATGGGTTACCTAGGGCCTACCCTAGGCGTGACTTATGTTTAGAAAAAGGGGAGTTTTAGGCTTGGCAAGTACTTTTAAATGGCAATTCGAATTGGCAGTGAAACTGCACACACAGGCCTTGCAATGGCAGGCCTGAGACATGGTTAAGGGGCTACGTAAGTGGGTGGCACAATCAGTGCTGCAGGCCCACTAGTAGCATTTAATCTACATGCCCTGGGCACACATAGTGCAATTTACTAGGGACTTATAAGTAAATTAAACAAGCCAGTTGGATCTGATCCAATGTCACCATGTTTCAGGGGAGAGAGCATATGCTCCTTAGCACTGGTTAGCAGTCCTAAAACCTGCAAAAACAGTGTCCAAAAAGTGGAGGGAGGCAGGCAAAAAGGTAGGGGTGACCACCCTAAGGCTGTCAGGTCTAACAGTAACTATAACATGCTCTTTCATCATGCACTGCTAATTACCTCAGATATTACAGCACTCATGACAACTTGTGTAACTGTTAGACCTGTGAGCTCTTGGCATGGTTTTCCCTATCTTCTTGGCTTCTGACCTACTGTTATGATCCTGTGCTGAAATTCATTTTTGTTGGCTTTAGGACTCTGGGCACTTTCCCACTGCTAAAGTGCAAGTGCCCTCTGTCTAAATTGGGTTGGTGAATGGTTTTGTTAATGATAGGCATATTTGATTTACAGGCAAGTCCCTAGTAAAGTGCACTAGGTGTGCCTAGGGCCTGTAAATCAAATGACACTGATTGTGCCACCCACAAGAGTAGCCCTGTAAACCTGTCTCAGACAGCCACTGCAGAGTCTGTGTGTGCAGTTTTAAACTGCCATGCCGACCTGGCAAGCGCACCCATTTTTTACTACACGTAAGTCACCTATAAGGTAAACCCAAGGCAGCCCCATGGGCAGGTTGTACTGTATTTAAAAGGTAGGACATGTACTGGTGTGTTTTACCTGTCCTGATGGTGAAATACTGCTAAATCTGGTATTCACTATTGCAAGGCTGATCTCTCGCATAGGGAAACATGGGTATTGCCTTGAAATATCTTTTAAGTGCAGTTTCCTATCAGGAGCACATAGAGCTATGGAGTGTGGGGTCTCTAAAATTACAATTTAAAAATACATCTTTTGATAAAGCTGGTTTTTATATTGTAAGTTTGAAAATGCCACTTTTAGAGAGTGGTAATTTTCTTGCTTAACCATTTTGTGCCTCTGTCTGGCTGCTGAATACACATCTGGGTCATAGCGATAGTTGGGCTGTATGTGAATTCACTCTAGACAGTCACACAAAGGGAGCTGAGATGTGACCTGCATATCCTGATGGGTCTTCCTGGGCTAGTGTGGTGGGAGCAGCTGACACATGCACCTGAATAGGGCTCTGCCTGCCTTCACACAATACAGTCTCCAACCCTCTGAAGTATGTCTGGGGCCAGGACAGGAAGACAGAGGGTCCGATGCACCACAAAGACTTTCCTTTTTTCAGTTTGCCTACTTCAAATGCAGAAATGTGTGTAAGTATTGGACTGCTGACCCCACAACTTCAGAACACTTCTGGACTGAGGACATTTTGCCAGGGAGAAGAGCTGGATGCTTGAGGAGGACCTTCCACTCTGCCTGTTGCTTTGCTGTGCTGTGCTGACCTGCTGCTGCTACTTCTGCCCTGTGAGTGAAAGGGCTGGACTTTGCTTTCTACATCCTGCCTTACAAGGTTCTCCAAGGGCTTGAACTAGGCTTGTCTCCTGTTAGAAGTCCCAGGGACATCAAAGACTTCATCTGACAGTAATGATTCCAGAACCGGCGCCGCTACTCGACTCCGTGCCGCTACCTGCATCTGAAGCAATGGTCCCCACTGAAATGCAACAACCACAACCGAAGCCGCAGATCCGGCGCTGATGTCCTGAAGCCACTGCAGCGTCTCTGAAGTCCTGCAACATTGTGAGTCCTGCGTGCCGTGTCGCCATTGTCTATGACAGACTTAGCCATGTTACCTGTAGCCCCGTGGTGTGACTGTGACCCTAAGAGGTCTCCTCTTCACATCTTTACCCACTGGAATCATCAGCCCCGCCAGGTCTTCAGGAACCGATGCCTCACCACCAACGCTGCATCACCTCACCTACAACAGATGCCTCACCTCCCCTGGCGCACAGTAATGGACCAATGCCTCACCTCCCCGGTAGCAGTAAGGAACTGATGCCACACTGGCTCCATCGACGCCTCACCTCCCCGACTCCATGCAATGTCTTTGTTTCATTATTTTCAAACATACTGTACCTAGGGGTCCATGCAACTTCGAGACCAGCATCGCACTCCCTCATGAGTGGCATTGGACTGCCGAGAACGACTCCATCAATGACGTTGTGATAGACTAATTTGGAGCTATTGTGCTTCTAAGTACTTTATTGAGATTTAATCTTTACAAATTTGTATCTTTGTTTGCGCATAATGGATTTTTGTCATTTTGGTCTTGTTATACTCAGATAAATATTGGCTATTTTACTAAACTGGTGTGGAGTACTTTTGTGGTATTTTCACAGTGTTACTGTGCTTGTGTAATACATTGCCTCTGGGATAAACCTTACTGCTCGTGCCAAGCTACCAAGCGGGCAAGCAGGGGTTGTCTTGTGTGACTCCCTTACCCTGACTAGCATGAGGGTCCCTACTTGGACAGGGTGCAAACCACTGCCAACTGGAGACCCCATTTCTAACAGTAACATTATTAAAAATATAAATGATGCAAGAGAAAAAACTGTGCATGGCGGGGCGTGAGTTATAATTATTTGAAATAACTCCAACTGCTGAATTTCTCTGGTTTTGTGCAAGTACATTCGTAATCTAACTATAACATCCCTGTAACCTTTGTTTTTTTAGGTGAATATATTCATGGTCAAGGAAGGTCTCTTTTTGCAATTTGGTGTAAATCCATTCAGTAGTTTTGGAGGTTTTATGGAGGAGAATGTCTAGGGAAGCAAGAGTCTGCTGATCCCAGAGATCTCAAAATGATATCTGATTGGCTGCCACTACAGAGGAACCAGGAAAGATTTGACCCCCACCCGGGGTCTCCTTCCCAGCGGTGGAGGGACACCCTTTATGTCCTTAGGGTCAATTTAGCAGAGAGTTCACAAATCAGACGGAGTCACCAACTGGAGGAATAAAGGGAAGTTTATTACATGGATTATAGCTCGAGCTAATACAGAGTCCCAGGACAGTCAAGTGACTATCCTACGGAGGCTGCCCCTTCACTCTGGGGCACCCAACCTTATATACACACAAAACTGCTTAGTCAGAGGACAACTCCACCCCTATCGTATTCAAGGTCCTCTGCGGCCTTCAGAATATTTCAGGGATACACATGTGGTGGGAGAAGGTACAGATGCAGCTGGCAGGAGGTGGCAACGACCTATACAAACTTGTTCTGGCAGTTACTGATTAAGCACGACAATTCTCGGAACTGTAATTGGAAAAAGTAATATGGCAGCGATAAGCAGATTGCAGCCCAAGGCTGCTAGCACAAGGTCAGTCATCAAAGTTCAGGAGGTTTGTCAAGCACATTGCAACATAATAAAGATAAACAGATGCCTAGCAGCTATGGTGTATGATTAACTTTATGTACATTTTCTCACTACCTCAACCAGGAATTGGTGACAGCCATCTTGGGACTCAGCCGAAGGCATGGCAAGGGGTTAGCCAGGCCCTGCTGTTCTCCCCGTGTGCATCCAACCCCATGTCACAAGGGAAAAACAATGAGAAGGCACTGAAAAAATAGGGGGAACAGCAAGGAGAAAGCAGTGAAACTAAGGAGAATCACAGAGAAGTCACACAAAACACAAGGGAAAAGGAGGGGGAAAACATTGAAAATGAGGGAACAGCAAGGAGAAGGCACACAAAAAGGGGTATAAAGCAAGAAGAAAGTAGTGAAAACTAGGGTAAATCAAGGAGAAGGAACACAAAAAGGGGGAAAGCGGAGAGAAAGCAGTGAGATTGAAGAAAAAGTAAAGGGAATGCACACAAAAAATTAGAGGAAAAAGCAGGGAGAAAGCAGTAACAATGAGGACAAGCAAGGAGAAGGCACACAAAAAATCAGGGAAAAAGCAAAGAGAAAGCAGTGATAATGAGAGAAAAGCAAGGAGCGGGCATTCAAAAAATAGGAAAAATGGAAGAAGAAAAAAGTAAAATTGAGGGAAAGCAAGGAGAAGGCACACAAAAAAACAAAGGAGAAAGCACTGAGAAAGCCGTGAAAACAAGGGAAAAGGAAGAGAAGGCACACACAAAAATGAGGGGAAAACAGGAAGAAAGCAGTGAAAACAAGGGAAAATCAAGGAGAAGGCACACAAAAAAGAGAAAACCAGTTAAAATAAGGGAAACTCAAGGAGCTAGCACACAAACAGCAGGGGAATAAGCAAGAAGAAAGTAATGAAAATGAGAGAAAAGCAAGGAGCAGGCACACAAAAAAGAAAGGAGAAAGCAACTAAAAAAATGGGAGAAAGAGCAAGGAGAGAGCAGTGACAATGATAGAAAAGCAAAAAGAAAGCACACAAAAAGGGGGAAACAAGGAGAAAGTAGTGAAAAAAACAAGAAGCAGGCACACAAAAAAAGGCAAAAAGAAAGGAGAAAGCAGTAAAATTGAGAGAAAAGCAAGAAGAAGGCACAAAAATGGAGGAAAAGCGAAAAGAGAGTTCAGTGAAAATGAGGGAAAAGCAAAGAGAAGGCACACAAAAAAACAAGAAAAAAAGCAAAGAGAAAGCAGTGAAGACAGAAAATCAAGGAGAAGGCACACACAAAACAAAGGAAAAAGCCAGGAGAAAGCAGTGAAAACAAAGGAAAATCAATGAGAAGGCTCTCAACAAACTGGGGAAAATGCACAGAGGAAGCAGTAAAAATGAGGGAAAAGCAAGGATAGGGCACACAAAAAAATGGGGGAAAAAGCAGGAAGAAAGCAGTGAAAAAGAGGGACAAGAAAGCAATGGGAAGCACTCCAAAACAGGAGGATAAGCAAGAAGACAGGGGCAAGAGCGATGCAGCAGCACATGGAGAGCTGGGCCTTTCCCTAAAAAAAAATGTTTGGCACCAATTTGTGGATCCACTGTGATTTCACAGCAAAAATCTTTTAAAACGTTTTGGGGACCCCTCCACCAGGCCTAAGGGGCCAAGATATTCCCACCCTGCCCTCTTCTGTTTTTTTTTATTTACTTTTTTCTTGAGACTCGGCTGAGTCCAATTCCCAAGATGGCTGCCAGCACTTTCTGGTTGAACTTTTGACAGCCAATCAGATCTCAGCATGAAATCAGTCAGATCTGCGGAAGATCCACGTCCATAGATATCTATATTTCTTTTTCATTTAATATTTCCGAAACTAGTGAATGGATTTATACCAAATCAAAAAAAGAGGTCTAGTTTTTTGCCAAATCTGGTGTAATCCCATTAAGAAGTTCAGGTTGTAGTCGTGTCTAAACCCTCTATGGGATATAAAATGGGAAACATAATATTTGACCCTCTGTTTTTCTTGTTCCCTGCATGACATATCACTCCGAAACTTTCCATACAGAACTAGACAAAGCAGGGCACCTTTTTGGCAAAATTCTGGAAGATTCGTCAAACAGCGCCAAATTATAAGCAAACCAAAAAATGTTTTTCCTACGGAAACTAGGTCCTAACTATAACTACCTACTGGTGAGACACTTCACTGGTTTTATTTTCCACTTTATTTTTCACATATAAGTTAGAAAGGTAGAGGTGAACCATATGAAGTTTGTTTTTTCAAATAATAGTGTGAAATATATATTTATACAGGTGCAATTATGTTTAAATTCAGGTGCCATATTATGCTTGTTATAGACAGAAAGAATTTTATTAAATACGATTAAGTATATTTCCTCTATGTTTTTTTATCTATTTATTTGCACTATATTATTGTTGTGAGGTAAAATTTTACAACCAGTATTGAAGTGTCTGCTACAGAATGGCACAATTTGTGGCTATAACAAATTGTCCTTTGTTACTTTCTACTCATGTATATATAAACTTGACTTGCTATTCATGTCATTAAGTGATCAAGGCTGTTTGCAGGCTGAATCAAAAAAATGTATTAGAACCATTCTATCCTGAGTTTAAATGGTTTCACTGGGAGCCACTACCAGTGCAACACTACACTGCTGTGGGGTCTAGCATCCAGAGTGGCATAGAAATCAAGGCGAAGGAAATAAAGAGATGAATAGACAGATAGATAGAAACACATATATGTTTATATAAGTATATATTTACATATAGGCCTTCATTACGAGTGTGGCAGTCTCAAGACCTCCACACTCGCGATGGCGGTTGGTCCGCCACAAACAGGGCGGTCTGACTGCCCTATTATGATGGTGCCATGGACAGCCCAGTTGCACATTTCACTGCCCAATTTACAAAACAAAAACAAAAAAAAAGAAAAACATGTGCTCCTTCATGACTTCCAATATCATATTCCAACCATTGAAAATCCTCTGTTGTGGCAAAATAATAATAACTGCATTGTTTAGTGCTTCTACTACTTCCCCTGGTTCGAAAAACTGACTCCGTCCCTTCGTTATCTTATCAGGTTTCTTGATGTGAACCCAATCTCCAACAACAGTCTTAACTGTTCATCATAATGTTTTTTCATATCTGAATGTTTTTCCTTCACCCTGTTTTGAACTGACACAAGCGACCACTGTTCAACCCTCGATTGGTGTAACTGATTCAGATTATACTCTGCGTTTACGCCCACTCATAATTACAAAAGATGATAACCCTGTAACATAGTTCCTCATTACTCTATAGGCCCACACTGCCTTGTGCACTTGTACCTCCCAATCCATGTTCGGAGCCATTGCTGACTGAATCACTCCTTTTACCGCTCGATTAATTCTTTCCACCATGCCGTTACAACTTGGATTGTACAAGAATGTGGTTTTGGGTTATACACCAATCCTTTTAAAGTAGTCCTTCAATGCATTAGACATAAATTGAACCCTATTGTCACTTAATACAGCTTTAGAAAGTCCTTCATATACAAAACTCTGTCCAAAAATTCCAGTACGCATTTTGTGTCAACCCTTTCAACTACCTCAGCTACGGGCCACCTTGAAAATAAATCTATTAAAACTAATATATATTTCTGCTCTTCACCAAATGGACTTACAAAATATATTGCTACAAGTTCCCAGGGTTGTTTTGGGAGAAAACATTCACACCTTGGTGTTTTAAGCTTTGCAATGTTTTCTCCACCCCTGAACATCCAGGAAACTCCCTTGCGAATCTTTCAACCTCCATATCCACATTTGGCCACAAGAACAAATTCCTTATTACATATTTTGTCCTTTCAGTGCCAAAATGGCCTTCGTGGCACAATTCTACAATAACTGTGTAAATCTCTTGCGGAACAATTCATTCAACTCTCTCAATAGTGCCATTATCTGTTGATAATTGTGACCTCACCTCCCCAAATGTTTTAATCAACACTTGCAACTTACACTTGTCTGGCCAGTTTTCTTGCATGTGCTTTTTAACTAATATTAATACCTCGGGCCACATGTACAAAGATCCGGTTTTGAGACTCACAAACTGCGAGTCTTAGAGACTCGCAATTTGCGAGTCGCAAATCCGGATGTACAACAGTGTACTTTACCCAATGGGGTCGCAAATGACCTACCTCATGAATATTCATGAGATAGGTCGCAATTTGCGACCCCAATGGGAATGGCAGCCCTCACAGGGATGGTGGCCTGCTGGAGACAGCAGACCACCACATCTGTGACTGCTTTTAAATAAAACAGTTTTTCTTTTTTTTAAATGCAGCCCGTTTTCATTAAAGGAAAACAAGATTCATTTCAAAATCAAAAATGAAAAGTTTTCTTTTCATTTTTTCAGAGCAGGCAGTGGTAACAAGTTACCGAATCACAGTTTGGGCGTAGTACATCCCCAAAATCATTTTTCAAGTCGCAAAGGGTCCGATTCTGCGAATCAGCCCCTTTGCGACTTGAAAAATGCTTCGTACATCTGGCCCCTCATCCTTATCATATTCCTCCATCCATTCTTCCTTGCACACAGCATGACCATCCTCTCCGTGTACAAAAGCTATTCAAAACTCATTGCAATTTTCATCTTCACATTCTTCTAATTTGGTTGGCATGCTTGACCGTATGCCAACACATTTTCTTTGCCCGGTAAGTACACCAGTTTATTTATATGATCCTGCATCCTTATCGACAATTTGGCAATGCTTGCCGAAGCATTTATCGTACCTTCAGTTGTCAATAACCTTGCTAGAGGTTTATCGTCACACAAAATTGTTACGCTCTGGACACAAATTATATTATTTGTTCTTTTCCCTCTTTGTCCTTCTGGCTTAACACTGCTCCCAAACCTTTACTGCTGGCATCTGTTGTAATAGTGCTGTTTAAATTTGGATCAAAACATTGCAAAGCTGGAAGTTTGTCTATTTCCGAAGTAATGTGAATCAATTTTTTCTGACATTCAACAGTCAGTTCGAATTTGACTTTGTTTTTTAAAAGTTATCTGAAATGAAAACCTTTTTCAGCAAACCATGGTATAAACTTAGTACACTACTCAACTAACTCCTAGAACGATCTGGCTTCAACCTTATTACAAGGGGATTGAGCTTCCTCTATGGCATTAATCAGAGATTCCTTTGGCTTAACTCGCTGAACACCAATCTCATGTCTCAAATAAGTAACACTCTGCTTCGCATATTTGCACTTAGAACATTCCACTGTTAACCCATTTTTTCCAAAATAGACATTACATCACGCAGCCTTGATTCGTGCTCCTCATTATTTCCTCCACAAACTAGAATGTCACCCTAGAAGATCTTGATTCCAGAATATAAGCCTTTGGAATACAGTGGCTGCGGATGCTAGTCCAAAAGACATTCATCTAAATTGAAAGCACCCAAAAGGTGTGATGAAAGCACTGTACTTCATGGAATCAGACGTTAAAGAGATCTGATGATAAGCAGCCGATAAGTCTATGGTGGAAAGCATTTTTGCACCCTTAAGGCACACAACAATTTCATTTATTTTTGGGAATCATTCAAGTGAAGCAGAGCTACACATATGTATACACTGGTCTAACCCTGTGGTGCTGATACCAAAAGCTGTCCCACCAAGCACTACACCAGAATTCAGGTTCTGTGTGGAGTACAGGGGGTGCAATTCAGTCACCAAGACTGATGCTCAGGCAATTTCCCAGGCTGATGAGCTGATTGAAATATTAGGGTCTGTCCAGTTCCTGAGTACTTTTGACGTTAGTTTAGGATACTGGCAGATTGCCCTAACTAAAGGAGCCAAGGAGAGGTCAGCCTTCTCCACTCCAGAGGGTCACTAAAAGCTCAGAGTGATGGTGTTTGGATTGAAGAATGCCCCTGCCACCTTCCAGTGGCTAGTGAACCAGGTTCTGGCTGGTATGGAGGACGTCAATGATGCTTTCTTCGATTACATAGCTGTCTTCATTAGCAGCTGGAAGGACCACCGTTTTTAACTGCTGGAAGTGCTTTATGCCCATTCAGAAATGTGATATGGGCAGTGGGATGCCAAAAAAGCATTTCACCCCATAAAGAAGGCCATGTGCACAGTCCTTGTGCTCAAGGCTCTTGACCATTCCAAGGAATTCATTGTACTAATAGATGCATCAGAACATGGCATAGGGGCAGTTCTATCACAGTTAAATGATGACGGCCTAGACCAACCTGTAGCTTTGAACTCTAGGAGAATACTTCCGACGGAACAAAAGTGGGGTGCCATTGAGAGGGAAGCCTTTGCTGTGGTCTGGGCACTGAAGAAGTTGAGACCATACCTGTATAGGACTCACCTCCAGATTCAGACAGACCACAGGCTCCTCCGGTGGGTAATGCAAATAAAGGGTGAGAATCCAAAATTGTTGAGGTGGAACATCTCCCTACCAGGGAATGGACTTTATGGTGGAACACGGAGCTGGGTCAGACCACGCCAATGTCGATGGTCTCTTTAGGTTCTTCCGCTTTAGTATTAAAAAAACTCCCAAGAGGTTTGGTAGTTCCCTCTCCCCAATTCAGTTGAGGGGGGGACACGTGTTAGACCCAGCAGCCTTAGAGTGGTCTTCCCCCAAACATTTTGAGTACTTGACTCATATTTTTCTGATTTCTTTTTGTTGGGCCTAGGACTCTAGGCCCTTTACCACTGCTGACCAGTGCTAAAGTGCATGTGGTCTCTCTGCCAAATATGGTTTGTTTGGTACATCCACAATGGGCATACTTAATTTACTTCTACGTTCCTAGTAAAGTGCACTACATGTGCCCACTGCCTGTAAATTAAGTAGTAGTGGGACTGCAACACTACTTGTGCTGCCAACTCAAGTAACCCTTAAACATATTGCAGGCCTGCCATTGCAGAAGCTATATCTGGAGTTTTCACTGCCATGTCGATTTGGCTTTTAAAGCTCATGTCAAGCCTTAAACTCCCCTTTTATCACATACAAGTCACCCATAAGGTAGGGCTTAGGTAGCCCAAACGGCAGCGTGCTATGTAATTAAAAGGCAGGGCATATCCTTTTATGTTTTGCATTTCCTGGTGGTGAAAAACTCCTAAATTGTTTTTTCACTACTGTGAGACCTAATCTTCTTAAAACATTGGGGATCCTTTTTTACATTTAATAAGCTGTCATTCCTAATTGAGGAGTAGATATGTCATGCTTAGTACCTATGGAATAGCAATAATAAAGTAAAGTTTGATTTATTTTTACAGTTTTGAAAATGCCACTTTTAGAACATTGTCATTTTCCTGCTCTTGCCCTGTGTGTCTGCAGCCTGTCTCCAATGCACATCATGGGTGGTGTAACAGCTAGGCTTGTGCATTCCTGCTAGACAGCCATACACAAAGGGAGCTTAGGTGTAACTGATGGACTATAAACATCCTGATGAGCAATCCTGGGCACAATGGGAGGGAGGAGCTGAGCACAGCTTCACACTTAGACCTGAATTGGCAGTGTCCTGTCCCCACACAAAGGGCTGCATACCCCCTATGGTGAGTCTGGAGCCAGGACAGGAAGAAAGGACCTCTATGCACTTCAAAGACCCATCTTTCAAGTCACCCCCACTTCAGTGGCACAAATCGGTATACGTACAGGACCTCTGTCCCTAACACTACAGTATACTAATGTGAAACACTCTGCCAGTAGGAAGGAATGCTATGTTGCTACAAGGACTGCCACTCTGGACTGCTCCTCTGGAATAGCTCTTTTTCTGATGTCCTGCCCTGCTGCCTGCTACCCTCTGCCTGACAGGTTATTGATGCAAATCCTTACTTGGTGACTTGCACCACAGCACTGCAGAGATGATAAGGATCAACCTCCTATCACCCTACCTATTCGTCAAGGATTCCAATAATCTCCGGAAATTACAGGTAAAGCTCAGGGAGGAGGGACTCTCAGGATGTCATCTTCCTGTTCACTTCTGTCCTGTTGTCGACCTTTCAGAAGAGGAAGGAGTTAATAGGATTATCTACATATAGACATAACAACCTCACCCACCGCAAAGAGTGACCCACTACTCTAATTATTTGTAACCGTGATCAATTGGAATACCACCTTATGCGATGTGTGGCTTTCCTGATTGTCTTCTGACTGGGAAGTTTTTCAATGATGTTTGCTATAAAGAAACATAGACCATAATCATGCCAAGAGTCAACGCAACATTACATAAAATAATATATATAATATCACAAGTTCTTATCATAGGTTCTAATTACACTGATGAATATTACAAGTTCAGAGTTTATAGATCTTGGAAGTTCTTTATCAAACAGTGTTAATATTATGTTCTGTGGCATCAATGTTTTTTCATAATTGTTATTAGTATGCAGGATTAGTAGCACTCTAGTGTATTTGTCAAAAATGGCAAAAATTGGCATTGACTTCATAAAATTAGCTGTTTACCTTGTTGTTGCACACTCGAATCTGCTGTGCTGCGAGTTTTGTTTTGCCTTACTTGTTGTGTTGTGTTCTGTAACTGCTTTCAATATTTTGGCTGTCTTTTCTTTCTTTCAGGACTGTTCCTGCTGCTGCTGTGATGAGCCACTGATGGAACCACGGAAAACCAGATAAATTCAAGATGAGGAGCAAGTAGGAGATCTCGCCATGAAAACTCCTACACAAAGAACATGCTGGGGCTTGGGCGCAGTTTAAATGGGCAGCACCCAAAATGACTGCTGAGCTTTGTCAAGTCATGCAATACTTCAGCTGAAACTTGCAATAGGTAGAAACGTGCAGGCAAAAGCATTTACGTTCACTTATTATGTTTCCAGAAAGGTGTTCACCCCTTGGGGGACTGATTATGGTAATGGATTACCTTGTACTGTGCCGAGTGGTGGGGGCTGAGATATCCCTTATCACAGAATGTATCATTGCTGCAAACACAGCACCAGCAAGGTTTTTTATACCGGGAAAAGCACAAATAAAATAACATACACATGACTATGTAGCATCAAATGACATGATTCATTCTACACATGAGATCTCTGACACTGCCCTGCTGAGGAAGGACTGGACCCATCTCACTTGAAGGCAGAGTGACTCCAAGGGCATGTTGGCTTGCCCCCTGTCTATGTCTTGGTGACAGCAAGGCATTCTTATCATCCTGAAACAGCACCTGGGCTTTGCTTGCTGCAGGTCTTGCCTTGCCAAGTGGTGCCAACCAAGCCTTGGGCCCTTGGAATTGGGCATTGATAGCGTTGCACCGATCGAAATCAGCACATCTCCCTCGATGCCAAGACATTGCTGCTGCCGCAAGGATCTCATACACTGCATCGCCAACTCTGCGGCACATCATCTCCAGCTTCTGACACATCTCTGACTTTGTGAGACTCAGAACTGATGCATCGCTTACATCCAAAGGATTGATGACGACACATTGCCTCCTCTGCTCCCCACGTCTCAGCTTCAACATCGGTGCATCAAAGAACCGGGGTACTCTTTCAGCTGCCCAAAGCTGATCCCTGTATTCAACCTGCACTCCATCGTGGTTGGCCTTATTTTTCAGATTTGACCCGTTCTAGTGCAACTAGATAACCCTAGGTTGGTGCTTTATGCTTCTAAGCACTTCAATTAAGTTTATTCCTTAAAAATTCATATCTCGACTTCTGCTTATTGGATTTTTGTCATTTTGGTCATATTTTGTTCATGAAAATATCATCTATTTGTCTAACTTAGTGTGGAGACTTTTAGGGGTGTTTTACTGTGTTACTGTTTAAAGTGTTGCACAAATACCTTACACATTACTTCTTAAGTTAAACCTGCCTGCTGTATGCCAGGCTAACAGAGGGTGAGCACAGGTTAATTTATGATGTACATCTGACTTAACCTGACTAGTATTGTGATTTGTGCTTGGACAGGGTGCATACCTCTGCCAATCACAAACCCAATTTCTAACAAGGTAACTCCAATGTTATCCTATGGGAGAGATAGGCCTTGCAGTCGTGAAAAACACATGTAAGCTTTTCACTACCAAGACATGTGAAACTTAAAAGTACACTTCCTACTTTTTAAATACATTACACCCCACCCTCTGGGCTGTCCAGGACTGACTCTAGGAGTGACTTATATGTATTAAAATGAAGGTTTGGGCCTGGCAAAAGGTTTCTAGGTCGACACCCTACCCCCTAGAAAAGCAAACCAATCCCAGGCCTTTGCAGTCCGAAATAAGAGTAGCACAATGATTTGGAAATGTCAGCAATAAACATACATCTTCAATTTGTTTCTATTTTCAACTTGAATATGAAATTTTTACAAAGACAAAATTGCAGTATTAAAAACACTAAAGCTTCATTATTCTCTTTTCTTTTGATCCATTAACATTTTTGCAATTTATAGCCAACACGTGTTTTACCACTTGGTGATGCTGAGGCCTGGGGCTTTTTTAAGGCTGCAATTATTAAATAGCAATACATTAATTCATTTAGATACATTTTGCTAATTGTCAAAGACGAGTGAGTGAGAAAGGGTAACCTTTTACTCACTTTAAACGTGTTCATACAATGTGAGGTCCACTTTGTGAGGCATGGCATACATGAAAAGATCAAATGGTGGGAACAGTTGATAGTGAACATGCTAGTGATTATCCATGTTTACACGTCAAATGATGGTGTTTTTTCGATTTATAGAGCAAAATATTTGGCGGAAGGGGTCGAAAGGTCAAACACATTTGGTCAAAGTAGGAAACAGGTCCATGCACTTCTAAGTGAAGCTCAAAACAAGCAAAACCCTCTCTGAAAAGAAACCAAAAAAAGTCTGTGTCCTATCTGAGAAGATCAGAGTAATTTCTATCATATTACAAGTATTGAAAGGGTCCCATCGGTTCTGTGGACTGGAATTACGGGGTGCAATCTTTCTGCTCTGAGATCTTTCACACTCAATTTGAGCCGCTGGTATTAATGACCCGAAAAAAAGCGAACAGGCACTGAAAAACTACATCAAAAGGAAATGATATATGACAGTGAAAAATACATCTGTATGTCTTTTAGGTACCACGTCCAATGCATAAGTAAAGCACAGCCTTTTTGTAGCATCACTGTGATATGAACAATCAACTCAACCAAAACACTTTCCCTGACAGCCAGCATCATTCCTAACACAGCTTGTCAGCATCTTGTGGATTAACAGTCCACTACGATCCACCAAAGCAGTTACAGCCACACCATCAGTCCTTCCAGCTTCCAAGAATGGCTCTGAGCGACTCGGGCAAAATAAAATAAAGGAGCCTGAACTGAAGGTACTGACACAACAGCTTGCCAGAAAGCAGCCCTGGAATGAGCCCTTTGGTACCACAAGACATTGGCCGACATTGCAGCGAGTAGATGGCAGCAAATAACCCAGAAGATGAATGCAGGCTCCACACACCCCTGGACAGTCAAAGTCTATAAGAAAGGGTTTTAAGACTGGAAATGTGTATGGGAACTACTTGCCAACCACACATGTGACAGCCTTTCCACTGAGGGAGATCAGCACCAGAGCTAAAGCTGACTCTCCTGTAAGCAGCAGGTCCAGAGCTTTATCAGCCTCATTAGTATTGCGGGTACAGAAAGTGGAAGGATATAGAAGGTGGATGTGAATCTGGAAAAGTCAAGAATCCAGGTGAGTTCCAAATACTACTACACTAAACATGTCTGTGCGCTCATATCACCCTCATAGGTACAATAGCGAATGATATTGGGGATGGGTCAGCAAGGTATCATGTAGCAAGAGGTCATCCATGGCAAACAGGGTAGGCACAGAGCATCATATATTAAGGTTGTAACCTACGAACATTGCTCGCACGTAGCCAAATGGGCAGACGTGATATATGGCATCATGACTGCTGATCTTGTCCTGGGATGAGATTTTCAGGTTATTAAAGAACCACTCACCATCATGATTGAAGGTGACACAGCACAGGAGGACTCATTCTCTGCAAGTAATATACAACCGCCACCACTATGACGATGAGAGAAGGACAAGGCATCCCACCAAACCACTGCCATGAGCATGTCCAAAACACAAACACAGACATTGGCCATGACTATTATAACTGGCAGCACTCCCACGGTTGTTTCCTGCTCTGAAGCAACAGGAACTCAATCCCCAACTCACGCACCAAATGCCCAATCCACATCCAGTCATTCTGCCTGTGGGACTGCCACCACTGAGAGCAAATGCACCATTTCTGCTGTAACACACAACTATGGTGTGCACCTAGAGACCACTACACACTCTGCCAAGCTCCTTCCAAGGGCTCACTGACTGCCACTGTTGCCTTCACTACACCTAATTGGGCAGCACCCATACTACAGAGTGTTACAGATCCGACCATGCAGTAACAGGGAGGTGGATGGAGGAGAATGAAGAGAATGTGCCACTGTAGCATAAAGTGGAAGACATAGATTGAAGCCCACTTTCTGATGAAGTGGGGCAGCTACTGACAGCTGAAATAATTCCACCATCACCAACACTATGTCTCAGGCATTACACAAGATGTCCTGAAGTGTTGTTGGCACTGAGGCTGGGCATGTGTTGCTGCAGGGAAACTTACATGACTCCACATTTTCTATTGTGATTCGGGGAAATGGGCTGCAGTCTTATGTGACAAGATCAGTCATTTGGTGGGGGTGCAACAACAGTTAAACAGATCTGCCAATCATCATTACATCCACTCATGACCCAACATAAGTTCTGCCAAAGGCAATGTGTTGCTGAACTTGCACAGCAGAGATTGCAAATAGACGGGGCATCCATCACATGACGGACAATGTATGTGAATTTACAAGCCTGGTTGTTGAAGGATAAATGAGCTTGTTGAGGTCACTGAAGGTGTTTATGGGTGACCTATTAAGAATGACCTAAAACAGGCACAGTTCCAACGGTTACCCCACACAGATGTTTGCTCCAGGCAGCAGACCCAGAATCTATTCCCCTCCTCCACATCTTCCCAAAAGGTCTCCCCCATCGGCCTCGGAGGAGGTCTACCCATAACACCCACACCCAGGACCTAACCCAGCAAAAATTAGTGTTCAATAATCCTCAATACATTTGTGCACATTGCACATGTTCATATGATATGGTGTGTATCATCAGATGGGTAGTAACTGTGAGTTAGTTGCTTATTTGGATCAGCACTATATAGCTGCCAGGGATTATTTTTTGTAGAGTTTTCACTTGGGGCACAGTGTTTAGGTGGGGAGCGTTTATAGTTGTAGAACATGAGCTTGTGGCAAGTTCAGAGTACCTGAGAGGTGGGATGAGCATTGATTGTTAGTATTAGTATTAGCCTTGGTTTGCTGTGATGTGGTATTTGATGAATGGAGGATGAGGGCTTTGTTACATGGTAGTACACCTTTGCTGCAATAAAACATGCTGCTCACTGACATTGTGTGAAGGTGTTATGAAACATTAAAAAGGTGTTGAATCAAGGTTGTCATCCAATACATAATTCCTGTTATTTGCCAAGAACAACAAATAGGAAACAGTGCACATGTGGCATAATTATATAAACCTTGTCAGCTTCAAACTTCAACTTTCACTGAAAGTCAACACACCTGCATTCACACTGGCACCAATCTCACCCTCAAGAAACGCAATGCCAAAAAACATAAAGACAGCTTGGTACCACTTCTCTCTTTTAAACAAAGTCAAACTGTTTCTTCCAGCAAGAGACTTCAGAACTGCTATTTATGCACTCATACTCTTACTGGCTGGTGGTAACTTCTTGGTCCAGGACCTGAGTGACTCCACATCTTTTCACATGTGTAGGCCAAAACATGTCTTTGTCAGTGAAATGACCTGAACCATGTCTTGAGTAGTTCAAATGTATGTTCTGTTCTATTTTCCGGAGCAGAGTAATGAGGCAGTGTCAGATTGAATAGCCTAATTCACCAGAAAGGGTGGTAGCATGCAGTTATAGTACATATTACATTTTTGAATGATGCCTCTATGTCACATTTGAAAATGTGCTTTTGTTAGATCAATACAGCATCCTTGTAAACTGTTGATGTGAGTTTTGAGATATTTTATGATTCCCAAGATGCATGATCAATGTGATATTTATAACCATGTGTGCCATGTGGTGGCTTTTCTATGCTGACTAGTGTCATGCATTTGTTTTCAGTTGTGTATGTACTGTTAGGGATTATCAGAGTTAGTGTGGGGGATGCTCGTGGGGTGGGATTATGAGATATATGTACGTAGTCAGGGCCTGATTCACAAAAGGTCTCAGCAGTCATGGCAGAGACCTCGCGGTTGGGGCAGAAGTTCCCCATTTGTGGTGGGACCTCCACAATAGGAAACTTCTGTATGGAGGTCCCGCCATGAGTGCAGGCTCCCCACAATGACTGCGAGGCCTCTGCCACAACTGCAGAGGCCATTTGTAAATCAGAACCTCAGTAGCTATGTCTTTTTTTTTTAATGAAGGTCACCATGATAACTGGATCTAGATGTTCCAAATGATCATGACAATATGTACATTGATGATGTGTTGCTGATTCCGATTCTGGAGATTTGCTGGATCTACCTTAGTGATACCAGGTCTATGTGGTTGCAGTTAGAGGCCTTTTATACATTCAGGACCCGACACCACCCAAAGACATAGCACTTTGTCTTAGTGGTATTGACTGTCTGGGGACTGGTGAAGAAAATTATGTGTTGGCCCTTTAAGTTGAGAAGTGTGCTTTTACCTGCCTGAGAATTTTACAAAAGGTTGATTGTGATATACTGTGCAGATGGCCTGCAGGGTTCTGGTCTACACCAGTCGCAAAAAATTAAAGACAGCAGTTTCACAAGGGGTGTATTGATGGCAGTATTTGGATATTGTTAGAAATGGGGTCTTTGGTTGGCAGTCAGGTTACCCCCTGTCCAAGCAAGGACACTCGCTCTAGTCAGGGTAAAAGTGAATCACCCTCAGCTAACTCCTGCGCACCCCCTTATAACTTGGCACGAGCAGGAAGGCTGAACTTCAGAGTGCTAGGTGTAAAGCATTTGTACCAATACATACAGTAACTTAATGAAAACACTACAAAATGATACAACACAGATTTAGAAAAATAGAAAATATTTATCTAAACAAAACAAGACCAAAACCACAAAAATCCAAAACACACAAATCAAGTTATTAATTAAAAAGCAAAAAGAGTCTTCATGTTCTTTTAAACACAACGCTAACGCTGTTAGAGTAAAAATGTACCTATGTCGTGTC
The DNA here is from genome assembly GCF_031143425.1 of Pleurodeles waltl. Taxonomy (NCBI): domain Eukaryota; kingdom Metazoa; phylum Chordata; class Amphibia; order Caudata; family Salamandridae; genus Pleurodeles; species Pleurodeles waltl. The sequence goes on along the minus strand of NC_090448.1, from coordinate 916,192,455 downwards.
AAAAATAACCCCGCACGGGCGAGTGTGCGTCGAAATAAGCCTGTGATGCGTCAATATCAATCACAAGCAAGCCCCAGCATTGTTTCCCCTTCGGTAGGGTCGGCGTGCGTCATTTCTTCTCTCCGCAGGAGAGTGATGCATCGATCCGGGCAAGCACTCTCTGGACCGGGCAGGCTTTGCATCGTTTTTACACGCCCAGCGATGTTTGCGTCAGAAATCCTGCTGCGCTGTGATCCAAAAAACGCAGAGTGTGTGGTGTGATCTCACCAGCCTCCGTCAGCGATGCCGCGTGTCATTTCTCCAGCCACGTGCGTCGGTCTCCCAGCAACGCTGAGGCAGAGCATCAATTTCAGCCACGAAGCGGGCGGCATGTTGTTTTTCGGGAGGTTGCGTCGAAATTTGCCCTGCACAGCGGTCTGTGCATGGATTTCTCAAACGTAGACTGCCAGCTTCTCCTTTCAAGGCCCCAGGAACTGGATAGGGCACCACTTGGCAGGGCAGGAGTCTCAGCAGAGGTTCCTTGTGCTGGCAGAGAGAAGTCTTTGCTGTCCCTGAGACTTCAACAACAGGAGGCAAGTTCAGTTTCAAGCCCTTGGAGAGTTCTTCACAAGCAGGAAGGCACACAAAGTCCAGTCTTTGCCCTCTTGCACAGGCAGAAGCAGCAACTGCAGGATAGCTCCACAAAGCACAGTCACAGGCAGGGCAGCTGTTCTTCCTCAGATCTTCAGCTCTTCTCCAAACAGAGGTTCCTCTTGGTTTCCAGAAGTGATCTAAAGTCTGTGGTTTTAGGGTGCTCTTCTTAAACCCATTTTGCCCTTTGAAGTAGGCTTACTTCAAAGAAAAGTCTCTCTTGTTTGTGAAATCCTGCCTTGCCCAGGCCAGGCCCCAGACACACACCAGGGGATTGGAGACTGCATTGTGTGAGGGCAGGCACAGCTCTTTCAGGTGTGAGTGAATGCTCCTCCCCTCCCTTAGAGCACAGATGGCTCATCAGAATATGCAGGTTACACCCCAGCTCCCTTTGTATCACTGTCTAGAGAGAGGTGCAAACAGCCCAACTATCAAACTGACCCAGACAGGGAATCCACAAACAGGCAGAGTCACAGAATGGTTTAAGCAAGAAAATGCTCACTTTCTAAAAGTGGCATTTTCAAACACACAATCTTAAAATCAACTTTACTAAAAGATGTATTTTTAAATTGTGAGCTCAGACACCCCAAACTCCACATGTCTATCCGCTCCCAAAGGGAATCTACACTTTAATCATATTTAAAGGTAGCCCCCATGTTAACCTATGAGAGGGATAGGCCTTGCAACAGTAAAAAACAAATTTAGCAGTATTTCACTGTTAGGAAATATAAAAGACCTTAGTATATGTCCTACCTTTAACATACACTGCACCCTGCCCATGGGGCTACTCAGGGCCTACCTTAGGGGTGTCTTACATGTAAGAAAAGGGAAGGTTTAGGCCTGGCAATTGGGTATACTTGCCAAGTCGAATTGGCAGTTTAAAACTGCACACAAAGACACTGCAGTGGTAGGTCTGAGACATGATTACAGGGCTACTAATGTGGGTGGCACAATCAGTGATGCTGGCCCACTAGTAGCATTTGATTTACAGGCCCTGGGCACCTCTAGTGCACCTCTAGTGCACTTTACTATGGACTTACTAGTAAATTAAATATGGCAATCATGGACAAACCAATCAACAATACAATTTACACAGAGAGCATATGCCCTTTAGCACTGATTAGCATTGGTAAAGTGCTCAGAGTTCAAAAGCCATTAGCAACAGTTCAGAAAAAATAGGAGGAGGAGGCAAAAAGATTGGGGATGACCCTCCAAAAAGGGCCCTTTCCAACAGTTATGTTGCAGCAGAAATGTTAATGCTACTTTTGATATCACAGTAATCAGCTATACGTGACAATCTTTGCATTTTGTTATTTGAAACACTAATAGATTAATTGTGAAGTGGTGCACTGAAAGCCTATGTTAAAGTGCATTCACTGTAGAATGCAAATTTTGAGTGATGTGGTACAGCCCTAAAACTTTAAGTATAATCATTTGTTTTAATTTCATATGTTTCTTTCACATGTTAGTTAATGGTTTGCACTATCACAACAATAGATTTCTAGAAGAAAGTATTTTAAATGTTACATGCAAATGTCGAAAATGCAGGTTTGTATTATAGTTAATGGATGTATTAACAGAGTTATTTAGTTTTGAGTCTACTGTAACATGAACACTGGCAAAGCGTATTAATGATGAATTCATAATTTTGAATGTGATATGTACCTTTCTCGATATAAATCACTGTGCCATTTTAACTTATTTTAGTTAGCCTAACTGAGGCCTGCAAGGCCCTGTTTCATAAATGTGTAGAAAAACATTGTCATTCTTGCTAATGTGTCATTCTTTTCAGATTGTGTTCCCATAAAAAGCTAGCTTGGAAATAGATGTCCTATTGGTTCATAGTGAGCTTGAGGAATTAACCTTAAGCCCAGTACATTGAGGAGCTCTGGAAATGGACCATAAACAATTGTTTTAACCAGTGCGGTTGAGCTAAGATGGATGCCTTTCCTATGTCAGTAAGGGGAATCTTTCCCTAGGTTGCAGTTCCATGTCACATGATGGACTTTGATAGAACAGTTGAATCTTCTGATTGATGTCATACAGCTGATTTATGAATCATCAGTCATTTTGGACTTTTGTATACTGTTCCCCAGTTGGATTGCCGGCATTCTTCTCCAGATCCCACTTGAGCATTCTGCTTTCCCCTCTTCTCCAGCACTCTCCACTTGGCTTTGCTTGGACTCAGACTCTGAGAGGTACTGACCTCTCTACCCTTACTCTTCATTTTAATGCTTTGCTGAGACTTAAACATTTTTCCCCTGACCCGAGAAGAAGACTCTTGACCAGGCTTCTGAAATACTGATTTCTTCCCTTTTTACCTACTTTTTGCCAATTTTGTTTCATCACCTATTGACCCAGATGTCTTTTTTCCGAATCCTTTTGTCCTTTGTCTTTTTACGTTTTGTCCCCAGGTGTTTTAGCCCACCTCATGTTAACTCATTGCTTACTAAACTGTAAGGATTTTCCTTGCTCTATCCAGGTAAACCTAGGTGACTTTTAATTGCCTTGATGCTTAAGAGTACTGAACAGCACTGTTTTCAACCCATGTGATTATCCTTTTGATATTTTGTATTGCCATTGTCCAATGTCTTTTGATATTAGTTTGTTTGAATCTTTTTTGTCGCCTTGGTCAACCCATTTTGATTCTGTATCTTTATAATCTTGTTTTGAGAATCATTTACATAAATCTGTGCCTGAATCTGTAAAAAAAAAAACAGTAACCTTATTTCAAACTGAATTTTTCCTTGTGTGGCCACATGGGCCATACTGTCATTTTAAATTGTATTGTTCGAAGTTTTGATTGCCTTATTTCTCCACCCCTTCATGCAGGGTGAAAAGATTTATTGGCCTTGTTTAAAGCATAAGCGAGAAATGCTTTAACAGTTACAATGCTTCCCCCATGTAATTGAGGAAGTGATTGATGGTAGTGATGTCCAGCCTGCATACCTTAAAATGTAGATTCAGGTCATGTTACTATTGATATATTGGTGTGTCAAGTATGCTATGCTTCCTCCTCTGCTTCATAGTTGTCCTGCCCTCTTTGGCACTGTTCCCCTTCCTCTTTCTGCACCTGGATGAGAGCTTGTTGAATGAGGTGTATGTCCTCATAGTGAAATGTTCTAATATAGAAGCTTGGTCCATAATTAGGCTGCAAATGAAAGCATGACTAGGAATGTGGGAATGCTTTGTAGAGCCTGTGGCTAATTGAAGTCCCCTGTATGTAGCTACTTGATATGTGGTAGTTCTTGGCTAAAATTATAATTTTGCTCCCTCCTTAGTTGCATATTTTGCTCAAGTTTCCTTGTGCAGTCGTGATAAACTCTATTTTGGTTGTGTTTGCCCTGGTATTGTACTTTTCATTAGGTTTTATGCTGCATGGACCTGAATTTCACCTTCTCCGGTCAAGAGGTGTACTCTAGTGCTAATTTCGCATGTTGAAATGACTTGCTGGCAGTTTTCTGTTTTGCACATGAGATTTTAACACTTGGTAACTCTGCATAGCAAATATTTCACAGACAATTTTACCTTCTGCTTTTTCTGTGTTCAGATATTTTTCATGAGATTTCACTGATTAGTATTTCCGAATGCAGTATCTACACATGTGGAAAGACTCAGACGAAGTAAAATCAACACATGAAACCATGTGGTAATTTCACTCCACCTGTTGCTTAATGAGGATGCTGAAAGAACGATAGTGGGAAAGAAATAATCCACTGTGCGGATTCAAGATGTGAATGGCGCTCTCATAGCAATGTCTGACGAGGGCTGACTAAAAAAAAACCTATGGCTGATTGGGCCTGACCCAAGTCTCCTCTCTGTGTACTTGTGGACGTACATCAGACCTACAAAATGGTATATCCTATACTAAGTATTGGTGCAGGTATGCAGAAATTGCAGCACAGCAGCAAACCAATGCGAAAAATTAAAATATTAGACACCATTAAATGCACAATCTTATCAGTACATTGATACCCCAGCTTGATGACATTTGACGGTAACACGGCTAGAACAACTACTGAATCAAAAGGCCAAACTTTACTGTGCAGTTGTACACACACATTGTCCCAAAATGAAGAACCCCTAAAACATTTTAGACACAAACCATTAACATGGGATTAACACAGCTTCCTTCCACCATGCCCCACCTATGGGTCTGGACAGATGCAACCAGGTCATTCATAGAAGGCAATTATTTTGTCACATCTGCTTGGTTGTGAAATGTATGCTGCCTAAGCCTTGTCCTTTGAAGGTCACAATATAGCAGAGCTATGGTGCTAAGGACCATTAAGAGATTATAAAAATTGAACTTCATGTTGAGAATCAAAATCATGGAAAATCGAGGACTGCTGTGGGTACATAAGGATTCAGTATACTTGTGCAGCAGAATCAGCATGATGTGGTAACTCAAATGCCAGACTGAAAAAGAGAACACTCAGGGGCCTAACAAAGGGCTTGGAAGGAATAAACCTTGTCATCACAACCTGATAACGGCGTCAAATTATGCTGAACCCTTATTTGCAAGTAATATGTGCCATCTTTGTGCCCCCTTCACTGTTATATGTATGTGAAACATGGAATTTCACCTGGTTGATCTGGCACCATATGCAACATCTATCATGCACAATACCATTTAGACATCATACATTGGGTAACCAAACTGAAAGTAATTATAATGACCAGCCAACCATCTGAACAAGAAGACACCTGTGCAACCCAGTACAGGAACCACACCCTCTAATGGTACTACACCGCCCATTACACCACAGAAGAGCATGCAAGTAAGAAACCTGTAGTGTCATAGTGTAAAGTGACATACAGTGAACTGGAATGGCATAGTGTGAATTTGTGTTGTGGAGTGTGGTAGAGTGGTGTGGAGTAGAGTGTTGTGGATTTCAGTGGTGTACAGTGGAATAGAGTGGCGTAGAGTGAAGTGGCGTCGAGTGGAGTGGCATATAGTGGAGTTGGGTGGTGTAGAGTCAAGTGGCATAGAGTGTTGTGACCTAGAGCGGTGAGGAGTGGAGTCACAGGCATAGAGTTGAGTGGCGTATACTGGAATGGCATAGAGTGTCATAGAATGAAGTGATGTAGAGTGGCACAGAGTGTCACAGAGTGTATGGGTGTAGAGTGGCATAGAGTAGAGTCTCATACAGTAGAGTGGTATAGAGTGGAGTGGTGTTGAGTGAAGTAGAGTGTCACAGAGTTTCATAGAGGGGAGTTGCGTAGAGTGGAGAATGCATGGTATGGTGGTGCACGGCTGTTACAGCAAACACATTTTCAATTGAAATTCACCATTATAGTTGCACAAACATACAGTTTTACTGATAAAATATATCACAAAAGCAATAATGTGTGGAAAGCAGCATCACCTAGTTTATTGATATGATTCTATTAAAATATATATTTCCATCATATATATTTCTACCACACTTCAAGTGTCAAAGTATGGAGTGGTGTGGAGTGAAGTTGAGTAGAATAGAGTGACATGGAGTAGAGTAGATTAACTTGCATGGAGTGGAGTGGAGAGGCGTGGTGTAAAGTTGAGTAGAGTGGAGTGGCATACAGTGAAGTGGTGTAGAGTGAAGTGGCATAGAGTGGAGTGAAGTGGCATAGAGTGGTGTAATGTGTCATAGAGAGAAGAGGGGTAGAGTGGCATGGAGTAAAGTATTGTGGAGTAGCGCAGAGTGGTGTAATGTGGAGTGTCAAAGATTGGAGTGTTTATAAATTATTAGTTTGGACAGGTTGTTGGCTGAAGTCGGCAGGGACATGCCCAAAATCAGTTCTCGTCCGACCCCAGATCTGCTGTATGCAGTTGATGCTGTTCTTATTTTGCACACTACACTAGGTCTTGATGTCTTGCTTAACTGATTTGCAGAATTTATGGAAAGCCTTGATTTAAGTACAAACTTTTCCAAGTCACATGTTATGGTAATCGGCCCCGGTCCACTAAGACTAAGGGCCTGATTTAGAACTTGGTGGATGGGTTACTCCGTCACAACTGTGACGGATGTCATGCCAGCCGAAATCTAAATCCCATTATATCCAATGGGTTTTAGATTTCAGATGATGTGACATACTTCACTGTTGTGACAGAGTAACCCTTCCACCAAGTTCTAAATCAGGTCCCAAGTCTTGTTGCATTAAAGGCAAAACTCTAATTTAATACAGAAAAACACATTTTGGGGGAAGACAAGCTTTGTAAAAGGCACAAGCCTTCCTTATGGGTCAAAGGGGTATTCTCTCTCAAGATAGGATATAAAAAAACGGGCCTTTCAAGTGCAATAGTGTAAAACCACTATAAACATGTAAAAGGGCCTGCAACTCATTATCTGTCTGTGCAATTAAAACAGCATCATCAGCATATAAGAGTACAGGAACCAAATGTGGTCCTATCTTAGGTACAACTTTAACACAAGATGCTAAAATGGACTCAATTTCATTAACATAAAATAGGAATAAAAAGGGAGCCAAAATAAATCCATGTTTAACCCCTCTTGTAACCTTAATGGCCTGGGTACACTTGCCATTGGGCGCATAACAAACTTTGGTTGATGTGTCCCAATGAAAGCACTTAAGGAGTTCCAATAAGTGAAAATCAATGCCAGCTTGATCCATTAATTCCACAGCCGCCCCGTCCACCACATCAAAGGCACAGGAGAGGTCCATAAAAGCCATATCAATGGCCCCTCTCCTGGCGTTGACATACTTCCTAAGAATTAAAGACAGATTTAGTGCCTGCTCAACTGTGCCCAACCCAGGATGGAACCCATGCTGGGCTTTGCAAAAAAGGCATTTCCCTCAGCCCATTCTTCCAATTTACCCAGTATTACACATGCTAAGATTTTAACCAAGGGATCTAAGAGGGAAATAGGGTGGTAGTCTGCTGGAAGGTTCCTATCCGCTTTCTTGTATAAGGGCACTATAATAGATTGCCACCAGGAATCTGGAGGTCCTGCCTTAAACACAGCTCTCAATACATTCAGCAAGAAGGGGGCCCAAAAATTATATTTTGTTTAAATAGATCTCCATCAGGATGACCTGGGCCTTCGCAGGTGCAGCTCTCAATACGGCTCTTGAGACATCCGCCAAGGTAATAAACTCCTCAAGCCAATTATCATCAGTAGCCAAAGAGTTTGATTCACAGGAGAGCAATGATCACTTTGGGGGCTCTGGTTGAAAAGGTGAGAAAAGTGAACAAATCAGTCACCCTCTGGTATCTAGGACTCTATGCCTGAAGCCTGATGCCCAGAAAAGAAGGGATGATTTATAATCTCCCAAAAGGCCCTATTATCCCTCATCTGGGCTGTAAGTAATCTAAGAAAATCTGGGGATCTATAGCGGTCCATTTGACACAAACCCTCCCAGTAACCAGTATACTGTAAGGGTGGCCTAATTTTAGTCTCATTCCTAAACTGAAAAGTAAAAGAAAAAGCTACACAAATTGGATTATGATCACAAAAAGTTGCTGGAGCACCCTGTAACTTGATCATTTACAAACCAGAACATAAGTTGATAAAATAAAATCGATTGTGCTTCCCTTGACTTTCAACAAAAGAGGGTGGATTAGTCATATTGTAATCATTCAAATCAGAGGCAAAAAAACGATTAGAAGTGAGGACAATATGATTCAGGGCCTCCCCATATTTTGAATGAACAAAGTGTGTGCAATTATCTCCTATATCATTTGAAAATCCAGAAATATCATTTCCACTAAAAATACTTTGGGTTACATTACAATCCCCAGTCCAAAGTAGTGACATATGGGTTCCCAATGATGCAGTAAACTTAGAAACCTGTTGCTCCAACTCTTCAATAATTTCAATAGGATGGGCTGTAAAGAAGGTGTAATAAAAAATTATAAGCATCACATGAAAACTATTCCAAGAAGTTTTAGGATTTGATAACAGGAATTATAAACTAACACCTTGCATCTCAAGGTCCTGATAGCAATAGAGACCAATACTGCCAAACTCCCTTTCCCTCTTCCTGCAGAAGATGGCACAGCAGGGGAGGAAAAGGATTTAAAGCCCTCAACATGAAAAAGAACAGTGGACCAATTTCTTGACAACGAATTATGTGGTACTCTTCTATAAAAAAAAGCCCAATCCCCATTATACAGTTTTGAGCAGATCCCAACAACATTCCATGACAGAAGAAAGGATTGATTTGCTGAAGTATTGGCGTCCTTTGTGTTGGCCACTAATTTGGAAAGTAGGCTGAGACTCTATGAACAGATCTGGACAGGCTCCATGAGAAAGCACTGGACTCTCAGAAACGACTGCCAATTTTGGTGCAGAGAGGACGGGGAATGCCTGAGTCAGGGTCTCATTAAGAAACTCTCGCTTCTCTAAGGCAGGTTGATGAATAGGTAATGGGGCCAGATCCACTGCTGAGTTTATGCAAGCTCTAATCAAACAATGAGGACCCGGGCTCTCAGAAACATTGATCAATGTGGGTACAGGGAGAAGAGGGGATACCTGAGCAAGGTCACATTAGGTGACTCTCGCATCTCTAAAACAGACTTTTACTAGTCGATACAGCCAACACCAGATTAAACGCACCACCCCAGTCAATCAATTTCATTGCAATCAGAGAGTGGCCCAAACCTATTGGTACCAGGTAAACCCCAAAGATACTTGGGCTGGTGTCAAATCTGAGGATGAGAAACACAAATAGGAGCACACACAACTGCATTTAAACACTTATAAAAATAACCCAATGGGAGCGTTACGATAGCAGATCATAAAAATGCTCTAGTTTTATGAGAACTTAATAGTCTTCCGACACAGCTTGGGCCTCTGAAGTTAACCACAATACAATCCACAGGTATATCTTTTATTGAAGGCCCAATCCAGCTGTCCCTTCATGCCATGAGAATGTCATTTCAATCAGACACATGAAAATTCCTGTTTCCAACAAGCCAATGGATAACCTTATTTCAGATTTGCTCCCAGCTCTCCTTTTGAGTTGATTTCAAAGGTGGTACTCCTGCCATAACCAAGACATACAAGGAAGCAGGAGGCGGTAAATTAAGAACCTCAGGACTAGGCTTGTTCCCTTCTGACACTAATCCCCTATCTTGAGGAACTGACTTGGTCTGTCCAACTACAGGCATTTGATTTCTCACTCCACTATTGACCTCACCCATCTCTATGTTTCTGTTAAGGGGGCCCATTGTCCCTCCTGTGGAGACATTTTCCAAAGAAGGAACTGAAGTACTCCTAGCCCCAAAAGTAGAGGGCACAGGTTTCTGCGGGGCCTGAGCTATAGAAATTGGCTGTGGCAAACAATCTCAAGCTAGAATAACCGGGGCCTCAATAAAATTTGAGTGTAAGCCAGACAGGGATTTAGAGACCGAGGAATGAAGGGTGGTTACTTGAGTCTCAATTGTTGCCAGACACTCGATTGGGCATAGCTGCTTTCCCAATATTGCCATGAAAATGTTGCCTAACTCCTCAGCAATCAAACCAATTACCAGTGGCGGCCCCTTGTCAAAGGGGGTGGAGGGGTTTTAAAAATATAAAAAAATAAAATAAAAAAAAAAGTACCTCTATGTTGAGAGAGACGGTTCTGTCTCTGCCTCCGTCCTCCTCGGACTCTCGGAAGCATAAGGCTCCCAGACTCCCCTCCAATCATGAAGCTGCTGTCAACAGCATAAAAGCAGCATCGTGATTGGTCTAAGCACCCTGCTTCAGCGCTCAGACAGGGAGTAGGGCCCTGTGCGCTTTCTCCTGCCAGCTGTTCAATACAGAGAAATGAAAAGTGCTCATGACTGTTTGGCTGGCCGAACACGGCCAGCTAAAGCATCATGCACACTTATGTGCACTCACCACTCTCCCTCCAGCCCTCTTCCTCTACCAGCTCTGCCCCACCCTAACCTGGCTCCCCGAGAAAAAATAAAATGATAATAACATTATGTTATTATCATTTTATTTTTCCCTTTCGTCCACTGCATAAAGCAGTGGGGCAACGCTCCTCCACCTTATTGGAGGAGCCCCCACTGCCATTAACTTGTGCTGTGATCACTCCACTGTCAGAGTTACACCTTAATGATGTTAGGTTTGTACAGGGTACCCTACTGCCGTTTCTTTCTGCTTCACTACTGGCTCAGGGCTGAGGAGAGTGCTCGGTGAAAATAAACGAGTGGTCAAATTTTGACTTAGGGATGCACCCTCATAATTCAGTACTCCACCAGTATGAAACCCAACAGCCACTGCTAAAACACCTTCCATAGCAGCTGCCACTATGTCAGATCCAGGTGAGGTGTCAGCTGCGCTAGCCCCAGCGAGAGCCTGAGTTCAGTAAGAGCTATCTTGGTGGATACCACTCCTATGGCTCTCTCCAGCATCAAGTCAATACTGATTGGCTTAGACCTGGGGCCTTCTGTTTGCCCACAATACAGCAACACTCACCAGACCAACTCCATCAGATGTAAAGCTTGTGAGTGACCATGTCAGAGGGGTGGCCCAGCCAAACGTTGTCCAGCAGCAGACAGGCATAGATGGGCCCGCTCTTGCCCCGGTCTTTGCCTGGGTTGTGCCAGGGTGTGTTCCGCACTGCGGTCAGCTTGTAGGTGCTATATAGGCTACTGAGCCCGCCCCCTCCAATCTAAGGTACCTCCAGGCCCAAAGCACAGTGGTTCTTGTTGTCCGCAGGGCCGCAGGGGCTCGGACCAACAGTTAAGTATTCTGCACTGAGGGCAGCTTGCAGGCACTATATGCAATACCGGGCCTGCCCCCTCCAATCCAATGCACCTCCAGGCACAAAGCACAGTGGTCCTTGTGGTCCAAGGGGCCCCGGGGACTGGGGCCAACACTGGAGTATCCTGCGCTACGAGTAGCTTGTAGGTGCTATTTGTGCTACTGGGCCCTGCCCCTCCAATCCAAGGCACCTCCAGTTGCAAATCACAGTGGTTCTTGTGGTCCGCAGGGGCCACAGAGGCTCCGGCCAACAATGAAGTATCCTGTGCTGTGGGCAGCTTGCAGGCGCTGTATGTGCTACTGGGTCTCACCCCCTCCAATCCACGGTGCCACCAGGTGGAAAGCACAGTGGTTCTTGTGGTCTGTGGGGATCACAGGGGCTCAGGCCAAAACTGAAGTATTTAATGCTATTACCAGGTGAATTTAATTGAATTTAATCTAGCTTGTTCTTTATCTGGTGCAGTCAGTTTGATGAAAATGTTATTTACTGTACAAGATGATGTTCGTATTCTTATTGACGGCTGAATAACTGATTTAATTTTGTAATTTTTATTAACTTTATTTTTTTGGTTATGTGTTCTTTTATGGTTCCTTGTGAAACAGAATAAAGATTGTTGGAATGGAGAGTTGTAGAGTGGAGTGACAGAGTAGAATGGACTGGAGTAGCATGTCATGAAGTGGAGTGGTGTAGAGTGAAGTAGAGTGTTACATAGTGGAGTGCCATAGAGTAAAGTGGAGTAGAGTGTAGTAGAGTGGAGTGTCATAGAGTGGAGTGGCATGAGTGGCAAAGAGTGGCGTAGAGTAGAGTAAAGTGGTGTGGTGTAGAGTGGAGTGTCCCATAGAGTGGAGCGTCAGAGTGGCGTGTAATTGAGTTGTATAGTCGAATGCATAGAGTGAAGTGTCGTAGGGTGGTCAGGTTTAGGGTGGGGTCGTATATAGGGCCTGATTCTAACTCTGGAGGACGGTGTTAAACCGTCCCAAAAGTGGCGGATATACCACCTACCGTATTACGAGTTCCATAGGATATAATGGACTCGTAATACGGTAGGTGGTATATCCGCCACTTTTGGGATGGTTTAACACCATCCTCCAAAGTTAGAATCAGGCCCAAAGTGTTGTAGAGTGTCATAGAGTAGAGTGGTATAGAGTGGAGTATCATGGAGTACCAGAGTGGAGGACAGTGTTGAGGAGTAGAGTGTCATGGAGTAGAGTGTTGAAGAGTGGAGTTTCATAGACTGGAATAGCATAGACTGGAGTAGTGTGGAATGGCGTAGAGTGGATACAAGTGTTGCAGAGTGGAGTTGCTTAGAGTAGAGTGGTGTAGAGTAGTGTGGTGAAGTGGAGTGTATTACAGTGAAGTGCTATAGAATGGAGCAGTGTAGAAAAGAGTGATGTACAGTACAGTGGTATAGAGTAGAGTTAAGTGGCATGGAGTCATGTAGAGCGGAGTGTCATACAGTAGATTGTTGTAGGTCAGAGTAGCTTAGAGTGAAGTGTTGTAGAGTGGAGTATCGTGGAGTGTCAAAGAGGCTCCTCGCTCAGCCCGACTCAGCCCCCTCGCCGACATCGTACGCAAACACAACATCATCATCACCTCCTATGCCGACGACACTCAGCTGATACTTTCCCTCACCAAGGACCCCACTGGCACCAAGACCAACCTGCAAGATGGAATGAAAGACGTTGCAGAATGGATGAAACTCAGCCGTCTGAAACTGAACTCAGAAAAAACGGAAGTCCTCATCCTCAGGAACACCCCGTCCGCCTGGGACGACTCTTGATGGCCCATGGCCCTAGGCACCGCACCAACCCCCTCAGACCACGCACGCAAACCTCGGATTCATCCTGGACCCGCTTCTCACCATGACCAAACAAGTCAACGCCGTATCATCTTCCTGCTTCCTCACTCTCCGCATGCTCCGTAAGATCTTCCGCTGGATCCCCGCCGACACCAGAAAAACTGTGACCCACACCCTCGTCACAAGCCGCCTGGACTACGGAAACACCCTATATGCAGGAACCACCGCTAAACTCCAGACACGTCTGCAGCGAATACAAAACGCCTCCGCCCGCCTCATTCTCAACATACCCCACAACAGCCACATCTCCGCCCACCTGAGACACCTGCACTGGCTTCCCGTCAACAAAAGGATCACCTTCCGGCTCCTCACCCACGCACACAAAGCCCTCCACAACAAGGGACCCGAATACCTCAACCGTCGCCTCAGTTTCTACACGCCCACCCATCCACTTCGCTCCGCCAACCTCGCACTCGCCGCCGTCCCTCGCATCCGCCACACCACAGCAGGTGGGAAATCCTTCTCCTACCTGGCAGCCAAGACATGGAACTCCCTCCCGCCAACCTCAGGACCACCCAGGACCAGCCTGAATTCCGGAGGCAGCTCTAAACCTGGCTCTTCGAGCAGCAGTAACCCCCCCCCCATAGCGCCTTGAGACCCTAACGGGTGAGTAGCGCGCTTTATAAATGTTTTTGGATTTGATTTGAAAGAGTGGTGTACAGTACAGTGGTATAGAGTAAAGTGGCATGGAGCCATGTAGAGCAGAGTGTCATACAGTAGAGTGTTGTAGGTCGGAGTAGCTTAGAGTGAAGTGTCGTAGAGTGGAGTATCGTGGAGTGTCAAAGTAGAGTAATTTGTTGTGTGGTGGAGTGGAGTGGTGTAGAGTAGTGTAACATAGAATAGAAGTTCATAGAGTGAAGTGCCATAGGGTGGAGTAGTGACAGAGTGGAGCGGCATAAAGTAGAGTGGAGTGGTGCAGAGTGTCAGAGTGGAGAGGCATAGAGTGCCATGGACCATATTAATTTGATCCCATTAAAATATTTGTTTCCACCACACTTAAGAATTACAAAACATGTGCTACATTTATGCTTTCCTAATTCTGACATATTCTGAAAAATGTGGACAGTTTGTTTACAGACCTTTATATTTTGTTGTGTGCTAGAAAGAAATAACATCCTCCACATTTTTACTTTCCCTTGCCCAGATTGTCACATAAATCCTCCGACTTTGCATTCAGATAAAGTAAACACCAAGCTCCCTGAAAGACAGAGCCTAACTTTTGCTCTCTGGAAGTCAGAGCCTAACTTTTGACCTCTGTCTCTGAATATACAGCACACATAAGATAAAAACTAAATTCAAAGGTCTGTTTATTGATCATCCATTTCAGAACTCCAGCATGGTTATTTTGGGGATGTTTCAGAACATCCACTCCCTACCTCCAGTGCTTATGGTACAGATGGGAAAGTGAGAAAGTGGCTTGTTATGCAATTAGTAAACAACACTGACTAAAATAAACAAACTTGTAGTCAGAATAGTGTTCCTCACAGGCATGCGAAATTGATGAACTGGCACAGATAATTAGAATCAGTCAAGCAAACAGGAGGCAGGAAACCTTTTCAAAGAAATCCAGCACATTTACTGCTTCCTAAACTGGCATACAAGATGAATAAGTGAAAACACATGTACCCTCGTGGAGCGCCTCACTTAGAAAAAAAGAGTTCAGAGAGAGAAAGCAGGCACTCGTTGAAGAATACAAGGAGCCAGTCAGAGAAGTGGTAAACACACTATGCTTCACAAGAGGGGTAAAGACATGTTAGATGGCCCAAAACAAAGCCTGCAAACAGAAAACAAGCAACAGCAATAGTAGACAGGGTTTTTGCCAGTAAACATGGTTGCCTTCAAGCAGGCATCAAAAAGGAGACATGCTTTTATTTCTCCTAACGCTTCCCACTTTGCATGTGTGCTGTACTGTGCAAAACACATCCTACATGGGAAACGTTTATCGTTAGTCTATGCATAGCGATTTGCACTGGAGGGGTACCCTTCCAGTACAAAACCTTTGCTCAACTCAAGCACACACCCATGCACTATGACACAAAGGTGTATGCATGGTGCCCGACAGCCTCGTTGTGTCCTGGCACTAAGGAAAGGGGAGAAGTGTGTCATATCTCTGTAGATATGGTGCTGTCCTTCTCTCTCTCTCTCATGCAAACCAGTGCAGGTTTTTTTGGGTGCTGCACTTCGTTGTGTGAGAGTTTGTAAATCTGGGCCTTTGTCGGGCCCAGTTTAACTCATTTCCTGCACAGGGTAGAAAAGAGAATGTGGCACTTTCTAACACATCAAAGATACCTCTCGATGTATTATCAATTAATGTGGATAGGATCAATAATTTTACGCAGTTTCTGGACTGATTTTCATACGTATTTACGTAGGCTGCATTCCCATGTTGTTTAGGATTCTTATGCTGTGACACTGTTAATGTGCAGAAACCTATTTGTACGATTTGTGAATGGGTTAGAGACTACTTTTCTATTTTATGAAGGGCATTTCCTACAACCACATTACTAAGCGACCCAGTCTGGGAAGCAATAGACTGACCTGGACAACTAACGTGCAGGACACGGAGTAGATAATCTGGTTCCCGCTGCTTTTCATAGAAGGAAACCTGCTACATTCCAGGTGGGTACTTCAGGGCGGATGGTATATAGATTTTGGCATTAAGCTGTCATCCTGTAAAAGCCACTATAGGGGGAGCAAACAGATGGCTGTCAGAGCTCATAGAGTGGTCCCTATTTTGTGTCTTTTAAGCATAGGCCAGGATCACTGGATGGAGAAGTCCGTCTCACCTAGGACTTTCAGCCCAAGAGTTATGGCAACTCTAATAAAATCAGCCCTAATCGGAGCTGAGGAAAGCTTGAACATCACTGTTGTGCCCGCTTCTGTGTATCCCCTCACCTGCTAATAAACTGACCTCAAGTATTCTGCTATATACAAGAGAGCTGGATGACAAAGGTAATAGGAAGCTGGTTATTTAGCTGTGAATGGCAAAGATGTCCATAAGTGTACATAGTAAAAAGGGGCTCCTTTGTGTGTCCTACTAGAATATGAATTAGTATTACTGATAGTTCTGTCGCCAAATACCGTAAAAGAGACGATTTCTACCTGTACAAGCCCACAGTCCATCTAGAAATGAGATTTATCTGTACAAAAATATTTGTTGATATTACTTTTGTATGCACTAAGCCCTAGTGATGCTCTAACAACAGAAAGGATAGATGCATGATTTTTTTTTATAAAGATCAGAGCGAGAATGTATGGCACCCTAGCGCTATGAAATAAAATATACATTGATACAGAATGCAAGAACCTCATGGAAATCTGATTGACAAATAACCAATAGCAATGTTTTCAAAGGTTTCCTAGATTGGAAGCACCGGGTTTCAAATCTAATGGTAGAAGACAGGCCTTTGCGTAGGAACAGAGAATGATCTTCTGACCAATCCGCATTTCCTCAACCTAGGAACTTTTAATAAATTAGCCTTAGATGACTTGCGAGTTCTAGATGGTAAGTAGCTTGCAAATCTTGATTTCAAGGAATCAGGGACTACATGATACACTGCTTTGACAGATACATCAACATTTGAACCATTTACGTTAAGTCACTTGTAGCCAGTAAGGTTTTTCCAAATTTGCGGACAGAAAATCATTGCATAGTCCCAGAATGAGTCTAGCAGTGATGCTTTCTAATACTTGAAGTTTTCTGATTAGATAACCAGGTGGCCTTACACACATGTATTTCCCAGAATGTAATTGAGAAGTGATGGCCACCTTTGCCTTCCCTGCATTCCCTGGGGATGATAGACTACATTTTTCTTAAAGTTTTCAGAATCGAATCATAAAGTAGATTGATGGAAATGTATGGATTTGTGGCTTTAACGTCAACTTATTATCAAGAGTAAAGTCTAGGGTTTTAGCTTTGAACACTGGACAAGTACATCACCTGTGAAGGGGGGTCACCATGGCCCCCAACAAAGCTCATATTGGCGTTGCCAAACACTAAGAACTCTGTTTTGCTGATATTTAACTGTAGTTTATTGTCCTTCGTCTACCTAGCAACAGCAACAAAGCATCATTGAAGTATTGACTGTGTCATCTCCACCTCAGACAATAATTTTGGCTGCCGAACATTTATTGGGAAGTGCGTCTGTACTTGAGAATGAGAATCAGCACTGCACCCTAAGTCTCCAATGCCCATTACTGATGTACATTGGGTACATGGATGTGCTTCCATCTGAAGGAACACAAGAACATCCTCCTTGTTACTCCTAGGAGAGAATAGAAATCATGTTGAGTCCATATGGTGCAAATTGTCACTTAGGAGGGCTTGTAATACAGAGTAGTATTATTTTTATCTGGCAGCATTATTAAGATGATGTTAGAGTGGACAGTAAAATGCTGATCATTGTTCACTTAACATACGTGGAAGTGAAATGTTTTTTCTACCTAGATGGAGCAGGAAGACTATTTGTTAGTGAAAAGAATAGGAGAGTCATCCATCACCCCTCCCTTCTACTATTTATTTTTTTACAGTGGTTCCCATATTATCTTTGTTACTAGTTTTTTTATTAATAAAATATTAGCCCTCTCCCTGTACTGTGTTTTTTCATGTCATGCGTGTATGGTGCTGTGTGCTCTCATCCTTTCTAAAGATGCCATAGCTGTACATCATCAGAAATCGAATGCACTGAACCACTGTAGTACCTAAGGTGCTCAACAAGGAGATACACTCTAAACCTTGCGGTAGAGTGTGTTGAGTCCCTGGAGGCAGCTGTCTACCTTTGGATACAGAATGGTCACTCCACTTGCCCGTAAGCTTGCATGTGCACAAGCCCCTCCGCGTGATGACCCTATTCAAGGATATAGAGCCAATCTCCAATACTGGCATGACCTTAAACCAATGGAAACAACACTCTCTACCAAGTCACCAGGATAGACAGTGAGTTCAGTTGCATTGAGAGTTACTGGATCATTTCCTGAAACATAGTGAATGAGGGAGAAACGACCATGATCCTGTTCGTGTATGTAGGCTGCTTTCAAAATAAACCCTATATCGCAACAGGCAAGATATATGAGGGATGTTGTGACAAAATGTCCAGGAGAAAAATTTACTCAAACAAGAGTAGCACTCATTTCTCCAGGATCTAGGATAAAGAAACAATGACCTCTGCAAAAACTGTACTTGGGCTACACCCCTGGATGGATCACACAGTGCCAGCAGTTGACCCTAGGCCACCTGAACTTCTCGAACAAGAAGGTGACACTTTCTGAGGCAATCAAAGCAGCAGCCGTTATCCAAGACAGGTCCAAAGGTGAGACTGAGAGGCAAGATGTATATACCTGATCACTACAATAAAAGCCTTCATGTACCTCATGTGCTGCTTACACAAGATAAATCGACCTGCACTCACTGGCCAAGTTCTTAAAGATCTGCTGCTTTAACTTCCACCTGGGCATCTATGAATGAGAATGGCTACCCACTGAGCAGAGGATGTATATGAAGATGCCACCACATTCTGAGATGAACTTTTCTGTGCGTTAACTTTCGTCCAAGTTTTATTATAGACTAGTCTGTCTTGTAAATTTAGTAATATTCCCAGTACTGCAAATAATAATAGGAACATGCACTGTGGCTGGGCAGGCACCATTTAGTTGCTGCATGACTCACGTTTTAAAGAATGGATACTGCCATGGTCACCAACGTGTTTCATTTAAGGAAGACCAATCACAGAGGAGTGTGAAGAAGTTGATAGTCACAGTGCTCTTGCTGCAAAAGGAACATGTGACAGCAGCCAAGTGGAACATGGGACTCAGTACAAAGCGAACTTAGATTAGTCAAGGGGGCTTAGGGCAATGGCCTATGTTGAGTTCAATATGGATAATGAGGCTTGCCTTTTCAGATAATGTGAAATGTGTGAGCAGTATTAGAGGATGTTTACAATTCAGACCAGACTAGTTGCGGTTGTTTGTTTTGACATATTTTTTATATAAGCAGTAGCTCAGGCTTTTCTGACGTTTTATGCTACGCTTTATAAATTGGAGGGTATATCTCAGTAAGCTAGTCTAGATGGTTATTGAAAAAGTCGGGAACTGCAAGGAGTTACTCCCAGAGCAAGAGCTGCTATTTCACCGGAATTCCATTGAGCCATACAATCCCTGAAAGATGTGAAAGAAACAAGTCCTGTTGGTCTTCCTTCAGAAGTTTTTTAAGTCTTCTCTGATAGTACGGGTAAAAGCCTATTAAATCTTCTAATCAGTTTTTACATATTTTAATATGTTTTAGTAGCCAGGATTTTGTAGCACGGTCAAACACCCCATGGGTTTGGTAGCACCGGTAAAAGGCAAATACCCTATAAAACCGCCATACCAAAAGCTCGCAGTTATTAGATTATTTTAATATTAAGCATTAATGTATTCAAGAAGTCAGGTACAAGAACTAACAAAGAGTATGCCTCCAGCCTCTGTTTATAAAAATGCAGCACTGGCGGAAGGTCCAGATATGCTGAGCAGAATTTGCTTGATGGACAAAATTTCCTGATATGTTACTTACGAAAGAGTAGAGCCTGATCATACAGATATTCTGTACCACATGCAATATTTTTAAAAGAGTTTGGGTCAAAGCAGGCAACCATCTAAAGGTGCAGATCAGCATGGTGTCATAATATAACTTAGGTGCTCTCAAGGCGATTCTGGCTGCAACACTTTGAATCATTTGGAGTTTTCTCAGCAGGCCTTTTGGAAGTCTTAACTTGAAGGTGCTGTATAATCTAGTTTTCAGCCAATAATTTCCAAGACAGTAGTTTTCCAATCCACCAAAATGAGACATAGCAATTAGAACTTCGATTTCTTGATCTGGTAATAACAGGTTGGTGTTACTACAGTAACCCAAGACTACATTGATAGTTCTGAATCAAATTTAACACTGGGGTTTCTTTTTTCGCTATAGCAGGAGGCTTTGAACATGCCCTATCTAAGATGTCCAGCATGTCAAACTACATACTGTGCTGACTGGTGTGTTTGGCAATAGAATGTTAGTAGGTCACAGAGAATGTGATGAGGTCACAGAAAATGTGAAGACACAGCAGGGAAGGAGGTTGTGGAAAAGTAGATTTGAACTCTGCTGGTGCATGAGGTTTGAGCCTGAAGAAATAAAACATTGGAACTTAACCTGTCGTGTGGTGTTTGGATTTAACAGATTGGGGACAAGGGGCTCAAACCTGTTGACACACCCATGAGGAATTCTGACCACCTGGACCTCAGTAAGAATATTCTATGCTATTGCGCATCCTAAAGTGTATTTGCATTACGCCTGCACTTCATTTTTCCAACCCAGCGCGCAGTCGGCACCAGCGAGCTAATAGCATTACTATATTGTTTACCACTTGCTGGCCCACATAGTATCGTTAAGACTCAGTAATGGCGTTTACAGCATGAGTAGCACATGCTGCACATTGCCCAGCTACTAATCCAGCATCGTTCTGCACTGCGGTTACAGCATCAGACACACCGTGGTCAATTGCAGCGCGGGCCGCACGTTGCCCAGATACACAGTCGCCAGCATTCATTTTGCCCTGTGAGCATGAGTCTTCAAGTAATCAAGTCAGGGCACGCCATGAGGCAAGTCTTGCACAGGCATCATAACGACTCACCAGCACGTAACACCAGCATACAGAGAACGGCCATTTTGGAACAAGTTGTTCTCGTCATTTGCGCACATCTATACGGTGATTTGCACAAAATAAAGGAGCATTAGTTCTTATAGTTATTAACGGAGCCCATGTTTCTACGCGTATGCGTGTCATCCTATAAAGGGTATAGACGGTGACACACACAAACCTTTTAGGCACTGTTGTCTCAATAGTTTTTCTCTACTTTATCACAGTTATTGGATTATTAGTGTTTGTCTACGGTGATACACACACCAAAACATAAGCGTGTTAATTTATCTACATGACAGACAGTGACATGCACACATTTTAGGCACTATTAACTAAATAGTTTTTCTCTTACTGCTTTAATACAGTTATTGTATTATTAGTGTTTTGTATACGGTCGTGATTTACCTACATAATTAAAGACCCAGAGAAGAATGGCCACAATTAACCTTTCCGCACCACAACCTTTCATGGTAACAGAAGGTGAATCAAATCTTTAAGTGGGAACAATGGAAAGAATACTTTTGTTAATTACATTGCTACATTTGATAGCATTGAACTTACTCCAGAAAAGAAAAAGAAAATCCTATTGCATAGCCTTGGTCCGGGAGGATAGAAGATATACAATCATATGGAAAAATAAACCTGCACAGGAGATGCGGGGGCTATATTCAGAAATGCATTGGCAGATCTTGATGCATACTTTGCTTATACTTTATGTGAAGCTATTGACAGATATAATTTTTATCACAGGAAGCTAATGAAAAAAATAGAGGATTATGTAGCTGTTTTACGGAAACTGGCTTCAGCGTGTAAATTTGAAGGGACTGGGGGATAAATTATGCATTGTAATAACCATACTGTACAGGACAGATTGTGGGTCCATGGCAAATCTAGCTTACAGGAAGTCCCTGCTATGATTAGTGAGTCAGAACTTACTTCTAGGTGCCCAACCAATAAAGAAAGAGTGAGGGGATGATACAGAGAAATTTGTCAAGAAAAAAATCAAATGAAAGAAGAAGATGAAAAACATAGAAAAGATAAATCTGAATAAAAGGATGGAAGATCTGAAGGGGAATTGTTACTGACATGGCTGTACTAACCAGCTGGCCTATGATAAAAAATGTCCTACATTGGATCAGAAATGTGCCAAGTGTGAGGTTAAGGGGCATTATGCACATGTATGTCACAAAACTAAAGTTGTGAAGAGTGTTGTAGATGAAGAGGAACAAGATGATGGTCACTCTAGCTTGGACACAGACAATCCTCAAGTACTGTATGTGTGTTGAGAGTTGAGGGGCAGAACAGAAGGAGACCCATCTGTGAAATGGTAATTGGGGGAGTTCAAGTAGCTTTGGTTCAGGGTCACCATATACCATAATTAAGAAGGTTACTTGGTCAGACTTGTTTGGCCCACAATTGGGTTCTAACTTGGAGATATTTAACCAATAAGTTTTACAGGTGAAACCTTTAATCTCCTTGGTAGCCATACATTCTTATTTGAATTCAAAGCAAAAGATGCAGAATGTAAATTTTATGTGCCATAGATCATCCATGTGTTTTGAGATGGTAGAAATAAGGTGAATTGTGTTTTATGCTTGAGCCCAACAGCTCAGATCCAGTATTAATTGTGAATGATGACAAGCAAGTAAGAATCAATACGGTGAATTAGTTTCTCAAGGTGTTCACAGGAAAAGCGGTGAACTTAAGTGATTTGTCCACATAATTGTCTTAAAAAAAGATGAGCATCCGTGTATACACAAAGTAAGAAACATCACATTGAGTGTGAAAGAGACAGTGATTAAAGTACTGGAGATACCATTTCATCTTGGTGCCATTGAGCAAGTTGAACCTTTGAATTGGGTTGCTCTTCTGGTTGTAGATAGGAAAGCTAACAGGTGTATCTGCTTACGTGTGGATCTGAGAGAGTTGAAAAATATCTTTGTGGACATGTTTCCTTTACCACGTTTAACCCCTTCTGTGCCCAGGACGTAATGGTTACGTCCTCAGGCACAGTGCTGCTGTGCCCAGGACGTAACCATTACGTCCTGGGCACAGAGCCCAGAGGGAGCGCTAGTGCTCCCTCTGTGGGGTTTCCCCCCACCCCCCCAAGGCAAGGATGAAAGGGGAAGCCCTTCCCCTTCCACCCCCGACCCCCCCACCCCTGTGACGTCAGCACGCGATCGCACGCTGATTTGTCACAGGGCCTCCTCCCATCGCGCTGGAAGCTCAGCTTCCAGCGCGATCGGAAGAGAAATGCAAAGCATTTCTCTTCCGATCACGTGGGGGAGGCCAAGAGAGGCTTCAAAGGGAAGGAAAGTTATTACCTTCCCTTTGAAGTCTCTGCGTTTCAAAAGCCGGATAGCAAAGCAATCCGGCTTTTGAAACGCCCACTAGACACCAGGGATTTATTTTTAAAAATGAAATTGGCATAAGGGAGCGACCTCTTGGGCAAAGGTCGCTCCTAGGGGGGGCATTTTTTTGGAAGACCTTTTCTGCCCCCTCTGGGGACAGAGTGGCCTATTATTAGGCCGATCTGCCCCCAGGGGGGGCAGAAACCTCTAGGCACCAGGGATAATTTTTTTGTTTTTTTGTTTTTGTTTTCTTTTTTCTTTTACAGGTGGGGAGCGACCTCTTAGGCAAGGGTCGCTCCCATAGGGGGCAAATTATATTTAGGCCATTTCTGCCCCCCTTGGGGGCAGATTGGCCTATTTTTATGAGGCCAATCTGCCCACAAGGGGGATAGAAACCACTAGACACCAGGGATTTTTTTTTTTGTTCGTGAATTTCACGTAAGGGGAGCGACCCCTTAGGCAAGGGTCGTTCCCCTGGGGGGCAAATTTATTTTAGGCCATTTCTGCCCCCCAGAGGGGCAGATCAGCCTATTTTAATTAGGCCGATCTGCCCCCAAGGGGGGCAGAAACCACTAGGCACCGGGGATTTTTTGTTGTTGTTTTACAGATGGGGAGCGACCCCTTAGGCAAGGGTCGCTCCCCTGGGGGGCAAATTGTATTTAGGCCATTTCTGCCCGCTTTGGGGGCAGATCGGCCGATTTTAGGTCAATCTGCCCCCAAGGGGGGCAGAAACCACTAGGCACCAGGGATCTTTTTTGTTTTGTGTTTTTTTTTTTTGTTTGTTTGTTTTTTTAGAGATGGGGAGTGACCCCTTAGGCAAGGGTCACTCCCCTGGAGGGGAAAATTTTATTTAGGCCATTTCTGCCCGTTTTGGGGGCAGATCGGCCAATTTTAGGTGAAACCACTAGGCACCAGGGATCTTTTTTTTTGCGCCGTCACGCAAGGGGAGCGACCCCGTAGGCAAGGGTTGTTCCCCAAGGGGGTGGGGGGACAAATTTATTTTAGGCCATTTCTGCGCCCCCTGGGGGCAGATCGGCCTATTGTTATTAGGCCAATCTGCCCCCGGGGGGGGGCAGAAACCTCTAGACGCCAGGGCAAAAAAAAAAATTTTTTTTTTTTTTGTTTGTTTTTTTTAGAGATGGGGAGCAACCTACTAGGCAAGGGTCGCTCCACTGGAGGGGCAAATTGTATTTAGGCCATTTCTGCCCGCTTTGGGGGTAGATCAGCCGATTTTAGGTCAATCTGCCCCCAAGGGGGGCAGAAACAACTAGGCACCGGGGATCGGGTTTTTTTGCGCCAATGTCACGCAGGGGTGACTCCGTAGGCAAGAGCCGGCTGAGCTAGAGGCCAAAATCCACAGGTAGGCACTTTGCAAAAAACACCTCTGTTTTCTGTGAAAAAATTTGATGTGTCCATGTTGTGTTTTGAGCCATTTCCTTTAGAGGGCGCTAGGCCTACCCACACAAGTGAGGTACCATTTTTATTGGGAGACTTGGAGGAACGCTGGGTGGAAGGACATTTGTGGCTCCTTTCAGATTCTAGAACTTTCTGTCACCGAAATGAGAGGAAAAAGTGTTTTTTTGGCCAGATTTTGAGGTTTGCAAAGGATTCTGGGTAACAGAACCTGGTCAGATCCCCACAAGTCACCCCATCATGGATTCCCCTAGGTGTCTAGTTTTCAAAAATGTGCTGGTTTGCTAGGTTTACCCAGGTGCCGGCTGAGCTAGAGGCCAAAATCCACAGGTAGGCACTGTTTTCTGTGAAAAAATGGGATGTGTCCACATTGTTTTTTGTGCCATTTCCTTTTGTGGGCGCTAGGCCTACCCACACAAGTGAGGTACCATTTTTATCGGGAGACTTGGGGGAACGCTGGGTGGAAGGACATTTGTGGCTCCTCTCAGATTCCAGAACTTTCTGTCACCGAAATGTGAGGAAAATGTGTTTTTTTAGCCAAATTTTGAGGTTTGCAAAGGATTCTGGGTAATAGAACCTGGTCAGAGCCCCACAAGTCACTCCATCTTGGATTCCCCTAGGTCTCTAGTTTTAAAAAATGCACAGGTTTGGTAGGTTTCCCTAGGTGCCGGCTGAGCTAGGGGTCAAAATCTACAGGTAGGCACTTTGCAAAAAACACCTCTGTTTTCTGTCAAAAAATGGGATGTGTCCAGGTTGTGTTTTGGGGCGTCTCCTGTCGCGGCCGCTAGGCCTACCCACACAAGTGAGGTATCATTTTTATCGGGAGACTTGGGGGAACGCTGGGTGGAAGGAAATGTGTGGGTCCTCTCAGATTCCACAACTTTCTGTCACCGAAATCTGAGGAAAATGTTTTTTTTTAGCCAAATTTTGAGGTTTGCAAAGGATTCTGGGTAACAGAACCTGATCAGAGCCCCACAAGTCACCCCATCTTAGATTCCCGTAGGTCTCTAGGTTTAAAAAATGCACAGGTTTGGTAGGTTTCCCTAGGTGCCGGCTGAGCTAGAGGCCAAAATCTACAGGTAGGCACTTTGCAAAAAACACCTCTTTTTTCTGTTAAAAAATGGGATGTGTCCACGTTGTGTTTTGGGACATTTCCTGTCGCGGGCGCTAGGCCTACCCACACAAGTGAGGTACCTTTTTTATCGGGAGACTTGGGGGAATATAGAATAGCAAAACAAGTGTTATTGCCCTTTGTCTTTCTCTACATTTGTTCCTTCCAAATATAAGAGAGTGTGTAAAAAAGACATCTATTTGAGAAATGCCCTGTAATTCACATGCTAGTATGGGCACCCCGGAATTCAGAGATGTGCAAATAACCACTGCTCCTCAACACCTTATCTTGTGCCCATTTTGGAAATTCAAAGGTTTTCTTGATAGCTATTTTTTACTCTTTATATTTCAGCAAATAAATTGCTGTATACCTGGTATAGAATGAAAACCCACTGCAGGGTGCAGGTCATTTATTGGCTCTGTGTACCTAGAGTTCTTGATGAACCTACAAGCCCTATATATCCCCGCAACCAGAAGAGTCCAGCAGACGTAATGGTATATTGCTTTCAAAAATCTGACATTACAGGAAAAAGTTACAGAGTAAAACATACAGAAAAATTGCATTTTTTTTACCTCAATTTGAATATATTTGTTTTCAGTTGTTATTTTCTGTAGGAAACCCTTGTAGGATCTACACAAATTACCCCTTGCTGAATTCAGAATTGTGTCTACATTTTAAAAATGTTTCGGTTTCTGGGATCCAGCAGTGGTTTCATGCCCATTTTGTCACTGACTGGAAGGAGGCTGAAAGCACAAAAAATCGTAAAAATGGGGTATGTCCCAGTAAAATGCCAAAATTGTGTTGAAAAATTGAGTTTTCTGATTCAAGTCTGCCTGTTCCTGAAAGCTGGGAAGTTGGTGATTTTAGCACTGCAAACCCTTTGTTGATGCCATTTTCAGGGAAAAAACCACAAGCCTTCTTCTGCAGCCCCCTTTTCCCATTTTAAAAAAAAAACGAAATTTTCACAGTATTTTGGCTAATTTCTTGGCCTCCTTCTGGGGAACCCACAAAGTCTGGGTACCTCTAGAATCCCTAGGATGTTGGAAAAAAAGGACGCAAATTTGGCGTGGGTAGCATATGTGAACAAAAAGTTATGAGGGCCTACGTGCGAACTGCCCCAAATAGCCAAAAAAAGGCTCGGGCAAGGAGGGGGGAAAAGGCCTGGCAGCGAAGGGGTTAAACACACTTTTGTCTGTAACTAAAGGGATGAGATGGTTCTTTACGATAGACCTCACATTGGCATACCTTCAAGTATCACTACATCATAGCAGCAAGCAACTTACATCATTCATTACCCCCATTGATTGTTTTCAGTTTAGAAGGGTACCATTTGGGTTAGCATCGACTGCCGCTATGTTCCAGGGCCTCATGCATAAAGTGTTCCATGGCAAGACAAATGTTATTTTCCTACAAGATGACATTTGGATAATGGGGAAGGATAAAAGTGAGCATGATTTGGAGTTGTGTGAAGTACTTAAAACATTGGAACCGTATGGGATGATAGCTGAAGAATCCAAATGCAGGTTTGTTATAAACACAATGACATATGTGGAACATGAAAGCAGTTACAAGGGATCTCTCCAGAAAAGGAGTTAATAGCTGCTATAAAGAAGGCACCTATTTCACAGAGTAAAGATGAGGTGCATTTTTTTAGGTCTAGCAGAGTTTTTCTCGAAATTCATGTACAATTGTTCAGCAAAGATGTTTCATTTAAGGCAACTGCTGAAGAAAAGTAGTACATTTTTATGGCCAGAGGAGCGCCAGAAATGTTTTGAGAGCATCAAGAAAGACATTTGCATGACCCCAGCGCTTTAAGGGCTTGACCCTACATGCAAGCGTTTTATCATCACAGACGCTAGCAGGAAAGGTTTGGGGGCAGTTTTGTCTCAATTGTAGGAAGATGGTAATGAACAAGCTGTAGCCTTTGCATCTCGTGTGTAAACTCCAGTGGATGAGAAGTACTCCATTATTGAGAGGGAAATGCTGGTATGTGTATGGAGTGTAAGGCATTTTAGACAGTTCATTTTGGGAACTAAGGTGGTAGTAAGAACTGACCACAAACCTATTTCTAAGGTACTTGCCTCACAAGGTCTTACCAGTGTATCGTCAAGAATAACCAGGTAAACTATGCAAATTTTATGTGTATGAATTAAGGTATGTTCCAGGTGCTCACAATAAGATAGCAGATTTTTAAAGTAGAATGCCTTTGCCCATAACTGAAGAGACAAATAGTAATTGGGATTATTGTTTGGGGACGATAGTGTTATCAGCAGAATTACAGAGTATTGATCAGGAGGCATGGACGACATCCTTAGCACAAGATTATATACTGACTAAGGTCATGGAGTGTATTAAGGAGGGGTAGCCAGAGAATAATTGATTGGAAAAACAACTTGTGCCGTCTGGGAAGTAAATAATTAGTTATTTATTGAAGAAGAGTTTTTGTTGAGGGGAGGAAGACTAATACCACCTAAAGAACTGCAAGAGAGTCGTCAGTTTATGCCAGGAAGGTCATCTTGGCATAGTAAAAAGCTAGAGCAGGGTCCAACAGTCCTACTGGTGGTCGGGAGTAGAGAGAGAAATTGAAAGGATGGTGAGAGAATGTATTAAGTGTACTAATTCTGCTAAAACATTATTTATATTTAAACCACCTTTGCATGCCACTGAAATTCCATGAGTGCCATGGGAAGGGATAGGAGTAGACATCTTTGGTCTTGTACAGGATATTAATGGAGCACTCAAGTTGATAGTAGTGGTTGTTTACGATTTTTCAAAATGGCCCGAAATGAAAATGGTACAACAAGCAGATTTCTGGGCAATTGTGAATTTCCTTGAATACATTTTTTTTACTGGGAATGTTTACCTAAGGTAGTGGTGAGTGCAAATGGGTGACTGTTCATTTCTGAAGTGTTCAAAACTTTTGTAGAAAAAACTGAAATAGTACATAAAACTACATTCTTATATCATCCCGAAGGGAATGGAAAAGTGGAATATTTCAATAGAGTTATAAAGAGTATAACTGAGTTTATAAAATAGTAATGGCATGAATTGGGAAAATGAACTGTGGAAAATGATAGGCACTTATAGACTAATCAGATGTGAGGCAAGTGGACATAGTCCATTTGAACTAATGAGAGGAAGATCTCCCCTATTAAGAATAATATAGGGCGGATAACGAACACTAAAAAGAATGTATTGGTCTTCTGGAAGAGTGAGGAATTGCATGGAAGTAATGACACCTTGCACAGTGTGAAAAACATAGATATCTAAGTGGAAGACAGTGTGCAAGTAAATTAAGGAAAACCTGTGAGTAAAGGAGAAAGTAGATATTCTAAACCTTTGAAAGTAACCATGATTCTGTGTAATTCTTCAGTACGGAGAGATGGGAAGGTGTGGCATGCGAAGAACAGAAAAGAAATGCTAGAAATAAGGAAAGATACTCAGGAGACAAACAAGTATGATTGGATTGATGATATGCCTAAAAGTATGGAAACTCAAGTCTAGATCATTCGCTGTCACAGCAGAGTCAAGCAAGTGAGGGAGTGGAGAGTGATGCAATATTAACAAGAATGATAGCAAACAAAAGAGTACCAGGTCGGGAAGATTGTGTTTAAAACCCAAATGTTATGATGATTTTATTGTAGCAGTAAATTCTATTGTATACGTTATGATGATTCTATCGTAAATATTCCTGGGTTGCAATTTTAAAGAATGAGATTCTGCATTCATGCACATATTATGCATAGTTTTTCCTCTAACATCGTTAATATAATTATAGGTCTAGATGTATCAAAGGATTTTGCATTCGCAAACGGTGCGAATCAGTAAAATCCACTGCTTGCGAATGCAAAATCGCCTTTTACGATATATGAAAGGCATTCGCAGTGCAATTTTAAGGAATCGCAAAATAGCGATTCCTTAAAATTCAGAGTAGATTTTGCGAATCGCACACTGCGATTCGCAAATACCGAATTGCAATTCATTGTATCAAGCACTCGCAAATTGCAATTAGTCGCAAAATGGGTTTTTGGATGTGCAATTTACCATGATTTGAAATCAGGTGGTAAACAGGTGCAACCTATATAAAGAGGACCAGAATGCATCAGCTGTTTCCAACAATGGCTGCACTCTACGTCATGGCGAGGAGGATGAGGATCCTGGCAGGTTTGAGGAGAGGGAGGAAGAGACAGGAGCGCATTTTTAGAGTGTGCATTACCCTATTTAAACAGACAGAGGAGGAGATTTTTGACAAGTACAGGTTGAACTCTGCCATAATACTTGACTTGATAGCTGATTTACAACCTCTACTGCAGCGACACACACAGAACCAATGTCATACCCACTCATGTGCAGGTATTATGCTCCCTGCACCTCTTAGCCTGAGGAAGCTATCAATGGGTCATAGTAGCAGCTGGAGGTGTATCTCAAAGTGCGCTTTCACGCTTCTTTAATGCATTCTTAAATGCCATGTTAACCAAAATCCATCTGCACATAAAATTCCCCAACACCCCACAGGATTTGCAACACACCAATTTGACTTCTACCAGGTAGCCCAATTTCCACATGTCATTGGCTGCATTGATGGGACACATGTAGCAATGTGTCCACCATCTGCCACAGAGTATGCACATCGGAATAGAAGAGTACACATTCCATAAACAAACAGGTCATATGCAATGCCTCCAACGCTATAACTGATCTTGTGGCCAGATACCCAGGTAGCACACGATACCTACATCTTCAGGCACAGTAGAATACACACAAGACTTCTTACTGTGGAGTTTGGAGAAGGATACCTACCTGGTAATGTAACAGTGAACAATGTTGCATAACGTCTATGTGATGTCATAGATAACAATAACTCATTTTACTCTCCTTTTATTCTAGAAGTGTGGTCCTTCATCTTAACACCCTATCTCAATCCTGCCACGCTAATTGAAAGGAGATACAATGCAGCACACAGGAGGACACGTAGCATGATTGATGCCTGCAAAAGAGTGGGAGCGCAGTGCAATACAGACCGGAAACCACCTGAAAAATCATGGCCACATCTGCAAAGTTGCACAACATCGCAACGCCAAGAGGCATACCAGTGGAACCCACAGGGCCAGACTCCAATGTGGATGACAACCTCTTGCCACCTCTTCACCCAGCAGACAGAACCAGTGCAGCAGAGGGTATACAAAGACATGCTGACATTATGTGAAACTATTTCTGATGTAAGTAATGACAACACCACATCTTGTTTCATTTATTGCTGCAGGTATCACATTTATTGCCTTGACTTCAGGTAATATATGTGTGAATAGGACATAAGTATACAGAATGCACGATCATGTCCCAGTTACAGTGTGACACTATTGACATCATATTATTAATGCATTGCCACATGATATGCAAGTCCTCTGTACTTCTCTACATTACTTTGTATGGCCACGCACTCCACTTGAACGCTCAGTGGTCTCAGTGGCACCTCTTGTTGCAGGTTCAGAGACAGTACTGTGTCTGGAACTGTGATGCCTAGGATCCATCACAGGGACTGTGATACTGCAGAGGCTAGAGAGTTCCTCACTATCCCCACCACCCAGTTCTCTGTTTGTAGCACTCCAGACTGTCTGCATTGTCTCCAATACATTGGTGATTTGCACCAATCCTCATGTAACATCCCGACTGCAATGTGCCATCTCCACTTGCATGCCCACAGCACGTCATGACACCAAAGCAGTTGTGGTAGTGAGCCGACTGAGAGATCTGCTGAACCCATCCAACCTGCCCATCAATTGGTGATGCCACCTACAGTGGGTGACATGCTCCTGCTGCATTACAGTGCAGAGTTCCTTAATGGCATTTGTGATCTCCTTTACGTGTTCTGCTGTAGCTTGCTGTCTATCATGCAACTTGCACATGTTGTTATTGAGAGACATCAACTGCCTGTGCATTGATCTCATTTTGTGATCGATAGACCCCCAACTGCCTGTGCATTGATCCCATGTTGTGATCGATAGACACCAACTGCCTGTGCATTGATCTCATGTGTTTACATTACAGGCACTGCACTTTCAGCATGGATGTCTCAAGGCCACCAAACAGTGATGTACCCTCACCTTCCTCTGTGCACTGTCTGCCTTCTTCTCAATGCCTCCTGATGGGAGTAGACTTAAACTGGAACAGGGACTGCTGTCTGTTGGTGCTTCTAACCTCTGGAGGTGGTGTGGGTACTTCTTCCTGTAATTCATCGGAGTCTAAGGTAAACTCAGGGAGGGGTAGCACTCTTACCCTGCGTCTAGTTGCTGCTTTTATGATGGACTCACTTGTATTTGAATTGTACTGTGGCTGACTTTCGTCATTCCCCCATTTCTACTTTCTGCTGCGTTAGCGCCCGGAACATCTGCAACAGCAATGCACAGCATGTCACTTGTGATGTTCACCTTGGATTTGTAATCTCACAGTTACTTCAACGATAAACATTTCCCATGGCATAATGTCTCTGATTGTCTGTTATGCTATTTATCTGTTTGATTTTACACTATCTTGCTATTTATGTAGTAGATGCACTTTTGGGATATGGTATCCCTTAAGGCATTGCTGTGTTGAATGGAATATGTGGCAAGGACTACTTATCACTGTGCATAGTGCCATTGCAATTTTCTAAGGGGCATTGGTACATGCACATACTGTATGGTGATTCAAATCATTACTGCCCTTACCTTTGCTGGTGCCGGGTGTGCCTGAGATGTCAATGTCAGTACACCACTAACAGCGTCAGGCAGCAGTTTTGTTTAGCAATTTTCTAAGGGGCATTGGTACATGCACATATGGTGATTCAAATCATTACTGCCCTTACCTTTGCTGGTGCCGGGTGTGCCTGAGATGTCAATGTCAGTGACACCACTAACAGCTTTAGGCAGCAGTTTTAACTCCACCATGTCTTCCATGGGGGTGGATGGTGTCTAGGTGGGTGGTCCTCCTCCAGGGCTCCTTGCCTCCTTCAGCCTGCTTGCTACTATCTCTTTGGCATGTGATTGCAAGTCATACCAGCGCTTGCGTATCTCCTCGATGGAATGCTGCGCAACACCCACTGCGCATATTTTGTTCTGAATGTCAGTCCACATTTCCTCTTCTCACTTTCTGGGACCTGTAGTGAGTGTTTGGTTCTTGACCACCTCTTCTACAAGCATCTCCAATTCCTTCTCACTGAATTTCAGTTTACGCTTTCTCTTTCCTTTGTCCTTCCCATTTCCATCAGTGGCCATAGGTTGTTCTGGTCCTGTCTGACTCTCCTGGGTGCCTCCCTGGTGCTGTGCTGGGTCTCTCCGCCGGCTCCTGTGGCTCAGGCTTCTGGAAACAGCATGCACTGACTCACTTCCTGCGATTTCCTAATACTGATTCGCTATTTTACCAAAACGCTATTTGCAAATACGAATTTTAAGAAATCGCAATAACTTTTGGGATGGTGTTGTTACATCACATTTTGCGAATCCCAGTTAGCGATTCGGCAAAAATCAATATTTGGTATTCGCAAATGTAAATCTTGATACATCTGACCCATAGTATTTTATCTGTAATGTGTTATGCATTCATTATAGTTTTTAATGTAATGTGTTCTGCATTTATGCTCATAGCTAATATGTTTTTTGTTGTTGTAATTTTTGTTTATTGATGAATAGGTTGTGATGGGGGATTTGCTGTGCTTGGCTGTGTTAGTAGGTCACACAGAATGTTATTAGGTCACATAGAATGTGATGAGGTCTCAGGGAATGTGATGACACAAAGCTGAAAAGGATGGTTACAGAGAGGCAGGTTTGAGCTCTGCTAGTGCATGAGGTGTAACCCTGAAGAAATAAAACATTGGAACGTAAACAACCTGTCATGTGGTGTTTAGACTTAACCCTGACCTCCTGCTGGTAACACCTCAGACTTGTCCATGTTGAGTATAAGCCAGTGAGCCTCCATCCAATCCACTTTATTACCGCCCTCAAAACTCCACACATCTACGTCCATTGACCATGTTCCTGATGCTTTAAAGGATGATATAGGTATCATCTGCAAACCTGAATGAGGATAGTCCATGAAAATGAATGACTTTGGACAATGGCCCAATATAGACCTTGAACATGCAGGTTGAGGGTGTAGAATCAAGTGTTACACTGCAGGCTAAAGATTATGGGTCTGAATAATAGGGAGACAGAAAAATAAACTTTATATTTGCCTGAGAGAAAGAAACCCAGTCATTTAAAGCCTTTCAACCAAAACCCACCTACTACAATCTGGTATGAAGGATAGCATGACCGATGGTGTCATATGAAAGTGACAGTTTGAGCAAAATCAGTGCACTGGCAACTCCGTCCATGCCATGACATGTACATCATTCTTTATAGCTGCCAAGAGAAATGATGTGTTCCAATAGTGGTGGAAACTTACTCCAAGGTGGTATTCATCTCCAGTAAAGCTTTTACTTGGCCAGCCAAAGGCTTTCCAAGAATCTTGATATTCATTAGAGAGATTAGTCTGAAATGAGATTCTGATTCCATAGGAAATGTCCTCATAAGCCTATTAAAAAATATATAGGGAAATTTGTAAGAAATTGGGTTGCTGATTGAGGGAGTTAGAACCCTTACTTAAGCAGCAATCAAAATCCATATCAGAGTGAGGCACAGGCAAACCCCAAATTAACATGTGCTCAACCCTCTGGTATCTTCACTTCAAACAGTAATAAAGTGAAACACAACACAAAAAAATCCCATACCAATTAAAAAAAATAAAGTACATTTTAGTTAATAAATTAAGACCAAAATTACAAAAATCAAATCAGGAGAACCAGAGATGTGCAATTTAAAAGGTTTCAGTAAATATAGCACCAAAAACTACAAGGCGCCACTGTGCGTATCTGTTCGCGCCAGACTGAGACAAAGTTGCAAGTTCAAGCTTACTGCAATTGATCACAGGCTGGCTACAGGGAGCCAGTGAGGCCCACTGAACAACTGTACTGTAAATCCTGGTTGTGCAGCTTAGCGAGGTCCTGCTCTGAGGATGTGTTTTAAGCTGAGGCGATGAATTGGTTCTGACTAGCTGCGAAGCAGCGATGCGAGGTTCCACATCATCAAGGATCCCATTGATAAGGGCTTGCGAATTGTAGCCCAGAGTCGAGGATCTGTTGCGCCGTTGAGGCAATGCAGTGGTTCCGAAGAGCTGCAAGGCTGCAATGCAAGAACCTGCGCGGTCGTCAAGGCTGCCACTAATGAGAGATTTGTGATGCAAGGGCCTGCGTCAGGGAAGCTTTGCACAGTCATGGTTCTGATTTGGGCTGTGAGGTCAATGCAGAGTCCTTGCTCTGAGAGAACCCTCACAGCTGAGGCGTTGCATCGCTTCCCCCAAGGTTTTCATCGCAGCAGAGGAGATGCGTAGATTCTGCTGGATCCACAGATGGGCTTGCATAGCACCTTGGGTCCACTTCCAAAGGTCCAGGACTGAGGTGGCACCACTTGGCAGAGTAGGTTTCGCACATGGTGAAGTCTAGGTGTTTGGTGCAAGATTGTTGAAGCCTTTTGTTCCTGTGGCTGTAGTCAGGAAGTCAGCCAACTAACCTTTGAAATCACTTTGGGGTCCTCGGTTTAACCAATGCAGGTCCAGTCCTTCTCACCCAGGCAAGAGGGCAGTATGTCAGCACAGCAGGGCAGCAATCCTTCAGACCAGATGCCCAGCAGAGTGGAAGTCCTTTCTGCAGCACAGCAGTCCTTCTTCCTGGCAGAGTATTTACAGGTCCAGTAGTGTACCGAGGAGTTGGTGCCTGGAGTCCACTACTTATGTATGGGCCTTATTTTGAAGTGGGAGAAGCTTCTAGAGGTTTCCCTTTGAAGTCCCCAGTCATCCTGCCTTCCCTGTCCTGGCTCCAGGCTAGTTACAGGGGTTATACAGCCCTTTGTGTGTAGGAATGCCAAAGCCTATTCAAGTATAAGTAGGGCTGTGCCCAGCTTCGCCCTCCCATCCTGTCATTGATTGCCCTTTCAGGCACACGTAAGCTGTCTATTGTGTATATCTGTCTATGAGGAATACACAAAGCCCAACTGTCAGCTATCACCAGTAATGTGACCCAGAGACAGGCTGTAGTACTAAATGGGTAAGACAGGGAAATGCTAACTTTCTAAAAGTGGATTTTCGGGCTTCCAGTTTATAATCCGACTTCACCATGAGAGAGGATTTTTCATTAAAAGTCCAGAAACACCAAACATAAGCTGCTTACCTGCTCCCATTTGGAAATGATCACTTATTAGATGTAATTAGGTAACTCAAATGTAAGCATATGGGAGAGGTAGAATTTGCAGTAGTGAAAAATGAATTTAAGAGTGCTTCACTACCAAGAAATGTAAAACTAAAATGTACATGTCCTACTTTTTAAGTACTCTGCACGCTACTCTCTGGGCTGTCCAGGGCCTACTCTAGGGGTGACTTACATACTGTATATTAAAACAGAAGGTTTGGGCCTATCAAAATATTTATTTTGCCAGCTCGACATGACAGTTTAACACTGAACACACAAGGTGCAATGGCAGACCTGAGACATTTTTAAAGGGCTGCTTAAGTTGGTGGCACAATCAGTGCTGCAGCCCACTAGCAGCATTTAATTTACACGCCTTGACACTCTTAGTGCCAATGTACTAGGGACTTACAGGTAAATTAAAAATGCCAGTTGGGTATAAACCACTTCCACCATGTTTTAAGGAGAGGGCACAAGCAGTTTAGCACTGGTTAGCAGTGTTAAAGTACACAGAGTCCTAGAGGCCAACCAAAACAGGTTCAGAAAACCGAAGGATGAAGGAAAAAAGTTTGCGTATGACCTTGCAGAAAAGGCCAAGTCCAACAGTATATATAAGAATTCCACACACTGTTCCTCATATAGTGGACTTATTTAGAGTTTGCAAGGTGGTCTATCTGCCCACTAGGTCAATGAAATGATGTCTCCTCCATCCGTGGCAGAAGACCACCTACCATATAGAGATCTCTGCCAGCCATGTGGGGACGACCTCTAAGCCTTCACCAGTGCCACTGCCATGATGAATCCACTGAAGCTTTGCTGAGGGGGCTCAATGTTTCATCTGCCAACTGAGCAGTTGCCTTGTTTTTCAAAAACAAACTTCCAAATCTGGTGTTTGCTACTAAAACCGAAAAGACAAATGGCACTGACATTCTGGGAGTTTTCCCTGGCATGTGGGGGTCATTTCTTTGGCTTCCTTTTGGGAAATGTCCTATTTCTCAGACAATCTCAAACAGTAAGTTCGTACAGAATGTCCCCCTCTCAAATAGTGTAGGTGGTTTCATGTGCATTGACTAATGGCCCAATTGCAGACGGGCTGTTTGTCAAAGGCATCTGCTGACATCATAGCCCAAAAGTAGTTTAAGCCAAAGAGACCAAAAGCCTACTCTGTATTATACCTCATCATTGTAGGGTAAGCTTTATATCTGGATGGAAAATCTAGAAGAACTTTGCCGGATGCATTGCTCTTGAACAGACACAAGAGTTTGGAGGTCCTGCTCATTGCAGAGTAGGCTTTTGGTCTCTTTGGCTGAAACTACTTTTGGGCTGTGATGTGGACTTATTGATTTCCATAAAAACGACTGTGGTATTATAGCAGACCTATATACTTGTATATATCTGTTTATGAATCCTAACTTCATGGCAGGTCATTATTAGGAGGGCCATGCACCTTGGAGGCCCTCTTTCTTGTCTTCTTTGTGCTCTGTATTTGAAGTGCCTTCACAGTGTTCTAAAACAATGACCTGAAACAATATTGAGAGTAGACTACATTATAACATCAAGGTAAGTACATATAAGTATGTATAGACATACTATACTTAATTTCACACCTACATACATATATTGATAACGAAACTTTGTGTGTGTGGTGTGTGTTGTGTTACTATCCTTGTGGGGACTTGGGTGTGATAACTCACACACGATGTGGGGACCTGAGCTCAGGTCCCCACAAGGCAATGTCTTCTAAATGATATACAATATTTTACAACTTTTTAGAGGGGACCTGTGTTTTATCAAGTGTGTTTATATTTTTGCTCAGCTCTGCCCCTGTAGATAGTTTTTAAATTCTTATTTATATGAATTTACTGAATTTAAATTTTTATATCTGAAAATTGTCAATGGCTTTATAAACAATGCTAAAAACAATTTGCTTCAGCTTTTTACTCCAAGGCGTTTGATCCTATCTGCAATTAAAGAAAGGTGGTGCACTGCACTGAGATATCATATATACCTACGGGATTGTTTTTTGTTCAAATAAACTTACAGCAAAATCACTCTTGGATCCAATATGGATGCAATGAAGCATTTTGGGCTAAGAAAATAGTGCAAAATGCAAACGGACCCCAAACAGCAGCGTGAGCTGCCACTTGTGCTTGCTGAATGTGCTCTTGAGATAGGATTGTCTTCCCCATATTACTGATGCAGTCATAAATAAGTAATTTATGGTAATTCTGCATCAAAGAGTAATACAGAATTACCAAAATTACTTCAGTAACTCTGATGTTATTATAAATTACTCACAGGCCAAGTAAATATCACAGTAAGTGCTGCAGCAATACTAAATATTAAGATTTCTACCCTTGCTCAGCTCCATGATTCCACTTGTGTCTATCAGGGATGTTAATCAACCAGAGATTACCTTTAGGTGATTTATTTTGGGGCCATCAATCTTCCATGAGCAAAAATCATGCACAATTGTGGTTTATGTGAAAACAGGAAAGTTCCCAATTTCTCATAACACAAAAATTAGGAATTTTGGTGGACTACATGAGCAGAATGAAAATCACACTTGGGCCTACTCTCTAATAGTATGTATGTATAGCTTGTGGTACTCTGCCTAGTAAACCCAGGAAGCCAGTGACAGTTCTACAACTGCACCTGTTGCTTGTGGCTAGACGCTATATAGGACTTGCTTAGTGGTTAATTTGCATGTACAACGAGTTGGACATCTGTCGTTCTTGGGGTTTACTCCATGTTTCATGATGGCTTATCAGCGCAATCAATTTGGTGAATACTCTATTTCCCTGAGGGAACTCAATATAGCATTTCTGTGCTGGCTTACAGTGCCTCCAATGAAATTGTTCATTTGATGCTACTTGGTACACTTCAAAACCCTGTTTGTCCTAACTAATATCCATCAAAGATGCTCTCTAAATTTGAAAGTGCCAGCCTAAAGTTGGAGAGTATCTGCATGCTTGACTGCATCCGTCCTCACACTCTCCCTTACACTCCATGCTTATGTGCAGCTACATTGGGCACTCCGCAATGCTGCCATATTGTTTCAAACTTCATAAATATCAAAACATATTCCTCACTGGGCCAATCTACAAACAACATACTTTCAACCATTTACTTCTAAATTTACAGAGAACACTAAAGTAAATCAGTATGCTTCGCAACTTTACCAGGGGTATGAAGTGCTGTATAAATAACACAGTCAGAGCACTTTAGGATTGCCGTGGTGTATGGAAAATGCTACATAAATCCCAATACAGTAACACACTTTGCTAAAGGAATAAACCTGCGATTTCCTTTTTCCAGTGAAGGTTGAAATTCCAGAATTGGAATGACATTGCACACTTGTTTCTTATATTTTAGTATATTTTAGAAGCAAGTCCTTTGCTGGAAGGGTGATTTTATTTTGTATGTGATTTTTTTTTTTTTTTTACTGAAGTCTTTCTGCTGTGTGCCTTTTGCAAGCACTTGACACATGGTTGTATTTTCATTAAAGGTCTGGTGGATCCTGGGTTTGCTAGTGTTGTTTAAAATACTGAAAATAATTTCTGGTGAACCTTTTAAATGACATTGTACACCGCTATAACATGTTCATGATGGTTTCCTGCGCTAGACTGTTTACCATCAGACAAGCAAGTCCGCTTTGAATTACAGGAATAAAAAGTCTCTTTCCTTCCTTTTTTAACTATTTTACGGATGTAGGTTAAATTTAGACCTCTGTGTGTAGTCAGGGTGCCAAGTAATATAGGTGGCTGATTTATTGAAAAAATACTATGGCCCTCATTATGAACACAGTGGTAAACACCGTCGACTGTCCTGGAGACGGCGAACAGAAGACCGCCATTGGCGGTGAACAGAAACCCACAGTCTAATGATGCAAAAATCAGAAACCAACAAAAATGTCCCTGCCACAAGTCACCACCAGGACCTTGTCAGCGGAAATGCTGGACCTGCCACCGCCGAGCACACAAACTCCCCGCCCTCCAAATAATGATGCACATATCACAGCGGCGGTCAGTGGAAGCCAAACGACCATTGGCGGTACAGACCGCCACGGCCGGCAAGTGAACCCAAAAGTAAGACATGCACACATTGGCAAGTTCGAAACCCACATACCTGACACACATCCACAATACTATGAAACACTCACAGGCACACCCCACAATCCTTTGCAATTAAATTAGGACAACTGATACAGAGAACCCCAGAAGCAGACACCGGACGCCACAATACACGATACATACACCTAACCACACAAGAGTACCCTCACCTACATCCACACAAGACACCATTCACAACACGCACCATGGCACCCCCCAAACACCCATGCGTCACAGAAAGGGAGCTAAGGACCATGGTGGACGAGATACTGAAGGTTGAGCCACAATTATTCGGGGCACGGGTCCAGCACACACCCATCGACAGGAAGATGGAGCTATGGCAGACAATAGTGAACAAGGTCAATGCAGTGGGACACCATCCACGCACGAGGGCAGACATCCAAAAGAGATGGAACGACCTGCGTGGGAATGTGAGGTCCATGGCATCCCGGCACAACATTGCTGTCCAAAACACTGGGGAAGGACCTCTACCAACACCAAACAACTACAATGGTTGGGAGGAAAAGGTATTGGCAATCCTGCACCCTGAGGGACTCACTGGACTCACTGGAGGAATGGACTCGGGTAAGTCATCTACAATTACCCCATATCCATCACACCTGTAATGCATGCACCCCCCCTCCAACAGCCACCACGACCACTACCCCACCCAGACCACATTCACAACACCCAGTCACCCTGCATTCCCACAAACCCACTAACAGGCCCACATCCCTCCCCCTGTGCACAGCCACCTACCCCTGCAAGGAATCACAAAGGCACTACACCACCCACAATGCACCTCCACATCCTAAGCAAAATGCATTGCAAACCTCACAAAGGCACCCTGCATGGCTCCAAAGTGTTAAAACCTGCACAAAACAGCCCAGACCTGTGCACCCCATCGGATCATGCGATTGTAACAGACATGTCCATTCCCCCAGCAGGCACCACCACCCATGCCACCCTGATGGACAGGACAAGGAGTGGCAGTGCCCCACAGGGAGACAGAGGCACCACCCAGGACACTGGAGATGGAACCCTGGACATTGACACACTGGTCCCTCACACAGCCCTGGACTGTCACCATCCAGCAGCCCCACCCAGGACACCACTGACACCCCTACCACCCAGCCAACAACATCAGCCAAGGGCAATCGTCCCCACACCTGTGTATCCAGGCCACAGACTGGTGGAACACATGGACAGATGCCACAGTCAACCCCTATCAACAGGCAGGAAGATGATGGCCCCAGTACAAGTGGTACCGCCAGACCTGTGCAGGGGACACAGGCACAGGGAGCTAGACCCAGTGGGAGGGCATCAGTTGCCCAGGGGGGAGGCCACAGGATGGATGCTGCAGCCCAGGACATGATCTCTGAGGTCCTGGGAGCATGCCAACATACCCAGGACAGATTGGCCCAAATAGTGTCCGCCCTGGAGAAGAGTCAAAGGATGCAGGTAGCACACCACCAAGAGGCCATGGAGCAGTGGAAACTGCACAATGCCACAATGGTCAACATAGCAGGTGCACTGCTGCACCTTGTCCCAGCACAGCCTGAGGCCCCCACAGACCAGGAAGCCCCTACTACAGGCCAAGATACAGACCGGGCAATAACATCAGCAGCAGCAACTGGAGTTGTGGCACTATCTCAGGACACACTGGAGACCTGCATCTCACCCGTGCAGGCCAACACCAGGCACCCAAACGGTCCCTCAGGCCAAGATATGGGACAGGAACACCTGCCAAGACCAAGGCCCCCTCAAAGAAGTGACTCTGGCAAGAACTGTCCTCCAGGTGTCCCACTGAACCAACGACCAAACTGTGTAAAAACAACACCAAACACTGGAAATGATGATTGGACATACCACTAGTGCCAACAAATGCTGCAACCATGTAGCCATATTGTACAACCACAGTAGCCCACTACCATCACTATAAACTGCACAATGTAATCCTTGCACCAAATGAAACACCAGTTCACCAATTACAATGTCCCCTGTCATTATGTCGAAATAAATTAAAGTATGGATGCAATTGTCTTATAAATCATTTTTCTTATCTGAGTAGCAGGAATTGCACCCCACGCATAACGTGTGGTTGTTCCAACCGAACTGTCAAACAATTTTACCATAGTGTTACATGTCCTATGCAGACCTGGTCACAGTGGCAATGTCTATTGACCCAACACCCCCCAGATGAAAAGGCACACTGACAGTATGGTGCACAGACAGCAATCTCATTGATTAGTCCCATATAGTTAATAGAAGTAGAGTTGTGTCAGTTGGTTCTTGGAATGTACATCTTCCCCCTCCTCATCATCACCATCACTCTCATCCCTTCTCTGAGGAAGCAGGTCTGGATATACAGCACCCTCCTCCTCCAAGAGAGGGATAGAATTCCTCACAGCCATGCTGTGCAACATGCAGCAGGCCACCACTAATCTACACACCTTTTCAGGCTCATAGGCCAGGGATCTACCAGAGATATGTAGGCAACAAAATCTATCCTTCAGGAGACCTATCGTGCGCTCTATCACCCTCCTAGTACGTCCATGGGCCTCATTGTAATTCCTCTCTGCATTTCTCCTAGGATTCCTCACTTGTGTCATGTTGGGTTAGCCAGTATCACCTAAAAAAGGGGGCAAAACAGGACTGTCAATGACAACCCTCAGTGGCAGACAGCCTGGTTGTCTGCTATGTGGCAATACGTGTCAGACACACCTACCTATGATCCATCCTCTGTCCCCTTGTAGTTGTTCCATCTTGTTTGGCACACTACTGTTCCTTAGCACAAAGGAATCATGGACTGATCCAGGGAACATGGCATTCACATGTGAGAAGTACTGGTCTGCAGTAGACACCAATTGAATGTTCATGGAATTAAAGTTCTTCCTGTTTCTGTACACCTGTTCACTGACTCTTGGGGGGGGTGAGAGCAATGTGGGTTCCTTTGATGGCACCTATCACGTGGGGTATGTTGGCAAAGGCATAGAAGTCCGACTTGATGGCAGGGAGGTCAGCACTTTGGGGAAACCTCACATAGGACTGCCGGTGTTGTACAAATGCATTCAGTAGAATGCTAAACATTGGTTGTGAAAAACCTGCACCCATGCCCACCGTCACTTGAAATGAGCCTGTGGCCAGGAAATAGAGTGCAGAGAGCACCTGCACTTCAGTAGGGATGGCATGCTGATTACAATAAGCCAGTCTCAGTGCTGGATCCAGTAATGCACAAAGTTCATGAATAGTAGCACGAGTGAGTCTGTAATTGATAATGATGTGAGGCTCCACCATGGTCCGCAAATCAACAAGTGGTCTGTACACCAATAGGGCCCTCCCCCGCCACAAGGGTCTGTACCTAGGAGAAGTATAGAACACATGTGAGGAACACACATACATCTGTCCACAATG
Organism: Pleurodeles waltl; assembly: GCF_031143425.1. Lineage (NCBI taxonomy): Eukaryota > Metazoa > Chordata > Amphibia > Caudata > Salamandridae > Pleurodeles > Pleurodeles waltl. The sequence continues at coordinate 916,148,955 of NC_090448.1, read as the reverse complement.
TTTCCTGTTCAGCACTGCTGGCATGATTGTCAACGACACATATGCATAGTATGTGTGACACTGTAGAAACATGTCCACAATGATTACATCAGGACTATTCAGGTGAGCAAATGTATATTGGTTCATGCCTAGGGGTGTTTTGGGACAATAGGGCCTGCATGGGGCAGATGAGGATTTAACAACTGTGTAGTTAAGGCCAAAATGTCTGCCCCCTGTAATCCAGAAGTGTTGTGGCGGAAATGACCTCATACCGTTAGTGGTTGACGTAATAGCTTAAGGTGGTGTTTACCGCCGTGCGCCAATTCATTGGTTAACATGGTTGTCAATTGGTATTCTTAGCGTATCATAATCGGCGCCGGCACACACCACCGCAGTGCGTACGCTAACTCGTCACCCCAATTTCACTTGACTCCCGGATCTCGTGCATGCAGGTACTCCACCGAGTGTGCTGCTGTGTCCTGCCCCTGGTCATGGAAATGGCAACTGTGGCAGGGGAAAGGGCCCTGGCCTTCACCAGCAAGGAATTGGAGAAGCTCATGGACGGGGTCCTGCCCCTGTACGCCAAGCTCTACGTCGGACAGAGGTACAGGTGAGTAGGAGGATTGGGGGGCATGGATGAGTGTAATGGTAGTAGATGGGTGTGAACATGTGTGCACGTGTGACACTGTATAGTCCAGGGTTCCTGACATGCTGCGTGCTGTTATGCTGTTATTTATGTTCGCCCCATTGTGGACGTATAGCCAGCTGTATGTAATGGCCATTGTCTGACCTCTGTGTTCCTTTTCTGTGTCTCCTATATAGGTCAGCGCCCATCAGAAGAAGGGACTGTGGAAGGCCATCGCCAGCGAGGTGAGGACCCTGGGGGTCTACAACCGGCAGAGGACCCATTGCAGGAATCGGTGGGAGGACCTGCGGCGCTGGGTGAGGAAGATCTGTGAGGCACAGCTGGGGAAGTCCTCCCAATGAGGAAGGGGTGCCCGTCAGGCACTGACCCCCCTTATGCGACACATTCTGGCGGTGGCGTACCTGGACCTGGATGGGCGCTTGAAAGCTGCACAGCAGTCACAAGGGGGTGAGTACAAAAAACATACTTTGGCTCCTTGATGGATGTGTGTGTGCGGTCGTATTTATGTTGTCTAGTAGCAGGCACTCTGACTGATGTCCATCTACATAATGGCCCCCATGGGGAGTACGGTTATAAGGGTCACGTCTGCAGGACTTCAGGCCCTTCAGTGCTGTGGGGGATGATGGCTGTAGAGCAGGGTTCTGGCCACTAGTCAGGGGCATAGCCACCTGTATAGCGGCAGGTGCTGCATGGTCTGAAAGTTGCAGGGTGGGTGTATGTGTGAACCACTTATGTACCTCCATTCAGCTATTTACAATTGTCTCACCTGTTTCGTCTCCCCATCCCTGTTCTTTTGTGTTGTCTGTGTACATCAGCATCATCTGGTGAGGGAGCTGAGGCACCGGTAAGTGGAGATGCAGCAGCCCACGATTCCACGGAGGCAGAGTCGTCCGACGCCAAGGGGACCAGTGGGTTGGAAGGCGAGGGGAGTACCACGGGGAGGCAACTACCACTGGAGGTAGTGACTCTGACCCTTCTCCGTATCAGAGCTCCCTTGTGGTGGCAGACCCTAGTGGGCCCACCCATTCTGTGTCATCTTCTGCCACCCCCATACCATCACCACCTTCCCATTTGCTCCCCACCGAGTTGCCAGTGCCTGCTCACCCAGAAGGGTGGGTGTCTCCTTCGCCCCAGGCACCTCATCCCCTGCCTCAGTCAGCCCTACTGCCTTCACGGAGGAGGCTATTGACCTCCTGAGAACCATCTCTGTGGGGGAGACAACCATCGTCAATGCAGGGCATTCACGGTGCCGTGTCTGGCCTACAGAGATCTTTTCAGTCTCTGGCCCCTCTTTGACGGCAGCCAGTGTTCCTGATCATTCCGTCCCCCCTCCAACAACCTCTACCCCTTCCAGCACCCAATCCCTTCACCCGTCCAAAGCACACACTCTGACACCCAGGCACACACCTCAACACACAAGAAGCACACTTCAAAACACAAGAACCACACCTCCAACCGCAGGCATACAAACAGCCAACATACACAAGCACACACACCAACATCCACTTCCCCCAGTGTGTCTGCATCTTCCGCCTCCCTGTCTGTACCCTCTACATGCACTCCCACAGGCACTGCACCCTCATTCAGTGTTGCTGACCCTATTCCTGCAGTCACCACAATATCAGACATCCATTCATGTACCCCATACCCCACACCTGCACTCACCACAACGACTTTAGTTGGCACATGCAGCACACTCATCAGACTTGCAGACACCCAGATAACATACATTTACACTGCCAGCCTGTCTTCTCCCACTTTGTCCACCCCCCTCCTCCCAAGACATTCAAAGCTCCAAATCACCCAACCATCACACATCCACCACACCTCAGCACACTGTCCAGTCACCTGCACCCACGTCACGCACACCTACACCTGTCATGACCACTCCCTCTACCGCCACTCCCACGCCTTCCTCCAGGTCCACCCCAATTGCCCCAAAGAAACTTTTCCTATCCTGTGTAGACCTATTCGAACCCACTGACCCATCCTGTCTCATCCCTAAACGTGCCCACCTCCTTGCCCTGTCCACTCCTCCCACGTCACAGCCCAAACACAAGGACAATCTCCCCCTCCCAGTCGTAAGCCCCCTCCCCCACCACTCCCTGGCCCTGTTCCCTGAGGTGCATGGATGCCCCATTGTGCCCCTATGAGGTGGAGTACCTTGGCACTTTTGGGAGTCCAGTTGGGGCCAATTTGGGCCATCGGACTATGTACTCTGGATTGGCCCTTGGCCTTATGTTGCACGTATATTGCTCATTGAGATGAATAAAAATTCATGTGTGGCCAGTGTTGTTTATGGCACACTCAAAATCTGTGGTTCATAGTTTCTTTGGGTAGGGGTGTTGGGCACATGTGTGTACTTTGGGCAGGTTGGATTTGCCTTGTGTCGGGTAAGTACCTCTTGCTGTGTGGTGTTTGTCTTGTGCTGTTGTGAAGGGTTGTGGGTGGGTTGCGGGGTGGGTGGAGAGGGAGGGTATGTAACTGTGCGCTTTGTTCCCTTGTTTAGTAGGTTGCAGTATTTACCATTTTCGTCTTCGACGGCGGTCTCGTCGTGGAGGTCTATGGCAAGGAGCAGAGCCGGCATGATCTTCAACTCTCTATCCATTTCTGCTTCAGTGTGTTGTGTGTACCTCTGGTGAGTGTTTCCTTTTATTTGGTTTGTTTCCGCCTGGCTCTGCATGGCGGTGGATCCCGCCCCGGAACTTACAGCGGTCTAGTGCTTCATTATTTGATGGGCGGGTAGGGCCTTTCCATCAGACTGGAGGTGAGCTCTACCATTGTTGTCAGCACTCCTCTGCTGGCGATGAGTGGTTTTCAGGCTGCCTGTGTTTAAGGTGGTTCATTATTTGGCAGTCCAGACCGCACAACTGTTGGCGTTGTTACCGCCACCTCCGCCGGTGCAGTCTTTACTGCCGTGTTCGTAATGAGGGCCTATGTAACTTAATCAGCACATAAGCTGTGGTTCAAATACACTTAAGGCTCACTCTGCAATGTGGACATTTTTTAGGCCCCCAACCTTTTTTTTACTGTGGGCTTCTAGTGACTTTGAGATCAAGTAGAAGACGATGTGTCGGTATGCTCCTTACTGTAGAAAGTGATCAAACCATAATGAGTGCAGATGGATTATACACTGCAGGTTGTTAAAATAGAGTTGTACAGTGAGAGCGATCGCTGGCAAACCAAGTGCAACAATAATAATGGAGGGGGAGAAGGGACAAATAAAGTCGTAACAATATCTGAGGTCTGTGGCTCCCAGGAAAAAGACAAAGAAGAAAGAGAAAAAAAGTACCAGATAAGCTAACCTCGTAGGTGTACATTATACATTAAATGAAACCAGTGAATCCAAGGTAATCGGGAAGGGAGTAATAATGTTGCCACTGTTTGTTTTGCAGAGTCATACACCATAAGGTACATAGGGGGTCATTCTGACCCTGGCGGTCGGTGATAAAGCGGCGGCCAACCCGCAAACAGGCAGGCGGTCAAAAAAATTGAATTCTAACCCTGGCGGGAACCGCCAACACAGGCCGCCACTTTAACACTCCGACCGCCACGGCGGGACCGACAAACAGCGCGGCGGTCACCGCCAACAGGCAGGCGGCAGACAATGTACCGCCCACCCTATCACAACTCACCAATCCGCCACCTTTTCCGGGGCGGGAGCCCCGCCGATAAAAACACGGCGGAAACAGACTACGAACGGGAAAACGCTCACCTATACACACTCCACGAGGAAGGAGGACAGCATGGAATCCGAATTACACATCCTACCAGCTATTGTCTACCTGCTCATCTACCAGGAGTACGAACGCCGGCGCAGACGACAACGGTGAGTACTGCACCTACGACACAGGCGAGGGGGGAGGAGGAAAGCTTACGGGCACACACATGCGCCATACACCCACCCCCCCACCACAAATACCTACACCCCTATGCCGAGCAACAAGTCAGAGTGACACCACACAAACCCCCCGGAATAATGCAAAGACACAATTAAAATGATCTATAAAATATATGTATAAATAGCTCCATTGAAGGAATGGCAAATATGCCATATAAAAGATACAAAAATAAGGAATGAACATAGTCAACAATATATACATAGGCAAAAAGTCCTGCACATTCCGTCAAAGTTCCATAGTCCGTGGGCCAATGTGCACAAACACATGGGCAAAGCCCACACAGGAGACCAGATACCATTGGAGAGAACACTGCAGGGGCATCAGATGATAAAACTACAGGCACCTCAGGGGGAAGGGAAGGGGGGGCACCTCAGCCACATGAGTCCAAGACGCCAGATCCAGGAGGGGCCTCCATGCCCACTGTCCCATCCTGGGGAGTGCAAAGCCACAGTCTCACAAGTCCCTACAGTGGGTGGCTTGCCCACTGTTCCATCCTGGGGAGTGCAAAGCCGCAGTCTCACAAGTCCCTACAGTGGATGGCTTGCCCACTGTCCCATCCTGGGGAGTGCAAAGCCGCAGTCTCACAAGTCCCTACAGTGGGTGGCTTGCCCACTGTCCCATCCTGGGGAGTGCAAAGCCACAGTCTCACAAGTCCCTACAGTGGGTGGCTTGCCCACTGGACCATCCTGGGAAGTGCCAAGCCACAGTCCATCAGATGGATTACCGACTCCACTGTTATTGGAGGAGGCATGGTGCCCAGAGTGCTTCCTGAAGCCCTGCTCGACACAGAACCGGCACTGTCAATGGGCCAGCGGTGCTTGAGACGGCGGGGCCCAGCGGAGCGGTGCTTCAGACGGCGGGGCTCAGCGGAGCGGTGCTTGAGATGAAGGGCCCAGCGGAGCGGTGCTTGAGACGGCGGGGCCCAGCGGAGCGGTGCTTGAGATGAAGGGCCCAACGGAGCGGTGCTTGAGATGAAGGGCCCAGCGGTGCGGTGCTTGAGATGAAGGGCCCAGCGGAGCGGTGCTTGAGATGAAGGGCCCAGCGGAGCGGTGCTTGAGATGAAGGGCCCAGCGGAGCGGTGCTTGACAGGAAGGGCCCAGCGGAGCGGTGCTTGAGATGAAGGGCCCAGCGGAGCGGTGCTTGAGACGGCGGGGCCCAGCGGAGCGGTGCTTGAGACGGCGGGGCCCAGCGGAGCGGTGCTTGAGATGAAGGGCCCAGCGGAGCGGTGCTTGACAGGAAGGGCCCAGCGGAGCGGTGCTTGATATGAAGGGCCCAGCGGAGCGGTGCTTGACAGGAAGGGCCCAGCGGAGCGGTGCTTGAGATGAAGGGCCCCTGTTCAGCGGTTCTTGTCCCGGCGGGGCCCTGTTCAGCGGTGCTCCTCCCGGCGGGGCCCTGTTCAGCGGTGCTCCTCCCGGCGGGGCCCTGTTCAGCGGTGCTCCTCCCGGCGGGCCCTGTTCAGCAGTGCTCCTCCCGGCGGGGCCCGTTCAGTGGTTCTTGTCCCGGCGGGGCCCTGTTCAGCAGTGCTCCTCCCGGCGGGGCCCTGTTCAGCGGTGCTCCTCCCGGCGGGGCCCGTTCTGCGGTTCTTGTCCCGGCGGGGCCCTGTTCAGCAGTGCTCCTCCCGGCGGGGCCCTGTTCAGCGGTGCTTGTCCTGTGTGTCTAGGGAGCCAGACCTGGGCAAGACTTCCCGCTCATTCACCATCCGAACTTGCGGTCGCGGCGCCCTCCTGTGATGGAGTCCTGGGCCCGTGGGTGTCGTCCGTCACACCCGGAATGGGGCTGGTGGGGCCCTCCTGGGCAGCTCGCCTGCTGCCTGACTTCTCCGCCCTGCTGCCCTTGCCCTCCTTCGCTGAAGCTCTGTGGCCCTTGCCTCCCTTGGATGATGTGGCAGGTGACGGGGCAAGGCTACTGTCCTTGGTGGCAGCCATCTCAGTCTTGTCGCACCGGGCCTTTTTCTTTTTTGTCCTCTTCCCAGGGGGTGGGCTGGCTGTCCCCTTGCTGCTGGCCGATGTTCCTGCCCTAGGATCTGGTGGACTCCAATAGCCCTGCACTATGGTCACAGTAGATGCAGGGCTGGTGGTGGCTGAGGTGCTTTTTTTACTCTTACCAGATGGAGGGGGTGGGTCAGTGATTGGAACGAGCTCAAGGTTGGAAAGGAAAAGGACTTTGGAAGGACAGGGACGGGTAGGTGTAGTGGGTTTGGGAGTGGAGGAAGAGGATGTGGTTGTAGGAGAGTCAAGTGTGCTGTCTTTGGGTGCAGGTGCTTGTGACAGAGGCTGTCGTGAGGTGGATGGCTGTTGGGTGGGTGGCTGCCTGCGTTTGTGTGCTTTGGAAGAGAGGGTGACAGACACACTGGGAGAGGACACAGGGGACGTGTAAATGGCAGTGGGGGTGGTGACTGCATGTGTGCGGACTGTAATGGAGGGTGTGCTGGTGATGGAAGTACTGGCTGATGGTGGTGTGCATGCAGGTGTGAGTGGAGACGTCACAGGGAGGGAGGAGGGAGATGAGGAGGTGGGGGACACAGAGGTGGTAGTGACTGTTGGCATGTCTGCATCTGGATGTTGCTTGGGTGAATGCTTGTGGGATCTGTGGTACTTATGTCTGGATGAGCTGCCCTTGGGTGTAGAGGTGTGTGCAGGCTGGTCTGATGGTGTGGATGGGATAGGCAGAGGAACAGGAGACTGGGACTGGGTGGAGGGAGTCAGAAGAGGGAGGCTGGAGACAGGGACAATGGCTGCCAGAGCGTTGAACGATCGCTGATGGGCAGCCTGACCCGACTGAATGCCCTCCAGGTATGCATTGCTCCGATGCACCTCCCTTTCTACACCCTGGATGGCATTCAAAAGGGTAGACTGCCCAACAATGAGTGTCCTGAGGGCAGCAGGGGTAACTGGGGCAGGGCCTGAGGTGCCTGGGGCGAAGGAGATGCCCGCCTTCCTGGGCGAGCGGGCACGGAGCGAAGGCTGAGGGGCTGCTGGGAGGGCGGGGCTGGTGTGCTGGGTGGCGGCTGTACCTGTTGTGGCGGTGGGCACGGATGTTGCCGCCACCGCTTGGGAGCTCCCTTCCGAGGACGTGTTGGTGTCGCTGACGTCTCCACGGGTCCCCTTTGTGGAGCTCCACTCGCCCTCCGTCTCACTGGTGTACTCGGAGTCTGTTGTATGGCCCTCCGGGGCCATGTGAGATGCAGCTCCCTCGTGCGCCAATGCCACTTCTCCTCCGCCTGATGATGCTAATGCACACATGAACAGGAAGACAAAGAAAATGGGGGGGGGGAGAAATGAAGACAGGTTGAGTGCATGCATTGGCAACACCGTTGTCAGAGAGGACAGACACAGAAGCCCCCTGAACTAGGCCGCGCAATGGGGGTACACTACTCAGTTATTGTGACTAGGCCTACAGGTCTATGGACGACAAATGCACACATGGGTGAGGCCGGACCATGGATAGCTGTACTTGGCACCCTACAGAGGTGGGGGGTGGGGGCACAGGGCCGTGTCTAACGGAGGGGCCTAGCCTACAGAATGCGCCCTGGCCTGGAGATAGCCACAGCCCTCCTTCCCCACCCAGACACCTTCACTGCGCGCAAACATAGCAGAATGTGCTGATACTCACCCCCTTGTGTCTGCTCTGATGTCCTCACGTGCCCATCCAAATCAGGGTAGGCCACCGCCAGGATCTGGGACATCAGGGGGGTCAATTGGCGGCTGGCACCCCTCCTACGTTGGGAGGCCATCCCCAGCAGAGACTCGGCGGTCTTTCTGGTCCCGCGGCGGATGTCCTCCCACCTCTTTCGGCAGTGGGTGCCCCGTCTGTTGTGGACCCCCAGGGCCCGGACGTCCTTGGCGATGGCACGCCAAATGTCGATCTTCTGATGGGCGCTGACCTATGTGACATGTACAGGGTGGTAAAGGAAATCGCATCAGTTTTCTGCCTGGTCAATGTGAGTGGCCCCCCCCTCCCCAACCTTGCCATGTGGCACATGCTCTCATCTTTCGTGTGTTGCACTCCTCATTCGCTCCCCTCCCCACCATCTTACATACACCCAACTCAACACAGGCATAGCCCATTCAACGTGCACCCTGTGTACTAACCTGTTGGTCTGGAGGACCGTAGAGTAGCGCATACTGGGGGAGGACCCCATCAACATGTTTCTCCAATTCTTCGGCAGTGAAGGCAGGGGCCCTTTCCCCAGTCGCAGCAGCCATTGTATCTCCCAGACCGAGGTCACAGCAGCACTTGCAGTATAGGTCCTCTCCTGTGGATGATCAGGTCTCGAGTGATTAATCAGATAGAAAATGGCGGGCACGCCCGCAGCGGTGCGTATCGCGACCGCCAGTGCACATCGTCATTGGCTCCTGAGACCCATAGGGTTCAATGTTAACCAATGCTGCTTTGCGCCATGGTCTTCTACCGCCACGGTGTGCCACGCCAGCGCAGTGACCTCACATCCCACTGTCACACTTCACAGGTCAGGCAGCCGCCATTTCAAGGGCCCACATGGCATGATTTCTACTGCGTCACACAGGCCTAGGCCTTGCATTGCCACTCATACAAGCCGTTCAATGCATAGCGATTTGTGTACTGTGCAAGCTGTGTGAACGAACCTGTGGGTTGCTTGACTCTGTGCTCCATGTTGTCCTTCCTAGGCAGCGTCCGCTGGGACTTGCGAGGAGAAGGATGAATCCTCCCGTGTACCGACCACTGGTGGACCTGTCGACAATGGAAGAACGACATATCATACTTACATACCGGCTTGACAGAGCAACTATACATGAACTATGTGCCCAGCTGGAGCCAGACTTGATGTCCCCCATCCGCCAACCCACAGGGATTCCCCCTCTGGTGCAGGTTCTGTCAGTACTCCATTTTTTGGCAGGTGGGTCTTTTCAGACAACAGTGGCCATATCATCTGGGATGTCTCAGCCTATGTTTTCTAAGGTTTTGTCCAGAGTGTTGTCTGCCCTGATGAAATACATGCGGAGCTACATTATTTTCCCTGAGGTGGGCGAATTGGCTACAGTGAAGGGTGATTTCTATGCCCTTGGACATATCCCCAACATCATTGGTACAATTGATGGGACCCATGTGGCTTTGGTTCCCCCCAAAGAAAGTGAGCATGTGTACAGAAACAGAAAACGTTATCACTCGATGAATGTCCAGGTGGTCTGTTTGGCTGACCAGTACATCTCCCATGTAAATGCCAAGTTCCCTGGGTCAGTGCATGACGCGTATGTCATGCTAAATAGCAGCATCCCTTATGTGATGGAACAGCTACAGAGACACCGTGTGTGGCTAATTGGTGACTCTGGTTACCCCAACCTGTCGTGGCTACTGACCCCAGTGAGGAATCCCCGGACCAGGGCAGAGGAACGGTACAATGAGGCCCAAGGGCGATCTAGGAGGATCTTAGAAAGGACCTTCGGGGTCCTGAAGGCCAGGTTTAGGTGCCTGCATATGACAGGGGGATCCCTCATGTACTCACCAAAGAAGGTGTGCCAGATCATCGTGGCCTGCTGTATGCTTCACAATCTTGCATTGTGACGCCAGGTGCCTTTTCTGCAGGAGGATGGTCCAGATGGTGGTGTTGTAGCAGCTGTGGAGCCTGTGGAGAGTGAAGAGGAGGAAGACGACGGGGACGACACAGACAACAGGGATACAGTCATACAACAATACTTTCAGTAGCACACAGGTAAGAATCAGCCACCCCAATTTACATTTACTTAAGGCCTCATGCGTCTCCACTGTCTGTGTTTCCCCCCAGTTCCTGTTAACTGATTTGTGACTTTCCCTTCCCTTTTCAGAGCTGTATGACCCACTGCCTGACTTCAGCTTTGTTTGCCCATGGACTAAAGCTTATTGAAATTGGTATGTTGTCATCACAAAGTAACTGGACATTATTGCACCGTTATGTGTAATACATTTGTTAAGAATTTAAGCAGACTCCTGTTTTTTTAAGTGGAATAAGTGATTTATTTTAAGTGCTACATATAGGTACATGATTGGGAAGCGGTGATGGGTGGGGGTGGAGTAATGTCCATGGCAGAGTCCAGTTCTCAGTCGCACAGGTGCATTGTCCATATGCCTGGGGAAGGATGGAGCAGGGGCAGTTCAAGGTTGGACAGGGTGACAATGTGGGACAGTGGGATGTCATCAGGGGGTATCTTAGGCTGGCGGGGGTCTTGCAATCCTACTCTGTCTTCTTGTGAGATCTCAGGTTCCGCTTGCGGGGTGGTTCTTCTTCTGCAGGAGGTGGGGTTCTGGTGGCCTGTCGTTGTGTGGGGGCCTCCTGACCACTAGCGCCGGCGGAGGTGGTAGGCTGTTCCTGGCCTGGGCTAGTGACAGGGGCCCTTTGGGGTGCCACATGGTTCCGCAATGTGGTGACGATCTGGGTAAGGGCCACGACGATGGTCCCCATTGCGGAACCGATGTTCCTCAGTTCCTCCCTGAACCCCATGTACCGTTCCTCCTGCAGTTCCTGGATCTCCTGGAACCGGGCCAGTACCGTCGCCATCGTCTCCTGGGAGCGGTGGTATGCTCCCATGATGGAGGAGAGGGCCTCTTGGAGAGTCGGTTCCCCGGGCCTGTCCCCCCCCTGTCGCACAGCAGCCCTCCCAGTTCCCCTGTGTTCCTGGGCCTCTGTCCCCTGGACGGTGTGCCCACTACCACTGCCCCCAGGTCCCTGTTGTTGTTGGGGTGGTGGGTCAACCTGGGTGCCCTGTAGTGGTGGACACACCGCTGATTTACGTGTCCTGGAGACAGAGGCATGGGCCCGCTGGGTGGGAGCTGTGCTGGTGTTCCCAGAGGGGGTTGGGTCTGGTGTAGCCTGTGGCTGTCTGTGGGGAACCGACTGTCCAGAGGTCCCCGATGGGCCGGGCTGGTCGTCTGGCTCCAGGGAGACAGAGCTGCTGTCATCGCTGGGGGCCTCTTCTGGGGGTGGGATGGACATCTCTGGACCCTCTGTGGCGGTGTGGTGGCGTTCGGGTCCTGCAGGGGTATAAAGGTATGGTTATTGCTTCTGTGTGTGGCATTTCGTGTGATGGGTGGGTGTCCGTGTACCCATGTGCAGGCATTTCCTTGTGGGGGCTTTTGTGAGGGTGGCTTGTGGGGGTGATGTGTGTGTGCAGTGTGCATGCTTTGGTGATGGGTGTCCATGCTTTGTGGTCGCATGCAGGGCTTGGTGTTGGGATGGGTGGGTTGTGATGGTGAGCCTTTTGCTAGGGGTTGGTGTGATGGGGAGGGGGTGAGGGTGGGGGTATGATTTGGCATGCAGGTGGGGTGGGGGTGGGAAGCAGTAGTGAAGATTTGCCTTACCAGAGTCCATTCCTCCGCCTACTCCTGCGAGGCCCTCAGGATGCAGGATGTGCAAGACTTCCTCCTCCCACGCGGTAAATTCTGGGGGAATAGGTGGGGGTCCGCCACCAGTCTTCTGCACCGCAATGTTGTGCCTTGATACCATGGAACGCACCTTCCCCCGTAGGTCGTTCCATCTCTTCCTGATGTCCTCCCGATTGCGTGGATGCTGTCCCACCGCGTTAACCCTGTCCACTATCCTTGGCCATAGCTCCATCTTCCTGGCTATTGTGGTGTGCTGCACCTGTGCCCCGAAGAGCTGGAGCTCTACACGGATTATTTCCTCCACCATGACCCTGAGTTCGGCATCACTGAACCTGGGGTGTCTTTGGGGTGCCATGGGGTGGTGTGGTTGAGGTGTGGGGTGGCGTTTGTGGTGATGAGTGTGGTGCGTGTGGTGGTGTGTGGTGTTTGGTGCGTGGATTCTGTGTGGGTGATGGTGTTGTGTGCCTCTGTGTTGTTGGATTGTCTGTTCTGTGCTCTCTCTCTAGCCTTCGTCAATGATTTCGGGTCGTAGGGGCTTGTGGGTGATGTGGGTGTGTGTTTTATATTGTGTTGGGTGTGTGGGAGTGGTGTTAGTATGTGTATCAGGTGTGTGTATTTCAAACTGACCAATGTGGCTGAGTTTTCTATGTGTGTGTGTATTTTGACCGCGGCGGTGTGTACCGCCAATGGAATACCGCGTTTGAAAGACCGCCGCGTGGATTTGTGGGTCGGAATGGTATGGGCGTATTTCTGTTGGCGTGACGGTGGAGGTTTGGTCATCGCCATTTTTTCGCTGACCTTTGGTGTGGCGGACTTTTGTGGATGTCGGGTTTTTGGCGGTTTGCCAGTTGCGGGTCAGAATGACCGTGGCGGTTTACCGCGGCCGCGGCAGTGTTATGGCGGTCTTCTGACCGGCGGTAAGCGCCTTTTACCGCCGAAGTCAGAATGACCCCCATAATGTCCTTCTGGGGTTTCTCATTTGCAAGTCATTTCCTTCCTCTCCATTTGATAATAGCTCCTGTAGGCCTCTGAGCCTCCCAATATATGGGATTTTGGCCTGTAGCAAGTGAGAGAATGAGTCTCAAGCAGCCCTGTGCTTGCTAAACAACAGTCAAATCACCCCTAACTTGCAATCATCCTGCATCAATGTCTCTTCTCTCTTCCCCCACTGTGCAGTCTGACAATCTGTGCATTTCAGTCATTATTACTAAATCTGGGACATGTTGGGACATTCTCAATTATGCCTACTATATGTGTTTTAAATGGCTTCCAGATTTTCTTCCATGTATGGCATCCTATTCAAAATTATAGCTAATAACTTCCGCATCACCATATTGTGCCATATTTTGGGCTGCCAATTCCCTATTGGGAGTAATGCTTCCTGCTTCCAGAATTGGGCCAACTGTAATCTTCCTTTTAAAATAAATTTGATAATAATTTGGCCAGAGAGTGTGTTTAGTTTATGTTTTATCCTCACAGGAAGATCCATGAGCATGAAGGCTTGCGACAATAACAATTCAAGAGGAACCTGGCATTTTTCCCTGCTATATGCATTTCTCACTTGAACCCATCCAGTGTAGAGTTTGCATTAGTTTGTATTTATCCGTCTAGAGCAATTAGTATTTCCTTTCACTCACCATTCTACATGTTACCCCACTTGAAACCTTTTAGCTTTTCTAGCCGGGTTGCTCTGATTGATAAATTATGGGTCATTAAATCCCAGTCTAAAATTGAGGTTGAATTTAGTGGAGTCAATGGGGATCACTTTTTTGCTTTGTACTAGGTTATTTCAATGATTAAGGAGAATCATTGTAGCCGGAAGAATGCCACAATAATTCACTCTGTAACATCGAGTTTGGCACCATAGGTGTCTTAAGGAGATCTAGTACTATGGTTCTGAGGTTATCAGCTATGCTTCCAGTCTTCATTAACGATTCAGCCATCTAGTCCATGACTGAGCAAATTTGGGCTGTTCTAAATTTCTAGATATTTCTGGAAATCCTAGTCCTCTCTCTAGGGTTGCTTTTTAATAATGTGATTTTACCACTCTATGTAGTCCAGTTCACCAGACTAAAATTAATATACATTTCTATACATCTTAGTGGGAGAGTTTGAGCCATGTAGAGGGTCACAGGAGGAAGTTCATCTTTATGGAATTAATCCTGTTGAACCATCACATGTCCCAGCGACCTTCAAAATGATGTTCAACAGGGAGCACCTGCCTAAATCATTGTGATGATTTGGGATATGATGCTCATGTAGAGAAAATAGCCTTCAGCATACTTGATTATCAATCATTGAATATGGAGCCGGGATGGGTCTACATCATAGAGGCAACATAGGGTCAGATTCAAGAAATGTGGTGCTGCTCCCAGTGCAGCGCCACTTTTCTTGCATCCCTTAATGCCCCCTAATGCCACCATGTGTGCGCTGTATTTAAGATATGGTGCACCATGGCAGTAGTTAGGGAACTAGTGGCACTAGTTTGGAGCTTTGCAGGATTAGTGTTAACATTTTTTACACTACTCCTGCAAAGCCCATTGAGGCCCATTATAAAAAATGGTGTGTCTCCTTTTAATGCCTGTTCTTAGCTGGCTTTGAAAGTGCCACAAAAAAGAAGCAAAGAAATATTACATTTCTTTGCATCATTTTTTCGGCCCCCCTAATGGAGTAACACTGCATACTATGCATGGTGCATGCATGATGCAGGGCAAAGGGTTACAAAGTGATGCAATGCATGCATTGCACTACTTTGTAAATCTGGTGTGGTGTTTTTGGCCATCTAATGACACATTAGCATTAAAAAAATGTTTCACTAGATGGCGCAAGGGGTTCTTAAATCTGCCCCATTGTCTATCTTTTGGAGGTTTAGAATTGTGTATCCCCATTGACAAGCTAATTGGGGAGTAGTCTGTCAAGACTCCTACACCTAATGTAGCATCTAGGACCAGGTCAAAGGTCACTCTATTCACAAGACAAATGTAGATTCTAGAGTGAGATCTGGAGCAGGACATATAGGGGGTCATTCTGACCTCGGCGGGCGGCGGGCGCCGCCCGCCTGGAGGGAACCGCCATTCGGCCGCCCCGCGGTCAAAAGACCGCTGGGGCAATTCTAACTTTCCCGCTGGGCCGGCGGGCGCTACCTAAGGTAGAGCCCGCCGGCCCAGCGGGAAAGGGGCCTGCAACACAGAAGCCGGCTCCGAATGGAGCCGGCGGTGTTGCAGGTGTGCGACGGGTGCAGTTGCACCCGTCGCGCTTTTCACTGTCTGCTAGGCAGACAGTGAAAAGCAGGCTGGGGCCCTGTTAGGAGGCCCCAGGACACCCGTTCCCGCCAGCCTGTTCCTGGCGGTAAAAACCGCCAGAAACAGGCTGGCGGGAAGGGGGTCAGAATCCCCATGGCGGCGCTGCTTGCAGCGCCGCCATGGAGGATTCGCCCAACCGGGGGAAATCCGGCGGGAAACCGCCGGACCCGGTTTTCCGACCGCGGCTGTGGGCAATGAAGCACCGCCAGCCTGTTGGCGGTGCTTCAGTCATCCGTGGCCCTGGCGGTCTTGGACCGCCAGGGTCAGAATGACCCCCATAGTCCCTTTCCTGGGGGTGTTGTAGCTATCAAACATTGTGTAGGCCCATGTCCTCAATCCTAACTTCTAGTGATTTGGGATTTTGGAATAATCCCTACCTGTTGATTGACCTGTTTTCAGTAGAATGTAATATTGTATTCAAGCTGCACCAATGACTGGTAGGTCTTCTGTTACAGTGGTGATTGTGGAGAATTGGGAGGTAAAAAAATGTTTTTTATCCTCACTAGGGCCATAGACACAGAAGACTGTTATGTTGCAATTGTTTATGCCTCCTGTATTTCCCGCCATCCTATTTGCCCTGTCTATAGTTGCAGATTCAAGTTATAAATATATTTGTAGGAAGACTGACACCACTTTTGCCTTCGAGGTTGCACTGTGTAAAACTGGCTAGGGGACTAATCAATGGAGCCTTTGTGTCTTTTTCTAATGGGCAAGATTATCGGAGCAATTCTCGTAGCAAGGGTATTTCAGCACACGTCATCTTTTTACCAGGGTGCTTAGGCCCTGGACCTTTATTGACACTATTAATATGTCTATTATCTTGGGCATTGTAAGTTGGATCAATATTTGGGGTGCTTTTTTGAAGAGTAAATATGTGGTGAGAACTCATAATTTGCTAAAGACATAATTCATGCTACTTAACTTGCTGCTTGCCAGGAGCTCCATGGGAACACTACTGCTCACCGGCTTCTTATCATGCATAAAAACATCTTTAATTGTGACCACAGTGAACATATAAAAATCAAAAATGTAGGGTTAACTTGTTCTTGTTACTATACTTTATGTGGTCAGGCTACTTTGGTGCACCAGAGGAGGCCCAACCAGGCCACACCAGGGAAGATATCCCACCACGTATGTTGTCTTGGAAAATCGACATGAAAATATTTCAATTGTCTATGTTTCTTTGTTTCTTTGGATGCTCCACAGCTAGAGATCTCTCAGAGTGTCAGGAGAGATATTTATTGTTGGTTTAACCTGGCTCCTTCTAGGATCATCTTCATTGTCTTCCAGCTTTTCCAATACGCTTATGAACTGTCTCTCCAATGATGTTACCCTTTCTTCCAATTCATCTTGTTCACGTACTTTGGCAATGAAGGTTTTAACCTGCTCAAGTCTTTTCTCAACTTTTTGGAGGTTGTGATCTAAATCTGATGTTGCTTTCTCAAGGTACTGGCATAGGAATATAATTTGGAATATAATTCTGCTTTAAACTATTTTATTAACAACTGTTGCCCCTCGTTGATGGAGATTGGGTTTACACTGAGTCTAAATACTGGGTCTATAACATTTTCAGAATTTTGTGATTAATGAATGCTTTGGCGGCTCATGCCTGGTGTTTCTTTGTGTGGTCAGTGCCTCCTTGATGAACTGGGTTTTGGGCTGTTTATTCCTCAAGGACACCAAATCCCTCATGCACCACCAACTTCATTCCCAGTTTAGGGGTCCTACATCCTTTGGAGACCCATGCCAAAGGATTGTTCATCTGATGTGCTGTTGTTGCAGTGTAGCTGGTGGTCACATGCACATCTTCCACACCCACAGGGAATCATTTTGAGTCTCCTGATACATATAGTGCTAACGAATGATTCCAATCTCCTGCAAGGAAAAATCAAACCCTCCATTAGGCATACTCAAGGACTTAGGGCCAGATGTACGTAAATCCTGAATTGCGACTCACAAATTGCGAGTCAAAGAGATTAATGAATGCTTTGGCGGCTCATGCCTGGTGTTTCTTTCTGTGGTCAGTGCCTCCTTGATTCATCTGATGTGCTGTTGTTGCAGTGTAGCTGGTGGTCACATGCACATCTTCCACACCTACAGGGAATCATTTCGAGTCTCCTGATACATATAGTGCTAACAAATTACTCCAATCTCCTGCAAGGAAAACTCAGACCATCCATTAGGCATGCTCAAGGATTTAGGGCCAGATGTAGTAAGCTGTTTGCATGTCGCAAACTGCAAAAATCGCAGTTTGCGGCATTCAAACGGCCGAACGCGATGCTCATTCCCAAATTGCGAGTCGGTACCAACTCGCAATTTGGGAATGCGACTCGCAAATAGGAAGGGGTGTTCCCTTCCTATTTGCGACTCGCATCGCAATTTAGAGTTGCTTTGTGACCGCGAATTCGGTCGCAAACCAACTCGCAACTCATTCGCAAAAGGGAAGTGGTCCCCATGGGACCCCTTCCCCTTTGTGAATGGCGGCAAAAATATTTTTTCAGAGCAGGCAGTGGTCCTATGAAAAAAACGAAACGGTTTCGGTTTATTTTTCATTTTGTAACTCGTTTTCCTTTAAGGAAAACGGACTGCAAAATGAAAACAAAAAACTGCTTTATTCATAAAGCAGTCACTGACTACAGCTGGCCACCATCCCTGTGAGTGCAGGGACTCGCTATGGGGTCGCAAAATGCGACCCACCTCATGAATATTGATGAGGTGGGTCTTTGCGACCCCATAGCGAGTCGCAGAAGGTGTCTGAGACACCATTCTGCATCCGATTTTGCGACTTGCAAATTGCGAGTCGGTCAGACTCGCAATTTGCAAGTCGCAAAATTGGATTTTCCTACATCTGGCCCTTAGGGCCAGATGTACGTCAATCCTGAATTGCGACTCGCAAATTGCGAGTCAGAGAGACTCGCAATTTGTGAGTCACAATTCAGTATACAGGACGGTGTCCCTGACATCATCTGCAACTCTCAAGGGGGTCGCAAAGGCCCACCTCATTAATATTGATGAGGTGGGTCGCAATTTGCAACCCCCTTGAGACTCGCAGCACTCACAGGGATGGTGGCCTGCTGGAGACAGCAGACCACCATGTCTGTGGCTGCTTTTAAATAAAGCAGTTTTTTTTTAATGCAGCCCGTTTTCCTTAAAGGAAAACGAGTTGCATCACAAAATGAAAAAATGTTTTCCATGCCATTCACAAAGGGGAAGGGGTCCCATAGGGACCCCTTCCCTTTTGCGAATGGGTCACCACTAGTGTGACACTGGTGGTAACTGCGATTGCTTTGCGACCGCGTTCGCGGTCACAAAGCAATGCAGCATTGCGTTGCGACCCGCAATTAGGAAGGGGAACACCCCTTCCTAATTGCGACTCGCAAAACGGGGATTGGGCATCGCGATGTGCTTTTTGCACGTCGCAAACAGCGAAATTTGCTGTTTGCGACGTGCAAAAACGTTGCTACATCTGGCCCTTAGTGTCATCCGCAGCTTTTCAATCTAATAAAGCCATACTTGAACAATCTACAAGCCAATTGTCATCTACAAACATGATGGGCCTGAATCCTCTATACTCGCAGCATACACTCATCACAAGGCTGCACAGCATCGGCATCCCAGGAGCTGCTCTCAGAAAGATCGCCTTTTTCCTCACTGGAACAACACAAACATTCTGCCTTCACATCCGCACCAAAGGAAATCATCTGTGGATTACCCCAAGGACCCTTGTTCATGCAGGCCCTCTTCATCACTTATATGACACCCCTGCTCAGTATCACTAAAACCCATGGACTCAACATCATATCTTACACCAACAACAGCCAACTCATCCTCTCCGAGGACACCACCATCTTCCACAACTGCATGACAGACATCGCCAACTGGATGAAGGACAACTGCATGAAGCTCAACACCGACAAGACATAGGTACTGATTTTCTGAAAAAACAGATCCCCATGGAACGCATTTTGGTGGCCCTTAGAGCTCGGACCTACTCCAACCTGCATTGACCACTTTAAGACCCTAGGCATCATTCTGGACAACAAGATAACAATGCCAATGCAGGTCAACACTGTCTTTGCCTCCTGCTTCTTCATCCTCTGCATGCTTCATAAGATATTGAAATGGCCACCCAACAGCTCAAGACGCACCATCACCCAGGCTTTCATCTCCAGATGACTGGACTACAGCAACGCACTATATGCAGGGATCACACTCACCTCCTTGGACAACTACAGCCATGCACAATGTCACAGTCAGCCTTGTCCTGGCTCTCCCTAGATGAACCTACATCACCCCCTAACACAGGGAATTCCACTGGCTCCTTGTACAGAAAAAATGCCAATTCAGGCTCCTGACCCATGTATACAAGGCCCTACACAACTGCAGACCTGCCTGAACTTCCATCAGCCCACCAGACACCTCTGCTCTGTGTCCCTTTCTCTAACCCTCACCCCGCATCTGACGTAGCAGATGTGGAGCCGTTCCTTCTCCTACCTAGCAGCCAAGACATGGAACAAGCTATCCTTTCATGTACAGCTCTCCCCATCTCTTCCAGAGTCCCAAATGTCCCTGAAAGGCTGGCTATTTGACAAATCAACTGGTCCCTGCCAGCACCTGGATACCCTCACTGGTAGCAAGTGGCACTCTACCAATCTTCTGATTGATTGATTCTTATCTCTTGGAATATAGCTTGTGCCTATTCCAAAGTATAAAACACAGATTAATTGACATTCATTAGAGCCCTTTATATTATCTATTGCCAAGACACCTGGATGACTGAAAAAATCCATATTGAAGGATTTTATTCCTTTTAATATTATTTTTATTTGAGCAGAATTCAACACATCATTAACTTTATAAGTAACTAATAATCTATTATCATCAACAAATAATGTAGCCACAATATCAAGTATACAAAAATAAATAGCAGCATTGATATATTAAAGTGCAATAGTATAGTGACAGTGTAAAAATAGTGCCTTGTGCAAATATATACAGCAGAAGACCAGTGAAAGCCAATTATGTGTTCCAGAGTGTAAAAATGTAACATCATAAATGACGAATCAGTGCAATACAATAGAGTAAGAGAATCAGCAAAAACAAGTCCTAATTGAAAACACGCCAAGCAACCAATATTAAATGGCAAAAAAACGTAAACTTCGAATCAGTGGAATACAGTCTAATTAGGTTCCTGACAAATACTCAAATGCAACCAGTTAAAGTGGAAGTCATCGAATCCTTTGTAAAGTATTATTAGCAGCCATGGTCAGTGAAATATTAAGCAAGAGTTTTCAGGGGATAAACACATCAACTCATGTGGACTCTTAACAAATACTAAAATCCAAAAACTAAGCCTCAACGGGCAACACCTTCCTTAGGCTGTTTTATACGGTGTTTAAAGGGAACCCAAGTTGCCTTAATTCTCTGTAAAGCCCCCACTCGTTTAGCATAGGCTTCTTTAAAAGAACCAGTCCTAACCATTTTGTTATATCATTGGGAATAAATGGGACCACATAATTTCTCCCGTTTTGGAGAATCAATTATGATATTTGTGCAAATTACATACCTCACAAGATTAATCAAACAACACCAACCTAGGTGATGGGGATACTATAGTGCGCAAAGACTGACTAATTGCATGAAAAATTCCACCCCAAAACTGTTGAAGCATTGGGCATTTATAAAAAATATATGATCCCACGCCCCCCATCATTTGCTTTACATCTAAAACACTTGCCTGGATAAGATGGAAAGATCTTATGTAGCCTATCGGGCATATAATAGGCTGTCCATGTTGATAAAAACGTCATGTGCTTAATATTTGCACCTCCAAGTGATCTATAGCCTATCTTAGAAAGGTGCTGCCATTCCTTATATTGTACCTACAATTGGTTGTCTGAAAAACTTTATGGAGGAGCTTAGATAATACATTTTAAGTGGCTTGTTGTCATAATATCTGATACCAGTTTCCAGCTCCCATCTGACGAGTTAAAAATATATGAAAAACTATTTGGCGAATCCCCTCTTCCATCAAAACATAATTAGTTTTTAAAAAGGTACGTAACTATTTGGGTAAAACTAAACCAAAGCGAGACATTCTGGTCGTCAAATCGTAGAATAAATGCGTCCCATGAAATAAGATTTGGGACATTATAAAAATCCCCCAACTTCTCAAAGCCTAAAACTTGCCATGATTGTAACATCAGTTTTGACAATACCAGTTCCCAAACCTCAGAATCCTGCAGTGGAGTACAGGCATGGCATGCTGGAAATTTCCAACATTTTTAGAGAGCCTGAATACATGAGGCTAAGGTCTCTAAGAACTTACCCCTCGTTTTTTTCCAGAAATTTAGCAGTACGGAAAAGAAACAGGTAAATGTATTTAGCTTTCCTAGGTGATGTTCTCCAAAAAGAAATTATCATAAACTGTATTGCCTGATGCTGACTAGACCAAAAACATAAACTAGGGCAGCCTGATAATATGCCCTAAAATGTGGCAGTGCTAGACCTTCCTATATTGTATCGAGCTGTAAAACTGATATTTTAACCCGGGGTTGCTTTTTTGCCCAAACAAAACCTTTAATAACCATATCTACTTCTTTAAAATAATCACTCGGTATCTTTAAAGGGAGATTAAGGAAAAAAAATAAAAACAAATGAAGAACAGACATGTTGACCAGAGCAACTCTACCGACCAAAGAAAAAGCCAAAAAAGACAATTTATTTAATAGCCTTTTGTTTTTAGCAAGAGTTTCTCCATAGCTTAAATGAAATGGCTGTGAAAAAATGTTTGTAAATCCCAAAAAATGTAACAAGATGTAGAGGTACCATCTACAAAACATCAAGGAGCTCAGAAATAGATGAATTAAGCAATAATAACCCGGTCTTAGCCGGATTAACTTTAGAACCCACAATTCATGTGAAGTCGTCAATTTCCATCATGGCGTTCTGGACATTAGATTTATTGGTCTTTAAATATAAAATCATCAACACAAAAATTAATTTTCGCCATTCCCTCAATAGGTGGCAAATAGTTTGATTCGTATGAATCCTAGAAGCTAATGGTTCAATAAAAAAAAAGTTATGAGAAGCAGGGAAAGTGTACAACCCTGACAAGTACCATGCTTAATTTTTACCAACCCTGCATCAAAAGAAATAATAATGATCTTCTCCTCAGCCCCCTGATATAACTTTTTTTAGCATATCTACAATTGCTACTGGGATACCAAATCTTGCCAAAATAAAGAAAAGGGCATGCCAGTTGACCAAGTCAAATGCCTTTTCTACATCCATCATAAAAATTGCTGCCTTTTACTTTGGTGACAGTAAATTAATCAAAAACTTGTATAAATAGATGAATATTAGCTGTCATTGATCTTTTGGGCAGAAAGTCATTTTGATCGAAAAGGATCAATGATTGTGCACAAGGACAAGCCTGGCAACCAAAATGTTCATATATAATTTGTAATCCACTTTTAATAAACTGATAGGTCGATATGAATTTGGATGTGTAGGGTCTTTAACTTTCTTGAAAAAGCTAATCACTACCGACTCTTCAAAGTCATGCTTTTGACTGGAGCAGCAGGCGCAGTCCACATGATCTACCGCTAGCACCCATTGTGTGCATGACACCTATCTCTTACACTCATACCTGTGCATGGTTCTGCTGGTAGTGGCTGATGCGCTGATCAAACGCGCTGGATGTCGGTTTGGCGGGGGCAGCTCAGAGTTGGCTTGGTGTTGGGTGCCACAGAATCCTTGGAGAGTCCCTGTGTAGCCTCAGCAGCTTCATTGGTGACAACGTTGGTAACAGCATGGCAGAGGAGGTGACTCGAGAGGAGGAGAGCAGCTGCTCTGATGAGGGGGTCAACTCGGACAGAGGTTTTTGCTCTCAGGCGGTCCAGCAGCCCAGGAGTGGAAATACTGAAGTAGCCATCAATGGTAAGCTAACATCGCTTCACAGCCCATGAGGCCCTGAGGCAAGGGGGTGGCTGGCTCAACGAGACGGGGCAGAGCGCCCTGCTTAAGGGATTTCCGAGGCTGTATGTAGATGTGTGCAGGGGTATTTCTGTGTGGCTGTGTCTATTATGAGTCAAGTTCATACTTAACTGGCAGTTGTGACTTACTCTACTCATTGGCGTTTTATGCCCCTGCCAGTGCAGCAATACGAGGTGTGGCTATATTGTTTTTTAGCTCTGTACCTTGGAAAATGAAGACAGTTTTGAGCGACAATAAGGATAGGTGGATTTGACTGAAAATTGGGGTGGCTAATCAGGTTTAGATTTTTATTTATTTATTTATATGGCCCTCTAACAGATGATACGGAGACTCTTGAACCAATCTTTAATTTGGCAATACAGACAGAGTGATCTCTAGTAATCGGGGGATTTCAATTTTATTCAAGATTTAAGGTATGATACATCTAATAGATATAGGAGGCAGTTGAAGCCAAGAACTGCCAAACTACTCTATGTTTAAACAGGGTTTAGCTTTGGTGGATCCCTGGCGATTGATCCATCCTAATTTTTCCCTGTTTCCTTATTATTAACCAAGATTCCAGTCAAACTCTCACTTAGACTTCTTTCTTCTGACACAGTCTTTAATAAGTGTCACTGCTGAGATCAGAGCTAATCCTTTTTGGATCATTCAATAGTGGCCATGGTGATAATTTTAGAAAAAAAAGTCAAGGTGGCAATTTGATAAAGCCCTGCTCTCAGCCAAGCTTGGGTCAGTGACACTAAACGGTTTATTCATGAGTTCTTTGAAATAAACAATAATGTCTTTATGGTTTGGGAATATTTATGGCCACTATTAGAGGAAAGGTGATTTCATATAAAGCAAAACTAAGCAAGGCCTGGGCAGAGAAGATTCAGAGCCTACAGGCGGTGTTAGATAAAGCCCTTAGCCAGCTTATGATTTTTGTGGAGGCTCTGTTTCTGCAGTTTGATGGTGAACATGGCAAAGTGGGAGTGTCAGAGTGCCTATCCCATCCAACCTTCCCAACATCCCAACACTAGACATTTCCTTTCCAGTGCTGGCTTTGGCAAGTGGTATTTTGGGTATTGCATCCAACAGTCCTGCTGAAATGGTGCTGTGCTCACTTCAGAGCCTACAAGGTTTCACAGCTCTCAATACTAGTACAGCACATAAAGGAAATAAAAACGTTTTCAGACCTCAGATCAATTTTGAGTCATGAGTCTAATAAAACATGCCTTAAACTAGAGTTTCAAAATCCAATGACACTCGACTTAAAGTGTATCAAAACATTGTGAAATCACTGATGTTTATTTTAGCTTGAGAAAAACTTGTGAAAAGTCAATCCTCGATTTTGAGTTCAAAGAAAAGTGCCTACAAGTGTTTAAATTGTTCCACGCTGGAGGGTCTAATCAGTGACAGCCTCTTAATGCTTTTGCCAGACACTGACTGCCACCAGTGCTTTGCAACCATCCCCCGGTCTGGGAGAGCAATCTACTTCAGGGAGGGAGAGTTAATTGGGCAAGGACTGTTGGACCATAGCATCAGGCTATGCACCCCTCCACTTCAATTGAGGCTACACTCCAAGCCCTGACCGTAGCTCTACTGCATTACCCAGCTGGTCACACTATTGTGGGAGGTGACTTCCACTCTAAGTTGCCAGGCTTAGATACAAACAGTATACAACCTCACAAATCCATGGTGATGGGCAAATGGGCACAAACGTTAGCCCTTGCAGATACATGATTCCTGCTCCAGTTGACATCTAAGGAATATACATTCTATTTACACTCGCATAGATCCTTCTGTAGACTTTTCTATTATATTATGCTCTCCAGTGACACACAAACTGGTGGCTGCACACATCCTCCTCCAAGCCCTTATGAACCATGCCCCGATACGGAAAAGTTAATCCTGGTGGGTGCTTGACAGCTGGGACAGTGGTGCTTAACCACCAGGTGGCTTAGTGATACCAGTTTTGGTGAATATATGAGACACTTGTTATCTTACTCTCACCAATCACACTCTGGGATGCACTTAAAAAAGTTCCTAAAGGGTAGGGCGATCTCCTGCTAATGTGCGGCCAAACAGCAGCATCAACAAGAAATGGCAGGCCTGGAAGTATAGATAAACATGGCTGAAAATGTCTTAGTCAGCTCCATAGAGTGGAGCAGTTGCGGCTATTACCCCAACATTAGCCTGTAGACTCAGCGTCCTTGTTCTGTACAGTGACTCTGCAGTTACACATGTTGCACTTGTCACTTGTATAACAGCTGTTTCTTAGAACAGCTGTTATATGGGAGGCTGTTAAAAGGAGGCTTGCACTATTTCTGCCCATGACATTGCTGTCCCGTGCTTTAGTGAAACCTGTTAATGCTTTTCATTACACTAGGCCAAAACAATCAATATTTTTCCTTTTGTCCACATATCACTTTATTTTTAGCACTGCATTTCAATCTAACTGGGTGAGTTAAACACTCAACTCTACAGGTTTCAAGTTCATTTTCTCAGCACAGACTTTTGGTCAATATGGGTGAAATGAATAGCCCCAACTAGAATAATACAAATCACATACTCAAATGTTCCATTTAAAGTGCTTATGATTAAAGCACGGGGTCTATGTTTTTAATTATTGCTCCCAATCATGAAAGTGTGATGCATTGGTTTCCTGGGCATACATTTTTTATGGATTTAAGCAATATGTTATTTACATCAACAATTAGAAGGACAATCACCTCTTTGAAGACCTGAATATGTTAATCAAACAGTAAAGCTCAAGGGACCTTGTCCACGCAGTTAATTGCTTCAAAAATGTATCTGTCCTAGAAGGCCCTTCTCCTGAATAGAGGGGCTTTGGCAGTGGGGATTGAAACATCCTTTAAGGCCACATTAAAAGTGAATATCATAGAATGCAATGACAACACTTTAAAATGCTGTTACCAAGCACAGAAGAAAGGCAGCTATAAAGGCAGCCACTGTCCTGCATTCTCTACCTAATGTTTACTTTTAATGAGAAGAAAAAAGAAACAGCATCAGGATAAATGAATTGACCATTTAAGCCATAGTAAAATCAGGAATATTTATTTTAGTTTAAAAATAAATTTATTTACAGCACGTGAAAATGCTAAGCGCCTGCTGAACTTGTACCTTGCAGGTCTTGCCATTGCGTGATCCTGACCCTCTGTGACCTCATTGACTGGTAAATGTATTGTATTGCACCTTCTCCCAGTCTTAAGAATGGAAACCCCCTTGGCTGTACTGCATACTGAGAGCATTTCACTTCCAAAGAGAGCGATCCCCACTCCATCTTCTGAGATAGTCCCTTCCACCTCCTGTTGATGTGCGAGGCTGTTGTTATTGCAGTGGCTGAGAAAGAGGTGCAGATGTGTGCTCTCCCAGCCAGCTCTGAATGGCAAAGGGCCTAGATCTGGTCCCTTTGACCCTCTGGCAACAGGGTCAAACTGTGCTCACATTAGAAACTCTTACAGTTACACAGCACACAAGCTTAAAAGCACGGTATATCTAGGCTGACCACCTGGCATCGAGGAAAATTCTGGATCGGACTGTAAAAAATTTAGGACAGACCCCTTGCAAGGTTGTGCAAGGCAATTATGCACTCTGTTCATGTCTTAAAATGGTTTTGCAGTTGAAAAGCCAAACCAGTGATCTAGCTTATCCCTAAGTGTCTAAGCACACATAGAAACTTCAAAATATTTGGGAAGTAACTTGCACAAACAAAATGTAAGAACATGAGAAAGATTTCAAAATGTTTGTGTTTCTTTAACATATAGCACTGGTTTCCCCTTTATATACAATTAGACCTCAGATCGAACTGGGAACCAGTTATCCTTTGATACCTAGGGATTAATATCTACCATTTCCCCATTGATTTGCAGGATGGCAATCTCGACAGAGCGTCCCTCCGAGTCCAGTTTGCTTTTTAGTCTTATCTTCTGCTTTCTGTAGTGGGCCATATGGCACAAGAGAAGAATATGTGTTATCCTGAATATTGTATTGTTTTGCAAACCTTCCCCTGCTCATCCCTCATTCCTTCTTCAGACAACCCACACATGAGATATGGTTGCTGGGGTTGTCGCTGGGATGCTTTTTTGTCTGTAAAGCTACCTGTGACTGCGAATGGATGGGGTATTCCGGATTTAGAATGCTATTATTTAGCTGCACACGTCCAATGGGTGGCTCGCTGGTTCATTGCCCTCCACCTGCATGAGACGGGGTTTATCCATGAAGACACAAAACAGCTACGCTAGCAACTCCATCAGTGGCAATGTTGCAGGCATCTTAAAAATGGGGGATTTGTATCTGGACGGTGAGCTACTAGATTTCCAAACCCTTGTGGCAGACTACCATCGTCACCCGGGTCAACTCCTTACTTACAAACATCTTAAACAATCATTAAACGCCCTATTTCATGTCTGCCACATAGCACTAACCCCACATGAGGTGTGCAAGAAGCTCTAAACCAATGGGACTGGTGGCAAACTGATAAGATGGGTGTACAGACCTTTCCTGCAACATGGAGACCACTCCAGGGCTTCTTGTCATACTAATTAGGAGACTGAAGTGGCCAGACCTCTGCAAGATACGGACTGGGCTAAAATGCAGGACTTTTCCCCACAAAGTATCCTGTGGCTGCCACATTAAGTACATTCATAATTCTTCACTTGGTATGCATTCCGCCCATTGCTTGCCATTGGCTTTGTGGTTTGTAACTCACATTTCATTGCTTTCAATTTGCTGGCTTTATTTGTTTTAGGCTGTCCAACTTGAGTTTGTCCCTGCCCTTACCCAAAACCTTATTTACAGTACCCTTTCAAGTGCTCCCTTTCTGTAAACAGGCCTGTAAATCTTGTTCTTGTCTCATCATACTTGCTGTGCATTCAAAGAACATGGGAAAATGTCAGGCTCTGACTTTGGTAGGAGCTTAGGGCCAGATGTAGAAAGCTTTTTGCATGGTGCAAACTGCGAAACTCGCAATTTGTGAATGCGACTCGCAAATAGGAAGGGGGTGTTCCCTTCCTCTTTGCGACTCGCATCGCAATTCAGAGTTGCTTTGTGGCCGCGAATGCGGTCAAAACCAACTCGCAGTTACCACCAGTGTCACACTGGTGGTAACTCATTTGCAAAAGGGAAGGGGTTTGTGAATGTCGACAAAAATATTTTTTCAGAGCCTACTCTGAAAAAAAAAACGAAACCAAATGGTTTCGGTATTTTTTTCATTTTGCAACTTGTTTTCCTTTAAGGAAAACGGGCTGCAAAATGAAAAAAAAAAACTGCTTTACTTACAAAGCAGTCACAGACATGGAGGTCTGCTGACTACAGCAGGCCACCATCCCTGTGAGTGCAGGGACTCGCTATGGGGTCTCAAAATGCGGCCCACCTCATGAATATTGATGAGGTGGGTCTTTGCGACCCCATAGCGAGTTGCAGAAGGTGTCTGAGACACCATTCTGCATCAGTTTTTGCAATTTGCAAATTGCGAGTCGCTCAGACTCGCAATTTGCAAGTCGCAAAAATGGATTTTGCTACATCTGGCCCTTAGTGTTTACTTTTCTATCACTGACTTCAAAGTGAGAAGATTTATGTGCCAATCCCGCTAGATTCTGGGGGTAGGAAAAAGGTTTTTCTAGCACACAATGAACTGTGCTGGAAACAAATACGTTAATATGATTAAAATAATTATTACACTAGGTGATGCAATTTTCACACATCGTCTGTGCACTGTATAGTTTTATTAGAAAAACTGTATGTCTGTGCAAATGTAGTGGTCATTTTAATAAAAAACATGTTGTCTGTAATGTCAGTGTCCTACCACACCATGCATACTCCACTCCACTTCACTCTGCACCACTCCACACCACTGCACCCTACTCTGCACCACTCCACTTTACACCACTCCATGCCACTGCACTCTGGAACACTGAACTCTATGCCACTTCACGTTACCCCTCTCTACTCTACTTTGTTCTACACCTCTCTATGCCAATGCACTTTACGCCTCTGTACACCACTGCGTTCTGTGCCTCTGCACAATACACCACTCCAGTCTAGGCCACAATCAATCAATCAATCATATTTATACAGCGCGCTACTCACCCGTGAGGGTCTCAAGGCGCTAGGGGGTGGGGGTCACTGCTGCTCGAAGAGCCAGGTCTTGAGCTGCCTCCGGAAGGCGAGGTGGTCCTGTGTGGTCCTGAGGTGGGCGGGGAGGGAATTCCACATCTTGGCTGCCAGGTAGGAATAGGATTTCCCACCTGCAGTGGTTCGGCGGATGCGAGGGACGGCGGCGAGTGCGAGGCTGGTGGAACGAAGTTGATGGATGGGCGTGTAGAAGGTGAGGCGACGGTTGAGGTATTCGGGGCCCTTGTTGTGGAGGGCTTTGTGTGCGTGGGTGAGGAGCCTGAAGGTGATCCTTTTGTTGACAGGTAGCCAGTGCAGGTGTCTCAGGTGGGCGGAGATGTGGCTGTGGCGGGGTACGTCGAGGATGAGGCGTGCAGAGGCGTTTTGTATTCGCTGAAGACGTTTCTGAAGTTTTGCGGTGATTCCTGCGTATAGGGTGTTTCCGTAGTCTAGGCGGCTCGTGACGAGGGCGTGGGTCACAGTTTTTCTGGTGTCGGCGGGAATCCAGCAGAAGATCTTTCGGAGCATGCGGAGTGTGAGGAAGCAAGAAGACGAGACAGCGTTGACTTGTTTGGTCATGGTGAGAAGGGGGTCCAGGATGAATCCGAGGTTGCATGCGTGGTCTGGGGGGGTCGGTGCGGTACCCAGGGCCGTGGGCCACCAGGAATCGTCCCAGGCGGACGGGGTGTTTCCGAGGATGAGGACTTCCGTTTTGTCTGAGTTCAGCTTCAGGCGGCTGAGTTTCATCCATTCTGCGACGTCTTTCATTCCATCCTGCAGGTTGGTTTTGGCGGTGGCTGGGTCTTTGGTGAGGGAAAGTATCAGCTGGGTGTCGTCGGCGTAGGAGATGATGTTGATGTTGTGTTTGCGTGCGACGTCGGCGAGGGGGCTCATGTAGACATTGAAGAGAGTAGGGCTGAGCGAGGAGCCCTGTGGGATGCTGCAGATGATCTTGGTGGGATCCGAATGGAACAGCGGGAGGTAGACTCTTTGGGAGCGGTCAGAGAGAAAATAGGAGATCCAGTCCTGGGCCTGTCCTTGGATACCGGTGGAGCGGAGGCGGGTTATTAGGGTGCGGTGGCAGACGGTGTCGAAGGCAGCCGAGAGGTCGAGGAGGATGAGGGCGGCTGTTTCTCCGTTGTCCAGCAGAGTTCGGATGTCCTCGGTGACTGCGATGAGGGAAGTTTCCGTGCTGTTTCACGGAAGTTTCACGGTGGAAGGTATGCTTGCAGGTTTGACATGCGAAGGGTCCATGAGTGCGTTTCGGGCTGGCTTGGTAGCAGGTTGTGGTACGTCCCGGGTTGAGTGCGTGGAGGGAGGTGGCGTCGTAGCAGTGCTGCAGGGTTTGGGAGTGCTGGGGGTCAGGGGTACTGGCGCTGGGCACGGTCCAGGCGCGGAGGGGCGCGGAGGGGCGCGGAGGGGCGCGGAGGGGCGCGGACGGGCACAGACGGGCTTGCCTTTGGCATGCCTTCGGTGCGCCAGCAGCACGCCAGCGGCGTGCCCGCTGCTTACGGCCGCACAGCGGCTGCCATAAGAGGGAGGTGGGGTGGAGGAGGGGTCAGCTGGGGGCGGGAGGCGGGAGGGAGGGCGACAAATGGGAGCGGGGGGTGCGGGCCGCACGGGAGGCTGCGGCGGGAAAGCAGAGTGCGGGGGCCCAGAAAGAAGGGAAAGTGTGAAAAAAAGGGAAAAGTTCACAGGAGATGGAGGCAAAACGAGGAGCAAGGACAGGGAGAGAACAGAGGAAAACGAAGGAGATTGGACAGGGGAGAGAACAGCAGAAAAACAAAGGAAAATGGACAAAGACAGAGAACAGCAGAAAAACGAAGGAAATTGGACAAAGACAGAGAACAGCAGAAAAACGAAGGAGATTGGACAGGGGAGAGGACAGCAGAAAAACGAATGAAAATGGACAAAGACAGAGAACAGCAGAAAAACAAAGGAAAATGGACAAAGACAGAGAACAGTAGAAAAACTAAGGAAATTGGACAAAGACAGAGAACAGCAGAAAAACGAAGGAGATTGGACAGGGGAGAGAACAGCAGAAAAATGAAGGAAAATGGACAAAGACAGAGAACAGCATAAAAACGAAGGAGATTGGACAGGGGAGAGAACAGCATAAAAACGAAGGAAATTGGACAAAAACAGAGAACAGCAGAAAAACTAAGGAGATTGGACAAGGGAGAGAACAGCAGAAAATCGAAGGAAATTGGACAAAGACAGAGGACAGCAGAAAAACGAAAGGAGTTTGGACAAGGGAGAGAGCACAGAAGACAGAAGAGAAAATGAGGGGCTGGACTGGGGGGAGCGCAAAGGAGCACTTACGGTCTGCTGGAGGTGGCAGGAGCCTGGGCAGGTGGAGCTGCAGCAGCGGGGGAAGCGACCTACCCTAGGGTCAAGGGTCGCTCCTAGGGTCAAGCCACACAAATCTACTCCTCACAACTCCACTCTATGCAATTCTGCAGCAGTGCACTGTACGCCACTGCACTCTATGCTAGTGCACACGTTACTCTGTGACACTCAACTCTATGCCCCTGCAATCTACCAATTCAGTGTACATCACTCTAGTCTACTCTGCACCACTGCACTCTATGCAATTACACTCTATGCAACTGCACTTTACCCTACACCTCTCCACTTCCCTCTACTGTGAAATAATCTACTTTACGCCACTGCACTCTGCCCCAGGGCACTCTATGCCACTGCACTCTACCCTGCACCTCTCCAGTCTACGCCCCTGCACTCTACTCTGAAACAATCTACTCTACAACACTGCACTCTACGCTACTGTGTCCCACTGCACTCTAAACCACTGCCCTCTACTTCAATGCACTCTATGCAAATGCACTCTAAACAACTGCACTTTATGTGACTGCACTCTACTCTGCAGCACTGCACTCTACTCCACTGCTCTCTATGCCACTCTACTCCACTATACACCACTGCACTCTGACACTCCACTCTCCAACACTGCACTCTCCACCACTGTCTTCTACACCACTCTACTCTGTACTACTGCATTCTGCACCAATACACTCTATGCCACTCTACTCTGCATAACTACACTCTATTCCACTGCACTGTACATCACTATACTCTACTCTGCACTGCACCGCTCTACACTACTCTAATTTGCACCACTCTACACCACTGCACTCTATGCCACTCGAGTCTACTCTGAACTACACACTTCTGCACTATACACCACTGTACACTACTGCACTCTCTGCCATTGTAGTTTACTCCACTCTACTGCATTGCACTCTATGCGACTCAACTCTGTCCCACTCCACTCTATGCGACTGCACTCTAAACCACTGCACCCTACACCAATGCACTCTAAACAACTGCACTGTATGCCAATGCACGCTACTCTGCACCACTGTATTCTATGCCACCGCCCTCTATGCACTCTACTGCACTTTACACCACTGCAATCTGACACTATACTCTGCAATACTGCGCTCTCCGCCACTGCACTCTACACCATTCTACTCTATACTATTGCACTCTATGTTACTGAACTCTACATCACTGCACTCTATGCCACTCTACTCGGCATCTCTCCACTCTACACCACTGCACTTTGCAGACCTATACACTGCTCAGCACCATTCTATGTTACTTTACTCTGCACCACTCTACACCAATGCACTCTATGTCACTCAAGTCTACTCAGCACTCTATGCCACTGCATTATTCACCACTCTACACTACTGCATACTGCACACTCTGCCACTGTGTTGTACACCTCTTTACTCTATGCCACTGCACTCTATGCCACTTTACTGTGCACCACTCTACTTTGTGCCACTGTACTCTACTGTGTACCACTCAAATCTGTGCCTCTGCATTCTGTGACACTGCATTGTACGCCGCGGAATTCTATGCTGCTGCATTCAATGCCACTTCACTCTACATCACTATATTCTGCAACACTCTATGCCAATGCACTCTACTCCAGTCAACCTTACTGCATACCACTCCACTATATGCCACTCTATGCAACTCCACAGTATGCCACTTCTAAAGACGACATTCTCTGCCACTCCACTCTACAACACTCTTCGCCATTCCACTCTGTGCCACTCCACGCCACTCTCCTCTATGTCACTAAATTTTAGCGATGCTGAACAGCAGCCTGGTGTATAACATGGGTAAATCACAGTGGCAAAACCAATAACTCTTGCACAGATAAGACCGTATAAGTCCTTATTTTAAACATGCATTACACAGAGCATAATATAGGCTGCCACAAAATGCACAAAAACATTTAGGTTAAATTAAAAAAAGGCCTTTCTAAAATACAGATTTCAATAATATATCGATTATAACCAGTGCAAACATTTTTTATAACTGTCCACTAAAACCACACACTCCACAGCTCAGTTTGGAACACCCTTACAGTACCTCTCTGAAAGAACATATCTTTACCATCAGAAAGCTTCAAGTTACACTTTCCATTAAAGCCAATACAGGTGTACAAGGCCCTTTACATTTGCAAATTTACCAGCTGTGCACATTTGCATTTCTTTTGAGAAGGAGGCACCCTGGCTATAAGGCCTGATTCTTATCTGTCTGCCCCTCCCTCAGGTTCAGAACACCGGAGACTTCCTGCCATTCAGCAGTTGCAGTTGAATTTTCCTAATTGCATTTGTCCTTTTGCTGAAAAGCTAAAATTAGGGACAAATGCTGTCCGTTAAAACATTCTTCAGGGACAATGGACGGCAGGGCGAAATTATGGGCAGTCCATGAAAATTAAGGACAGGTGGCCACCCTAAGTATATCTTGCAATGAAAAAAACCCATTATGAAGCTGCAGCCATTTAACATCCTTTTTTATCTCTATTTATAGTTTTATAAATTATACACATAAAACAATCAACAGTGGTATTCAGACAGCATCAGATTACTATTTCACAGACTGCATAGGATGACCAGACGTCCTGAATTTCCTTGGACAGTCCCACTTTTCAGAGGTCTGTCCCGGTATCCTAATACTCTCCATTGTTTTAAATACATGTCCACGTTTTTTGGATATAGGTCAGGTTATCGTGCAAAGAAGAATTAACGATATACTCCTGTTAAATAACTTATCTGTTATAGGCAGGACAGGTTAAAGCAGATGGGAAGCAAAGGACAGGGGGCTCAGGGTAGAGGATATATGGATATACATACATTCATTTGTATGTATATATATACATATATGTATATATATAAAAAAATAATTTTTACAGGGCTACACAAAAATCGGAACTAGCAAGACATAGAAGATTAAAGGCTTTAGTCCTGCTTTTATGTCTGGCCTGTCCTAGTTTTTGCTTCTTAAATTCTGGTCACCTGAAGACTGCAATTGCTTACAATGTCTATAGCAGTGGCGGCCTGTCCTTTAGGGGGGAGGGGCCACGCCCCCCCACCTTTTGCCCCCCATGAAGAGTGTCTGTCAGGCTGAACAAATGTCAGCCTGACAGACACTCTCCATGTTCAGCTCAGGCAGCCAGGAGCAGACATGCGCGATTTGCGCAGACTCCTGGCTGCCTGAGCTGAACCTTGCTGGGCTGAGGAGATCACAGCTCCTATGGGCGTGACCTCCTCTGCCCAGCAAAGGTGCCTCGAAGCCCTCCTCTGGGTGATGAGGAAAGCGTCACCAATTGACACTCTCCCTGGGCGCTTCAGTTTAAGCCCTGAAGTGCCCAGGGCGAGTGTCAATCAGTGACACTTCGTCACAGAGTGGGGTGGGGTCAGCAGTCTCACTGACCCCATCCCACTCTGTGACGAGGCTGGGACTGCTGCCTTCCCTCATTGGCTGACCTAAGGTCAGCCAATGAGGGAAGGCAGCAGTCCCAACCCTCCTGGGACCTGGCGGCCGAAAGTAAGTGTGTGTGTGTGTGTATGTGTGTGATGATTCAAATGGAATGTTTGGTGCATGCGTGCATGTTTGAATGGTATGAATGTTGTTAATGGCTGTGCGTGTGTGAAAGAATGAGTGTGTGTGATGTTTTAAAATGAATGTTTGGTTCGTGTGTGCATGTTTGAATGGTATGAGTGTTGTTAATGGATGTGCGTGCGTGCGTGCGTGTCTGTGTGTGAAAGAATGAGTGTGTGTAAGTGTGTGTGTGTGCCCCACCTGCCCCCCTCCCTCCTAAAGCTGACGGCCGCCACTGGTCTATAGTCCTATTTTTAGTAGTTACAATACCGACCATCAAGTGTATGATCAACAAAGCAGCCCCACTAAGAGAGCTAAAATGGACTCATGATGTCTTTCGTTGGTTGACAAACTATTTAACGTTCTTTAACTTATGCGAAAAGGCCGGGCCACAGAGCAAATGCATTTACATTGCAATTCGATGTAATAACTTTTTTTTCCAGACCCATAATGAAAACCTATAGCTCGGACTTAAATATACATTTAAGTCCAAAAGTTGACTGCATGCTAATATCTGTATGTTTTTAAAAGCAGGTCCTTTACAGCCTAATGGTCTTCTTTTATTTTAAAACATACCCTACCCTTTATAAGATCACCGCATGCGCCGCATTTCTTGTATTTAAAAGCGGGGCTACTGAAACAATGCGATGGTGCGGCCGTGGCAGTTTCCACATAATTATATATATGCTTCATTTGCCACATAATCCATCATCTGTGCACAATCTGCTGATTTTATTAAAAAATAATTCTAGCACAATCAGTTCAAAAGTTATTAAAAATGCAGCACCACTTGCAGCCCCGTACTGAAAGGCCCTTTACAAAGGTTGATGGGTCACCTTTCTGTTGCTAATTGCTATATTTGAGTGTTAAACTAATGCCAGGCAGTGTTAACAAAATTAAAATGTGAAAATAATGAAGTAATACTATCACAAAATGTGTTGCATTACTCAGCATAATGTGCCTATTCATGGCGCATTACTTACTCAAACCTGCCTCAAAATCTGGCCCTCTCTTGCCGCATAATTCCAGTGGGCCTGGTTAAAAGTCTTTCAGTGGACTGATCTCTCCACATCCCATAGTTTTCTTCTCCACAGTCAATGACATATAATTGTACATTAGTAGGCAGTATCATGCCTTTAAAAAAAACTAATTGCATGGCTACTTCTGGTAGCACCAACTCTCATCATTACCTTTTGACATAATTTTTAGGCCTTGTTGAAATTTAAATTAAGTCACATAATTTATGTAATTTCTATAATTTTACGCTACATTTGTTATGCAGAGTTCTGAAACTGTGCCACTTCACATAACTACCTGCCAATTGTGGTAAAAGTTATTTGTACTTCAAAACTCTTTTCTTGCTCACATATAGCAGTAAAAAATTGATTTGCAATTGCAAAGTTACATATGATTTTGCATGATTTTCCTGAAATTTTGCATAATTCTACAAAAGCAAATGATGCAAATTTCAAAGGCTCTATTATTTTACACATTTGACAGGATCTCTGCCTTGTAGATGTTGCCAGATGTATGACTAGTCCTTCTCTCATTATCTCTCTTTTTTAGTGTAGATACACATATCATCCTGCTGTCCCTCTGACTAGGCTAGTGCTGTGTTGCTGCCTTTATGCTTTAGTTCTAACTATAATATAATTTTTGTGCCTATCTCTCACAGCTCCTATTCCATTCTTAGGCACTGTGCCCCTCAAGAAAGTGTCACTTGTGTATGGAATCTAAACACTTCCCACAGAGAAAAATAATAAATATGACACTCTGACAGCCACACGCTACCACATGGTGTAGCATGCGACCTGTCCAAAAATGTGCTTCGGCACCCCACATGAATCACTGTATAATACAATACAACAGCAGCACAGCAATCCTTAATGCCAGGAGCAGGCTGTTGTTGGGTTGTCACCCTGCCTCTGCCCTGTGCCACTGTACCTGCTGCTGTACCAGTAGATGCATACTTATGCTCTATGCCTGGACTGTGACTACAGCAGTGCAGTGGGCTATTTACCTGTTATAGTTTTGGTGGCACTGTGCCTACTGTCCTTATGATAGATGTGACACTGTGCTCTGTCCCGGAATCAGTTTGCACGTTGATACTCAGGGGCAGATTAAAGAGCCCCGACTGCCTACTTCCGCTACATTAGGGATTTTTAAGCTAATGTGGCACAACAAGGCCATAATTGCTGAGCCAAATTTACAAACTGGCGCAATACATTGATCGCACCACTTTGTAACCCGTTGTGCTACATTATGCCTGCGCCAGATATAATGTGTGCAAGGGGGGTGTTACACCGTTTGGGGGCCGAAAAAATGGCGTAAAGAAATCTAAGAGATTTCTTTGCATCATTTTTTTCAGCTCTTTTAACACTTGCTCAGAACAGGCGTAAAAAGGAGGCACACCATTGATTACAATGGTCCTCAATAGGCTTTGCAGGATTAGTGTGAAAAAATTTGAGGCTAATCCTGCAAAGCTCCCAACTAGCGTCACAAATTCTGATGCTAGTTCCCTAACTACCTAACTACTGCCATGGTGCGCTGGGCTTAGATAGGCTGCACACATGGTGGTTGGGGGCGTGCTAGGGGGTACAAGAAAAGTGGTGCTGCGCTATGTGCAGTGCCACCTTTCATAAATCTGCCTCTCAGTCTTCTGGACCCTGAAAGTAGGTTGCACTGGGTTCGTCACACCCATACGTCCTGATGTGACTCCATGCTAGCTGCATTCTCATGATGGGAGCTATCTGCAGAGGGCTCCTCAAACATCTGACCCCCAATGCCATTGAACCAGCTCAATCCCTATCTCTAAGGTTCCAGGGCTCTTCTCTCAGTGGAACAGAGTTTAAGAAAGGTGGTGAATAGGCATTGCCTTTACATCAGTCATCATTAGATAACCATCAAATGATTGCACAGCAAATCCTGGGGTAGCTTTACTAATTTTTAATTATTTTCCTTGTAACTGCTTATACTGTCATAGTTGTCCCAATTAATGTGGGGTGTGCAAATGTTGTGTACTTGGCTTTCATGTAACTCTGCAAAATTTTACAAAAATCAAGAGAAATTACACATAATGACACAAAATGCAAATCCAGCATTTAGCATTATATTTTAGTGTGAAATGTTTCTTCGCACAAAAAAATAAAAGTTCAGAGAACAACAGCTGCTTGCGCTCTGGTTGTTTGACACGTTCTCATGTTCCCGTAATATAATTTTGGTACAAATGGGACATTATTTCATGATATGGTTTTATGGAGTTATTTCAGAAACAAATTTCACGTAATAAGCATAACTAGAAATTCCCCAAAAATACATAAAATTAAGCCGGCGTGTTGAACATTTCAGCCGGGCCTAGAGTAAACTAAAAGAGGACATGTAATAGAAAGACATCAGTAAGATTTTCTTATGCCAAGATTTATGGGCAGGTGAAAGATGATTAGCAGGAAGGCGAGATTAGTTTGCAGCCCTGCATCACAGAATGTGACTTCCTAGGTAGTACTACAAAGAATGGAGACTCATCTCTCAATTCTCTGACCAAGATGTAAATTCAGGGTCACATAGGTTAATAAATATTTTACAATTAAGCAATAAATGTGTACCATATTTATATTTTTATCCTTTATATACATTTTTATATAGATGTAACTATTTCAAATGAATATAATTTGTTTAACTTTATTTTCCAGTGATTTTATTTTAAGTCCCTACCTCTGTTTTCAACAGTAGGGTGCTGGGTTTATTTCTGGACCTCCTGCAAAATGGTAAGTTACTCCAAAAGTGCATTTTGCAAATACATAAAAGTAGTTACCTTACCAAAAGATGTAAACTTACTCAAAAGTGCAGTTTGTGTATTAGGCCTTCAGAGGTGATGCAAGCGTTTCAGAGATTACTGGTATCTATTCTCTTTTTTCCTTGAGAAATCAGAAGCAGTTTTGGACTATATTTCTTTATTATTAACCATCATATTACAAGTCTTAGGTCCTAATTATGAGTTTGGTCTTCTGAGACCCGAAGCATTCCTGGCGGTCCAACCACCAGATTACGTCCCTAGCGGTTGGACCGCCAGGGGACCACTGCCACTGCCAGGATCATGGACCTCGATGGGGTGTCAGCAGTCGGAGTTGTGGTCAGCCACAGCAGAGATCTGCGCTGCCGTACTGATCACAAGTCCTCTTTCCATTAGCCTTTTCATTGTGGGGTCCTCACCATGAAAAGGCTGGTGGAAAGCCAGTGCTGGGGCCACAGAGATGAGATGGGGGGCCCCTTCACAGCCTATGCCCAAGGCATGGGCAGTACATGGGCCCCCCGGGCAGCACCCTTGGAATGAGCACTCTCTGCACTGCAAACAGTGCGCAATCGAAGGGTGCGGTTGTGCTACAGCATTGGCCTCGGCTTCCTTAAATGAGCCCGGCACTGTTTCTGCCGGGCTGACCGGCGGAAACGTTGTAATACGATGTTTCCGCCGGTCAGCCTGGTGGAAACATTGTAATATGACTGGGGGGGAGGCCGCCTGCATGATGGCAGCCTCCTCCCCGCTGCTTTGGTGGTTGGCTTGTCCGACTGCCAAAGTTGTAATGAGTCCCTTAGTCTTATCTGAGGCTTCACACCAGTGCTTAATTTGTGCTTATGGTTTCCGGTGCAGAATACCAGCACTTATTTTTGAGAGACAGCACTTTTTTTCTGCCTTAAGCATTTACTGCGGGCAAAAGACACATATGGGAAAGACGGAGGAAGAGAAAAACAAAAAAGCGTCACAATGAAGAAAGCAGAAAGCTGTAAGAGTGAGCTGAAGGGACAGGAAGTGTCTGTAAATGGATTGAAGAGGCCTGAGATGGCTTCAGGATTGAGCTGCCTCATTATTCCGTGTTAGCACATTCAATTGCGGCAGCTG
Source organism: Pleurodeles waltl (assembly GCF_031143425.1). Classification (NCBI taxonomy): domain Eukaryota; kingdom Metazoa; phylum Chordata; class Amphibia; order Caudata; family Salamandridae; genus Pleurodeles; species Pleurodeles waltl. The sequence goes on along the minus strand of NC_090448.1, from coordinate 916,108,863 downwards.
CATTTTTAAGAGAAGGGATTTGGACACTAGCACGTTTCTATCTACAAATTAAGCACTGCTTCACACAGTATATTCGTCCAAACGTATGCAATAGCACAACTTTAAAGGCTAATGCAATATCTGTAGCACTACCGTCCTCTTCAATGTGCAAACTGAACTAAATCCTAATCGCTCACTCAAGTGCACCAAGTGATTGGCAGTCAAAAGTCTCTGAAGGTTTTCAGACTATCTGGCAATCAGAGCAAAGATGCACCCATTGATTCTATATACAAAAACAATCAAGATTGTCCCCTAAATATTGAAAAGAGGTGCACAGTAACCAAGACATATACGAAAAAAAGCAGAACAAAGAGACCAATGATATGGACATTTTTAAAAAGCCATTAATAGAGTCAGAAGGCACGATCAGCAACTAAACCATCTTCCATCAAGCCATAGAGGGCCATGGCCTTTCATACCTTCCTACCTGGTTGGAAAATTGAAAGTCTTGGGCATCCAGCAACAATCAAAAATGTTGAATCCCTCCCTCTCGAACCTCCCACATTCAGGCTTTATGAAACAATTTTTCTCTTGTAGTGCAACAAGGCTCTGGAATTCCCTGTCACCAGCACGTCACACAACTCCTGGTTAGATCAAGTTTAAAAGACTATCACAGTACTCTTATTTGAGATACACTTTGAATAAAGCGAGAATTATCACATCACTTTTTGACTCTCTGTCTTTTACCTTAGCTCTATGGTTCTTTTATTTTAATTGATTTCTGAAGAGCTTCTCATTCGGCACTGTTCATTCGCAGATATGACACTCCTATTCCTTGTTTTACCAGTAGCAAATTGGCTGTTTCCAAATGTTTGTTATGTGGAATATGCTGTCCTGTAAAGCACTCCAATGCCTTTGGACCAAGTTTGTGTTATTGAAAATCATAAATGAATCAATAGGGGGCACCAGCTTCATTTTAGCATCCTGTGGTTTGTAATCTGGAACATCCAGTAGAGAATTTTGAGATTTCAGAATATCATAGTCAAAATATTGAGAACCAAAATACCAAGGAGGTAACTTCATATAGGCCTGTAAAGATTTACTATTCTTAGCTCCAGATCTACATATCTTGAAGATGTATCATCCATATAAATATATGTGGATTTAAATACAGTAAACCTATATTTACCTACATATACTCGACTATCAATATTTTGGTCCTCAAAATTTTGGCAACAATATTCTTAGAACTTGATATTCCCTATTGACTATTTCAGCATTACTCTATGGGCCATTTCCTAAATAATGAATTTTTAAGAAATCACTGTTTGAGAAATGCAAAATGGTATGTAAGAAAATAGCGATTCCCTAATACAGATTTCTTAAAATTCACAATCGCTATTAGGGAATCCCTATTAGGGAATGGGACTCCATTTATCCCTATGAGCTAGGCCCATAGGTGTGAATGGTTTTGCATTTCCTAATTTGCGAATTCCTTTTAGGAATTCACAACTTAGGTAATGCAAAACCAAGGGTGCTGGGGGCCTAAGGCCCCCTTTGATGCAACCCCCCTAAAATAAAATGTGAGCATGTAAAGCACGCACATGCTCTAGGGGGATATGTGTGCTCCATGACAGGTTAAAAAATGCATTTTCATGGCATTTTTTTAAATTGCACATGGTTACCACATACTTGCAGTTGGTGGTAATTGCATTTCCTAAATGCCCAGTTCCCATTTAGAAAATGCATGATACTTGTGCAGAGGTACTCGCAAATATGTATTCCCTGTTTGCGATTTCCTATTTAGTCACAATTTTAGGGTATCTCTATTTTAGCGATTCCTTACAATTGCATTGCGAATCCCTCTCATAACTTGTGAAAGGCTATTTTGCATTCACCAACGGTGGAATTTTGTGCTTCGCACAGTTTGCGAATGTAAAATAGTTTGATACATCTGGCCCCTAGAGTGTTGTAGAATGCAAAAGTGGATCATAAAGTGGAGTATAATGGAGTGGCATGAAGTGAAGTGGCGTACAGCATACAGTAGTATAGCGTAGAGTGGAATGAAGTGGCATAGAGTGGAGTGGCATGGAGTGGAGTGGCATGGAGTGGAATAGTGTACAGTAGAGTGAGTAGAGTAGGCTGGCATAGAGTGAAGTGGAGTGACATAGAGCTGAATAGCAAAGAGTGGAGTGCCTTAGAGTGGAGTGGTGTGACATACATAGAGTGTCCTGGAGTGTCATGTTGTAGAGCAGACTGGGGTGGCATAGAGTGGACAGCCTACTCCCCATTCAACTTTTCATTTATGCCTATTCGCACCTCAAAAGAATAATGCATGGAAAGGCACCAACAGTTTTGACTTCTGTATATTTGAAAAGGTCTTCTCCAACACTCTCAGAACCAAACCATTAAAGGCATCAGCAATGACAACTCCCTCATACACGTAGAATGAGTACATATAGTATAGGTAGCAGCAGAGTTATTATCTTGTGTCACACACAGATATTGCGTGGTCATCAGAGATGACACACAGAACAGGTTCAACGTAAGAAACAATTTCACAGACAGGGTCATTATAGGCAGCAGAAGTGCATGCTTTAAAGATGACAGGCTGAGATGAGTAGTGACATCCTAACAACTCAGACTTTATACTGGTACTTCTCCACACAATTACAGGGTTGGCTATGTTCCTGCATATGCTGAGTTCAGATCAAAAACATACTTTGTGTCAAAAACCACCAACCACGATAATATAATCTAGGGTGACATAGCAGAAGGGGTTGCTGAGACTCTCAAGGAGTCACACAAACTAGCTTTGTGAGAAAGCCTAGCAGCAAATAAAATCAGGTGCAAACAATTTAAGGGGAATATTGCATGATATTCCAAGCTATATGATGTATTCTTCACATAATTGCATATTTTACACAGCTTCCTTTTGGCCAAATGCATTGAAATATCCACTTAAGGATATATGTTGAATACAAAGTCCATACAAGTTTATACAACACACCGCTGATTCACCCTTATGTCTCGTGAATGACCAGTATAACTCTAAAATACATTTTTATTGTATGGACATAGCTGATAGCATCATCTACACAACTGCTGTACAGGGGCGGCTCAACCACTTTGGTGGAGGAGCGTCCCCCCCCCCCTCCAGGAGCAGCAGTTGCAAAGATTTTACAGTAAAAACTTAATAAACTATGTTTATAGCGTTTTTACCGCAAAAGTGGTGGGACCACCGGCCCGACAGGGACTGAGGAGGAATGCACAACATCCCCCCCTCGGTGCGCATGTACATTTGGCTGGCCGTCTCCGGCGCACCAAACATAAATGCGCAATACGCTCTATCCAACCCTGCACCGCAGTGCCAGATTGAAGAGCAGGTAGAAGCTCCCACTCTGCCTTGGAGTGCCCAGCCAAGGTGTTTCATCCAATCCTACCGCTGCTTTCATGCTGCTAGCAGCATGAAAACAGTGGTAGGATTGGACGCATGGCAGGCTGGGAGCCTAAGCCTGTCCCTGCAGATGAGGAGCGGGCAGCGGTTCGGAGGTGGCCTGGCGAATCAGGTAAGTTTTTTTTTTAGTTCATTCTTTTTGCGCTCCCCTCACCACCCACGCTGCATGGTCCCACCCTTTCTCCCTCCCACGAGCTGCAACTGCTGCTGCATATTTTTTTACCATTTGCATAATGAGGTGCTGCAAATTTTCACAGAGCCCAAATTTTTGGTAAATCTGGGTCAAAGTGAATAGGAATTTTATGGTTAGTCAGTTATGGTTGCTTTCTTTAACGACAATTACAAAACAGATAATTTTCTCTAAAATCACATTACATTTATGGGCCAATTAAGAGTTTGGGAGATGGGGTTTTACTCCATCAGAGAGTTGGAGTAAAGTACTCCATCACCCTGATGGAGTCCCCAACTACCAAATATTGAGGTGGCCGCCAGCCCAGAAGACACCTCCAGCACTGTCAGGAACCGCCATCACAGCTTACTAAATGATTGAGTAAACATTTTTGCACTATGCTTCAATACTGGCTTTTGGTTTGTCAAGAGTAGAATAGATTTCATAATGGTCACTGCAAGAATCAGAGATGATTGCAAACTTTCTTTCCCACATAATCAGGCTGCAAAAAAGACATTTAAGGAATATCACTCATGTCTCTATGTGCCAGATATATCAAGCCTTTTCTCAGTTGCAAAAATGGCCCTATTTACAGAATTGGGCCATTTGCAAACACAAGTGCTTTTGGTATGTCCAAACCGCAAATTATGATTCGGTAACATGTTTCACAATTGCAATTTGAGTTTGTGCCCAAAATATGGAACATCCCTACCACATACCGATTCACAGATGTGTGTATTAATGTTTTGCAACCAAACAATAATCTTTACCGACTACAAACATGTAGAGGTAAGGCATTTAAAAACATTTAAAAAATCTTTTTTAGGTGTAGGCCGTGGTTTCATAACAAAATTTGCCAAGTATTTTGCAACCACTACGTCATACATCTAGCCCTCATGGCCAAATGTATAAAGAATAAGTCATTGCAAATTGCGCACCAACTTTCCCCTTCCATTTCGTTCTGTATTTGCAAACTGATCTTTGTACTAGTAGGCCAGTTCTCAAAAAACAGATTCTCAGTAGCTTACAAATTGACCCACCTCATGAGTATTAATAAGGTATGTTGCAAATTGCAACCCACTATGAATCATTGCCATCACAGAGATGGTGGCCTGCTGTAATTGCTTTTAAATAATGTAATAATTTGTTTACATGAAACCCATTTTCTTTGAAAGAAGATGAGATGCATTAAATAAAAAAATGAAATGTCTAGTCTCAAAAAAGTTTTTCTCAACATTCACAAAGGGGACACCTTCTGGTTTGCAAATGGCTTAGCACTGTATGTTTGTAGTGGGTAAAGTACTAATGTTTTGCGACTGGATTTCTGGAGCTAAATTTACAAGTGTAAGTTATTACAGCTAAAGAGAGGAGTAGTAAGTCCAGCACCACACCTGGCCGCCAACTGATACTCCAACACTCTTGAAGGACGCTGGCTCTGTATATACTATATTAAAATGAGATATTGGCCCTCATTACGAGTTTGGCAGATTACCTCAGCCACCCGCCATACTCATCCCGCCACCTACCCGCCAGTGCGGGCAGAACACTGCCGACTGGCCCAGTGGTGAACAGGGCCTTCACATCGCAGCTGGCCCGTAATTCAGGCAGCGGAATGTGTGCCCCCGATGCCCCCAATCCGCCAGCGTTTCCATGGTGTAACCGCCATGGAAAGGCTGGCGGAATGAGGACTTGTAATCCCCAGGGCAGCGCTGCTTGCAGCGCTTCCCTGGTGGATGACAACTGCCGGGACCTCCAGGCTGCCGGCTGGTGGCAGCCTGGCGGTCTGACTGTGGTGGAGTCGCACCGCGAGCCTGGGGGTCAGTAGACCGCCAGACTTGTAATGGGGCCCATAGTGTGCACAGAGTCCAGGGGTTCCCCAGAGGCTTAACAGAGGTTAAAGTAGATAATACTAATGATCTCTTTTGTGGTAGTGTGGTCGAGCAGTTAAGCTTATCAGAGGGTAGTACAAAGCATTTGTTGTACACACACAAACAATAGAAGAAGCACACACTCACTGACTTAACTCCAGACCAATGGTTTTATACAGCAAAAATATATTTTCACTATTTATTTCTAGAATCACAAGATTCAAGTTGCAGGTATGTATCTTAATAGATGCGTATGTCCCATATGAATCAATATGACTTCTTGGGAATTGGTAAATTATACAGTTTAAGAATACATGGCAATAATCTGTTTTAAAAGTTGACACTGCAATTTTCAGAAAAAGTTCAGAGGGGGAGAAAAGTTAGTGCGCTTTACAGCTAAGTACTTGACTTCCAGTTCCAGTCTCTGGGTGTTAGAAAGTCCATAGGAAGGTGTTCAACTTAACCTCAAACACCCACCACCAGCAACACAGGGCCAGCAGGGTGCAGAGATCAAAGTTGAGGCAAATTTAACATGGGCTCCTATGGAGACTGGGAGCACTCGGTTTCAGATCTGCTGGCAGGTAAGTACCTGTGTCTTCGGAGAGCAGACCTGGGGGTTTTAGAGGAGCACCGAAGGGGCCACAAGTAAGCACCAAACACACACCGTCAGCTGCACAGGGGCGACCGAGTGCAGGGTGCAAACAGAGCATCGGGCTTCCACTGCTCTCCTATGAGGGGACCCCGGGGTCAATTAGATGCTGCTGGCTGGGTCCAGGGGGGTCGGTTTGGGAAAACCACAGTTTGGACAAGTAGGAGGGCTGCCTGCTGAATGTTGCTGCACTGGCAGTCAGGTTCTCCAAGGCCTGGGGGCTGTGGGTGCAGTGAACCTTTAGGCATCGAATATCTTCATCCAGAGCTTTCGAGTTAAGGGGGGTCATCTGGATTCACACTGCAGGCATCGTGGTGAGGGACAAGAGAGGTCAACCCAGAGTGGGCACTTGCTTGGAATCACCTGGGGATCCTCTCTAGCCGCTTGGGTCACGTGGACACGAGCCGTGGGCGTCGGGTACAGAGTGGTCAGGACTCACTGATACAGGGAGGCTCTGGAGTCTTCTGGTGTAGTTTCTTTTTGGACAGGGCAGCTGTTCTCAGGAGTTCTTGGTCCTTTGGGCCGCAGGGCAGTCCTCTGGATCTAGGCAGAGGTCACTGGTCCCACAGGATGCATCGCTGGTCTTGTGCAGGTTCTTTGAAGCAGGAGACAGGCCGGTAGGGCTGGGGCCAAGTCAATTTGCGTCTCCCTTCTTCTCTGCTGGGGGTTCAGCTTCGATGTCCTTCTTTTTTCTTGCCAGGTCGCCAGGAATCTGATGAACTGGGTTCAGGGAAGAACTTAAATACTAGATTTAGGGACATTACAGGGGTCAGAGGGCAGTAGCCAATGGCCACTGCCCCTGAGGGTGCCCACTCCATTTGGAGAGGGGGGCACATTCCTAACCCTATTGGTCCCTATCCTCCAAATCAAGATGAAAGATTCTGCAGGGAGGGGGTCACTTCAGCTCTGTACACCTTAGGGTGGTCCTAGCTGAAGTGGTCACTCCTCCTTGTTTTTCCTAAGTTTCCCGCCAAACATGCCACCTAAAGTGGGGCTTTGTCCGAGGGATGGGTATCTCCACTAGCTGGAGTGCCCTGGAGCACTGTAACAGGGGGCCTGAGCCTTTGAGGCTCACTGCCAGGTGTTAGAGTTCCTGCAGGGGGGAGATGTGAAGCACCTTCACCCAGAGCAGGCTATGTTTCCGGCCTCAGAGAGCACAAAGGCCCTCACCCCATGGGGTCAGGAACCTGTCTGCTAGTGGCAGGCTGCACAGACCAGTCACCCCTACACTTGAGGATTTTGTAAAATACAGGGGGCATCTCTAAGATGCCCTCTGTGTGCTTTTTAGAATAATTCCAACACTGGCATCAGTGTGGGTTTTTGTGTAGATATGTTTGATACCAAACTTCCCACCATTATGCGTGGTGGAGTTCATAATGACAAACCCCAGACGATATACTTAATAATGCCACACTGCACTTACAATATCTAAGAATGGACTAGGACACTGTAGGGGCATATTGCGCATGCAGCTATGCCCTCACCTGTGGTATAGAGCACCCTGCCTTAGGGATGGAAGTCCTGCTCGAGGAACGACTTACCTATGCCACAGGCAGTGTTTTGTGGGCATGGCACCCTGAGAGGGATGCCCTGTTGACTTTGCCTTTTTCTCCCCACCAACACACGCAATCTGTCATGGCAGTGTGCATGTGTTTGGTGAGGGGTCCGTTAGGGTGGCACAACACATGCTGCAGCCCTTTAGGACCCTCCTGGCCACAGGGCCCTTGGAACCACTGGTACCTTTTACAAGGGACTCATCTGTGTGCCAGAGGTGTGCAAATTGTATAAACAATTGTACAGTTTTAGGGAAAGAATGCTGGGGCCTGGTTAGCAGGATCCCAGCACACTCACAGTCAAGGCAGTATCAATATCAGACAAAATGTGTGTGGGGAGTGGTAACTGCAACAAGGGCCAGTTTCCTACACAGCTCTCATAGGAAATAAAGAAGGCAGGATAATAAAACAATTACAGAATAGTGTTGAATTATATTAACCCCTTCGATGCAAGGCCTTTTCCCCCTCCTGTGCCGAGCCTTTTTTTGGCTATTTGGAGCAGTTCGCGCTTAGGCCCTCATAACCTTTTGTTCACATACCCTACCCACGCCAAATTTGCGTCCTTTTTTCCCAACATCCTAGGGATTCTAGAGGTACCCAGACTTTGTGGGTTCCCCAGAAGGAGGCCAAGAAATTAGCCAAAATACAGTGAAAATGTCATTTTTTTCAACAAAATGGGAAAAAGGGGCTGCAGAAGAAGGCTTGTGGTTTTTTCCCTGAAAAGGGCATCAACAAAGGGTTTGCGGTGCTAAAATCACCAGCTTCCCAGCTTTCAGGAACAGGCAGACTTGAATCAGAAAACCCAATTTTTCAACACAATTTTGGCATTTTACTAGGACATACCCCATTTTTACGATTTTTTGTGCTTTCAGCCTCCTCCCAGTCAGTGACAGAAATGGGCATGAAACCAACGCTGGATCCCAGAAACCGCAACATTTCTGAAAAGTAGACAAAGGTGGTCATTCCAAGTTTGGCGGGCGGCGATTGCCGCCCGCCAAACTTACGCCGCCACTTGGCCGCTCCGCGGTCAAAAGACCGCGGGGGCCATTCAGACTTTCCCGCTGGGCCGGCGGGGCCCGCCAAGGGAGCGCCCGCCGGCCCAGCGGGAAAGACCCTGCAACACAGAAGCCGGCTCCGAATGGAGCCGGCGGTGTTGCAGGGGTGCGACGGGTGCAGTTGCACCCGTCGCGATTTTCACTGTCTGCTATGCAGACAGTGAAAATCATGCTGGGGCCCTGTTAGGGGGCCCCTGCACTGCCCATGCCAGTGGCATGGGCAGTGCAGGGGTCCCACGACACCCGTTCCCGCCATCCTGTTCCTGGCGGTAAAAACCGCCAGAAACAGGCTGGCGGTAAAAACCGCCAGAAACAGGCTGGCGGGAAGGGGGTCGGAATCCCCATGGCGGCGCTGCTTGCAGCGCCGCCATGGAGGTTCAGCCCAGCCAGGGGAAATCCGGCGGTCCCCTTTTCTGACCGTGGCGTTACCGCCGCGGTCAGAATGGGCAGGAAAGCACCGCCAGCCTGTTGGCGGTGCTTTCCGTCGTTCACGCCCCTGGCGGGTTTTATCGCCAGGGTCGGAATAACCCCCAAAATTCTGAATTCAGCAAGGGGTAATTTGTGTAATTCCTACAAGGGTTTCCTACAGAAAATAACAACTGAAAAAGAAAAATATTGAAATTGAGGTGAAAAAAACATCAATTTTTCTCTACGTTTTACTCTGTAACTTTTTCCTGCAATGTCAGATTTTTGAAAGCAATATACCATTACGTCTGCTGGACTCTTCTGCTTGCGGGAATATATAGGGCTTGTAGGTTCATCAAGAACTCTAGGTACCCAGAGCCAATAAATGACCTGCACCCTGCAGTGGGTTTTCATTCTATACCGGGTATACAGCAATTCATTTGCTGAAATATAAAGAGTAAAAAATAGCTATCAAGAAAACCTTTGTATTTCCAAAATGGGCACAAGATAAGGTGTTGAGAAGCAGTGGTTATTTGCACAACTCTGAATTCCGGGGTGCCCATACTAGCATGTGAATTACAGGGCATTTCTCAAATAGATGTCTTTTTTACACACTGTCTTACATTTGGAAGGGAAAAATGTAGAGAAAGACAAGGGGCCATAACACTTGTTTTGCAATTCTATATTCCCCGAAGTCTCCCGATAAAAATGGTACCTCACTTATGTGGGTAGGCCTAGCGCCCGCGACAGGATATCCCCCAAAACACAACGTGGGCACATCACAGAAAACAGAGCTGTTTTTTGCAAAGTGCCTACCTGTAGATTTTGGCATCTAGCTCAGCCGGCACCTAGGGAAACCTACCAAACCTGTGCATTTTTGAAAACTAGAGACCTAGGGGAATCCAAGATGGGGTGACTTGTGGGGCTCTGACCAGGTTCTGTTACCCAGAATCCTTTGCAAACCTCAAAATGTGGCTAAAAAAACACATTTTCCTCACATTTCGGTGACAGAAAGTTCTGGAATCTGAGAGGAGCCACAAATGTCCTTCCACCCAGCGCTCCCCCAAGTCTCCCGATAAAAATGATACCTCACTTGTGTGGGTAGGCCTAGCGGCCGCGACAAAACACACCCCAAAACACAACATGGACACATCCCATTTTTTGAAAGAAAACAGAGCTGTTTTTTGCAAAGTGCCTACCTGTAGATTTTGGCCTCTAGCTCAGCCGGCACCTAGGGAAACCTACCGAACCTGTGCATTTTTGAAAACTAGAGACCTAGGGGAATCCAAGATGGGGTGACTTGTGGGTCTCTGACCAGGTTCTGTTACCCAGAGTCCTTTGCAAACCTCAATTTTTGGCTACAAAAACGCATTTTCCTCACATTTCGGTGACAGAAAGTTCTGGAATCTGAGAGGAGCCACAAATTTCCTTCCACCCATCGTTCCCCCAAGTCTCTCGATAAAAATTATACCTCACTTGTGTGGGTAGGCCTAGCGGCCGCGACAGGAGACACCCCAAAACACAACCTGGACACATCCCATTTTTTGAAAGAAAACAGAGCTGTTTTTTGCAAAGTGCCTACCTGTAGATTTTGGCCTCTAGCTCAGCCGGCACCTAGGGAAACCTACCGAACCTGTGCATTTTTGAAAACTAGTGACCTAGGGGAATCCAAGATGGGGTGACTTGTGGGGCTCTGACCAGGTTCTGTTACCCAGAATCCTTTGCAAACCTCAATTTTTGGCTACAAAAACGCATTTTCCTCACATTTCGGTGACAGAAAGTTCTGGAATCTGAGAGGAGCCACAAATTTCCTTCCACCCAGCGTTCCCCTAAGTCTCCCGATAAAAATTATACCTCACTTGTGTGGGTAGGCCTAGCGGCCGCGACAGGAGACACCCCAAAACACAACATGGACACATCCCATTTTTTAAAAGAAAACAGAGCTGTTTTTTGCAAAGTGCCTACCTGTAGATTTTGGCCTCTAGCTCAGCCGGCACCTAGGGAAACCTACCAAAGCTGTGCATTTTTGAAAACAAGAGACCTAGGGGAATCCGAGATGGGGTGACTTGTGGGGCTCTGGCCAGGTTCTGTTACCCAGAATCCTTTGCAAACCTCAATTTTTGGATAAAAAAACGCATTTTCCTCACATTTTGGTGACAGAAAGTTCTGGAATCTGAGAGGAGCCACAAATTTCCTTCCACCCAGCGTTCCCCCAAGTCTCCTGATGAAAATGATACCTCACTTGTGTGGGTAGGCCTAGCGGCCACGACAGGAGATGCCCCAAAACACAACGTGGACACATCCCATTTTTTTTAAAGAAAACAGAGCTGTTTTTTGCAAAGTGCCTACCTGTAGATTTAGGAATCTAGCTCAGCCGGCACCTAGGGAAACCTAACAAATCTGTGCATTTTTGAAAACTAGAGACCTAGGGGAATCCAAGATGGGGTGACTTGTGAGGCTGTGACCAGGTTCTGTTACCCAGAATCCTTTGCACACCTCAACATTTGGCTAAAAAAACACATTTTCCTCACATTTCGGTGACAGAAAGTTCTGGAATCTGAGAGGAGCCACAAATTTCCTTCCACCCAGCGCTCCCCCAAGTCTCCCGATAAAAATGGTACCTCACTTGTGTGGGTAGGCCTAGCGCCCGCGACAGGATATGCCCCAAAACACAACGTGGACACATCACAGAAAACAGAGCTGTTTTTTGCAAAGTGCCTACTTGTAGATTTTGGCCTCTAGCTCAGCCGGCACCTAGGGAAACCTACCAAACCTGTGCATTTTTGAAAACTAGAGACCTAGGGGAATCCAAGATGGGGTGACTTGTGGGGCTCTGACCAGGTTCTGTTACCCAGAATCCTTTGCAAACCTCAATCTTTGGCTAATAAAAGGCATTTTCCTCACATTTTGGTGACAGAAAGTTCTGGAATCTGAGAGGAGCCACTAATTTCCTTCCACCCAGCGTTCCCCCCAGCCTTCCGATAAAAATGATACCTCACTTGCGTGGATAGGTCTAGCGGCCGCGATAGGAACCACCCCAAAACACAACCTGGACACATCCCATTTTTTGAAAGAAAACAGAGCTGTTTTTTGCAAAGTGCCTACCTGTAGATTTTGGTCTCTAGCTCAGCCGGCACCTAGGGAAACCTACCAAAGCTGTGTCTTTTTGAAAACTAGAGACCTAGGGGAATCCAAGATGGGTTGCCTTGTGGGGCTCTGGCCAGGTTCTGTTACCCAGAATCCTTTGCAAACCTCAATTTTTGGCTAAAAAAACACATTTTCCTCACATTTTGGTGACAGAAAGTTCTGGAATCTGAGAGGAGCCACAAATTTCCTTTCACCCAGCGTTCCCCCAAGTCTCCCGATAAAAATGATACCTCACTTGTGTGGGTAGGCCTAGCGGCCACGACAGGACACACCCCAAAACACAACGTGGACACATCCCATTTTTTTAAAGAAAACAGAGCTGTTTTTTGCAAAGTGCCTACCTGTAGATTTTGGCCTCTAGCTCAGCCGGTACCTAGGGAAACCTACCGAATCTGTGCATTTTTGAAAACTAGAGACCTAGGGGAATCCAAGATGGGGTGACTTGTGGGGCTCTGACCAGGTTCTGTTACCCAGAATCCTTTGCAAACCTCAAAATTTGGCTAAAAAAACACATTTTCCTCACATTTCGGTGACAGAAAGTTCTGGAATCTGAGAGGAGCCACAAATTTCCTCCCACCCAGCGCTCCCCCAAGTCTCCCGATAAAAATGATACCTCACTTGTGTGGGTAGGCCTAGCGGACACGACAGGAGACACCCCAAAACACAACGTGGACACATCCCATTTTTTCAAAGAAAACAGAGCTGTTTTTTGCAAAGTGCCTACCTGTAGATTTAGGAATCTAGCTCAGCCGGCACCTAGGGAAACCTACCAAATCTGTGCATTTTTGAAAACTAGAGACCTAGGGGAATCCAAGATGGGGTGACTTGTGGGGCTCTGACCAGGTTCTGTTACCCAGAATCCTTTGCAAACCTCAAAATTTGGCTAAAAAAACACATTTTCCTCACATTTCGGTGACAGAAAGTTCTGGAATCTGAGAGGAGCCACAAATTTCCTTCCACCCAGCGCTCCCCCAAGTCTCCCGATAAAAATGGTACCTCACTTGTGTGGGTAGGCCTAGTGCCCGCGACAGGATATGCCCCAAAACACAACGTGGACACATCACAGAAAACAGAGCTGTTTTTTGCAAAGTGCCTACCTGTAGATTTTGGCCTCTAGCTCAGCCGGCACCTAGGGAAACCTACCAAACCTGTGCATTTTTGAAAACTAGAGACCTAGGGGAATCCAAGATGGGGTGACTTGTGGGGCTCTGGCCAGGTTCTGTTACCCAGAATCCTTTGCAAACCTCAATTTTTGGCTAAAAAAACAAATTTTCCTCACATTTTGGTGACAGAAAGATCTGGAATCTGAGAGGAGCCACAAATTTCCTTCCACCCAGCGTTCCCCCAAGTCTCCTGATAAAAATGATACCTCACTTGTGTGGGTAGGCCTAGCGGCCACGACAGGAGACGCCCCAAAACACAACATGGACATATCCCATTTTTTGAAAGAAAACAGAGCTGTTTTTTGCAAAGTGCCTACCTGTAGATTTTGGCCTCTAGCTCAGCCGGCACCTAGGGAAACCTACCAAATCTGTGCATTTTTAAGAACTAGAGACCTAGGGGAATTCAAGATGGGGTGACTTGTGGGGCTCTGACCAGGTTCTGTTACCCAGAATCCTTTGCAAACCTCAAAATTTGGCTAAAGAAACACATTTTCCTCACATTTCGGTGACAGAAAGTTCTGGAATCTGAGAAGAGCCACAAATTTCCTCCCACCCAGCGCTCCCCCAAGTCTCCCAATAAAAATGATACCTCACTTGTGTGGGTAGGCCTAGCGGCCACAACAGGAAACGCCCCAAAACACAACGTGGACACATCCCATTTTTTTAAAGAAAACAGAGCTGTTTTTTGCAAAGTGCCTACCTGTAGATTTAGGAATCTAGCTCAGCCGGCACCTAGGGAAACCTACCAAATCTGTGCATTTTTGAAAACTAGAGACCTAGGGGAATCCAAGATGGGGTGACTTGTGGGGCTCTGACCAGGTTCTGTTACCCAGAATCCTTTGCAAACCTCAAAATTTGAATAAAAAAACACATTTTCCTCACATTTCGGTGACAGAAAGTTCTGGAATCTGAGAGGAGCCACAAATTTCCTTCCACCCAGCGCTCCCCCAAGTCTCCCGATAAAAATGGTACCTCACTTGTGTGGGTAGGGCTAGTGCCCGCGACAGGATATGCCCCAAAACACAACGTGGACACATCACAGAAAAACAGAGCTGTTTTTTGCAAAGTGCCTACCTGTAGATTTTGGCCTCTAGCTCAGCCGGCACCTAGGGAAACCTACCAAACCTGTGCATTTTTGAAAACTAGAGACCTAGGGGAATCTAAGATGGGGTGACTTGTGGGGCTCTGACCAGGTTCTGTTACCCAGAATCCTTTGCAAACCTCAATTTTTGGCTAAAAAAACACATTTTCCTCACATTTTGGTGACAGAAAGTTCTGGAATCTGAGAGGAGCCACAAATTTCCTTCCACCCAGCGTTCCCCCAAGTCTCCCGATAAAAATGGTACCTCACTTGTGTGGGTAGGCCTAGTGCCCGCGACAGGATATGCCCCAAAACACAACGTGGACACATCACAGAAAACAGAGCTGGTTTTTGCAAAGTGCCTACCTGTAGATTTTGGCCTCTAGCTCAGCCGGCACCTAGGAAAACCTACCAAACCTGTGCATTTTTGCAAACTAGAGACCTAGGGGAATCCAAGATGGGGTGACTTGTGGGGCTCTGACCAGGTTCTGTTACCCAGAATCCTTTGCAAACCTCAATTTTTGGCTAAAAAAACGCATTTTCCTCACATTTCGGTGACAGAAAGTTCTGAAATCTGAGAGGAGCCACAAATTTCCTTCCACCCAGCATTCCCCCAAGTCTCCCGATAAAAATGATACCTCACTTGTGTGGGTAGGCCTAGCGGCCACGACAGGAGACACCCCAAGACACAACGTGGACACATCCCATTTTTTTAAAGAAAACAGAGCTGTTTTTTGCAAAGTGCCTACCTGTAGATTTTGGCCTCTAGCTCAGCCGGCACCTAGGGAAACCTACCAAACCTGTGCATTTTAGAAAACTAGAGACCTAGGGGAATCCAAGATGGGGTGACTCGTGGGGCTCTGACCAGGTTCTGTTTCCCAGAATCCTTTGCAAACCTCAATTTTTGCCTAAAAAAACGCATTTTCCTCACATTTCGGTGACAGAAAGTTCTGGAATCTGAGAGGAGCCACAAATTTCCTTCCACCCAGCGTTCCCCCAAGTCTCCCGATAAAAATGATACCTCACTTGTGTGGGTAGGCCTGGCGGCCACAACAGGAGACGCCCCAAAACACAACGTGGACACATCCCATTTTTTGAAAGAAAACAGAGCTGTTTTTTGCAAAGTGCCTACCTGTAGATTTTGGCCTCTAGCTCAGCCGGCACCTAGGGAAACCTACCAAACCTGTGCATTTTTGAAAACTAGAGACCTAGGGGAATCAAAGATGGGGTGACTTGTGGGGCTCTGACCAGGTTCTGTTACCCAGAATCCTTTGCAAACCTAAATTTTTGGCTAATAAAAGGCATTTTCCTCACATTTCGGTGACAGAAAGTTCTGGAATCTGAGAGGAGCCACAAATTTCCTTCCACTCAGCGTTCCCCCAAGTCTCCCGATAAAAATGGTACCCCACTTGTGTGGGTAGGCCTAGTGCCCGAGACAGGATATGCCCCAAAACACAACGTGGACACATCACAGAAAACAGAGCTGTTTTTTGCAAAGTGCCTACCTGTAGATTTTGGCCTCTAGCTCAGCCGGCACCTAGGGAAACCTACCAAACCTGTGCATTTCTGAAAACTAGAGACCTAGGGGAATCTAAGATGGGGTGACTTGTGGGGCTCTGACCAGGTTCTGTTACCCAGAATCCTTTGCAAACCTCAATTTTTGGCTAAAAAAACACATTTTCCTCACATTTTGGTTACAGAAAGTTCTGGAATCTGAGAGGAGCCACAAATTTCCTTCCACCCAGCGTTCCCCCAAGTCTCCTGATAAAAATGATACCTCACTTGTGTGGGTAGGCCTAGCGGCCACGACAGGACACGCCCCAAAACACAACGTGGACACATCCCATTTTTTTAAAGAAAACGGAGCTGTTTTTTGCAAAGTGCCTACCTGTAGATTTTGGCCTCTAGCTCAGCCGGCACCTAGGGAAACCTACCAAATCTGTGCATTTTTGAAAACTAGAGACCTAGGGGAATTCAAGATGGGGTGACTTGTGGGGCTCTGACCAGGTTCTGTTACCCAGAATCCTTTGCAAACCTCAAAATTTGGCTAAAGAAACACATTTTCCTCACATTTCGGTGACAGAAAGTTCTGGAATCTGAGAAGAGCCACAAATTTCCTCCCACCCAGCGCTCCCCCAAGTCTCCCGATAAAAATGATACCTCACTTGTGTGGGTAGGCCTAGCGGCCACAACAGGAAACGCCCCAAAACACAACGTGGACACATCCCATTTTTTTAAAGAAAACAGAGCTGTTTTTTGCAAAGTGCCTACCTGTAGATTTAGGAATCTAGCTCAGCCGGCACCTAGGGAAACCTACCAAATCTGTGCATTTTTGAAAACTAGAGACCTAGGGGAATCCAAGATGGGGTGACTTGTGGGGCTCTGACCAGGTTCTGTTACCCAGAATCCTTTGCAAACCTCAAAATTTGGATAAAAAAACACATTTTCCTCACATTTCGGTGACAGAAAGTTCTGGAATCTGAGAGGAGCCACAAATTTCCTTCCACCCAGCACTCCCCCAAGTCTCCCGATAAAAATGGTACCTCACTTGTGTGGGTAGGCCTAGTGCCCGCGACAGGATATGCCCCAAAACACAACGTGGACACATCACAGAAAAACAGAGCTGTTTTTTGCAAAGTGCCTACCTGTAGATTTTGGCCTCAAGCTCAGCCGGCACCTAGGGAAACCTACCAAACCTGTGCATTTTTGAAAACTAGAGACCTAGGGGAATCTAAGATGGGGTGACTTGTGGGGCTCTGACCAGGTTCTGTTACCCAGAATCCTTTGCAAACCTCAATTTTTGGCTAAAAAAACACATTTTCCTCACATTTTGGTGACAGAAAGTTCTGGAATCTGAGAGGAGCCACAAATTTCCTTCCACCCAGCGTTCCCCCAAGTCTCCCGATAAAAATGGTACCTCACTTGTGTGGGTAGGCCTAGTGCCCGCGACAGGATATGCCCCAAAACACAACGTGGACACATCACAGAAAACAGAGCTGGTTTTTGCAAAGTGCCTACCTGTAGATTTTGGCCTCTAGCTCAGCCGGCACCTAGGGAAACCTACCAAACCTGTGCATTTTTGCAAACTAGAGACCTAGGGGAATCCAAGATGGGGTGACTTGTTGGGCTCTGACCAGGTTCTGTTACCCAGAATCCTTTGCAAACCTCAATTTTTGGCTAAAAAAACGCATTTTCCTCACATTTCGGTGACAGAAAGTTCTGGAATCTGAGAGGAGCCACAAATTTCCTTCCACCCAGCATTCCCCCAAGTCTCCCGATAAAAATGATACCTCACTTGTGTGGGTAGGCCTAGCGGCCACGACAGGAGACGCCCCAAGACACAACGTGGACACATCCCATTTTTTGAAAGAAAACAGAGCTGTTTTTTGCAAAGTGCCTACCTGTAGATTTTGGCCTCTAGCTCAGCCGGCACCTAGGGAAACCTACCAAACCTGTGCATTTTAGAAAACTAGAGACCTAGGGGAATCCAAGATGGGGTGACTTGTGGGGCTCTGACCAGGTTCTGTTTCCCAGAATCCTTTGCAAACCTAAATTTTTGGCTAATAAAAGGCATTTTCCTCACATTTCGGTGACAGAAAGTTCTGGAATCTGAGAGGAGCCACAAATTTCCTTCCACCCAGCGTTCCCCCAAGCCTCCCGATAAAAATGATACCTCACTTGTGTGGGTAGGCCTAGCGGCCGTGACAGAAGGCACCCCAAAACACAACCTGGACACATCCCATTTTTTGAAAGAAAACAGAGCTGTTTTTTGCAAAGTGCCTACCTGTAGATTTTGGCCTCTAGCTCAGCCGGCACCTAGGGTAACCTACCAAATCTGTGCATTTTTGAAAACTAGAGACCTAGGGGAATCCAAGTTGGGGTGACTTGTGGGGCTCTGACCAGGTTCTGTTACCCAGAATCCTTTGCAAACCTCAAAATTTGGCTAAAGAAACACATTTTCCTCACATTTCGGTGACAGAAAGTTCTGGAATCTGAGAGGAGCCACAAATTTCCTCCCACCCAGCGCTCCCCCAAGTCTCCCGATAAAAATGATACCTCACTTGTGTGGGTAGGTCTAGCGGCCACAACAGGAAACGCCCCAAAACACAACGTGGACACATCCCATTTTTTGAAAGAAAACAGAGCTGTTTTTTGCAAAGTGCCTACCTGTAGATTTAGGAATCTAGCTCAGCCGGCACCTAGGGAAACCTACCAAATCTGTGCATTTTTGAAAACTAGAGACCTAGGGGAATCCAAGATGGGGTGACTTGTGGGGCTCTGACCAGGTTCTGTTACCCAGAATTCTTTGCAAACCTCAAAATTTGGCTAAAAAAACACATTTTCCTCACATTTCGGTGACAGAAAGTTCTGGAATCTGAGAGGAGCCACAAATTTCCTTCCACCCAGCGCTCCCCCAAGTCTCCCGATAAAAATGGTACCTCACTTGTGTGGGTAGGCCTAGTGCCCGCGACAGGATATGCCCCAAAACACAACGTGGACACATCACAGAAAACAGAGCTGTTTTTTGCAAAGTGCCTACCTGTAGATTTTGGCCTCTAGCTCAGCCGGCACCTAGGGAAACCTACCAAACCTGTGAATTTTTGAAAACTAGAGACCTAGGGGAATCTAAGATGGGGTGACTTGTGGGGCTCTGAACAGGTTCTGTTACCCAGAATCCTTTGCAAACCTCAATTTTTGGCTAAAAAAACACATTTTCCTCACATTTTGGTGACAGAAAGTTCTGGAATCTGAGAGGAGCCACAAATTTCCTTCCACCCAACGTTCCCCCAAGTCTCCTGATAAAAATGATACCTCACTTGTGTGGGTAGGCCTAGCGGCCACGACAGGAAGCGCCCCAAAACACTACGTGGACACATCCCATTTTTTGAAAGAAAACAGAGCTGATTTTTGCAAAGTGCCTACCTGTAGATTTTGGTCTCTAGCTCAGCCGGCACCTAGGGAAACCTACCAAACCTGTGCATTTTTGAAAACTAGAGACCTAGGGGAATCCAAGATGGGGTGACTTGTGGGGCTCTGACCAGGTTCTGTTACCCAGAATCCTTTGCAAACCTCAATTTTTGGCTAAAAAAACACATTTTCCTCACATTTCGGTGACAGAAAGTTCTGGAATCTGAGAGGAGCCACAAATTTCCTTCCACCCAGCGTTCCCCCAAGTCTCCCGATAAAAATGATACCTCACTTGTGTGGGTAGGCCTAGCGGCCACGACAGGAGACGCCCCAAAGCACAACGTGGACACATCCCATTTTTTTAAAGAAAACAGAGCTGTTTTTTGCAAAGTGCCTACCTGTAGATTTTGGTCTCTAGCTCAGCCGGCACCTAGGGAAACCTACCAAATCTGTGCATTTTTGAAAACTAGAGACCTAGGGGAATCCAAGATGGGGTGACTTGTGAGGCTCTGACCAGGTTCTGTTACCCAGAATCCTTTGCACACCTCAACATTTGGCTAAAAAAACACATTTTCCTCAAATTTCGGTGACAGAAAGTTCTGGAATCTGAGAGGAGCCACAAATTTCCTTCCACCCAGCGCTCCCCCAAGTCTCCCGATAAAAATGGTACCTCACTTGTGTGGGTAGGCCTAGCGCCCGCGACAGGATATGCCCCAAAACACAACGTGGACACATCACAGAAAACAGAGCTGTTTTTTGCAAAGTGCCTACTTGTAGATTTTGGCCTCTAGCTCAGCCGGCACCTAGGGAAACCTAC
Source organism: Pleurodeles waltl (assembly GCF_031143425.1). NCBI lineage: Eukaryota > Metazoa > Chordata > Amphibia > Caudata > Salamandridae > Pleurodeles > Pleurodeles waltl. Next base: position 916,088,612 of record NC_090448.1, on the reverse strand, counting down.
CAAACCTGTGCATTTTTGAAAACTAGAGACCTAGGGGAATCCAAGATGGGGTGACTTGTGGGGCTCTGACCAGGTTCTGTTACCCAGAATCCTTTGCAAACCTCAATCTTTGGCTAATAAAAGGTATTTTCCTCACATTTCGGTGACAGAAAGTTCTGGAATCTGAGAGGAGCCACTAATTTCCTTCCACCCAGCGTTCCCCCCAGCCTTCCGAAAAAAATGATACCTCACTTGCGTGGATAGGCCTAGCGGCCGCGATAGGAACCACCCCAAAACACAACCTGGACACATCCCATTTTTTGAAAGAAAACAGAGCTGTTTTTTGCAAAGTGCCTACCTGTAGATTTTGGTCTCTAGCTCAGCCGGCACCTAGGGAAACCTACCAAAGCTGTGCCTTTTTGAAAACTAGAGACCTAGGGGAATCCAAGATGGGGTGCCTTGTGGGGCTCTGGCCAGGTTCTGTTACCCAGAATCCTTTGCAAACCTCAATTTTTGGCTAAAAAAACACATTTTCCTCACATTTTGGTGACAGAAAGTTCTGGAATCTGAGAGGAGCCACAAATTTCCTTCCACCCAGCGTTCCCCCAAGTCTCCCAATAAAAATGATACCTCACTTGTGTGGGTAGGCCTAGCGGCCACGACAGGAGACGCCCCAAAACACAACGTGGACACATCCCATTTTTTGAAAGAAAACAGAGCTGTTTTTTGCAAAGTGCCTACCTGTAGATTTTGGCCTCTAGCTCAGCCGGTACCTAGGGAAACCTACTGAATCTGTGCATTTTTGAAAACTAGAGACCTAGGGGAATCCAAGATGGGGTGACTTGTGGGGCTCTGCCCAGGTTCTGTTTCCCAGAATCCTTTGCAAACCTCAATTTTTGGCTAAAAAAACACATTTTCCTCACATTTTGGTGACAGAAAGTTCTGGAATCTGAGAGGAGCCACAAATTTCCTTCCACCCAGCGTTCCCCCAAGTCTCCCAATAAAAATGATACCTCACTTGTGTGGGTAGGCCTAGCGGCCACGACAGGAGACGCCCCAAAACACAACGTGGACACATCCCATTTTTTGAAAGAAAACAGAGCTGTTTTTTGCAAAGTGCCTACCTGTAGATTTTGGCCTCTAGCTCAGCCGGTACCTAGGGAAACCTACCGAATCTGTGCATTTTTGAAAACTAGAGACCTAGGGGAATCCAAGATGGGGTGACTTGTGGGGCTCTGACCAGGTTCTGTTACCCAGAATCCTTTGCAAACCTCAAAATTTGGCTAAAAAAACACATTTTCCTCACATTTCGGTGACAGAAAGTTCTGGAATCTGAGAGGAGCCACAAATTTCCTCCCACCCAGCGCTCCCCCAAGTCTCCCGATAAAAATGATACCTCACTTGTGTGGGTAGGCCTAGCGGACACGACAGGAGACACCCCAAAGCACAACGTGGACACATCCCATTTTTTGAAAGAAAACAGAGCTGTTTTTTGCAAAGTGCCTACCTGTAGATTTTGGTCTCTAGCTCAGCCGGCACCTAGGGAAACCTACCAAATCTGTGCATTTTTGAAAACTAGAGACCTAGGGGAATCCAAGATGGGGTGACTTGTGAGGCTCTGACCAGGTTCTGTTACCCAGAATCCTTTGCACACCTCAACATTTGGCTAAAAAAACACATTTTCCTCAAATTTCGGTGACAGAAAGTTCTGGAATCTGAGAGGAGCCACAAATTTCCTTCCACCCAGCGCTCCCCCAAGTCTCCCGATAAAAATGGTACATCACTTGTGTGGGTAGGCCTAGCGCCCGCGACAGGATATGCCCCAAAACACAACGTGGACACATCACAGAAAACAGAGCTGTTTTTTGCAAAGTGACTACTTGTAGATTTTGGCCTCTAGCTCAGCCGGCACTTAGGGAAACCTACCAAACCTGTGCATTTTTGAAAACTAGAGACCTAGGGGAATCCAAGATGGGGTGACTTGTGGGGCTCTGACCAGGTTCTGTTACCCAGAATCCTTTGCAAACCTCAATCTTTGGCTAATAAAAAGTATTTTCCTCACATTTCGGTGACAGAAAGTTCTGGAATCTGAGAGGAGCCACTAATTTCCTTCCACCCAGCGTTCCCCCCAGCCTTCCGATAAAAATGATACCTCACTTGCGTGGATAGGCCTAGTGGCCGCGATAGGAGCCACCCCAAAACACAACCTGGACACATCCCATTTTTTGAAAGAAAACAGAGCTGTTTTTTGCAAAGTGCCTACCTGTAGATTTTGGTCTCTAGCTCAGCCGGCACCTAGGGAAACCTACCAAAGCTGTGCCTTTTTGAAAACTAGAGACCTAGGGGAATCCAAGGTGGGGTGCCTTGTGGGGCTCTGCCCAGGTTCTGTTACCCAGAATCCTTTGCAAACCTCAATTTTTGGCTAAAAAAACACATTTTCCTCACATTTTGGTGACAGAAAGTTCTGGAATCTGAGAGGAGCCACAAATTTCCTTTCACCCAGCGTTCCCCCAAGTCTCCCGATAAAAATGATACCTCACTTGTGTGGGTAGGCCTAGCGGCCACGACAGGGCACACCCCAAAACACAACGTGGACACATCCCATTTTTTGAAAGAAAACAGAGCTGTTTTTTGCAAAGTGCCTACCTGTAGATTTAGGAATCTAGCTCAGCCGGCACCTAGGGAAACCTACCAAATCTGTGCATTTTTTAAAACTAGAGACCTAGGGGAATCCAAGATGGGGTGACTTGTGGGGCTCTGACCAGGTTCTGTTACCCAGAATCCTTTGCAAACCTCAAAATTTGGCTAAAAAAAACACATTTTCCTCACATTTCGGTGACAGAAAGTTCTGGAATCTGAGAGGAGCCACAAATTTCCTTTCACCCAGCGTTCCCCCAAGTCTCCCGATAAAAATGATACCTCACTTGTGTGGGTAGGCCTAGCGGCCACGACAGGGCACACCCCAAAACACAACGTGGACACATCCCATTTTTTGAAAGAAAACAGAGCTGTTTTTTGCAAAGTGCCTACCTGTAGATTTAGGAATCTAGCTCAGCCGGCACCTAGGGAAACCTACCAAATCTGTGCATTTTTTAAAACTAGAGACCTAGGGGAATCCAAGATGGGGTGACTTGTGGGGCTCTGACCAGGTTCTGTTACCCAGAATCCTTTGCAAACCTCAAAATTTGGCTAAAAAAACCACATTTTCCTCACATTTCGGTGACAGAAAGTTCTGGAATCTGAGAGGAGCCACAAATTTCCTTCCACCCAGCGTTCCCCCAAGTCTCCCAATAAAAATTATACCTCACTTGTGTGGGTAGGCCTAGCGGCCACGACAGGAGATGCCCCAAAACACAACGTGGACACATCCCATTTTTTGAAAGAAAACAGAGCTGTTTTTTGCAAAGTGCCTACCTGTAGATTTTGGCCTCTAGCTCAGCCGGTACCTAGGGAAACCTACCGAATCTGTGCATTTTTGAAAACTAGAGACCTAGGGGAATCCAAGATGGGGTGACTTGTGGGGCTCTGACCAGGTTCTGTTACCCAGAATCCTTTGCAAACCTCAAAATTTGGCTAAAAAACACATTTTCCTCACATTTCGGTGACAGAAAGTTCTGGAATCTGAGAGGAGCCACAAATTTCCTCCCACCCAGCGCTCCCCCAAGTCTCCCGATAAAAATGATACCTCACTTGTGTGGGTAGGCCTAGCGGACACGACAGGAGACACCCCAAAACACAACGTGGACACATCCCATTTTTTGAAAGAAAACAGAGCTGTTTTTTGCAAAGTGCCTACCTGTAGATTTAGGAATCTAGCTCAGCCGGCACCTAGGGAAACCTACCAAATCTGTGCATTTTTGAAAACTAGAGACCTAGGGGAATCCAAGATGGGGTGACTTGTGGGGCTCTGACCAGGTTCTGTTACCCAGAATCCTTTGCAAACCTCAAAATTTGGCTAAAAAAACACATTTTCCTCACATTTCGGTGACAGAAAGTTCTGGAATCTGAGAGGAGCCACAAATTTCCTCCCACCCAGCGCTCCCCCAAGTCTCCCGATAAAAATGATACCTCACTTGTGTGGGTAGGCCTAGCGGACACGACAGGAGACACCCCAAAACACAACGTGGACACATCCCATTTTTTGAAAGAAAACAGAGCTGTTTTTTGCAAAGTGCCTACCTGTAGATTTTGGTCTCTAGCTCAGCCGGCACCTAGGGAAACCTACCAAATCTGTGCATTTTTTAAAACTAGAGACCTAGGGGAATCCAAGATGGGGTGACTTGTGGGGCTCTGACCAGGTTCTGTTACCCAGAATCCTTTGCAAACCTCAAAATTTGGCTAAAAAAAACACATTTTCCTCACATTTCGGTGACAGAAAGTTCTGGAATCTGAGAGGAGCCACAAATTTCCTTTCACCCAGCGTTCCCCCAAGTCTCCCGATAAAAATGATACCTCACTTGTGTGGGTAGGCCTAGCGGCCACGACAGGGCACACCCCAAAACACAACGTGGACACATCCCATTTTTTGAAAGAAAACAGAGCTGTTTTTTGCAAAGTGCCTACCTGTAGATTTAGGAATCTAGCTCAGCCGGCACCTAGGGAAACCTACCAAATCTGTGCATTTTTTAAAACTAGAGACCTAGGGGAATCCAAGATGGGGTGACTTGTGGGGCTCTGACCAGGTTCTGTTACCCAGAATCCTTTGCACACCTCAACATTTGGCTAAAAAAACACATTTTCCTCAAATTTCGGTGACAGAAAGTTCTGGAATCTGAGAGGAGCCACAAATTTCCTTCCACCCAGCGCTCCCCCAAGTCTCCCGATAAAAATGGTACCTCACTTGTGTGGGTAGGCCTAGCGCCCGCGACAGGAGACACCCCAAAGCACAACGTGGACACATCCCATTTTTTGAAAGAAAACAGAGCTGTTTTTTGCAAAGTGCCTACCTGTAGATTTTGGTCTCTAGCTCAGCCGGCACCTAGGGAAACCTACCAAATCTGTGCATTTTTGAAAACTAGAGACCTAGGGGAATCCAAGATGGGGTGACTTGTGGGGCTCTGACCAGGTTCTGTTACCCAGAATCCTTTGCACACCTCAACATTTGGCTACAAAAACACATTTTCCTCAAATTTCGGTGACAGAAAGTTCTGGAATCTGAGAGGAGCCACAAATTTCCTTCCACCCAGCGCTCCCCCAAGTCTCCCGATAAAAATGATACCTCACTTGTGTGGGTAGGCCTAGCGCCCGCGACAGGATATGCCCCAAAACACAACGTGGACACATCACAGAAAACAGAGCTGTTTTTTGCAAAGTGACTACTTGTAGATTTTGGCCTCTAGCTCAGCCGGCACTTAGGGAAACCTACCAAACCTGTGCATTTTTGAAAACTAGAGACCTAGGGGAATCCAAGATGGGGTGACTTGTGGGGCTCTGACCAGGTTCTGTTACCCAGAATCCTTTGCAAACCTCAATCTTTGGCTAATAAAAGGTATTTTCCTCACATTTCGGTGACAGAAAGTTCTGGAATCTGAGAGGAGCCACTAATTTCCTTCCACCCAGCGTTCCCCCCAGCCTTCCGAAACAAATGATACCTCACTTGCGTGGATAGGCCTAGCGGCCGCGATAGGAACCACCCCAAAACACAACCTGGACACATCCCATTTTTTGAAAGAAAACAGAGCTGTTTTTTGCAAAGTGCCTACCTGTAGATTTTGGTCTCTAGCTCAGCCGGCACCTAGGGAAACCTACCAAAGCTGTGCCTTTTTGAAAACTAGAGACCTAGGGGAATCCAAGATGGGGTGCCTTGTGGGGCTCTGGCCAGGTTCTGTTACCCAGAATCCTTTGCAAACCTCAATTTTTGGCTAAAAAAACACATTTTCCTCACATTTTGGTGACAGAAAGTTCTGGAATCTGAGAGGAGCCACAAATTTCCTTCCACCCAGCGTTCCCCCAAGTCTCCCAATAAAAATGATACCTCACTTGTGTGGGTAGGCCTAGCGTCCACGACAGGAGACGCCCCAAAACACAACGTGGACACATCCCATTTTTTGAAAGAAAACAGACCTGTTTTTTGCAAAGTGCCTACCTGTAGATTTAGGAATCTAGCTCAGCCGGTACCTAGGGAAACCTACCGAATCTGTGCATTTTTGAAAACTAGAGACCTAGGGGAATCCAAGATGGGGTGACTTGTGGGGCTCTGACCAGGTTCTGTTACCCAGAATCCTTTGCAAACCTCAAAATTTGGCTAAAAAAACACATTTTCCTCACATTTCGGTGACAGAAAGTTCTGGAATCTGAGAGGAGCCACAAATTTCCTCCCACCCAGCGCTCCCCCAAGTCTCCCGATAAAAATGATACCTCACTTGTGTGGGTAGGCCTAGCGGACACGACAGGAGACACCCCAAAGCACAACGTGGACACATCCCATTTTTTGAAAGAAAACAGAGCTGTTTTTTGCAAAGTGCCTACCTGTAGATTTTGGTCTCTAGCTCAGCCGGCACCTAGGGAAACCTACCAAATCTGTGCATTTTTGAAAACTAGAGACCTAGGGGAATCCAAGATGGGGTGACTTGTGAGGCTCTGACCAGGTTCTGTTACCCAGAATCCTTTGCACACCTCAACATTTGGCTAAAAAAACACATTTTCCTCAAATTTCGGTGACAGAAAGTTCTGGAATCTGAGAGGAGCCACAAATTTCCTTCCACCCAGCGCTCCCCCAAGTCTCCCGATAAAAATGGTACCTCACTTGTGTGGGTAGGCCTAGCGCCCGCGACAGGATATGCCCCAAAACACAACGTGGACACATCACAGAAAACAGAGCTGTTTTTTGCAAAGTGACTACTTGTAGATTTTGGCCTCTAGCTCAGCCGGCACTTAGGGAAACCTACCAAACCTGTGCATTTTTGAAAACTAGAGACCTAGGGGAATCCAAGATGGGGTGACTTGTGGGGCTCTGACCAGGTTCTGTTACCCAGAATCCTTTGCAAACCTCAATCTTTGGCTAATAAAAGGTATTTTCCTCACATTTCGGTGACAGAAAGTTCTGGAATCTGAGAGGAGCCACTAATTTCCTTCCACCCAGCGTTCCCCCCAGCCTTCCGATAAAAATGATACCTCACTTGCGTGGATAGGCCTAGTGGCCGCGATAGGAGCCACCCCAAAACACAACCTGGACACATCCCATTTTTTGAAAGAAAACAGAGCTGTTTTTTGCAAAGTGCCTACCTGTAGATTTTGGTCTCTAGCTCAGCCGGCACCTAGGGAAACCTACCAAAGCTGTGCCTTTTTGAAAACTAGAGACCTAGGGGAATCCAAGGTGGGGTGCCTTGTGGGGCTCTGCCCAGGTTCTGTTACCCAGAATCCTTTGCAAACCTCAATTTTTGGCTAAAAAAACACATTTTCCTCACATTTTGGTGACAGAAAGTTCTGGAATCTGAGAGGAGCCACAAATTTCCTTTCACCCAGCGTTCCCCCAAGTCTCCCGATAAAAATGATACCTCACTTGTGTGTGTAGGCCTAGCGGCCACGACAGGACACACCCCAAAACACAACGTGGACACATTCCATTTTTTGAAAGAAAACAGAGCTGTTTTTTGCAAAGTGCCTACCTGTAGATTTAGGAATCTAGCTCAGCCGGCACCTAGGGAAACCTACCAAATCTGTGCATTTTTTAAAACTAGAGACCTAGGGGAATCCAAGATGGGGTGACTTGTGGGGCTCTGACCAGGTTCTGTTACCCAGAATCCTTTGCAAACCTCAAAATTTGGCTAAAAAAAACACATTTTCCTCACATTTCGGTGACAGAAAGTTCTGGAATCTGAGAGGAGCCACAAATTTCCTTCCACCCAGCGTTCCCCCAAGTCTCCCAATAAAAATGATACCTCACTTGTGTGGGTAGGCCTAGCGGCCACGACAGGAGACGCCCCAAAACACAACGTGGACACATCCCATTTTTTGAAAGAAAACAGAGCTGTTTTTTGCAAAGTGCCTACCTGTAGATTTTGGCCTCTAGCTCAGCCGGTACCTAGGGAAACCTACCGAATCTGTGCATTTTTGAAAACTAGAGACCTAGGGGAATCCAAGATGGGGTGACTTGTGGGGCTCTGACCAGGTTCTGTTACCCAGAATCCTTTGCAAACCTCAAAATTTGGCTAAAAAAACACATTTTCCTCACATTTCGGTGACAGAAAGTTCTGGAATCTGAGAGGAGCCACAAATTTCCTCCCACCCAGCGCTCCCCCAAGTCTCCCGATAAAAATGATACCTCACTTGTGTGGGTAGGCCTAGCGGACACGACAGGAGACACCCCAAAACACAACGTGGACACATCCCATTTTTTGAAAGAAAACAGAGCTGTTTTTTGCAAAGTGCCTACCTGTAGATTTAGGAATCTAGCTCAGCCGGCACCTAGGGAAACCTACCAAATCTGTGCATTTTTGAAAACTAGAGACCTAGGGGAATCCAAGATGGGGTGACTTGTGGGGCTCTGACCAGGTTCTGTTACCCAGAATCCTTTGCAAACCTCAAAATTTGGCTAAAAAAACACATTTTCCTCACATTTCGGTGACAGAAAGTTCTGGAATCTGAGAGGAGCCACAAATTTCCTCCCACCCAGCGCTCCCCCAAGTCTCCCGATAAAAATGATACCTCACTTGTGTGGGTAGGCCTAGCGGACACGACAGGAGACACCCCAAAACACAACGTGGACACATCCCATTTTTTGAAAGAAAACAGAGCTGTTTTTTGCAAAGTGCCTACCTGTAGATTTAGGAATCTAGCTCAGCCGGCACCTAGGGAAACCTACCAAATCTGTGCATTTTTGAAAACTAGAGACCTAGGGGAATCCAAGATGGGGTGACTTGTGGGGCTCTGACCAGGTTCTGTTACCCAGAATCCTTTGCAAACCTCAAAATTTGGCTAAAAAAACACATTTTCCTCACATTTCGGTGACAGAAAGTTCTGGAATCTGAGAGGAGCCACAAATTTCCTTCCACCCAGCGCTCCCCCAAGTCTCCCGATAAAAATGGTACCTCACTTGTGTGGGTAGGCCTAGTGCCCGCGACAGGATATGCCCCAAAACACAACGTGGACACATCACAGAAAACAGAGCTGTTTTTTGCAAAGTGCCTACCTGTAGATTTTGGCCTCTAGCTCAGCCGGCACCTAGGGAAACCTACCAAACCTGTGCATTTTTGAAAACTAGAGACCTAGGGGAATCCAAGATGGGGTGACTTGTGGGGCTCTGGCCAGGTTCTGTTACCCAGAATCCTTTGCAAACCTCAATTTTTGGCTAAAAAAACAAATTTTCCTCACATTTTGGTGACAGACAGTTCTGGAATCTGAGAGGAGCCACAAATTTCCTTACACCCAGCGTTCCCCCAAGTCTCCTGATAACAATGAAACCTCACTTGTGTGGGTAGGCCTAGCGGCCACGACAGGAGACACCCCAAAACACAACGTGGACACATCCCATTTTTTGAAAGAAAACAGAGCTGTTTTTTGCAAAGTGCCTACCTGTAGATTTTGGCCTCTAGCTCAGCCGGCACCTAGGGAAACCTACCAAATCTGTGCATTTTTGAAAACTAGAGACCTAGGGGAATTCAAGATGGGGTGACTTGTGGGGCTCTGACCAGGTTCTGTTACCCAGAATCCTTTGCAAACCTCAAAATTTGGCTGAAGAAACACATTTTCCTCACATTTCGGTGACAGAAAGTTCTGGAATCTGAGAGGAGCCACAAATTTCCTCCCACCCAGCGCTCCCCCAAGTCTCCCGATAAAAATGATACCTCACTTGTGTGGGTAGGCCTAGCGGACACGACAGGAGACACCCCAAAACACAACGTGGACACATCCCATTTTTTGAAAGAAAACAGAGCTGTTTTTTGCAAAGTGCCTACCTGTAGATTTAGGAATCTAGCTCAGCCGGCACCTAGGGAAACCTACCAAATCTGTGCATTTTTGAAAACTAGAGACCTAGGGGAATCCAAGATGGGGTGACTTGTGGGGCTCTGACCAGGTTCTGTTACCCAGAATCCTTTGCAAACCTCAAAATTTGGCTAAAAAAACACATTTTCCTCACATTTCGGTGACAGAAAGTTCTGGAATCTGAGAGGAGCCACAAATTTCCTTCCACCCAGCGCTCCCCCAAGTCTCCCGATAAAAATGGTACCTCACTTGTGTGGGTAGGCCTAGTGCCCGCGACAGGATATGCCCCAAAACACAACGTGGACACATCACAGAAAACAGAGCTGTTTTTTGCAAAGTGCCTACCTGTAGATTTTGGCCTCTAGCTCAGCCGGCACCTAGGGAAACCTACCAAACCTGTGCATTTTTGAAAACTAGAGACCTAGGGGAATCCAAGATGGGGTGACTTGTGGGGCTCTGGCCAGGTTCTGTTACCCAGAATCCTTTGCAAACCTCAATTTTTGGCTAAAAAAACAAATTTTCCTCACATTTTGGTGACAGACAGTTCTGGAATCTGAGAGGAGCCACAAATTTCCTTACACCCAGCGTTCCCCCAAGTCTCCTGATAACAATGAAACCTCACTTGTGTGGGTAGGCCTAGCGGCCACGACAGGAGACACCCCAAAACACAACGTGGACACATCCCATTTTTTGAAAGAAAACAGAGCTGTTTTTTGCAAAGTGCCTACCTGTAGATTTTGGCCTCTAGCTCAGCCGGCACCTAGGGAAACCTACCAAATCTGTGCATTTTTGAAAACTAGAGACCTAGGGGAATTCAAGATGGGGTGACTTGTGGGGCTCTGACCAGGTTCTGTTACCCAGAATCCTTTGCAAACCTCAAAATTTGGCTGAAGAAACACATTTTCCTCACATTTCGGTGACAGAAAGTTCTGGAATCTGAGAGGAGCCACAAATTTCCTCCCACCCAGCGCTCCCCCAAGTCTCCCGATAAAAATGATACCTCACTTGTGTGGGTAGGCCTAGCGGCCACAACAGGAAACGCCCCAAAACACAATGTGGACACATCCCATTTTTTTAAAGAAAACAGAGCTGTTTTTTGCAAAGTGCCTACCTGTAGATTTAGGAATCTAGCTCAGCCGGCACCTAGGGAAGCCTACCAAATCTGTGCATTTTTGAAAACTAGAGACCTAGGGGAATCCAAGATGGGGTGACTTGTGGGGCTCTGACCAGGTTCTGTTACCCAGAATCCTTTGCAAACCTCAAAATTTGGCTAAAAAAACACATTTTCCTCACATTTCGGTGACAGAAAGTTCTGGAATCTGAGAGGAGCCACAAATTTCCTTCCACCCAGCGCTCCCCCAAGTCTCCCGATAAAAATGGTACCTCACTTGTGTGGGTAGGCCTAGTGTCCGCGACAGGATATGCCCCAAAACACAACGTGGACACATCACAGAAAACAGAGCTGTTTTTTGCAAAGTGCCTACCTGTAGATTTTGGCCTCTAGCTCAGCCGGCACCTAGGGAAACCTACCAAACCTGTGCATTTTTGAAAACTAGAGACCTAGGGGAATCTAAGATGGGGTGACTTGTGGGGCTCTGACCAGGTTCTGTTACCCAGAATCCTTTGCAAACCTCAATTTTTGGCTAAAAAAACACATTTTCCTCACATTTTGGTGACAGAAAGTTCTGGAATCTGAGAGGAGCCACAAATTTCCTTACACCCAGCGTTCCCCCAAGTCTCCTGATAAAAATGAAACCTCACTTGTGTGGGTAGGCCTAGCGGCCACGACAGGAGACGCCCCAAAACACAACGTGGACACATCCCATTTTTTGAAAGAAAACAGAGCTGTTTTTTGCAAAGTTCCTACCTGTAGATTTTGGCCTCTAGCTCAGCCGGCACCTAGGGAAACCTACCAAATCTGTGCATTTTTGAAAACTAGAAACCTAGGGGAATTCAAGATGGAGTGACTTGTGGGGCTCTGACCAGGTTCTGTTACCCAGAATCCTTTGCAAACCTCAAAATTTGGCTGAAGAAACACATTTTCCTCACATTTCGGTGACAGAAAGTTCTGGAATCTGAGAGGAGCCACAAATTTCCTCCCACCCAGCGCTCCCCCAAGTCTCTCGATAAAAATGATACCTCACTTGTGTGGGTAGGCCTAACGGCCACAACAGGAAACGCCCCAAAACACAATGTGGACACATCCCATTTTTTGAAAGAAAACAGAGCTGTTTTTTGCAAAGTGCCTACCTGTAGATTTAGGAATCTATCTCAGCCGGCACCTAGGGAAACCTACCAAATCTGTGCATTTTTGAAAACTAGAGACCTAGGGGAATCCAAGATGGGGTGACTTGTGGGGCTCTGACCAGGTTCTGTTACCCAGAATCCTTTGCAAACCTCAAAATTTGGCTAAAAAAACACATTTTCCTCACATTTCGGTGACAGAAAGTTCTGGAATCTGAGAGGAGCCACAAATTTCCTTCCACCCAGCGCTCCCCCAAGTCTCCCGATAAAAATGGTACCTCACTTGTGTGGGTAGGCCTAGTGCCCGCGACAGGATATGCCCCAAAACACAACGTGGACACATCACAGAAAACAGAGCTGTTTTTTGCAAAGTGCCTACCTGTAGATTTTGGCCTCTAGCTCAGCCGGCACCTAGGGAAACCTACCAAACCTGTGCATTTTTGAAAACTAGAGACCTAGGGGAATCTAAGATGGGGTGACTTGTGGGGCTCTGACCAGGTTCTGTTACCCAGAATCCTTTGCAAACCTCAATTTTTGGCTAAAAAAACACATTTTCCTCACATTTTGGTGACAGAAAGTTCTGGAATCTGAGAGAAGCCACAAATTTCCTTCCACCCAACGTTCCCCCAAGTCTCCTGATAAAAATGATACCTCACTTGTGTGGGTAGGCCTAGCGGCCACGACAGGACACGCCCCAAAACACTACGTGGACACATCCCATTTTTTGAAAGAAAACAGAGCTGTTTTTTGCAAAGTGCCTACCTGTAGATTTTGGTCTCTAGCTCAGCCGGCACCTAGGGAAACCTACCAAACCTGTGTATTTTTGAAAACTAGAGACCTAGGGGAATCCAAGATGGGGTGACTTGTGGGGCTCTGACCAGGTTCTGTTACCCAGAATCCTTTGCAAACCTCAAAATTTGGCTAAAAAAACACATTTTCCTCACATTTCGGTGACAGAAAGTTCTGGAATCTGAGAGGAGCCACAAATTTCCTTCCACCCAGCGCTCCCCCAAGTCTCCCGATAAAAATGGTACCTCACTTGTGTGGGTAGGCCTAGTGCCCGCGACAGGATATGCCCCAAAACACAACGTGGACACATCACAGAAAACAGAGCTGTTTTTTGCAAAGTGCCTACCTGTAGATTTTGGCCTCTAGCTCAGCCGGCACCTAGGGAAACCTACCAAACCTGTGCATTTTTGAAAACTAGAGACCTAGGGGAATCTAAGATGGGGTGACTTGTGGGGCTCTGACCAGGTTCTGTTACCCAGAATCCTTTGCAAACCTCAAAATTTGGCTAAAAAAATACATTTTCCTCACATTTCGGTGACAGAAAGTTCTGGAATCTGAGAGGAGCCACAAATTTCCTTCCACCCAGCGTTCCCCCAAGTCTCCCGATAAAAATGATACCTCACTTGTGTGGGTAGGCCTAGCGGCCACGACAGCAGACACCCCAAAGCACAACGTGGACACATCCCATTTTTTGAAAGAAAACAGAGCTGTTTTTTGCAAAGTGCCTACCTGTAGATTTAGGAATCTAGCTCAGCCGGCACCTAGGGAAACCTACCAAATCAGTGCATTTTTTAAAACTAGAGACCTAGGGGAATCCAAGATGGGGTGACTTGTGGGGCTCTGACCAGGTTCTGTTACCCAGAATCCTTTGCAAACCTCAAAATTTGGCTAAAAAAACACATTTTCCTCACATTTCGGTGACAGAAAGTTCTGGAATCTGAGAGGAGCCACAAATTTCCTTCCACCCAGCGTTCCCCCAAGTCTCCCGATAAAAATGGTACCTCACTTGTGTGGGTAGGCCTAGCGCCCACGACAGGAAACGCCCCAAAACGCAACGTGGACACATCACATTTTTTCATTGAAAACAGTTCCTACCTGTAGATTTTGGCCTCTAGCTCAGCCGGCACCTAGGGAAACCTACCGAACCTGTGCATTTTTGAAAACTAGAGACCTAGGGGAATCCAAGATGGGGTGACTTGTGGGGCTCTGACCAGGTTCTGTTACCCAGAATCCTTTGCAAACCTCAAATTTTGGCTAAAATAACGCATTTTCCTCACATTTCGGTGACAGAAAGTTCTGGAATCTGAGAGGAGCCACAAATTTACTCCCACCCAGCGCTCCCCCAAGTCTCCCGATAAAAATGGTACCTCACTTGTGTGGGTAGGCCTAGCGGCCACAACAGGAGACGCCCCAAAACACAACGTGGACTTATCCCATTTCTTGAAAGAAAACAGAGCTGTTTTTTGCAAAGTGCCTACCTGTAGATTTTGGCCTCTAGCTCAGCCGGCACCTAGGGAAACCTACCAAACCTGTGCATTTTTGAAAACTAGAGACCTAGGGGAATCAAAGAAGGGGTGACTTGTGGGGCTCTGACCAGGTTCTGTTACCCAGAATCCTTGGCAAACCTCAAAATTTGGCTAAAAAAACACATTTTCCTCACATTTCGGTGACAGAAAGTTCTGAAATCTGAGAGGAGCCACAAATTTCCTCCCACCCAGCGCTCCCCCAAGTCTCCCGATAAAAATGATACCTCACTTGTGTGGGTAGGCCTAGCGGCCACAACAGGAGACGCCCCAAAACACAACGTGGACACATCCCATTTTTTTTAAAGAAAACAGAGCTGTTTTTTGCAAAGTGCCTACCTGTAGATTTAGGAATCTAGCTCAGCCGGCACCTAGGGAAACCTACCAAATCTGAGCCTTTTTGAAAACTAGAGACCTAGGGGAATCCAAGATGGGGTGACTTGTGGGGCTCTGACCAGGTTCTGTTACCCAGAATCCTTTGCAAACCTCAATTTTTGGCTAAAAAAACGCCTTTTCCTCACATTTCGGTGACAGAAAGTTCTGGAATCTGAGAGGAGCCACAAATTTCTTTCCACCCAGCGTTCCCCCAAGTGTCCCAATAAAAATGATACCTCACTTGTGTGGGTAGGCCTAGCGGCCACAACAGGAGACGCCCCAAAACACAACGTGGACACATCCCATTTTTTGAAAGAAAACAGAGCTGTTTTTTGCAAAGTGCCTACCTGTAGATTTTGGCCTCTAGCTCAGCCGGCACCTAGGGAAACCTACCAAACCTGTGCATTTTTGAAAACTAGAGACCTAGGGGAATCAAAGATGGGGTGACTTGTGGGGCTCTGACCAGGTTCTGTTACCCAGAATCCTTGACAAACCTCAAAATTTGGCTAAAAAAACACATTTTCCTCACATTTCGGTGACAGAAAGTTCTGAAATCTGAGAGGAGCCACAAATATCCTTCCACCCAGCGTTCCCCCAAGTCTCCCGATAAAAATGATACCTCACTTGTGTGGGTAGGCCTAGCGGCCACAACAGGAGACGCCCCAAAACACAACGTGGACACATCCCATTTTTTTTAAAGAAAACAGAGCTGTTTTTTGCAAAGTGCCTACCTGTAGATTTAGGAATCTAGCTCAGCCGGCACCTAGGGAAACCTACCAAATCTGAGCCTTTTTGAAAACTAGAGACCTAGGGGAATCCAAGATGGGGTGACTTGTGGGGCTCTGACCAGGTTCTGTTACCCAGAATCCTTTGCAAACCTCAAAATTTGGCTAAAAAAAACACATTTTCCTCACATTTCGGTGACAGAAAGTTCTGGAATCTGAGAGGAGCAACAAATTTCCTTCCACCCAGTGCTCCCCCAAGTCTCCCGATAAAAATGGTACCTCACTTGTGTGGGTAGGCCTAGCGCCCGCGACAGGATATGCCCCAAAACACAACGTGGACACATAACAGAAAACAGAGCTGTTTTTTGCAAAGTGCCTACCTGTAGATTTTGGCCTCTAGCTCAGCCGGCACCTAGGGAAACCTACCATACCTGTGCATTTTTGCAAACTAGAGACCTAGGGGAATCCAAGATGGGGTGACTTGTGCGGCTCTGACCAGGTTCTGTTACCCAGAATCCTTTGCAAACCTCACTTTTTGGCTAAAAAAACGCATTTTCCTCACATTTCGGTGACAGAAAGTTCTGGAATCTGAGAGGAGCCACAAATTTCCTTCCACCCAGCGTTCCCCCAAGTCTCCTGATAAAAATGATACCTCACTTGTGTGGGTAGGCCTAGCGGCCGCGACAGGATATGCCCCAAAACACAACGTGGACACATCACAGAAAACAGAGCTGTTTTTTGCAAAGTGCCTACCTGTAGATTTTGGCCTCTAGCTCAGCTGGCACCTAGGGAAACCTACCAAACCTGTGCATTTTTGAAAACTAGAGACCTAGGGAAATCCAAGATGGGGTGACTTGTGGGGCTCTGACCAGGTTCTGTTACCCAGAATCCTTTGCAAACCTCAAATTTTGGCTTAAAAAACACATTTTCCTCACAGTTCGGTGACAGAAAGTTCAGGAATCTGAGAGGAGCCACAAATTTCCTTCCACCCAGCACTCCCCCAAGTCTTCCGATAAAAATGGTACCTCACTTGTGTGGGTAGGCCTAGCGCCCACGACAGGAAACGCCCCAAAACGCAACGTGGACACATCACATTTTTTCATTGAAAACAGTGCCTACCTGTAGATTTTGGCCTCTAGCTCAGCCGGCACCTAGAGAAACCTACCAAACCTGTGCATTTTTGAAAACTAGAGACCTAGGGGAATCCAAGATGGGGTGACTTGTGGGGCTCTGACCAGGTTCTGTTACCCAGAATCCTTTGCAAACCTCAAATTTTGGCTAAAAAACGCATTTTCCTCACATTTTGGTGACAGAAAGTTCTGGAATCTGAGAGGAGCCACAAATATCCTTCCACCCAGCGTTCCCCCAAGTCTCCCGATAAAAATGGTACCTCACTTGTGTGGGTGGGCCAGGTGCCTGCAACAGAATAAGGCCCAAAACTTGTAGAGATAGAGGGAATAGCACAGCGAGTTTATAAGGACATATTCTTTTATACATCTTTAGACTGACTCTGCTTTGGGGACCCACTTAAGTGAGGTGTCATTTTACTTGGGAGACTGAGGGGAACACTGGGGAGTAGGAATTTTGTGCTGGAGCGGTGATCCTACGAAGAAAAGTCAGGAAAATATGCTTTTTTAAGCAAATTTTGAGGTTTACAGAGGAGTCTGGGTAAGAAAATGTTGGGGGATCCACGCATGCCACACCTCCCTGGACTCCTTGGGGTGTCTAGTTTTAAAAAATGTCTGGGTTTGGTAGGCTTCCCTAGATGAAGGCCGCACCCAGTACCAAAAACATAGGTGCCCTCTCCCCCCCAAACACAGGTAGTTTTGTAATATTTCGTTTTGATGTGTCCACATACGTCCGTGATGTGCCAAACACTAAAATTGTGAAAAGAAACGCACTTAGGTTATGTGAAAAAGACCCCTCACCCACCAACCAAGTTGGTGGCATGCTTCATCATCGGGGTCCCACCTGAGGCACCTAGCGTGTCACAGGTGTGCTGCGACGCCTGATTACAGCGGAGCAGGTTTTGTCATTTTTACCACACATACTGGTTGGATTTGGCACGAGGGTGAGTGATGGTTCAGTGGATCAAATTTTACTAACAAGAGCTTTCACAAAAATGAAATGCACTGTTAATAACTGAAAGGCAAAAAACTGAACAAATGACTCACAGCTCGTGAGCTGTAAAGCCGCGACAAGGCAGCAACCGCTTTACAGTCCATTCACACAACTTTCATACATGACACACACAAGACCATTCACACCGCCAGCCACGGGCCCAGCACATTACAACAATCACATCGACAGACAGCGCCACTCAAGGGCCCATCACTTGCATACGCCCACATGCCTGATACAACAATCACGCCAGCTGATGGGAGTGTGTGGACTGGTGTTTGGCTGGCAGTGTGTTGCAGTAGCAACAGCAAGTCAATATGTACACCCTCAGCCAAGCCCCACTCCACACACAATGGCATCATTTTTTTTTTTTTTTAAACAGAGGAACCCCTAACTAAGTAGAAAGAATTACAAAACTACAAACACAAAAGCTCTAACTAAGTACATGACAGAAATGCTAACCATGAAACTGAACACATGAAAATACAAAACAGACATGAGTTTACACTCATGGTTGTTCCCAGAAATTCTTCTGGGTGTGGTAATTCTTAAAACAACCACCCACACACAGCCCAGGCTTTGAAGGACAATCTGGGCAGTA
The DNA here is from genome assembly GCF_031143425.1 of Pleurodeles waltl. Taxonomy (NCBI): domain Eukaryota; kingdom Metazoa; phylum Chordata; class Amphibia; order Caudata; family Salamandridae; genus Pleurodeles; species Pleurodeles waltl. Next base: position 916,070,331 of record NC_090448.1, on the reverse strand, counting down.
CATTCGAGTCTCCCTCCGGATACCTCTTCGAAAACACACTCTACATTTCTTAGCTGGAAAGTCTTTTTTGGGTGTGGGAGGTATGTGCTCAGCAAAGTGGCGATCTTTCAATCTAGCCACATCCCCCACCACTGCTTCTCTAGGAACTCTGGCCTGTTCCACCACAATAAGGCTCCCTATCACTGACTCCTGAAATTTCACAAATGTCATCTTTGACTCTGGAGACCTATCCCTAAACACAATAAAAGCATTGAAGGTTGCTAAGTGGAAGAGGTGAATTGCTAACTTCTTATACCAAACGTAAGACTTACGAATAGCAGTATAAGGTTCCAACCTCTGATCAACTCTATCTAAACCTCCCATGTGCTTATTATAATCTAAAATGCACACAGGTTTGCGCACTTCAGCAACCTGGGCCCAAACAGTCACGGGGGAAGTACTCTCATCATGGATGGTACTTAGCATGTAGACATCCCTCTTGTCTGAAAATTTCAAAGCTAGCAGCTCCTCATTCCGCAAGGCACAACACTGTCCCCTCTCAAGTTTTTTACAGACAAGCTCCCTTGGATAGCCTTTCTGGTTAGAACGGATTGTGCCACAAGCAACAGTGTCCACTCTAAACAATTCCTTGAACAGCTGCACTCCAGTGTAGAAGTTATCTACATACAAATGGTGACCTTTGTTGAACAGTCGTCTACCAAGATCCCACACAATTTTCTCAGTAACTCCAAAAGTGGAAGGACAACCAGGGGGGTCAATATTGGAATCCCTACCAGTGTACACACGGAAACTATACACATATCCTGTCCTACTTTCAGACAGCATATACAATTTAATTCCATATCGTGCCCTTTTGCTAGGAATGTACTACCTAAAAACCAAACGACCCTTGAAGAGGACCAAAGACTCGTCCACACTTATCTCTTTGCCTGGAACATAGACCTCCGAAAACCGATCTACAAAATGATCAAGGACAGGCCTAATCTTAAAAAGACGGTCAGAATCTGGGTGATCTCGTGGCAAGGCAAATGCATTGTCAACAAAATGCAGCATCCTAAGAAGAAGCAAATACCGATTACGACTCATGGTCGCAGGAAATATAGCTGTTGCCATCAAGGGACTAGTAGACCAAAAAGGAAGCCAGTGACGGCTTCCTTATCAACCCCATCAAAAAAGTCAAACCCAAAAACTTTTTTATCTCCTCCAAATTTGTGGGAATCCACTGGGCAGCTCTAGAGTGTGGCCTAAGTCTAGCAGCGTTGTCCCTCAAATGCTGCTCCGCATACAAATTAGTCTGCTCAACAATCTCTTCCAAAAACACATCATCCATGAATAACTCAAAGAAATTGATTGGCAAAAAGTTCTCTGTATTGGCGTTACACCCCGGGAGACCAGTAAAGGCAGGCAACTCTGGCTGCTCCATGTTTGGGGCAACCCAGACATCAGGTCTTATAACGGGAAACTTTTCAGCCCCAGGTTGCTGCACTATTGGCACATCAGTGTCCTCCTCTAAAACAGGCCCTTCATCTGCACTGAGTGTGGCTTCATCATCAGAAGATTCCCCTCCAACAGAAACATCACTGCCAGAATCTCTGACTTCCTCCTCTACCTCAGATGCAGAGTCTGTCTCATAATCATGATCAGACTGTGACTCAAAAAGCATACCAACCACCTGCTGAGCGGTCATCCTGCGGCTAGCCATGATCTCTCCTACTAAAATTAACTGGACAAATTCACCACCAACAACCAGCACTGTGTAAGACAAGTAACAAAGTGTAGCTTTGTTAGTAAGAGTAATAAACTAAAAAACTATACCGCTCACTTGCCTGAAAAAGCTTGATTCACCAGCAACTACTCTGCACAGACACAGCAATCACCAATGATATCCCACTAAAAAGAAAGAAAGAAAGAAAGAAAGGCAAATTAGAAATAAGACAAAACAAATATCATTGTGCACAAATCTAAGGACAATTTCACACACAATCCTGTATTTAGTACACCCCCTACAAACATGTCATTCATGCATGGCAACAATACTCCTTTGAAGTAAATTATTTTTACATACCTAAAACATGCAACTGTGCAAACTGCAGGTCAACCACCGCCAAAACTGTAAGGAGTCACAGCAAATGAAGCAAAAGCTTTGAACTAGAACAAAAAGGAGGAATTTTTTTTTTTATCACAAATGCAAATACTTCATCAGTTGACAAACACCCCACCATCAAACACTTAGAAATTGGTGCCTAAGTGGATTCTGCCATAGGGGCAGATGGGCCTACTAAAAAAATAGGCCTGTCTGCCCCAAGGAGGCCAGAAAATACCTTTAGTAGTGTGTCCCCATGGGGAGCGACCCTTGCCAAAGGGGACAGCCCTCAAACAAAAAAAACAAAAAACACATACAACACTATCCCTGGTGCCTAAGTGGCTTCTGCCCCCCTTGGGGGTAGATCAGCCTAAAAATAATAGGCTGATCTGTCTCCAAGGGGTGCAGAAATGGCCTCGGTACATGTGCCCCCAAAGTGGGGGGCAACCCTTGCCCAAGGTCCCCCCCATCCACTAACACACATACACACACACTATCCCTGGTGTCTAAGTGGCTTCTGCCCCCCTTGGGGGCAGGCGCCCCGTGACCAAGGGGACGCCCCCCCCACAAAAATAAACAAATAAAAAATATCCCTGGCGTTCTAGTGGTTTCTGCCCCCCTTGGGGGCAGATCAGCCTAAAAACAATAGGCTGATCTGTCTCCAAGGGGTGCAGAAATGGCCTCGGTACATGTGCCCCCAAAGTGGGGGGCGATCCTTGCCCAAGGCCCCCCCCATCCACTAACACACACACACACATACACACACACACACACTAATCCCTGGTGTCTAAGTGGCTTCTGCCCCCCTTGGGGGCAGGTGGGCCTAAAAAAATAGACCCATCTGCCCCCAGGGGGGGCAGAAATGGCCAACAGGTCAATGCCCCCCTTGGGAAGGCGCCCCGTGACCAAGGGGACGCCCCCCCCACAAAAATAAACAAATACAAAAAATCCCTGGCGTTCTAGTGGTTTCTGCCCCCCTTGGGGGCAGATACGCCTAAAAATAATAGGCTGATCTGTCTCCAAGGGGTGCAGAAATGGCCTCGGTACATGTGCCCCCAAAGTGGGGGCGACCCTTGCCCAAGGCCCCCCCCCCCATCCACTAACACACACACACACACACACTATCCCTGGTGTCTAAGTGGCTTCTGCCCCCCTTGGGGGCAGGTGGGCCTAAAAAAATAGGCCCATCTGCCCCGGGGGAGGCAAAAATGACCAACAGGTCAATGCCCCCCTTGGGGGGCGCCCCGTGCCCAAGGGGACGCCCCCCCCCCCACAAAAATAAACAAATAAAAAAAATCCCTGGCGTTCTAGTGGTTTCTGCCCCCTTTGGGGGCAGATCAGCCTAAAAATAATAGGCTGATCTGTCTCCAAGGGATGCAGAAATGGCCTCAGTACATGTGCCCCCAAAGTGGGGGGCGACCCTTGCCCAAGGCCCCCCCATCCACTAACACACACACACACACACTATCCCTGGTGTCTAAGTGGCTTCTGCCCCCCTTGGGGGCAGGTGGGCCTAAAAAAATAGGCCCATCTGCCCGGGGGGGCAGAAATGGCCAACAGGTCAATGCCCCCCTTGGGGGGGTGCCCCGTGCCCAAGAGGACGCCCCCCCACAAAAATAAACACATAAATAAAAATCCCTGGCGTTCTAGTGGTTTCTGCCCCCCTTGGAGCAGATCAGCCTAAAAACAATAGGCTGATCTGCCCCCAAGGGGGGCAGAAATGGCCCTAAAAGACATGCCCCCCAAAGGGGAGCGATCCTTGCCCAAGGGGCCGCCCCCCCATCCACTACACACACAATCCCTGGTGCCTAAGTGGCTTCTGCCCCCCTTGGGGGCAGATGGACCTAAAAAAAATAGGCCGATTGGGGGCAGAAAAGGCCAACAGTTCTATGCCCCCTTGGGGGGGCGCCCTTTGCCCAAGGGGGCACCCCCCCACATAAATACACAAATAATAAAACATCCCTGGTGATCCAGTGGTTTCTGCCCCCCTTGGGGGCAGATCCGCCTAAAAATCCGCCTAAAAAGTAGGCCAATCTGCCCCCAAGGGGGGCAGAAATGGCCTAAGTAATTGCCCCCTAAAGGGGAGCGACCCTTGCCCAAGGGGCCGCTCCCCGCAAGCCAGAATCGCAAAAGAAATAAAAAATAAAAAAATCCCTGGTGTCTAGTGGGCATTCCTGCTGCCCGATCGCAATGCGATCGGGCAGCAGGAATGCTCAAAGAGACACCGGGGGAAAGGAAAAGCCTTTCCTTTCCCCCGGTGCCTCTTTGGCCCAAACCCCCCACCCACCGGGAAGAGGAACTCACCTGTTCGTCTCTCGCCGCACAGGAAGCAAATGGCTTCCTGTGCGCAAAGAAGCCCATAATGAAGTTAGCGCGCAATCGCACACTGACGTCATTATGGGGGGGTGGGGAGGTCGGGGGTGGAAGGGGAAGGGCTTCCCCTTCCATCCCTGACTTTGGGGGGGTGGGGGGAAGCACACAGAGGGAGCGAGAGCGCTCCCTCTGGGCTGTATGCCGAGGACGTAAAGGTTACGTCCTCGGCACAGCAGCACTGTGCCGCAGGACGTAACCATTACGTCTGCGGCACAGAACTGGTTAATTTATTTTGACTTTTTAAATATATATATCAGATAAACTAAATGTTGAAAATATAAATACAATTACCGAAAGAAATAATATTTTTCAATATTAATAAATAATGAATTTCTTTGCAGTAGATGCAGCACTATATTCAGAATATAATTCGACATACATTATAGTAAGCCAAGTACATAGTTGAGCATTGTTATAGGACTAAACCCTAGTAGTATCATTGAACCTTAAGAAAAATAAACAAAAAAAAAGAAACCAAACTGTGAGCCTGACCCCATGCAGTATTCACAAGCAAGTAAATTGTGGTGCAGCAGCACCTGTTTGGCCCAGTGTCCCAGGGCTGTGCACGTGTGGTTGTGCAGTCCCAATATGGGTGACTGTTAGCATGTTCCAACAGGAATGCAAAGAGTAGATCATTCCAAGTTCATGCATGCTTTCTCAGCCCACAGAGTGCAGTAGATTCTGCCAAGGCCTAGGGAAGAGGCATGCTTTGCCACCTCTCCATGCTAGGTAGTGCTGAGGCTTTCCAACGCATTACAAATTGCCCTCTCAGCTTTCTGCAAGGCTAGGTTAATGAAACAGTTGGTGGCTCTCCCTTTCTCACAGTACCTGTATAGGCCCAGGAGGCAGCAGGCTGACCAGACTGTATGGGCAAGCTGCACGTTCCAAAACATATGTATCTTGGCTGCCATAAGAGCATGACATTAGGGGTTTTTAGGTGATATTGTGGGGTATATTTTATGCAGTTTGGCGGGTGGAAGGTATGCTCTGTGTAGCGTATTATGTTGTATATACTGAAATTGAGTTGTGAGAGACTTTACACGGGTAGGTTGTCACTGTATTCTATTCTTTGTGGGTTAATGGATGGCCAAAACAACTTTACGCCATCTGCCTAAGAGGTGTTAATGAATCCTGCTTTTTGTATGAGAGCTCTTTGGCAAGCGAGGAGAGGTATCCTTGCCCGGTACCCATTGTCCAAAGTGTTTGAAACTAAGACGAGTAACAAGTTCCAAGGTTGTCCCTCCCCACAGCTGTTCTATTCATGCTAGAAGGCTTTTGTGTATTAGGAATTGACCGCTGGCTGGTCCGACTGTTTAATGAGAAGGTCAAACCAGACGAGTACCCCCCTCTTGAACTAAATCTCCAGGGGTCCAAAAGTTTGACTCCCTCATGGCATGCCACCAGTCTGAAGGTGCTTTTGGAACACAGAGGGATCTCCAGCGTATAAGCATCAGGAGAGGCTTGTAGCCCCCTTCAGTGACTTGTATATGCAGCCAGGAGCAGCCTGTGCATTGGAGAGGGAAGTGCTGTTCCTGGTAGAAATAGTTCTCTTACAGGGCTCTGGACCCCATCTCCCCCATCTCCTCACAGGGAGCTAGCCAGCGGCAGGCCTTTGGAGTCGAGCCACAAGGTAATAGTGTTTGGACACCAGGGCCCCCAGTCTCCTTTGTTCCTTTGGAAGTTATAGTTTGGATATATATTGTTTTAAAGTCAAAATAGAATAATTTATTTTGACATTTCCTATGGGCTCAATTTTATGTATCTAACATCATTATTTTCTATGAAAAAGTGTTGCTGTACCAGCAGTTGGCCATGTGTGGTGCTGGACCTACTACAGGTCTGAGCTGTACTACACATATTACTGTTTTGAGCCTTTTTGGCTTTAGTAACTTTAGAAGGGCAGCCTGTGAAGAAGGCTTACTCTTATTTGTGTGGGTATCTGTCGCTCCCTAAACTGCTCCTTAGTACTACCTAAACTCAAACCTCATTCTTCTCCCATTTAGTAGTGAGTCTTCCTTTTTTTTCAGCCGCTCCCAAGCCACATCAAACGTTTACTACTAAGTAGTAAATTTACAAGTGTGAAGATCTCCCGATAGAAAAGATTGGAGAGGCGGCGGTGAATATTTGCAATTATAAGTTTATGAATTACTTTTTTAACAATATGGAGTTTGTGAATCTGGCCCATTATCTTTGGACATTGTCTCAGGGGAACTTGAACACGATTATTTTCATACACTATCTGTGTCCCTATAAGCATACATTATCCCAGTATCTCTGTTGGGACTTGACAGTTGCCATACATACACACTATCTTTGTGGGGACTTGAACATGACTACCTACACACACATTTTTAGTAGGGACTTTTTACAATCCCTATAACCACATACTATATACGTGGGGACTTGAACATCCCTATCACCATAGACTATCTCTGTGGAAGTTCAACATCACAATAATCACAAACTATCTCTGTGGGGACTTGAACATCAATATAGTCACACAATATTTATGTGAGGACTTGAGCATCCTTAAAAACACACACTATCTCTGTGGGGACTTGAACATCCCTATAGCCACACACTATCCCTGTGAGGACTTTGATGTCACTATAGCACACTCACTATCTTTGTGAAGACTTGTACATGATTACCTTAATACACCACCTCTGTTGGAACTGGATTGCTCCTATAATCCTACACTATCTCTGTTTGCACTTGAACATCCTTATCTTCATACTCTATCTGTTTAGAGTTTTGAAATAATCTTTACACACTATTTTGTGGGGACTTGAATATTTCTGTAATCATACACATCTCTGTGGGTAATTGAACATTATTATCTTTACCTGCTGTCTTCATAAGACTTGAACATCCCTACAATCACAAACTATCTCTCCTGGGATTTGATCACCACAATAATCACTCATTATCTATTTGGAGGGTTGAAGATGCTAATATAGACACACTGTTTCTGATTGCACTTGAACATCATTATCTTTACACAGTATCTCAGTGGGTCTTGAACATGATTATCTTCACAGATACTTTCAGTGGGACTTGGACATCAATATAACCACAGACTATCTCTGTGGGGATTTGAACATCACTATAATAACACACTATCTTTGTGGGCACTTGAGCATTCCTATAAGCACACACTATCTCTGTGGGAATTTGAACATCCTTATAGCCACACACTATCTCTGTGGGGACTTGAGTATTACCATAATCACACAATATATCTGTCGGGACTTGAACATACCTATAAACACCCAATATCTCTCAGGGAACCTGGTCATCACTATAGACACTTAGGGGCATATTTATACTCTGTCTGCGCCAAATGTGCGTCAAATATTTTGATGCACATTCAACACAAACCTTGCCCCATATTTAAACTTTGACGCCCGAGCACGCGGACGTCAAAATCCAGCTGTGTGCGTCATTTTCTGGATGCGGCAACCCGCCTTGCGTTAATCATATGCAAGGTAGGCGTTCCCATCCAAAAAATTGACTTCAGCGGCTGTGCGTCGTATTTATGCTTTCGGCAAAAATCCCGCACGGCCGGGAGGCGGAGGCGGAAAGTGACCCACAGCCTGATTTGCATAAAAAATTAACGCCTGGGTCAGGGCAGGTGTTAAAATGGGGCAAACACACCTGTATTAAATCAGAACACACAGAAGCAACAGCAGAGAGGCAAAAGGGAGACATGGAGGTGCTTCTCATCCAGCGTGCACGCAGACGCAGAGCCCAGAAACAACAACAGCAGCTTCCACAACACACCAACAGGCACCCCAAAGGCAGAGCAGAAGGCAGGAGAGGATATTCCACACCAGAACAACCCTTCATGGCCTCAGGGAACATGACATCATCCAGAGGTACAGGTTGAACTGGCAGGCCATTCAGCAGCCGCTGCAAAACATAGAGCCACAGTTGGCACCCACCTTGCTGACACCCCGCACCATCCCAACAGAAACCAAGCTGCTAGCTGTACTTCACATGCTGGCAAGTGGCTCTTTTCAAACAACTGGTGCCCTGGTTGCCGGAATATCACAGCCATCATTTTCTGCCTTTTTGCCCAAAGTACTGGATGCCATCATTGGACTCACACCCGCCACATCCGCTTCCCAAACACACTGCAGAAGCAGCAGGAGACAAAACAGGGGTTTTACCTCATTAGTGGCCTCCCACACGTCCTTGGTGCCATCGATTGCACACATGTATGCCTTGTGCCACCTGCTGCAACAGAACACCTCTACCGCAACAGGAAGCACACACATTCCATCAATGTGCAGGCCATTGTCGATCACCAAGGATTGATCACCAACATCGTGGCAAAATATCCTGGGAGTGTCCATGACTCATTCATCTTCCAACACTCTACCATCAATCAGCACTTCCAGGATGGACGGTATGGCAATGGACTACTTGTTGGTAAGTACAGAAACCTAGTTATATACACACTGCACAGCAAACCCACTAGGACACACAACACATACACCACGACAGCAACATGTGGACAGGAACACACTGAGGTCGTGACATAGCTAGCCATGTTTCATAGGTCTGCATTGAACCTGTCACACATCTGAAATTAGTGTACAGTCTAATGTTAAGACGTCAATGATCACAATGTTTGGAGTGGTTTCCAAATTGTCACCTTGCCAAAATGTAAGCGTCTCACTGATGTTCAAATCAATCCATCGCATAAGTCTAAAGGTATGGGATGTCCAGGGTACATTGATGTGAACGTGTTAACAACACTGTCAAAATTAATCTGTGTATGGAACTATCATCTCAACCCCAGTGAAGACACAGGGTCACCTGTATCACAAGTCACAATGCTAGGAAGTGCACACTGTACTGCAAATCCCAAAACATACTGCTGACAACCAGTCAGCAGCCAAACACTTGTTCACCCAAGGAAACAACACAATGCAGATGGTACATCCTACAAGCCTAAGAAGGAACACTATAATACAAAAGAGTCACAGACAACACAAGACAACTACTGCCATGCAAGGTGATTTCAATGGGACAAGCTACATCAACATGATCCCATTCATTTTCTTTTTCAGCTGATCAGGGTTATGGGATCCAGCCATGGATGATGACACCATTTGGCAACCCAAGCACTGCAGCAGAGCGTGCCTACAATGATGCACATAGGAGGACACGCAGCATAGTCGAGAGGACCTTCGGCATCCTCAAGTCGAGATTCAGGTGCCTCTACATCACTGGTGGTAGCCTCCTATATTCCCCTGAAATGGTCTGTAAGATCATTCTAACGTGCCATCCTGCACAACATTTGCATAAGAAGGAACATTCCCCTCTTGAAACCAGAGCCACACATGCCTGAAGAGGAGGAAGAGGAGGATGGTGGCCTGTAACATGAGGGGGAACAACAAAACACGGCTGCTGGATTGCGTAGGCGCCAACATATCGTGAACAATTTATTTTAAAAATAATCACCATCACCACTGTATTAACTAATGTAAATAAACACCGATAATAATCACCATATCATGGTCTGGCTATTCATTTTTGGTCACCTTTATCTCTAACTATCAGAATAAGAGTGTAGCCTCATGGAGCATTGCTGATATACCGATCAGGACACAGAAAATCCAAGAACAATTGTGATGCGTATCATACAACAGTCACATACACACACACTGTAAATTACATATATCATGTACATTTCACCTTTGAAGGGCAATAGCAGAGGAGCACACCTATTTCACACATACATGTTGGCAACATGGTTCATCGCAGCATATGGCACACAACTAAGAGACCATCACTCAATTAGGGGAAAACAAGCCTCATACATGAGGCAGTTGATGTGCTATTGCATTGGTAACAGGAATGTATGACCAGACCCTTGACAGCAGTAAGTCCAACTGCACCGATCTTTGCAAGGACTATCTGTGACTAGAGTTCCATATAAGCAGAACATAGACAGCACAAGTGCCACACCTATGACAAGCATTGCACACATGACATTCCATGTACATGTCAGCCCATTTCCTAACTCCTGACACACCCATGCTCCTGGTTTCACCCCACCTGTCTGAAGAGGTCACTGGAATGGTAATATGTGTACCCATATATTCCCTCCTCTACACACACAGACAAACAAAACTAATCCTGTGTGCTACACCCTTTCCTATGTTATGCAATTGTCATAGTACATCTGACTGCATGGACGTCAGGTCAATTAATACACTGGCTTGTAGTTTCTAAGCCCTGGTATCACCTGTAGATTGCTTCCGGTGTGAAAGGTACTGTTCACCATTTGAATTCAAATCTCACATACAGGACTTGTGAGAAACTGATGCAGCACACACCTGTGATCACCTCCATGCACACCACCCATTAGAACATGCACTGCCTCTGCTGATGCCTGAAACAGCATAGAAGTTTCCATTTAGTCAAATACACCGTTATGCATTGCTACTAATTAAGCCGTGTAACACAGCCCATGGGTTTATGTGTCACCTTCAAAAACACAGGACATACAGAATTTTCCATTGTTCTTCCTCCGACCAGTCTTAGTCAGACCACTGATTATGTACCTTGTGAAATTGCTGGATCCAGATTGACCGTGCCTCCTGTCAGCCTGACTGGCACCTGTCTGTGTGTTACCCTAAAGGTTCCTTGTGGCTACATATATACCACACTTGCTTTAGCAAACCTCTCATTCCTCAGAGGGTATTTTGTCATGTGCTTCATCAATGCATACCAAAATAGATTGTATAGCATCATCTGCTTTATAATTGTACAATATTAGTAAAATTGTCTTTGAATACCAAAATCATGGCCCATCCCTTGTCTGGGTCTCATGTATGCATGAACGACAAAGTGTGACAGTGTACCGGGGCCGTATGCAGGGATTGGGTATGGTGCCTCCAGCAGAACCAGCTACCTCTGATAATGTGCATGAAAAGTCCACACATATTAGGACCCTGACAGTTCACACGCTGAATCACATTGCTCACAGCATATTGATGGCCTGTGCATGCTGAATTAGCTGCTACATTAATAAACACAGAGGCTATGATGTTCCCAGATGCAGTGGGAACTTCACAGCCCAATCTGTGTACAAATGTTGTAATGACACCTGCCGGAACACGACACCTGAGACATTATCTCACTCAGCACACCAAGGTTGCCCTGTTGACAGTTTCATTACACGTCTTCAGTGACACGGTGGGACCATCCCCATGTAGGTTCTCATGTCCTCATCCACTTTACTCACATTGATCTCCGAAGGTTACTCAGTAGATAGAGGAATAGCTGCCACTGACTAATGATGAGACCTGGACGTAACTGTGACAACATACACCCCTAAAAATGTACAGGATCAACATTGGACCACACACATGAACAAGACAGCTCTGTGCAATTGATGACTGGAAATATGTGGACACGTGCTGCCTCATCTGCTGGTCCACCACTGCCACTGGATAGTTGTGGCTCAGTCATATGACCACAACTGTGGCGTCATATTACATTTGTGGTTCACCTTTGGCTGTCTGGGCCAATGACATGGTACCCACTTCGTCTATGCTTGTGCCTGACTCACTGTGGGTTCACTAACAAGTGCCTAGGAAGCAGTTACCAAAAATATAGGACATGGGATGGCCAACTTGTGGACCATTGACATGAACAAGTGTCTGCCATCTATCCGGTGCATGCTTTGTCATTTGTGGTGTCTACGTTACCCAAAATCTTGGAAGTGCACACAACAGATGTTGCTACATGTATGACTAACACATGTCCTCTCTCATTTCCACAATGACTTGCATCTAAGGTTTGGACACATTGACTTCACATTCATACAAGCATATTTGCACTAATGCATCTTGTGATGCACACACACTAGGTCGACTAATACATTATTAGCCACTGCACACACATTGGGCCATAGACATTGAGGTATTGTACTCATGTGCGTCACCTTGCTATCCTCTCCTGATGCCAAACATGCCCAAATTGTGGAATACATATATGTGTGCCACACATATGGCCATCTAGTGCGTCAGCCAAGCGTGAAAATCCTGTTAAGGGGGTAGTGGGTCATGGTCCACAGCAGTATGATGTCTCACATGTGAACATACACTGTCAAAACCAAAGTAGGTGCAATCAGCCTATCTCAGTGGTCTCCCAAATGTAACATTACAATAAAATGGAAAAAATACCCAAAACAAGTTCATGCCCCGAAATTTTGACGCATATGCGCCAAAAAATGACGCACGAGAGTAAAAAAATGACGTTTATGCCCGAAAAACGATGCATAATGCCCAGAAAATTGGTTAAGTGTTAAGACTATTTACAAATATATGGATGCGGCCTAATTTTTACTCCTGGGCGTCGACAAAAAATGACGCACATACTGTATGCGTGAAAATATATGACACATAATGATAAAAACGGCGGCCATTTTATGCAGGAAGTTATGTAATAGGATATCCTGTTTACAGATTATGTAGAGTGGGTGTACTTTCACTTTCACTTTGCAGTCTGTGATTCTTCTAGACTGTGTGGCTGTGTTCTGAGTGTTGTCCAGTGAAATTGTGCTTTTGTCCCCTGTGTGCTCCATTACTTGTTAGTTTGTGAAATAAATATTGTTGTTGTATACTGTCTGAGTGTCTTTTGTGTACAATTGTCCAGTATTGTATTGTATTTGTTGTTTGTGGGAGTCTGTTGTGGGTAGGCCTAGTTTGGGGATAGTTGGGCTCTTTTAGTTGTTAAGTTTACTTTTTTGTACTTCTACTTTCCCCCTTTTCTCCTTTGTCCTTCTTTATCCCCTAATCCCTTTTTCGGTGCTAAGATGTTGGGTAGGCCACATCTTGGCAGGATGGGTGAGGAGGAGCTTGGGGGGTTTATATGGCTGGTGTGCCATTTCCTCCCACTGATGATCAAGGGAGGGGGCAGGGTGATACAGGGGTATCACACCGAGGCGCAACGAATCCGGTGGGGAAAGTTCCTGCATCACTTGCAGCGTGTGTATGGGAGCCAGAGGAATGACCACCATCTAAAGCTGACCTCATCACCAGGGAGCAAGATCTGCTCGACCACCTGGGAATAGTGATTGGTGGCCCTGTTGGTGAGTACAAATCATGTAAATGTGCACAATTCAAAGCTCTGTAGTGACATCAGATGATTTGTACAATATCTGCCGGCTAAGTTGCTGACTGTGTGAAATGCTTCGGAAACATACAGGGTCATTGATGGACTATGTGAAGGACCACAATTGCTAGCTGTCAGGAAGCAGATGCTCTGCAAACATACAGAATACTTTTGCTTAATGTAATTTTGTGCCGCCTTTGTGTCAGACAACAACACAAATTAGGAGCCAATCATGTCTATATAGGTCACATTTGGCAGTGAAGTATAGATTTTCTAAAATATTGGCAACCTTTGTTGACGCAATAGCTAGACCGACTTTCTAAACACTACATGATGCAGAAATTGAGTGCTGGCTTCACGTCAATTGATGATAGCAATGTGGCCCAGATATATGTCTTATGTGTGTCTGGTGAGTGTGTGAGGAAAGCGTTTTTGGAAGTTCTATGAATGTTAGGGATTATTGTGGTCCTTCATCATTTTGGATACATGCCAGATCTGGATTTGGAAACATAGGAAAAATGTGTAAGGTGCCCTCAGCTAACATTCTACACTGGTATTTGGTGTTTGGTGTTCCACCTTTCGTTTAGGGATGGCAGGCCAAAGGTATGCACATGGGTTCATATCTCTACGGTTGGTGCAAATCACCATAGCTGGGCCACATCAAATTAAGAAACTGTAACAACATGAGGGCTTACAAAAGTCCCTGCCCCTCTGTACATTGTACCTATGTGTCATAAATGTGTCATGGCCACATAGGCTGTTTGACTGGTAATGCAGTCCTCAAGTAACCAGGCTTTGGATGTCTCTCTTGGATGCACATGATGAGACGAATACACGCCATTATTATTTCTGCTCACTAATGACGGGGCATGTTTGCCACCACATGATAGTTAGGGCCACTGCATGTGTGCAGATATGTGTGCAATTATCACAGGAGACCCATGCTATGTACATGTTAGCCGTGCTATATCGGATGCAGTATCATCATGTCTGAGTGGATTACTTACTTATGTCATCTTACACATAGTTAAAGTATTTGGAATTGTTGGTCAGTGCACAGATTTTGAGCACATTTCTTCCTTCCATGCCTTACAGGTGGACCGGCACCCTACACTGTGGGCGAGGTGGCTTCATTTCAGGACCCCGACAACTCGAGTAAGTGTTGATATGTCTGTGATGTGTTGTGTTTGCTGGTGATGTGTGATGGACTCCTGTGTGTTGAACACATAGCAAGGTATGATGCGCTGGCCCATCATTTGTATTGTTCCATGAGTGGGATTTAATTTTCTAAGCATTTTGGAGTTTGCCAATGCTTATCCTATTGTCTTATTTCGGGATTCTAGGTCATTCCGGTAGGCGCCGCAATGTGAACTGGGGTGAGTCATGTGGATAACACTTGTATCAAAAAGAGTCGCACTTGAACTAATCTCAGATTTAGTCTGCCTGTCAGACCCACATTCTCCCAGAATGGGGCTGCAAAATGCTTACCCACAGACTTCTGCTTCCCTATTCACCAAAGTACTTATGAAACTGTAGGGTGAACTTCCTAGCAGCATGTAGCTCCACATGTAGGGCTACAAGTATGTGGCCCTTGAGTGCAATGGCCCAGGTGTTCATGCAAATCATGACCATGGTTGTTCTTGCAACTCTGTGTCTGTTGTAAGTCATGCCTTACTGGAAGTATATAATGTGGACAAAGGTCTGCATTTCCAGACATGTGTGGTGCTGGGATTGGTCAAGGGTTTGCTGTCCTATTTGTTCTCATACTTAGTGGGCTTAGGGGGCTTAGCGTTAGGTTAGTATAGGCTGTTAGTTTAGTTAGTATTAGTGGGTGTGGGGTGGGGGGTCCTGATTATTTCTATTTTTTCTTTTTGTGTGTGTATTGGCTATGTTGCGGTTCTTGTGTGTTTACAAAAAAAAAAAAAAAAATTATCACAAAATACAAACAAATATATATTTGTTTAGTATAGGATAGTATGTGTTTAGGTTAGTATCTGTTGTCCTACATGTGTCCTGTCTCATAAGGGGGGTGGGGGGTTGATGTTTAGAATGTTTCGTTACATGTGATAAGTAAGTTTAGCTTAGGTTAGTTACGGACAGTTGTGGGTAATGAGTAGTTAGGGTAGATCAGGGTAGGTGAGACTTTTCCCCGAGTTTCCTCTTCTGTTATTACCGTTTAATAAATCTATAGTGAACCCTTTACAGTATGTGTTAAATGCTTTTTGATCAGGGCCTTGGCATACGTGTACATGAATTTTGTTCTATTACATTTGTGTCCTATGCTACGAACAAATCCCAACTGAGCTGTAAGATTGGCAGCTACCCCAGAGCTACATTGCAAAGATTCCACCATTCATTGCAACCACCAATCACAGTTAATATGGATCCCAACGTGTTTCTTTCAATAAGTATGTTTTCAAAGTCACAAACAGTGCTTCCAGATTTGGTATTGGGGGAACTGTTTTATGTCTAACTGCAGTGTGATGTTCAAGGAAACCCTTATAAGGTGAGTGGTCGTAAGCACTCTTGTAGTATCGTCTTCATGACTCAGAGACATCATTTGTGACACTGTTCAGCATGATTACTTATTTGGATGGAAACTCAGACACCTTCATTTATGCATTTTTTGGAGTGTTTGCTTAGATTTGTGGGCACTGTAATATGTGTTAGTATTGCATGGTGACAACATTTAGCTGCCACTATTTGATGACTTAGATATCCCTTGAGGGAGCATTATTCTGTCCAACACAGCATGATGGTGTATGTTTTCTCTCTGCATCAGAGATTACCCTCAGGAAGGGCAGAGTATGATGCAATCCAGGCCACTGTGCAGTTATCTGACTACTTAATTTCAGGACAGTTGTATTGACAAGCTACGTAATTTGACAGGAGGCACATTTCAGTTATCTACTGCACAGTTGATGTGTCACATTACACAGAGACAAAGTGGTTGTGTAAGTGCTATTTATTGAAAAGTGCTGTAGTTCTATATGTACATTGTCCATGATTGTAAGCCCATTACAGTGACATCTTCCATTGTGATCCTACACAAGTGGTAAAGGAAAATGCTTTTGACATGCTGGGGTGATGTGTCAGACAGTGCAGAGGGACAGGATTTGCCAATGAGTAAGTGAGGGACAATCAATGGGCAGGATGACAAGATTAACAGTGGTTTGCAGAAGTCATTTAGTACAGTTGTTGTAAGACTGGCATGTTACAAAGCGCTGGACCTTGGTAATAGTTGACCATGTGGCAGGGACTAGTGCTTCAGGGTACTTTTCTGTGTGAAGGTGATCTGTTCCATGTCTTCTTCTCCTGATGTGTGTGTTGCCTCCTCTGTTCTTGGTGGTGGTGGTTGTGAAGGGGCAACACACACTTCAGTGTTAGAAGACGTGGAGTCAGACATCCCGGTCGCTGCTACCTGTGAAGGTCTTAAGGGCAGTACTGCTGCAAGGAGGATCTGCTGATTCTTAAGAATAGCAGCCACATCATGATGGTAGGCAGCCAGGTCAGCCCTGAGGGGTTCAATGTTGCATTCGTGCACACGTTGACAGGATTGCTGTTGTAGGCGTTGAGTCAATTGTATTACAGCTGTGCTGATTTCCTTCAGCCTTTTTTCTACTTCCTGCAAAATAGTTGTTCACCCTTGCATAGCTGCTGCCTGATCTGCAGATGACATCATGCATGAACGCACCCCCTCTAGGCTGGCTGCCATAGTTTGCATCCCCACCCGCACCTCATTGGCCAGCTCCTGCTGTACTTCGACTACAGTTCTCTCAAAGCTGGTGCCTGTGCCGTCTGACTCCTCAGCTGTATTGGAGCTGGCAGGTCTTACAATTGGGGTGGTGGGTGGGTCCTCTGTGATGGCTGCTTGTTCTGAGCTCCTCCTCGTGACTGAAGGTGGAGTCTGGAGGGTTCCAAGGGCATCTTAGATGGTCTGCTGGGTGATGTTTGCCAGCTCGTCATCCATTTCATCAGGGTATTCCTGGACAGGAATATCCACAGGAGAGCCATCATCCTCTGCAATGAAATAGGGTACAATTAGTGTGTCTGTGTTGTGGCATTGGTGATGTGACATGCCTGCCTTGTGATGAATTCACATGGTGATCTTGTTTCCTGTTCATTGCTCCAGTCTTTCACTGGGCATTCTCTCAGACCTATGGCCCACCGGCATGTCACATGTATTGTATTAAGTTATTAGACTTGTCGGCATCATCTCCTCTAGTGTTGTTTTAGGCCAAATAGTGAATTGCCACTTTCTTCTCCTACTCTAACCACCGTCTACCTCCATTCTCATGGTGAGGCCTTTCACTGGCTGTGGGTGCTCTGATGGCACTAGCAGCACACTTAACAATCTGGACCTGCCCCAGTCTCTGATCTTTCACATTCACTTATATGTAGTTGACATGTAGCGTATCCTATGCATAGCATTGTTATGAAACGATATGGATGTTAGCATTGGTAATGTGTACAACTGATGTTGGGGAATGTGTGGCGCTTGCAGTCATGCCAGCGTTTCTTGCACTCGATGACTGTTCTGCGTACTTCTGCCACACTGTTAATCTTGTCAACAATTTGCTGCCATATTGCCTCTCTCCTACTGATTGGCAACTTTGAGGTGACAAACAGTTGGTGCTGGTGTTCCGTCACATCTTTAACCAGAATTTCCTGCTCCTCTGCACTGAAGCGACACTTTCTTTTCTTCTTAAAACTGTCTTGGGTCTCCCCCACTCGCCCTCTCCCCCTCTCCTTCCAGTGAGACATGGGTGTAGGAGTCTATGGACCTGTATCCCACACACGCACACTCAACAGTGTTATCTCCCCCTCTCATTCCAGTGAGACATGGGTGTAGGAGTCTATGGACCTGTATACCACACACGCACACTCAACAGTGGTATCTCCCCATCTCATTCCAGTGAGACGTGGGTGTAGGAGTCTATGGACCTGTATCCCACACACGCACACTCAACAGTGGTATCTCCCCATCTCCCCATCTCATTCTAGTGAGACATGGGTGTAGGAGTCTATGGACCTATATTCCACACACGCACACTCAACAGTGGTATCTCCCCATCTCATTCCAGTGAGACATGGGTGTAGGAGTCTATGGACCTGTATCCCACACATGCACACTCAACAGTGGTATCTCCCCATCTCCCCATCTCATTCCAGTGAGACATGGGTGTAGGAGTCTATGGACCTGTATCCCACACACGCACACTCAACAGTGGTATCTCCCCATCTCCCCTTCTCATTCCAGTGAGACATGGGTGTAGAAGTCTATGGACCTGTATCCCACACACGCACACTCAACAGTGGTATCTCCCCATCTCTCCATCTCATCCCAGTGAGACATGGGTGTAGGAGTCTATGGACCTGTATCCCACACACGCACACTCAACAGTGGTATCTCCCCATCTCATTCCAGTGAGACATGGGTGTAGGAGTCTATGGACCTGTATCCCACACAAGCACACTCAACAGTGGTATCTCCCCATCTCCCCATCTCATTCCAGTGAGACAAAAGTGGGGTTGTTTGGACTGTCTGCACAGTGCACGTCATTTTCGTCCATTATATAGAGAGCCAGCCTCCTACAATTTTCATGCCCCCGGACTGTGTCCTGCTTTATAAAATGGTGGCGGAAGCTTTCTGTAGAGGTTGTGGCTAACCAGTCACAGTGCTGCTCTCTGCATAGGTGTCACAATGGATCTGTGTCCCTATATATACAAAATAGTTTTTTATTTAATGTTTCAAATACTACTGAGTGGATTTATACCGAATATCAAAAAAGGCTCTTTCTGGAACAAGAGGTAGTTTTCTGCCAAATTTGGTGTAATTCCGTCCAGAATTTCCGGCTGTAGTCATGTTCATAATACCTATTGAAAAATCCATAGGGGGAAAAAGCATTCTGGCACCCCCCTTTTTCTCAATCCCCATATGACTTTCCAGACAGCAGGTAAAGTGAGCGTCCTATTTTTTGGGAAAATTTTGTGAAGAATCATCAACCAGCGTCAAAGATATAGGCAAGTCAGAAAATGCTTTTTCTGTGGCAACAAAATCCTGACTATAATCCTAGCTATAACTACCTAGTGGCGACTTCCAAGAGGTAGGTAATATATGTGTGTTTGTATATATATATATATATATATATATATATATATATGAAATAACTTGTACCCCTGCCATGCACAGTTTTCCCATCAATAACTTTACTGCAAATATTACAGTGATACTCTCGGTGATGCCAAAGATGTCAGGAGTGAAGTAATATCTGGGGTAATTAGCAATGCATAGCAAGGGCACAAGTTATAGTTACCTTAGGGCACAAGGATATATATATATACATATATATATACATATATATACATACATACACACGTTTGTGTATGTATGTGTGGATATGCATGTGTATATGTAAATGTATATTCACTGAAAAACTATTGGTTACAGGGACGTTATAATTAGGCCCAGTTTTTACGCAAAAAAACATAGAACTTCATTAGTTATACTTGCATGAGTGTACTATAACTCATGCCCCTGCAATACACTGCTTTTGACCTCATATTATATCACTCATGACATGGTCACTGACATAGCTGACGATACCTCAAATGACCACTGATGACATCATCCAGTGAATGTGAAGTTTTTCACACAGAAAGATATACAGAGCTATAGCTATACGTTAAATTTGTTTTCTTTCCTTAGTACTGAATTTTAGTATTTATAACATACATCATCTGAAGTATAATCATGTTTTCAAAGGGGGTGTATTATTTATGAATGTACTAAGCTCTACGCTGACATGCCTTCTGCTGATGTTTCTGTAGTGCTTCGCAAAACTCTAAACTCTTTATTGAGGCTTCAGTCTACAGTGATGGCTGAGTATAGATCTGTTTTATGACATACAGATCAAGTTTCTTATACCTTTTTTTTTGTGATGAATTACTGTAGTAGTAGATTGCAGTAAATCCATATGTTTAGTAAGATGGTTGTCGGGGGCGATGGGGCATTGTGGTAGACATTTACAATATGCTGACCTCTCTGCTGTTATCTTTTTGACAGATGAATAATTTAACCAGTAGTTTGTGACATAGGCCCTCATTATTGTATTGTATTGTAATAGTATTTATATAGTGCTTACTACCCCTGACGAGGCGTCGAAGCGCTTTTCGGCGAGTGGCACGCTACTCTGGATCCCAAAAGGAATTAGTGGTGGATTAGTATAGGGAAATATGAGCACAGCTTTAGTATAATTATGAGTTAATTTGAGCCGTGGATATGTGAGTTTGTTAGTTGGATTGACTGGAGTAATGGAGGGGTGGAGGAGGGAAGAATCCAGAAGTGTTGATTGGGAGTTTATAGTAATAGGATTTAGGCTTGGGATGAGTAAAGGTGGGATGGAGGAGGGAAGAGTCTGTGGAAAGGGTTAGGGAGATCATAGTAGTAGGAGAGGTTTTGGATGAGTTAAAGGTGAAATAAATGAGGAAGAATTTAGTAGGGTTGTTTAGGAGATCATGGTAGTGAACTGAGGTTTGGGTGAGTTAGATGTGGAAGAAGAGGAAGAGCTTAGGCAGGGTTATTTAGGAGATGAAAGTAGTAGAATGGATTTGGGATGAGTCAGAGTGGGAATGGAGGATAGATTGATAGAGACACAACATATGGTGATGGGTACTCAAAGTAAAGCTTACAAGACAGTAAAAATGTAATATTTTTTATTTATAATTTTTAAATATATATATATACACAAACACACATTTTTGATCATTATTTTTATTTAAGGTATTTTTTTCTTTATTATATTTATATATTAGATGTATTTATAATTTGAATTTTATTTATAGATTTTATTTGATTACATTTTTTCTCTAGTACAGTAGGACTAAGGTAATAAATAAATAAATAAAAGTAGTATTGTATAAATACAGACTTTCAAGATTTGTAATATTTGAAGTTAATTAATAAGTGTACTTTTCTAACATGTATTTATCGTTACTCAATTTTTGAATAGCCAAATACCTATGATAATAAACATTTCATCTGTGTGATATAAAATGAGAGCAGAGATTCATAAGTATCTAATATAACAACTTATCTATGAGCTATGCAATGACCTATGAACATGTTAAGCATTGAATAACTTAAACATATATATATACATATATATATATATGTGTGTACACACACATACATACATACATGAATACACACACATATACACACATATATGTACATACATATTTAAACTGTTAGTAAATATACATTAGTTAAACAGGTTTAAAGAGTATGTGTGTAGTTTATTGGTATGACATAGTAGCGATACATATTTTCTAAAGAATTATATATAACTAGAATATACAAATAATCAGATAAAAAATATTTATCAGCACAGGCATATGCAGTCCATAGCTGTTTGAATATGATGGTTATGAAGGACAGAGCCAACTCTTAAGTAGTCTTTTGTAGACAAGATAGTTATCTGTGGATCTTATAGTTGGCGGTAATGAATTCCATAGCTTGGCTGCTTGCAAGGAGAAGGATGTGTTCTAAGGTGGGGTGCCAATCTTGAGCGGAGGTTTCTTTGTTGAATGTATTTGGTTATTTTGTTTCTGATAAAAGTGATCCTGTTTCATGTATAGATTTGTGGGTGATACAAAGCAGCTTGAAGGTGCATCTTCTGGCAACAGGTAACCAGTGTAGTGCTCTCAAGGCTGGGGAGATGTGGGCTTGTGTCATTACATGTAATAGTAGCTTGGCTGCGGAGTTCTGAATATGTTGTAGTTTTTCATAATAGATAGAGATGATCCATGGTAGAGGTCATTGGCATAATCCAGTTTGGATAGTACAAGCGAGATAGTAGCCTGCACCTTGTGTGGAAATCCGAGGTGGGGGAAGATGCGTCGTAGAGTCTTCAAGGTGATGAAACTTGTTCCTGCTAATTTGTCCACTTGGGCATTCATTGTTAACTTGGAGTCCATGGTGATTCCAGGGTTTTTAACTTCCTTGGATAATTGTGGAGGTGGTCCGAGATCGTCAGGCCAGGCGCACAGTGGGTCATAGTTTTTCTAGTCACCACATATGAGTATTTCTGTTTTGGAGGCATTAAGGTTTGAGATGGCTCCAAGTCAACCACTGATCAACGGCTCTGAGGCAACTGACGATTAGTGAGTTTTAAATGTTTTTGGGGCATTCTAATTTAAGTAGTATTTGTTTCATCTGCATAGTTGTAGCATGTGAGATGGAAATCATTGATCAGTTCTGGTAATGATATCATGTAGATGTTAAAAAGCAAAGGTGAGATGATTGATACTTGGGGAACCCCTGCTTTTCTGAGGTAGGGTCTGGATGAGAAGGGGGAGAATAGATATTAGTTCTTTTTTGAAGGTAGGATGTAATCCAGTCGAGAGCAGTCCCTTCTATGCCGGCTTCGTGGAGTCTTTGAATTAGGGTGTCAAGGTCAACCGTATCAAAGGCAGCCGAGAGCTCCAAGAGAAGTAGTGCAAAACTCCATTGCGGTGGACTGTGTTTTTAAGATCATCCCAGATTGCTATTAGTGCCTTTTCAGTGCCTCTTCCTGGGTGGAATCCAGTTTGGTAGTCAAAGTATAGAATTGCATTCAATGAATTGTTACATCTGGGTGAATGCTGCTCTTTCTATCAGTTTGCCCAGGAAAGGTCCATTTGTGATTAGTCTGTAGTTGTTGGGGTATTGCGGGTCTAGGTTTGTTTTCCTTAATAAGGGTCGTATGTTTGCCTTTTTCAGGTCTACAGGAAAAGTTCCTGTAGTTAAAGAGTTGTTGATGATTCTTCTTGCAGGTGTGGCAGCAGAAGTAGATAAAAGAATGTTCTTGAAGATGTGTGGTGGGCAAGGGTCAGAAGGGCAACTGGAAGGTCTGCTTGCTTTGACCAAATCCATAAATTCACCTTGTGATATTTGTTTGAAGGACTGTAGAGGCTGGGTTGGTTTATTCTTAGAGAGTATTTTAGGAAAAGGGTTGGTGCTGATGGTTTTCTTCTGTTTTAAATAGGAGTCCAATATGCCTGCCTTGGTTGTGTATTGAGTTGCCAGTTTGTTTGTGAAATCTTGAGTAGTGGGATGAATTCCTTCCATGCATGTAGATTTTCGAAATTCATTGAGAATTTTATAAAATTCTTTGGTTGCAGATTTAGCATTTTGAATTCTGCCTGAGTAGTACCTTTTTTTAGCCTTTTTGATTGATGATTTGTATATTATGAACATGGCGACAATCACTGCTCCGCCGGTGGTGGCGGTAACTAACGCCAACAGACTGGTAGTCCAGACAACCAAATAATGAAGCACATGAGAAACACGTAGCGGTCCATCCACACACCACCATCATTGGAGTGCCGATGATGACAGAAGAGGCCACCCACAGGCTGACGGAAAGGCCCCACCCACCCAACAAATAATGAAGCACAAGACCGCCGTCAGTTATGGGGCGGGAACCACTGAACCAAATAAAAGGAAATACTCAACGGAGGCACACACAACACGCCATAGCAGACAAGGGGGCATATTTATACTCTGTTTGCGCCGAATGTGCGTCAAAAATTTTGATGCACAATCGGCGCAAACCGTGCACCATATTTAAACTTTGACGCTCGAGCCCACGAACGCCAAAATCCCACCGTGTGCGTCATTTCCTGGATGCGGGAAACAGTCTTGCGTTAATGACATGCAAGGTAGGCGTTCGCATCCAAAAAATGATTTAAACACCCGTGCGCCTTATTTATGCTACCGTGCAAAAATGACGCACTGCCGAGAGGCGGAGGCGGAAAATGACGCACAACCCGATTTGCATCAAAAAATAACGCCTGGGTCAGGGCAGGAGTTAAAATGAGGCAAACACCTGTATTTAATGAAAACACACAGAAGCAACAGCAGAGCTCCAAAAGGAAGACATGGAGGTGCTTTTCATCCAGCATGCACGCAGACGCAGAGCACAGGACCAACAACAGCAGCTTCCACAACACCAGCAGGGACCCCAAAGGCAACGCAGAAGGCAGGAGAGGATATTCCGCACGAGGACAACCCTTATGGGACTCCGCCAACAAGACATCATTCAGAGGCACAGGCTGAACTGGCAAGCCATTCAGCAGCTGCTGCGCGACATTGAACCACAGTTGGCACCCAGCTTGCAGACACCCGCACCATTCCACCAGAAACCAAGTTGCTAGCTGTACTACACATGTTGGCAAGTGGCTCCTTTCAACCCACTGGCGCCCTGGTTGCTGGGATCCCACAGCCATCATTCTCCACCTTCCTACCCAAGGTACTGGATGCTATCATCTCACTCACACCCGCCACATCACCCTCCCCAACACACAGCAGAAGAAGCAGGAGACAAAACAGGGGTTTTACCAAACTAATGGCTTCCCACACGTCCTTGGTGCCATTGACTGCACACATGTACGCATTGTGCCACCTGCTGTAACCGAACATCTATACAGCAACAGGAAGCACACCCACTCCATCAATGTGCAGGCCTTTGTCGATCACCGGGGATTGATCACCAACATCGTGGCAAAGTATCCTGGGAGTATACGTGATTCATCTTCCGTCACTGCACCATCAATCAACACTTCCAGGATGGACGATATGGAAATGGACTACTTGTTGGTAAGTACAGAAACCTACTTATGTACACACTGCACAGCAACCCTCTAGGACACACAACACATACACCACGACATCAACATATGGACAGGAACACACTGAGGTTGTGAACCTCTAGGTATGTTTGATATCTTCACCCAATGGGAGACACATCTAGGGACAAATGACCGTTCCCAATAACAACTGATGCCACTCCACCGACACAAGGGAAAAATGTAAAACAACACAATGACAAACACATGGCCCTAACTGGCAGTACATCTGGGAAGATTAAACTTTCAATATCACATCAATAACACTCAATCCAACACCCTTCAAACCATTAGGTACTGTGTAAGGGGTGTGTAATGTTTTTTGCTGCAGGTCAAACACCATGACACACATAGCATGATGATGACTACAATGAAGGTCACGTGCAATCATTTGTCCGTACCAATATCTCACATCACTCCTGCTCTCACATTGCCCACTACCAAGACGCAAGTGGACTGTATGAAGAACACATCTTGGTGGGACAATATTGAAGGTCACATTCCTACATATACGCATTGCGACAAATGAACACACACACACAAAACAGATGTACTGCCAAACGGACCTTCTAAAACTCTAAATGAAAACCTCACGCGCGTTTTATTTTAGTTTTTTTTTCTTTCTGCAGCAGCAGTGACCGGAGCCGGGCAGGAGGAGGGGCTGCCACAGGAGGCCTTTAAATTCAAACTTTTGCGCTCCCGCTCGCGGGATGCGCGCGGGCGAAGCCCGGGCCAAGGGCGGGCCCGTCCTGTGCCCGTCTTGTGACCGGCTGAGGCCGGGCCCGGCCCCCCCTCTGAGATTCGCGGTTCAGGAGGTCCTGAGTAACTGGCACTCAAGTAAGATTTGCTAACTGAGCAGCTTTACTTAGTTATATATCTTATATCGCCATAGCTGTTTGTGCATTACTTTTATTGGATTGGGCCAAATTTTGGCGCTTTGCCCCATTATCATCTGAAAGATGATGGGTAAAAGGAAGAACACCACACTTGGGGCTGTAGGAGTACATGCTGCGCCTGTTCAATCATCAATAACTGGCTATTTATCTTCAGTTATTGGGGCCATTGAAACTGAAATTGTCCAAGTAGAAGAAAGGATTGGGGTGGCTAATAACTTGACTCAAAGAACCTCTTTAGAACCTATTTCCCATATACAGTCTGTAGACTCTTTAATTGCCCCCCATAACTGATTCGGCTCAATCGGAAGACAATTTTAATGTTCTGCACTCCTTACAGCCCTCTAACGTAGTTAACACTGATAATTTAGTTGCCACTTCCCCTCCTCCTAAAAAAAGGAAAGCTGGAGGACATCGCAAGTGTACCAAGCTGTTAAAACAAGCGTAGAAGGCCAAATAATTTATTTCTCCATCATCGGACGCCCCGGCTGATCTTTTTTCCAAGGCAAGTCTATCATCTGGTGAACTAGGCTCAGACTGTAGGAATTTAAGAGATAACCACTTGTCTAATTTGGACTCAATCCTCAAACCCCTTTTTGTGGCTTTAGAGGAGAAATTAACATTGTTAATTAATTCTAAATTTGAGCAGCTACAAGAAACTGTTTTTACATATTTGTCTCAGCAGTCTACTACAAAAACTGGTATAAATTCCACTTCTTCTATTCAGGAATTGGCGCCTTATCCTAAAGACTCACAACAAGCGAATTGCTTAACGGATCACAATCAATTCTCGGCCCACTGTATATCTACTTGTGGCTTTTATGATGATTCATTAACCGATTCTTCGCCTACTTTGACTGGTAGTATGACTGCCTTGTTGAAGTCTGATACAGCTTCCAAGCGTAGATCTTTTACAGCTACAAAGGAGGTTTTACAGCTTCCGCCAGATAGCATGCCATATGTTTTAGTCTTAGCTAACGTGCCTCCTCTTGATCGTACCCAGAAGGAAGATACTCACGCTCTAATAAGGAAATGTGCACACTGGATGAGGCGAAAACTTAGATATCAAGATGATCTAAATAATAGAATAATTATGGCAAGAAGGGTGAAGTGGGTAGGTCTGTCCAAAAAAGTATATGAAGGTGATTGCATAGTGATTAACTTTGAAAATTCTTATTTTGTTAATTACTTGCTGGCGACTCTGCCATTGTGTGCGAAAGGGGATGGTGGGATCAAAATTCACTCATTAAGCTTTTTCTATGGGCCGACCACTTTATCACTCCCTTTTACGAAGGCTTCCCACGGACTAAATATAGCTCTGCCAAAGGCACCTTTACGGAACCCCATTCTTGACCTTGAGGGCAACCAAAATCTGTCCCCCCTTGATGCAAATGATTGACAAATGGAGGGGATGGGGCTTCCAAATGATACTACACAGGAAATCGAGTTGGTGGGAAGGCATATACCTTTGGAATCGTCTATAGGGTCTGATGAGCCAGTTAGCTTGTCACAGAATATAATAGATACTGCCGTAATTAAGGAGCCTGGGATAATGTCCCAGGAAAGTACGGAACCTTTATCCTTAATTAGTTGGAATATCGGTGGGCTTCGATCCAAAGCTGAAAAACCAGAATGGTTGGAGTTTGTATCTACTTTTGATATCATCTGTCTTCAAGAAACTTAGCTTACGGCACCCTTTTACTTAGATGGCTATTATTCTGTGTCCCAGCCAGCTCTTCCATCTAGAGCGGGCAGAGCAAGTGGTGGGCTCCTGGTACTTGTGTCATTATTACTTCCAAAAATTGAGGTTTCTTTGATTTGGTCTTCTGCCTTTTTCTTGGTGGTCTTATTATCAATGACCGGGTGGAAAGATATTTTACTTTAAAAAATTTATAATAATATTCCGAGTATCGCCCTGTCAGGAAGCCTCAAAGAGCTTACAGATTTTTTAGACTCTGCTGGAAAACTCCAGGACAGGGAATTTGATATGATTTGGGTTGGAGATTTTAATGTTCATTTGTGTAATTATGAATTACCTTACTTATGTGGTGCTTCCACAGAAGGTAGAGAGTCACTTACTCACTTTATCCACCATAATTTAGGTAATGCCTTGAATACCCTCATCTATAAATTTGATCTTGTTTTTGCAAGGGATATGACAAATAGTTGGACAAGGGAAATACCCACCTATAAAGGGAGCACGAATGGTAGCATTATTGATTTTATCCTTATTTGCTCTTCACTTTCACGTTCAATTGTGGATTTTAAAATCAAATCCCACTGTGCCAGTGACCACAATCCCTTGAGCATAAAATTAGCTCTTAAACTAGGGTAATTTCAACTAGGATAGTACGTAAGGGGAAAGTGGCTTTTAATAGAAATTCTGGCCCCCGTATGAGATGGGAGAGAGTAAACCCTAACACTTTTCATGAGGACCTTATAACACAAAATAAGGTCCACATTAATACTTGTTTGTCTCTGCAATCCACTTGCGTCCATCTTATAACTGCTTTTGAGTCTTTAAGCTGTGCTATTTCTGAGGCACTGACGTGTGCCGAACATCCCAAAGGTGTAAAACCTCAACGTTGGTTTAATTCGGCCTGTACGGCTGCCCATAGAGACTTTAAAACAGCTATTAAAACTATTCCATTTAGTCGTGAATTCGTTAAACAGGCTAGGGGGCGATATAAGTCAGTCCTTGAGGAGAGGAAGAATGAAATACGCACTAGCGCATGGGAAGATCTCATGGCAGCCACGGAATTGAGGGATCCCTCTCAATTTTGGAAGGTGGTTAATCACCCATATTTCTCAGGACAGGCAAATAGGGAGGATGACTGTCTGATACCAGAGGGGGTCTGGGTAGAACACTTTTCATCTGTATTTCAGTCCGCAAATAACCCTAATTATGGTGTGGAGGTATGTGGCCTCTTACGTCTGGCTACTTCCATTCCAATTAAGAGTGGAATTTTACTTGAGACATATGAGATCACCACAGCAATAAATAAAATGAAATTAAGGAAAGCCCCTGGCCCCGATGGGGTTCCAGTGGACTTATTTAAATCTTTACCTGGTTTGTGGGTTCCACTAATCACAAATGTTTTGAATTGTGCTATTCAAAGTTCTATCCCTTCCTCATGGCTAACGGCAATAATTGTTCCGATATTTAAAAAGGGTAATAGGCTTGACCCCTTTTGCTATAGACCCATTTCTCTCATTGACTCCAAGGCAAAGATTCTGGGGAGCGTCATTTTGAACCGGCTTGAGGAGTGGGTGGCAAGGACAAACATTCTATCGCCAATTCAATATGGGTTTAGGCCTGGATTAGGCACAGTGGATCAGGCCCTAAACTTACACCTTATCCTTAGCAAATATGTTACTGCAAAAAGGAAATCTATCCAATGAGCCTTTATAGATCTGTCCAGTGCATTTGATATGGTGAACAGAGTAAAATTGTGGGAAATAATGGACACAATGGGGGTTGAGCAAGATTTGTTGGATCTGATTAAACGTTTATACTCTGACCTTACTATCATAATTCAGTTTGGACAACACGGCGAAAGATCCCATCCCCTTGCATCCAATCGGGGTGTTAGACAGGGCTGCACTTTGGCACCTTTTTTATTTCTGTTGTACATAAATGGCTTGTATAGCTATTTAGCTCAAAATGGTAAGGATTTCCCAAGGATGAGTTTTAGACAATTGCCGATTTTATTGTATGCTGACGACGCCGTTTTAATTGCCCGCACGGCCAATGGTCTACAGACCCTTTTGGATCTTTTTTTAAAGCACACACAAGAGCTTGATTTGAAAGTTAATTTTAAAAAGTCACATGTTATGATTTGTGGTCCCAAAAACACATGCACCAAATGTTTTATAATGGGGGGAACACCTTAACAAAGGTAAAAGACTTTTGCTATTTAGGTTTGCACCTAAGTTCCACTCTGTCATGGAAATTCCATTTGAATTTTAAGCTCCAACAAATGGAAAGAAATGTTGAAGCAATCTTTCGCTTTGCCCGTAGAGTAGGGCATAGACCGGTTCACCAGATCATCACGCTCTATAAATCCAAATGTGTTTCGGCGGCGATTTATGGGGGTGGCCTTTGGGGATATACCAGTTCAAGTAATTACAACGGGCTGAGAATAAATTTATCCACCGGCTATTTATGGTACCCAAGAACGTAGCGAATATTATATGCCATGAGGAGTTGGGAATCCGCTACATTACAGATTTGATAGATATTGCCCGCCTTCTGTTATGGATAAAAGTATGGTCAAATCTGGCAGTTACTTTAACACATGATTGTGTAAAAGACTGTATTTTGTTAGCAAACCCCAACAAAATTCCATGGTTACATTTTGTTCATAACTGTTTTCGAAATTTGGACTTGGAGTTTATGTATTTCAAACCAGAGCTCTTGCCCGCCAATGCGAAAGAAATTGTTAAATTCCGATATAAAGAGTACGTTCCGAATCTTAGATATCAAGTGGCAGAGAAATTGAGTTCTTTTGATTTATATGTACAAATATCATCATCGAATTCGATAGAACCTTATTTTGTTTGGTTTCCGATCACTTCCCTATATTCTTTACTTGTACTTTTTAGATTTAACATGATTCATTTTAGAGTGGCGTTTCCGACAAAATGCGTGTGGGAAAAAACATTACCGCCATGCCCTTGTGACAATTTTTCGAAACAAAGTACTTGTCACTTTATTTTACTTTGTACACTCTACTCACCTCCTAGGGAACCCTTTTTATTACCTATTTTGCGTAATTTGCACACCCTTTCTTATAAAGAAGGATTGATTGGCATTTAAAGCCTTTCATCCAAACAAATGTGCAGCTCTATTTTAAGTTTTATCAAATCCGCTATCACCATTAGGAATCGATATGAATTAGCAACGTGAGTATTTATTAAGGGAATTCAAATACTGTTTTACTGTTGTATTCGATTTTATAAGTATTTATTATTATATATTGATTTAGTAGGCTTAAGTGGTATGCTTAGATTTTATAGACTTGCAGATCGAAGAGTCTTGCCTTTGAATTATGCAATAAGTACTGTATTTTTATGTATGTATGTGTACTTTTATGGCAATACGCTGAATAAAGTTATTTTGACTGACTGACTGACTGACAACCTCACAACCAAGTTAGCCATCGGAACCTGAACATGTTCAGTAGTATAGGAACACGTAACAACCTGAGTCAACTTGGCAATGGCAGAGAAATAGGTCTGCAGTGAACTTGTCACACATGTGAAATTAGTTCATAGTCAATTGTTAACACGTCAGTGCTCACAATGTACGGAGATGTTTTGCACATTGTCACCTTCCAAAATCTAAGGGTCTCACTGATGCTTAAATTAATTTACTGTATATGTCAAATTGGATGAGATGTCCAGGGTACATAGATGCAACCGTGTTACCACCACTGTCGAATTGATTCTGTGTATGGAACTATCATCTCACCCCCAGTTAAGACACAGGGACACCTGTTTCACAAGACACAATGCAAGGGAGTACACACTGCACTGCAACTCTCCAAAAATACTGGTGACATCCGGTCAACAGCCAAACACCCGTTCAGATAAGGAAACAACCCAATGCTGATGGTACATCCTAGAAGCCTTGGAATCCACACAATAACACAAACACCAATGAGTCACAGACAACACAAGAGAACTACTGCCATGCAAGGTGATATTTATGGGGCAAGCTACATCCACATGTTCTCACTCATTTTCACTTTCAGCTGATAAGGGATATGGGATCCACCCATGGATTATGACCCCATTTGCCAACCCAAGCACTGCAGCAGAGCCTGTCTATAATGAGGCACATAGGAGGACATGCACCATAGTCGAGAGGACCTTTGGCGTCCTGAAGTCAAGATTCAGGTGCCTCAACATCACCGGAGGCAGCCTCCTATACTCACCAGAAATGGTGTGCAAAATAATTTTGACCTGTGCCATCCTGCACAACATATGTGTAAGAAGGAACATTCCCCTATATGAACCTGACCCACAAATGCCTGAAGAGGAGGAAGAGGAGGATGCTGGCCATCAACATGAGGGGGACCTTCCAAACACAGCTGCAGGATGGCGTCGGAGACAACATATTGTCCAAAATTTCTTTCAGCCCTACTCACCCATCACCACTGTCTTACCATATGTAAATAAACACCTATACTAATCACCATATCATGGTCTGCTTAATCATTTTTGCATAACATTATCTCTAACTATCAGCTTCAGAGTGTAGCCTCATCGAGCAGTGATGAAATACCGATTAGGACACAGAACATTGCTAAACTAGTTAGGTGCGTATGAATGTACAGCCATATTCACTCACACTGTAAATGACATGTATCCTGTACATGTCACATTTGAAGGGCAATAGCAGAGGACCACACCTATTTCACACATACATGTTGGCAACATGGTTCATTGCAGCATATGGCGCAAACTAAGACACCATCAGTCAATAATGGAAAAAAATGCATCATACATGAGGCAGTGGATGTGCTATTGCATTAGTAACAGGAATGTATGACCAGACCCTTGACAGCATTAACTGTTACATCACCTATCTTTGGAAGGACTATGTGTGACTAGATTTCCATATACGCAGCAAAGTCCTAGCACAAGTGCCCCAGGTATGACTAGCATTGCTCAGATGACATCCCCTGCACATGGCAGCCCATGTCCTAAGTCCTGACACACACATGTTCCCGGTCTCACCCCACCCTTTGTCAGAGGTTCCTGGAATGGTATTATGTGTCCCCAGATAATCCCTCCTCTACACACTCCCAGAATCACAATCCAGTGTGCTACCCTCTTTAGTATGGTATGCCACAGTCATTGTACTTCCGTCTGCATGGACGTCAGGTTAAATAATGCACTGGCTTGCAGTCTCTAAACCCTGTTCTCACCTGTACATTGCTTCCCATGTGAAAGGTACTGTTGGCCATTTGAACTTGAATCTCACCTACAGGACTTGTGAGAGACTGATGCTGCACACACCTGTGAGCACCTCCATGGACACCAGCCATTTGAACATGCACTGCCCTTGCAGCTGCTTGGAACAGCATAGAAGCTGCCATTTCATCCATAACACTGTTATACCTTCCAGTATAAATCAGCTGTGTAACACAGCCCTTGGGTTAATGTGTTACTTTCCAACACACAGGACAAACACACTTTTCCATTTCCACTGTCTTGTTCCTCCTTTGACCACTCTCAGTCTGACCACTGTGTATTTACCTTGTGAAATGTTTGGAATCTGATTGACCCTGCATCCTGTGTGCCTGACTGGCTCCTGTCTTAGCATTAGCCTAAAGGTTCCTTGGACCTACATTTGTAGCATAGTTGCTTTCCCAACCCTCATAATCCTCCTGGGGTACTGTCAGGTGGGTCTACAATGCATACTCAAATACATTGTATGGCAGAATCAGTTTATTTATTGCACCATGGGGGGGAACTTGTCTCCAAATAGCCGAATCATGGCCTATCCCTTGTCTGGGTCTCATGTATGCATGAGTGACAAATTGTGACAGTGTACCATGGCTGTATGCATGGATTGGGTGTGGTGCCTCCAGCACAACAAACGTCAGATATTGTGCATGAAATGTCTACACATGTTAGGACCCTGACAGTCCACATGCTGATTCACATTGCTCCTAACATATTGATGGGGCTTGTGTGGTGAATAGCTGTGAGAGTAATCAGCACAGAGGCACTGATGTTCCCAGATGCTGTGGGAATTTTAAAGGCCAACCTGTGTACAAATGTTGTCAGGAAACCTGCCAGTATAAGATTCCAGAGACATTAACTTTTTCAGCAAACCAAGGTTGTCCTGTTGAAAGTCTCATAACACGTCTGCGGTGACAGGGTTGGACCATCCCCATGTGTGTTCTCAAATCCCCATTGGCTTTCCTTCTATTGATCTGGGAAGGATACTTTGTAAATACAGGAAATAGCTCCACAGACTCATGACTAGACCTGCACGTAACTGTGACAACATAGACCCCAATAATTATACAGGCTAAACATTGGCCCACACACATGAACCAGACACCTCTGTGCATTTTACCACTGGAAATATGTGAACACGTGCTGCTTGGTCTGCTGGTCCTCCACTGCCACAGGAGAGACATGGCTCATTTATATGACTCCAACTGTGGCGTAACATTACAATTGTGTATTATAGAAGTGACTACGTGTCACAAACACGGTACCCACATTGTATGATCCCATGCCTGACTCATGGTGGGTTAACAAACAAGTGCCTAGGAAGTAGTATCCAACATTCCAGGACATGTGATGGCTAAGTTTTGGAACATTGACATGAACAACCGTCTGCTATCTATCCAGTGCATGCTTTGTCATTGGTGGTGTTTATGTTCCAAAAAAGCTAGGAAGTGCACACAGCAGTTCTTGCTATTTGTATGACAAACACATGTCCTCTCATTTCCACACTGACTTGCATCTGAAGGTTGGACACATTGACTCCACATGCATTCCAGCAGATTAGCAAAAATGCATCTTGTGATGTTCACACAGTGGGTCAACAACAATAGTAGTTGCCAATTCACACACATTGACCCATAGGCTTTGAGTTATTGTAGTGAGTTGCGCCACCTTGCTATCCTCTTGACGCAAAACATGCCCAAACTGGGTAATACATAATTGTATCCCACACTTTTGGCCATGTATTGCGTCAGTGATGCGTGAAAATCCAGTACACTAAGTAGAGGATCATGGTCCGCAGTAGTATGGTCTGTCACATGTGCCCATACACCGTGATGCCCAATGTGGGTGCAATCAGCCTATCTCTGTTTTTTCACAACTGTCATATCCCATTCAAAATGAGAAATGACCCAAACCCTGTTAATGACAGAAATTTTGACGCATTTGCGTCAAAAAAAGACGCACATGCGTCTAAAAATGACGCATATGTGTCGAAATATGACGCACAATGCCCTGAAACATCCAGTGGTCCTCAGCGGTAATTCCCACACTGTCCCCCCGGAAATTGGTTAAGTATAACACACATTTAACAATATGGATGCAGGGTTTTTTCTTATGTGCATCAAAACAAATGAGGCACAGACTGTAAGCGGAATTATATTTTGACGCATAACAATAAAAACACATCACATTTGAGGCAGGAAGTGATGTAATAGGATATACTATTTACAGAATTGGTACAGTGGGCATACTTTCACTTTCACTTTGCAGTCTGTGATATTTCCTGACTGTGTGGCTGTGTATAGACCTGTCTCTGTGTATTTTGTAATTTTGTCTCCAGTGTGGTCTTTAAATTGTCTTTTTGTGTATAATAACTGTCTGTGGTATCCTGTCTGAGTGTTTTTATGGTCAGTTGTGTTGTCAACATTTGTCTTTGTTGTGTTGGGAGTCTGTTGTGGGTAGTGGTAGTTTGGGTATAGTTGGGCTGTGTTTGTAGTTTTTTTTTGCATTTCCCTGTCCTGCTTTCCCTCTATTCTCCTTTGTTCACCTTTATCCCCTCTTTATTTTTGGTACTATAATGTTGGGTAGGCCTCGTCTTGGCAGGATGGGAGAGGAGGAGCTGGGTGGGTTTATTTGGCTGGTGTGCCATTTCCTACCGCTGATGATAGAGGCAGGTGGTCGTGTGATAGAAGGCTATCACACAGAGGCAAGGAGGCTCCGGTGGGCAAAGGTGTTGTACCATCTGCAGAGAATATACAACACACCGTGAAATGACCACCAGCTGAAGCACCGCTGGGCTGACCTTGTTGCCAGGGAGCAAGATCTGCTGGACCATATGGGGATTGTAATTGGTGGCCCTGTTGGTGAGTACAAATCAGAGTAATGTGCACGTTTAAATGCTCTGTAGTGACAAAAGCTGAATAGTTCATATTCTGCCGGCAATGTTTTTGAACATGTGCAATGCTAGTGAAACATACAGGGCCATATTTCTACTTTGTTAGCAGCGCAATTGTGACCTGTTTTGAAGCAAGAGTGGCCAATCTTACAAAATACAATTGTATTTTGTAAGTTTGCGCCGCCTTTGTGTAAAACAGCAACACAAATGCGGTGGAAATTATGGATAGGTATGAGCCACAGTTGCCTGTGAGGTATACAACTTTCCTACACATTACCGTCATTTGTTAACACAACAGATAGACTAACTTTCTAAACACAACATGAGCCTGAAAATTAGTGATGGCTTCACGTCATTTGATGATGGCAATGTGGCTCAAACATATGTTTCAGGTGTGGTCGGTGAGTATATCAGGAAACATATCTTGGAAATCCAGATTTTTTTTCTCGTAAATATTGTGTCCCTCAATTGTTTTCGGATACATGTCTGAACTGGATTCTGACACATACGTAACACGTAATAGCTTACCTCAGGTAACATCTTAGACTGATATTTTGAGTTTGTAGTGCCACTTTTCAATTGGGATGGATGGCAAAAGGTATGCACACGGGTTCATATCTCTATGGTTGGTGCAACTCACCATAGCTGTGGCACATAAAATGAAGAAAATGATACAAATTGAGGGCTGACAACTGTCCATGGCCCTCTGTACATTGTACCTGTGTGTCTAAAATTGGTCTTAGTCACAATGTCTGGGTGACTGGTATTGCAGTCCAAATGGAAAGTGGCTTTGGATGTCTCTCATGGATACACATGATGAGAGGAATACACTCCATGATTTTGTCTGCTCACCAATGAAGGAGCATGTTTGCCAACACATGATAGTTAGGGCCACTGCATGTGTGCGGATATGTGTGTATCACTCACTGGAGTCCCCTGGTCTGTCCATGTTTGCAGTGGTGTGTAGGAGGCAGTATCATCATGTATGAGAGGCTTTACTTTCTGAGTTAATATTATACATAGGCGGTCCTTACAACATTGGCGGTAAAAGGCGCTTACCACCGTGCAGAAGACCGCCAACACACCACCGCGGAATTCCACCACAGCTGTTATGACCCACATCTCGGTATCCGCCAAAAGTCAGACACCCACACAAGTCCGTCACACCAAAGGTCAGTGATAAACTGGTGAAAACAAAACCTCCACCGTCACGGCAACAGAGAGAGACACCACCAGCAAGAACAACAGCATACACAGGCACACAACACCATCACCCACAAAACTTCCACGCACCTCACACAACACACCACTACATATTACCACACTTATCACCACACACTCCACCCCACACATCACCTACACCACCCCATGGCACGGCAAAGACACCCCAGGTTCTCGGAGGAGGAGCTCAGGGTCATGGTGGAGGAAATCGTCCGGGTAGAGCCACAGCTATTCGGATCACAGGTGCAGGACACCTCCATAGCTAGGAAGATGGAGCTATGGCGAAGAATAGTGGACAGGGTCAACGTAGTGGGACAACACCCAAGAAATCGGGAGGACATCAGGAAGAGGTG
Source organism: Pleurodeles waltl (assembly GCF_031143425.1). NCBI lineage: Eukaryota > Metazoa > Chordata > Amphibia > Caudata > Salamandridae > Pleurodeles > Pleurodeles waltl. Next base: position 916,032,735 of record NC_090448.1, on the reverse strand, counting down.
GAACGACCTACGGGGGAAGGTGCGTTCCGTGGTCTCAAGACACCACCTGGCGGTTCAGCAGACTGGCGGCGGACCCCCACCTCCTCCCCCACAACTAACAACATGGGAGGAGCAGGTCTTGCCCATTCTGCATCCTGAGGGCCTCGCAGGAGTAGGTGGAGGAATGGACTCTGGTAAGACAAAGCTTTACTATTACATCCCCCATCCTACCTGCATGCTATCACATATCCTCACCCCCAGCACCCCAACTCCTCACATATGTCCCAACATCACAAATCACACATCCCAACACCAAGCCCTGAATGCAACAACAAAGCATGGACACCCATCACCAAAGCATGCCCACTGCACATACCCATACACCCCCCTAAACCATCATCACACAAGCTCCCACACAGGAATGCTAGCACTGGGGTACACTGTCACCCACCCATTGCACACCATTACACACACAGATTTAATAAACATCCTTTTATACCCCTGCAGGACCCCTACCCAACGTCACCGGACAGGAGGGTCCACACATGTCCACACCACCAACAGAAGAGGCCCACAGTGATGACAGCACCTCTGTCCAACTGGATCTAGATGACCAGCCCGGACCATCGGGGACCTCTGGACAGTCGGTTCCCCTCACACAGGCACCGGCCACCACAGACCTTCCCCCCTCTGGAAACACCAGCACAGCACCCACCCAGCGGGCCCATACCTCCGTCCCCAGGACACGTCAATCAGCTGTGTGTCCACCACTACAGGGAACTCAGGCTAACCCACTACCCCAACAACAACAGGGACCTGGGGGCAGTGGTAGTGGGCACACGGTCCAGGGGACAGAGGCCCAGGAACACAGGGAAACTGGGAGGACTGCTGTGCGACAGGGGGCAGACAGGCCAAGGGAACCCACTCTCCATGAGGCCCTCTCCTCCATCATGGGAGCCTACCACCACTCCCAGGAGACGATGGCAACGGTACTGGCCAAGTTTCAGGAGACCCAGCGCATGCAGGAGGAACAGTATATGGGCTTCAGGGAGGAACTCAGAACCATCAGCTCCACCCTGGGCACCATCGTAGGGGTGCTGAAGGAACTACTCAACACCAGGAGGGACACTGTGGCACTACAAGGGGCCCCTGACACTAGCATGGACGATGAACTGCCCACCACCTCCGCTGGCGCTAGTGGACAGGACGCCCCGCCACAGGACCACCACACCAGCACCCCACCCCCTGCAGAGGGAGAACCACCCCGCAAATGGTCCCTGAGATCCAAGACAAAGACAGAGCATGATGCCAAGACTCCCACCAAGAAATGAGACCATCCTGATTGTCATCCTACTGTCCCACATTGTCACCCTGTCCGTAATTAAACTGCCCCAGCTCCACTTCCTATGCCCATATGGGCAATGCACCTGTGAGACTAATAGACTGGACTCTGCCATGGACACTCCTCCGCCATCACCCCTCACCATTTCACTACCCCCTCCAATATTGAGCATTTAAATAAACACACCTAAAGCACAAAATTATCTGGAGTCTGTCTGTGATTTTGAAATAGTGTATTAGCAATTACAGTGACAAAATGTTTTTTAAATAGTAATGTCAACATACCTATGTCACACAGCTCTAGTCCATGAGGAATCTAAGCAGATGTCACACAGTGGGGCCCACATCTGTGAAATCGTAAGGGAAAGTGACAACTCAGTGACCATACACTGGGTGAAAACGACAGACAGGAGAGAGGTAGTAGTGTCAAAGTACATGTAGTAGGCAGGTTTGTATTCCTACCTGTGTCTCACTGGAAATATTGCAGGATCACTGAGTCCCTGTTGTGCATGTCTTCTTCCTCTGCTTCCTCCTCATCACTGTACACAGGCTCCACAGCTGCAACAACACCGCCATCTGGGCCATCCTCCTGCAGAAAAGGCACCTGGCGTCGCAAAGCCAAGTTGTGAAGCATACAGCAGGCCACAATGATCTGGCACACCTTCTTTGGTGAGTAGAATAGGGATCCATCTGTCATATGGAGGCACCTGAACCTGGCCTTCAGGAGGCCGAAGGTCTGCTCAATCACCCTCCTAGTTCGCCCATGTGCCTCATTGTAGCGTTCCTCTGCCCTTGTCCTGGGATTCCTCACTGGGGTCAGTAGCCATGACAGGTTGGGGTAACCAGAGTCACCTGCAAATGGCGAGGGACAACTGTTAGACACACACTAACCTGGAGGGATAACCCCAGACCCAGACAACCATTCCCACTGACTTGCTTCCAGGTGCTCACCTAATAGCCACACACGGTGACTCTGGAGTTGACCCATCACATAAGGGATGCTGCTATTCCGCAGGATGTAGGCGTCATGCACTGAGCCAGGGAACATGGCATTCACATGGGCGATGCACTGGTCTGCCAAACATACCATCTGTACATTCATACAATGATAACTCTTCCTGTTTCTGTACACCTGTTCACTCCTGTGGGGGGGGGACCAAAGCCACATGGGTCCCATCAATGGCACCTATAATGTTGGGGATATGACCCTGGGCATAGAAATCACCTTTCACTGTAGGCAAATCCGCCACCTGAGGGAAATCGATGTAGCTCCGCATGTCTTTCAGAAGGGCAGACAACACTCTGGACAATACGTTGGAAAACATAGGCTGGGACATCCCTGATGCCATGGCCACAGTTGTTTGAAAAGACCCACTTGCAAGGAAATGGAGCACTGACAGCACCTGCACTTGAGGGGGGATTCCTGTGGGATGGCGGATTGCTGACATCAGGTCTGGCTCCAACTGGGTACACAGTTCCTGGATTGTGGCACGGTCAAGCCTGTAGGTGATTATCAAATGTCACTCCTTCATTGTCGACAGGTCCACCAACGGTCGGTACACCGGAGGATGCCGCCATCTCCTCACATGTCCTAGCGGACTGTGCCTATGAAGGACAACAGCGAGCACAGAGTCAAACAACTCAGAGGTACGTACCCACAGTTTACCCAGAACACTAATCATACATAAAAGGTGGCCTGTATGTGTGTTGAGTCTAGGCCTAGGTATGTGTGACGCAGTTGAAAATAAAGCCATGTGGGCCCCTGAAATGGCGGCTGCCTGACCTCTAAAGTGGGACAATGGGATGTGAGGTAACTGCGCTGACCTTGTACACCGTCGCGGCAGGCTGTCGAAGACCGCCGCGCAATGCTGCATTGGTTAACATTGAACCCTATGGGTCCCAGGAGCCAATGACGATGTACACCGGCGGTGACGGTACGCACCGCCGCGGACGTGACCGCCATTTTCTATCTGTTCAATCACTCAATACCTGATCTTCGACAGGAGAGGACCGACACTGCAAGTGCTGCTGTGACCTCGGTCTGGAAGAGACAATGGCTCGTGCGTCTGGGGAAAGGGCTCCTGCCTTCACATCGGAGAAGTTGGAGAAGCTCGTGGATGGGGTCCTCCCCCAGTACACGCTACTCTACAGTCCTCCAGACAAACAGGTAAGTACACAGGGAGCATGTTGTATGGGCTAAGCCTGTGTGGAGAGGGCTGGATGTAAGAAGGAAGAGGGCAGAGTGCTGCATGCATGAAAGACGGTGAATGCATGTGCCACATGGCAAGGGTAGGGATGGGGGCCAATCACTTTGACGGTGCAGTTGGTAATGACTTCTCTTCTTCCCCTGTACATTTCATGTAGGTCAACGCCCACCAGAAGAAAGATATTTGGCGTGCCATCGCCAAGGACGTCCGGACCCTGGGGGTCTACCACAGACGGAGCACCCACTGCCGGAAAAGATGGGAGGACATTCGCCGCTGGAGCAAGAAGACGGCGGAGGCTCAGCTGGGGATGGCCTCCCAACATAGGAGGGGTGCCCGTCGCACCATGACCCCCCTGATTTTCAGGATCCTGGTGGTGACCTACCCGGAGTTGGATGGGCGCTTGAGGGCATCACAGCAGACACAAGGGGGTGAGTACACTCTTATTCTGCTGACTTTGCGCGCAGTGGAGTTGTCTGGGTGGGGGAGGAGGGCTGTGGGTTTCCCTAGGCCAGGGCGAATTCCATAGGCAAGGCCCCTCCATAAGGCAGGCCATGTGGCACCCCAGCCCACCTCTGTAGAGTGCCAAGTACAGCTATTCATGCCCATGTGTCATCTATGTGTGCAGATGTCGTCCATAGCCTTGTAGGCCATTTCCCAGGAATTGAACAGTGGAGCTCAAGAGCGCAGCATTGTGCAGGGGGCTTCTGTGTCTGTCGTGTCCGCCAACGGTAGCGGTAATCCATGCACTCAACATGTCTTTTTTCTGTCGTCCCCCCCCTTTTTGTGGTCTCCCTGTTCTTGTGTGCATTAGCATCATCAGACGGAGGAACAGTGGCACCGGAGCAGGAGGGAGCGGCATTCCACATGCCCCTGGAGGGCGAGACTACGGACTCGGAATTCACCAGTGGGACAGAGGGCGAGGGGAGCTCCACGGTGGGGACAGGAGCTGACACCAGCGACACGGACTCGTCCTCTGATGGGAGCTCCCTTGTGGTGGCGGCAACATCTGTGCCCCCGCATCTACAGGTACAGCCCCCACCCCCCATGCCAGCACCGCCCTCCCAGCAGCCCCTCAGCCTTTGCCCCGTGCCCACTCACCCAGGAGGGTGGGCATCACCTTCGCCCCAGGCACCTCAGGCCCTGCCCCAGTCACCCCTGCTGCCCTCAGTGAGGAGGCCATTGACCTCCTCAGGTCCCTCACTGTTGGGCAGTCTACCATTTTGAATGCCATCCAGGGTGTAGAAAGGCAGTTGCAACAAACTAATGCATTCCTGAGGGCATACATTCTGGTCAGGCGGCCCTTCACCGAGCTTTTCAAACTCTGGCCTCAGCACTGATGGCAGCCATTGTCCCTGTCTCTAGCCTCCCCCCTCCACCTTCCTCCACCCAGACCCAATCCCCTGTACCTCTGCCTATCCCAAGCACACCATCAGACCAGCCTGCACACACCTCAACACACAAGGGAAGCTCAGGCAAACATAAGCACCACACATCCCACAGGCACTCACGCAAGCTACACACACATGCAGACACACCAACATCCACTGCCTCCACTGTGTCCCCCTCCTCGTCATCTCCCTCCTCCCTCCCAGTCTCGTCTACACTCACACCTGCATGCACTTCCTCTACAGCCACTATGTCCCTCACCAACACACCCACCAGCACACCCCGCTCACGTTCAGTCACCACCCCCACTACCATTCACACGTCCCCTGTGTCCTCTCCCAGTGTGTCTGTGACGCCTCCTCCCAAGATACACAAATGCAGGCACACACCCACCCAACAGCCATCCACCTCACGACAGCCTCCAGCGCATGCACCTTCACCCAAAGTCACCAAAGGTACACCTCCTACTACCACCACCTCTTCCTCCACTCCCAAACCCCCTCCAGCTACCCGTCCCAGTGTTTCCAAAAAACGTTTCCTGTCCACCCTTGACCTTTTTCCCACACCTCCCCCACCCCGTCCATCTCATAGGTCCCAAAGTAGCACCTCAGCCAAAACATCTCCGGGACCAGTGGTGCCTGTAGTCACCGGTATGTGGAGTGCACCGGCCACCAGGACAGCCAGTGTGGCACGGAGCCACATTACAGACAGTCCCCCACCTGTGAAGCATCAGAAGTTGGCCAGTGCCCGGCGGGAGAGGGGGAAGACTCCAGCCACCAAAGCCGCTCCCAGGGGTCCCGGTGGGAGTGTGGAGTCAGCTGTGACACCTTCCAAGGTGGGGAAGGGCCACAAGAAAGTCTGGGAAGAGCTGCACGGCGGAGAAGACCGCCATCATCCCCGCTGCCCAGGAGGCCACCGCCAGCCCCAGCCCAGCTGCCCAGGAGGTCACCGCCAGCCCCAGCCCAGCTACCCAGGAGGCCACCGCCAGCCCCAGCCCAGCTGCCCAGGAGGCCACCGCCAGCCCCAGCACAGCTTCCCAGGAGGCCACTGCCAGCACCAGCCCCCTGGGCCATGAAGGACCGCCAGCACAAGCCCCGCTGGGCCATGAAGGACCGCCAGCACCAGCCCCGCTAGGCCATGAAGGACCGCCAGCAAAAGCCCCGCTGGGCCATGAAGGACCACCAGCAAAAGCCCAGCTGGGCCATGAAGGACCACCAGCAAAAGCCCCGTTGGGCCATGAAGGACCGCCAGCACCAGCCCCACCGGGCCATGAAGGACCGCCAGCAAGAGCCCCGCTGGACCATGAAGGACCGCCAGCACAAGCCCCGCTGAACAGGGCACCACCAACTCAAGCCCCGCTGAACAGGGCACCGCCAATTCAAGCACCGCTGAACAGGGCAGAGCCAACTCAAGCACCGCAGAACAGGGCACCGCCAACTCAAGCCCCCTGAACAGGGCACCGCCAAGTCAAGCACCGCTGAACAGGGCACCGCTAACTCAAGCACCACTGAACAGGGCACCACCAACTCAAGCACCGCTGAACAGGGCACCGCCAACTCAAGCACCGCTGAACAGGGCACCGCCAACTCAAGCACCGCTGAACAGGGCACCGCCAACTCAAGCACCGCTAGCCCATGAGCGGCAGGGGCACTGACGCAACTGGGTCCGACACAGGGTGAGTGATGCACTCTGGGCACCAGTCCCCCTCCAGAACCAGTGGAGAGATCCATCCACCACCTCTGTCCTTCACAGGATAAAGCACTCTGGGCACCAGTCCCCCTCCAGAACCAGTGGAGAGATCCATCCACTACCTCTGTCCTTCACAGGATGAAGCACTCTGGGCACCAGTCCCCTCCAGAACCATTGGAGAGATCCATCCACTACCTCTGTCTTCACAGGATGAAGCACTCTGGGCAACAGTCCCCCTCCAGAACCAGTGGAGAGATCCATCCACTACCTCTGTCCTAAACAGGATGAAGCACCCTGGGCACCAGTCCCCCTCCAGAACCAGTGGAGAGATCCATCCACTACCTCTGTCCTTCACAGGATAAAGCACTCTGGGCACCAGTCCCCCTCCAGAACCAGTGGAGACATCCATCCACTACCTCTGTCTTCACAGGATGAAGCACTCTGGGCAACAGTCCCCCTCCAGAACCAGTGGAGAGATCCATCCACTACCTCTGTCCTAAACAGGATGAAGCACCCTGGGCACCATGCCCCCTCCAGAACCAGTGGAGGCTGTTATCCACTTGTGTGACTGTGGCTTTGCACTCCCCAGGATTGAACAGTGGGCAAACCACCCACTGTAGAGACTTGAGAGACTGTGGCTTTGCACTCCCCAGGATTGAACAGTGGGCAACCCACCCACTGTAGAGACTTGAGAGACTGTGGCTTTGCACTCCCCAGGATTGAACAGTGGGCAAACCACCCACTGTAGAGACTTGAGAGACTGTGGCTTTGCACTCCCCAGGATTGAACAGTGGGCAACTCACCCACTGTAGAGACTTGAGAGACTGTGGCTTTGCACTCCCCAGGATTGAACAGTGGGCAACCCACCCACTTGTGAGACTGAGGTGCCCCCCCTTTCCCTCCCCCTGAGGTGCCTGTTTTCTGGCTGTCCGATGCCCCTGCAGTGTTCTCTCCGTCATGGTCGGGGATCTTGTGTGGGCCTCGCCCGTACCGTGTGGTCCCAGTGTTACCCGGACTTTCTTTGTGCAGTACCTGGACTACTATGCCTGGTATATATTTTGTACATGGTGTATATATATATATATATATATATATATATATATTTCTGCCTACTTGTTTGTAATATATTCCAATGGTTACACTCATTTTCTTTGGTCTTTGCATTCTTCCGGGGGGGTTTGGGGGGTGTAACTGTGATGTGTTGATATGCATTAGTGTGTGTGTTGTAGTGGGTGAGGGTGGGGGTGAGAGTGGGGGTGTTGCGTGTGTGTGTTCCTGTTTTTTGCCTCCCCCTCCCCTCTGTCGTAGGTGCAGTACTCACCGTGGTCTTCGCCGCTGGCGTTCGTGCTCCTGGTAGAGGAGCAGGAAGACTATCGCAGGTAGGATTTGGAGTTCCGGTTCCATGGTGTCCTCATTCCTCGTGGAGTGTGTAGAGGTGAGCGTTTTCCCTTCGAAATTCCTGTTTCCAACGTGATTTTATCCACAGTGAATCCGCCCCGGAAAAGGTGGCGGATTGGCCTGTCATAATAGTGTGGGCGGTACATTGTCTCCCGCCTGTCTGTTGGCGGTGTCCGCCGCGCTGTTTGTTTGTACCACCGTGGCGGTCAGAGTGTTAAAGTGGCTGTCTTTGTTGGCAGTTTCCGCCACGGTCGTAATTGCAATTTTTTTACCGCCGGCCTGTTGGCGGTCTCACCGCTGCTTTAACACCATCCGCCAGGGTTGCAATGACCACTATAGTGTTTGTATTTTGAAGTGTTGTACAGTGCACAGATATTGAGCACATTTCTCCCTTCCATGCCTTACAGGTGGACCTGCACCCTACACTATTGGAGAGGTGGCTCGATTTGCGGACCCAGACATCTCCAGTAAGTGTTGATATTTCTGTTCTGTGTTGTGTTTGCTGATGATATGTGATTGACTCCCGTGTGTTGGACACATAGCAAGGTGTGATGCGCTGGTCAATCATCTGTTTTGTTCCTTGAGTGGCGTATCATTATATCACCATCTTTGAGTTGGCCAATCCTTATCCTATTGGCATATTTTGTGATCCTAGGTCAGTCCTGGAGGCACGGCAATGTGAAAAGGGATGAGTTATGTGGATAAAAGTTGAAATCAGGAAATGTAGCAGTGTACCATTTTAGTTAATTAGTCAGAAAGTCAGACCCTGATTTTCACATAATAGAGATGCCAAAGTCTTGCCCACAGACTTCAGCTTCCATAATCACTAATGAACATGTTGGACTGTATGTTTAACTTCTTAGCAGCATGTAACTCCACATGTTGTGCTACAAGTATGAGGCACTTGAGTACAATGGCCTAGGTGTGCATGCAGTTCATGGCCAGAAGTGTGCTTGCATCTATCTGTTTGTTGTAAGTCATGGCTTACTGGTAGGGAATGATGTAGACAATGGTCTGCATTTCCAAAGATAAGTGTTGATGGGATTGTCCAAGGTTTGGGTGTATCCTATTTCGACTTCCTCCTTACCTGTGGTGTGTTGGCCAAACCCATGTACAGCTTTCCAAAGCTTCCTGGGTGTCCTTGTTGTTAGAAATGATTAGTTGCTTGTCCACCCCCCCCCCCAGACACAGGCGTAGGGTTGTGAATAGTGTACCTAGGACTGATGATCCAAGTTTGGTACACAGACATGTAAATCAGTAATTCACTTGTCCAAACCTAAGATACCCACTCATGATTGGCACATGCATTCTATATTGGCAAGTCCATTTAAAACTCGCAGATCTTGTGGCCCTAGATTGCCATCCAGAACATAGAAATGTGTTGGCCTGTCAGTGGTGGGGGATATGCAGCATGATTTGTAGCTGACAACTGGCAGAACTATGATGCCAAAGTCATTCCAGTTGTTACCCATCTTGTAGGGTTTGGATGTGCTATTTGATGATAGGACATTTGTAGGCTGGCTTGCCATGTACTTACTCGGGGACTATCAGCGATCAGTATGATGATATGGGCTGTTACAGGTACATTAGATGTATAGTCTGATTTACTTTTTGAGCCATTTCACACAATGCAGTACCTAATGTTTGGTGTTCTATTTGTCTTAACAGCAGCCAATATGACTCCCATCCAGCTTTGAGAGTTTCAGGCAGAGCAATGCGTTACCGCCACATTCTGGATGTGGAGTCTGGGTACTGCAATATGGCAAGATGATATCGCCATGAGAAAGCCTCCGGAGTGTGGAGGGCATTTGCACATGGGGGCCCTTCCGTGTCAACTACAGCCACCACCACCAGCACCACCACTACCACCCAGGTGGCTCCAAACAGCAGCTGGGACCTTTGCTGGACCATCTACAGCAACAGCTCCAGGACCAGTCACAGCACCACCTGCACCTCAGCCTACGGACATGGCACCAACAAGGGCCCATACGTCATCGACTGGCATATATATATCTTTGTTTAGTATAAGATAGTATGTGTTTAAGTTAGTATCTGTTGTCCTCCATGTGTCCTGTCTCATAAGAGGGCTGGGGGGTTGATGTTTAGATCGTTTCGTTAAATGTGATAAATAAGTTTAGCTTAGGTTAGTTAGGGACAGTTGTGGGTAATGTGTAGTTATAGTAGAATAGGTTAGGTTAGGTGTTTCCCCTAGTTTTAGCTTCTGTTTTTACTGTTTAATAAATATCTAGGTAACCCTTTACAGTATGTGTCACATGCTAGATCAGGGCCTTGCCATGAGTGAACAGGTTCTCTTTGGTATTTGCTTTTGTGTCCCATGCTGCAACCATATCCCAACTGAGCTGTTACATTGGCATCTACACCAAAGCTACTTAGCTAAGATTCGGCCATCCATTGCACCCACCACTCAAGGTTACTATGGATCCCAAAGTGTGGTTATTTAGTGCTGTATGTTTTCAAGGTCGCATACTTTGCTACCACAGTTCGTATTGGGGACACTGTGTGAAGTCTGCCTGCAGCCTGATGTCCCAGAAAATCCTTATAAGGTGAGTGGTAGTATGCTCTCATGTAGTATGGTATACATAACTCACACCTATCATTTATTACAATGTTCAGCACGGTTACTTATTTGTATGGTAACTCATACATATCCCTTCATGCTGTTTGGTGGGTGTTAGGTAAAATTTGGCTAATATGTCACATACGTAAGTTTTAACTTTCAGTAACAATCAAAGGGACTTTTTTCTGGCTTAGACATCCCTTGAGGAGGCGTTATTCTGTACAACACAGCATTTTGGTACATAGTTTCTATTTTGCTATGAAATAACTCTCAGGGAGGGCAGATGATGGTCAATCCAGGCCACTGTGCATAGTTATCAGCAAAAGAATAGTTCAGTTCAGGTGTCTAGACAATCAATGCTCATTGACCTCAGGTTAACATCACTGATGTTACATCACACGGAGACAAACTTATTGTGCAAGTGCTATTTATTTAAAAGTGCTGTAGTGCTATATGTACATTGTCCATGATTGTGAGTCCATTAGTGTGACATCTTCCATTGTGATGCTACATAAGTGCAAAAGGACATGTCATTGGACATGCTGGGGTGAAGTGTCAGACAGTGCAGAGGGGCAGGATTTGCCCATCAGTTAGTCAGAGACATTCACAAGGCAGGGTGACAAGATTAACAGTGGGTTGAAGAACAGTGCTTGAGTACAGTTGTTGCAAGACTGCCATGTTACAAAGCACAGGACCTAGGTAATAGGTGGCCATGTGTCAGGGACTAGTGCTACCAGGTACTCTTATGGGCGAAGGTGATCTGCTCCACGTCTTCATCTTCTGATGTGTGTGTTGTCTCCTCTGCCCTTGGTGGTGGTGGTTGTGAAGGGGCAACACACACCTCAGTGTTTGAAGACGTGGAGTCAGACATCCTGGTAGCTGCCAACTGTGGGGCTATTAAGGGCAGGACTGCAGCAAGGAGGAGCTGCTGGTTCTTAAGAATAGCAGCCACATCACGGCGGTAGGCAGCCAGGTCAGCCCTGAGGGGTTCAATATTGCATTTGTGCACGCGTTGACAGGATTGTTGTTGTAGGTGTTGGGTCAACTCTATAACAGCTGTGCTGATTTCCTTCAACCTTTTTTCAACTTCCTGCATGATTGTTGTACACCCTTGCATAGCTGCTGCCTGTTCTTCAGTTGACATCATGCAGGAACACACACCCTCTAGGCTGGCTGCCATAGTTTGCATCCCCAAACGCACCTCCTTGGCCAGCTCCCGCTGTACTCCAACTACAGTTCGCTCAAAGCTGGTGCAAGGGTCGTCAGAGTCCTCAGCTGGATTGGAGCTGGCAGGTCGTACAATTAGGGTGGTGGGTTGGTCCTCTGTGATGGCTGCTGTATCTGTGCTCCTCCTTGTGACTGAAGGTGGGCTCTGGAGGGTTTCAAGGACATCTTGGAGGGTCTGGTGGCTGATGTTTGTCAGCTCGCCATCCATGTCATTAGGGAAGTCCATGACAGGCATATCTGCCGGAGAGCCATCGTCCTCTGCAATGAGATATGGTACAATTAGTGTGCCCGTGTTTTCGGCTTTGTAATGTGACATGCCTGCCTTCCAAATATTTTAACATTGTGTTCTTGGTTCCTGTTCATTGTTCCTGTCTTTCATATTAGCATTCTCCCAGGCCTATGCCCCACCTGCATGTCACATGTAGCGTGATCAGTTTGTGGACTTGTCTGCATCACATCCTCTAGGTGTTGGTTCTGGCCAGATTGTGAATTGCCACCTTCTTGTCCTACTCAATCCTCCGTCTACTTCCGTTCTCATGGTGAGGCCTTTCACTGGCTGTGGGTGTTCTGATGGCACTTGCACCACACTTAACACTCTGGAACTGACCCAGTCTCAGATATTTCACATCCACCTATATGTTGCTGAGACCTAGCATATACTATGTATTTCATTGGCATGGCACGATACGGGTGTCAGCATTGGTAGTGTGTACTGCTGATGTTGGGAAATGTGTGCTACATTGGATTGCACTGATGATCCTAGCAGTGTTCAATTTCCTCCTCTGACTCTGCGGGTGTATTTCACTAGCCAGTTACATATGTCCTCCTCCTCAATGCTGTTGTCTGAGCAGTATGACATTTGGGATGTTGCATGGTGTCATTGAAGCTATTGTGAGCCAGGCATAGGGTGGACCCTGACATATGCAGCATGGGTATGACATTAGTGCTGTGTACCTCACAATGTTTATGGCAAAGGCTGATGTTTGTAGCAACTCTGGACAATCACATTTGACAGGATTGGAACATTTGTATTGATTTCAGGGGTTGATAACGTTGTCATCCTGAACCCTCTAATTTGGGTGTGTTTGATCCATGGGGACGTTACTGCCATTAGCTACTTGACATGCACACACAGCAGAGGTGGTAGTGGCAACTGTGTCAATGTTAAATTCCACTTGCAGATATGGCCTGAGATTGTTAATTGGGCCCTAGTTCATGTAGGGACAATACTGGCTGATGTGTTACAGCAGGCCAGTTTTACGTTGTACCCTACCCTTCTGGCCTGGCTTTACCTTTCCATCATCCTTGGCATGGCAGCATACCCCCATGCAAAGGTTGTTGGTGTAGTGTAGTACTGTGCCCCAGGTTTCCTCTGAACGGGCCATGCCCCCGTGCCGTGCCCCTTTACCCATGCCACTCCCTGAATTTCATGACTTACATGCATTGTGTAGTAGGTATGTACCCCCCCCCGGTTGCAGTTAACAATTAGGCATTTTAGTTCCCCTTGCCACTTACCCTGCATGTGTGTTGCCTCCTGGTAGTCTGCGCTGTCCTGTCCTTGAATCCCTGTGACGATCTCCTCAGGGATGACGGCTGCCACCATCTCCTCCATGTGGTCCAGGGCCTCCTGCGGTGCTGGACTCGCACCTCCAGTCTGCAGTGCTGCCTTCCTGTTCCTGGCCATCTTTTCCTTGGTCCTGCGCTTGCAGTCATGCCAGCATTTCTTGCACTCGATGACTGTTCTCCTAACTTCTGCCACACTGTTGATCTTGTCAACAATTTGTTGCCATATTGCCTCTCTCCTACTAATTGGCAACTTTGAGGTGACAAACAGTTGGTGCTGGTGTTCCGTCACCTCTTTCACCTGAATTTCCTACTCCTCTGCACTGAAGCAACACTTTATTTTCTTCTTCTCCCTGTCCTGGGTCTTGTGTGGGTCCTCCTGGCTGGTTCCTGGTCTGTTGGTATCTTCCTGGGGTCTGTGCACGCATCTGGGATCCATGTTGGCTCTCCTATGCACATTTTGCAGTGTTTGCGGCGATTTTTGACGCAATTGCGTAAAAAAACGGCACATATCCGGTTTGCGGCGTCGTAAACCGGCTCACAGTCATTTTCGCCGCGTTACCGTCATTTTCCTTTATGACGTGACGCAGTGGTTTGAGTAAAAAAAAACTGACTCACACCTGTAGTTTGCTCCGCCGTGCTTCAAAGTATAAATTTGATACCCGCACAGCGCAAATAAATGGCGTTACCTGGCGGTAATATTTTTGACGCAAAACTGCGTCGGCGCAGTTTTGCATCAAAAAGTATAAATATGGGCCATGGAGAGAGAGCTGCAAATAATGCCAGTCCTGCTCCTTGCAATATACCTCCATGACCGTGACCGCTGACAAAGACGACGGTAAGTACCGCAACCTAGTAAACATGGGAAGAAACGGGCACAGTTACACACCCACCCTGCAATGCACTCCCAACCCCTCCCACCATCTCAAGCCAAACACACCAGAATAAGAGGTACTTACCCGACACAAGGCAACAAAGACCTGCACAAAAGTACACACATGTGCACACCACACCCCCACAATGAAACGATGAACCACGTCTCCAAATTGTGCCAACAGCACCACTGGGCACACAAACTTTAATCAAACATCAAAATGGTAATGTCCAAATAGGCCACTGGCCAGTCCATGTAGAATACCCTGAGGGGCCCAAATGTGCCGGAATTGACTCCCACATGTGCACAGGGTACTTCACTGTAAGGGGACATCAAAGGTGCAGCCAGGCACCTCAGGGAACAGGGGCAGGGAGTGGCGGTGGGTACTTTCCCGTGGAAGGGGGGCTTGGACCGGGGGTGGCAGAGGGACCTGAGGCAACACGGGGCTTCTTCCTCTCTGGTGAAGGGGCACAGGAATGGGAAGGGTGGACTGGGGTGGACTTGGACGAGGAAGGAGTGGACAGGGCAAGGAGATGGGCATGTTTAGGGATGAGACTGGGTTGGCCAGTGGGTTCAAACAGGTCAAAACACGGGAGAGGAAAAGTTTCTTAGGGGCAATTGGGGTGTGTTAGAAATGGGGTCTTTGGTTGGCAGTCAGGTCACCCCCTGTCAAAGCAAGGACCCTCACTCTAGTCAGGGTAAGCCACACACAATCCAAATTATCCTGTGCCCACCCTCTGGTAGCTTGGCACTGAGCAGTCAGGCTTAACTTAGAAGGCAATGTGTAAAGTATTTGTGCAATAAATCATACAATAACACAATATAGCACCCCAAAAATACACCACACATTGTTTAGAAAAATATATAATATTTATCTGGGTATTTGCAGGTCAAAACAATAAAAGATGCAATAAGAAATTGTAGAGATATCACTGAAAAGTGATATGAAGTGTCTTAAGTCTTTAAAAAGCAAACAAAGTCTCTTTCAAGCACAAAGTACCTGGTTTGGAGGGAAAATCTCCACAAAGGGCCGCAGAGGAGGAGATGCGTGGAAAAAAGGTGTGTGCGTCGGTTTCGCCCCTTCACACACAGACTTGCGTCGTTATTTTTCACGCGGGGAAGACGTGCGTCGATTTCCATCACGCGGGCAGGTCTCCTCTGTGGGTCACGGGGTTTTCAGATGCCCCGGGGTCTGTGCGTGGAATCCTGGGCTTGATGTCCGGCTGCGCGTCATTCCGGTGGGCTGTGTGTGGAATTTCTTCCTCTCAGCAGGCGCTGCGTCGATTTCCTCTCTGGAAGTCGGGCGCCGTTGTCCAGGTGGGCCGTGCATTGAAGTTCCGGTCGCACTGCATGCGTCGTGTCAATCTTTTCCTTGCGGGGTCAAGCGGCGTCTTTCCGGATCGGCGTGCGGTGAATTTTTCACCACGAAGCAAGCTGTGCGTTGAATTTTTCTTGCACAAGGAGTCCAGTTGAAAGATAGAAGTCTTTTTGGTCCTGAGACTTCAGGGAACAGGAGGCCAGCTCTATCCAAGCCCTTGGAGAGCACTTCTGCAGCAAGGCCAGAGTTCTGCAAGGCAGCAGGGCAACAGCAAGGCAGCAGTCCTCTGTAGAAAGCAGTCAGGTGAGTCCTTTGAGCAGCCAGGCAGTTCTTCTTGGCAGGATGCAGGTTCTGGTTCAGGTTTCTTCTCCAGCAAGTGTCTGAGGTGGTAGGGCAGAGGCCCTGTTTTATACCCAAATGTGCCTTTGAAGTGGGGGAAACTTCAAAGAGTGGCTTAGAAGTGCACTAGGTCCCCTTTCAGTTCAATCCTGTCTGCCAGAGTCCCAGTAGGGGGTGTGGCAGTCCTTTGTGTCCCAGTCAGAGCAGGCCCCCGTCCCTCCCAGCGCAGGAAGACCCATTCAAAATGCAGATGTATGCAAGTGAGGCTGAGTACCCTGTGTTTGGGGTGTGTCTGAGTGAATGCACAAGGAGCTGTCAACTAAACCTAGCCAGATGTGGATTGTAAGGCACAGAAAGATTTAAGTGCAGAGAAAAGCTCACTTTCTAAAAGTGGCATTTCTAAAATAGTAATATTAAATCCAAGTTCACCAGTCAGCAGGATTTTGTATTACCATTCTGGCCATACTAAATATGACCTTCCTACTCCCTTTAGATCAGCAGCTGCCACTTCAACAATGTATGAGGGCAGCCCCAATGTTAGCCTATGAAGGGAGCAGGCCTCACAGGAGTGTAAAAACAAATTTAGGGGTTTTACACTACCAGGACATGTAAACTACACAGGTACATGTCCTGCCTTTTACCCACACAATGCCCTGCTCTAGGGGTTACTTAGGGCACACATTAGGGGTGACCTATATGTAGAGAAAGGGGAGGTTTAGGCTTGGCAAGTACTTTTAAATGCCAAGTCACAGTGACAGTGAAAATGCACACACAGGCCTTGCAATGGCAGGCCTGAGACAAGGTAAAAGGGGCTACTTGAGTGGGTGGCACAACCAGTGCTGCAGGCCCACTAGTAGCATTTAATCTACAGGCCCTAGGCACATACAGTGCACAGTACTAGGGACTTAAAAGTACATTAAATAGTCCAATTGAGTATGATCCAAAGTTACCATGTTTAAAGGGAGATAGCATATGCACTTTAGCACTGGTTAGCAGTGGTAAAGTGCGCAGAGTCTAAAAGCCAGCAAAAACAGAGTCCAAAAAGTGGAGGGAGGCAGGCAAAAGTTAGGGGTGACCACCCTAAGGCTGTCAGGTCTAACAGGGTGGATATGGAGGAAGGTGTGGGAGTGGAGGTAGAGGGAGTGCTTGTACCAGGTGTAGGTATGCTGGACATGGATGCAGGTGCCTGTACAGTATGCTGATGTGTGGTGGATGTGTGTTGAGTGGGTGTCTGGGAACGTTTGAGTGTCTTGGGAGGAGGGGGGTAGACACAGTGGGTTAAGATAGGCTGCCAGTGTAAATGGATGTTGTCTGAGTGTGCTGCATGTGTTATTCAATGTAGTTGTGGTGAGTGCAGGTGTGGTGTCTGGGGAGGATAACTGGATATCAGATGTTGTGGTGACTGCAAGAATAGGGCCAGCAGCAGTGACTGAGGGTGCAGTGTTTGTGGGTGTGCATGTTGAGGTGACAGACAGGGAGGCGGGACAGGTAGACACACTGAGGAAGTGGATCATGTTGTGTGTGCTTTTGTATGTTGGATGTGTGTATGCCTGTGGTTAGAAGTGTGGTGCTTGTGTTTCTCTGTGTGCTTCTTGTGTGTTGAGGTGTGTGCATGGCTGTCTGAACGTGTGCGTGGGAAGGGTAAAGGGAGTGGGGTGCTGGAAGGGGTAGAGGTGCTAGGAGGGGGGACGGAAATACCATGGACACTGGCTGACGTCAAAGAGGAGGCCAGAGCCTGGAAAGATCTTTGTAGGCCAGACATGGCACCGTGAATGCCTTCCAGGTATGCATTGCATTGCTGCATCTGGGATGCTAGCCCCTGGATGGCATTCAAGATGGTCCTAGGAGGTCAATAGCCTCCTCTGTGAGGACAGCAGGGCTGACTGGGGTAGGGGATGAGGTGCCTGGGGCGAAGGAGATGCTCACCCTTCTGGGTGAGCATGCACGGGCAACTGGGTGGGGAGCAACTGGGAGGGCGGAGATGGCATGGGGTGGCGGAAGATGACAAAGAATGGGTGGGTCCACTACCACCAGGGAGCTGCCATCGGAGGAGGTATCTGAGTCACTACCGCCAGTGGTAGTTGCCTCCCCCCTGGTACTCCCCTTGCCCTCCAACCCACTGGTCCCCTTGGGCTCCGCTGACTCTGCCTCCTTGGAACCGTAGGCCGCTGCATCCCCACTCTCCAGTGCCACAAAGAACACAAGAGCACAAGGGTGGGGAGACAAACACAAGAGAAATCTGTAAATACCTGTATGAATGTACATATTTGGTGCACCGACAACCACATCCATCTTACATACCTACACGTAGCACCTACAACAATGGTCATGACTATAACCCTGACTAGTGGCCACTACCCCAGAATACAACTCATTTCCCACTTGATACACGGACCCAATGAACTGTGTGGACTACACACATGGGGCACCATGGCCAGCCAATGCACCCACTAGTCCATGGGCCCACAAAGAATCCTACAGTCCAGCAAGATCAACCCCCAGGGCATATTTGGTCCGCTGACACCTGCCCCACACCATATCTATTCCTATAGACACTAGACAGCATGCAAACCACAGCACCCAAACACATCCATCATAGTAGCATTAAACAGTGTTGGTACTCATCCCCTTGTGGCTGCTATGCTGCCTTCAAGCGCCCATCCAAATCTGGATATGCCACCTCCAGAATGCAGGCCATTGGGGGGGTCAGGGTCCGACGGGCACCCCTTCCTCTTTGGGAGGCCTTCCCCAGCTGGGCCTCACAGGTCTTCCTGGCTCAGCGCCGCAGGTCCTCCCACCGCTTCCTGCAGTAGGTGCTCCTCCGTGTGTAGACCCCCAGGGTCTGCACCTCCTTGGCGATGGCTTGCCAGAGTTCCCTCTTCCGATGGGCGCTGACCTGTATGGGACACACAGAGAAGAAAAACAGACGTCAGGATATTCACATCTGATACAGCTGACATGTCGTCCCCTATGGGATGAAAACTTCACAGGATCATTTTAACAACTCACTACATGCCACACAATCTACGCCTGTGCAGTTACAAATCGCGTACACATGCATACAGGCATCTGCCACCATCACACACATCCATTCAAGATAACCGCCAACTACTCTTCTTTTCTGGTCACCCAATTAACTTGGCATACAGGGGTAGGACCCCGTCCACCAGATTCTCAAGCTCCTCTGTGTTTAAGGCCTGGGCCCGTTCCCCTGTGACTCGTGCCTTTGGAGTAACCAGAGTCAGGACACAGCAGCACACTCAGTGGAGTACTTGCATGCACGGGAATCGGGAGTCAAGTGAAATTGGGATGACGACATGGCATACGCTCCGCGGCGGTGTGCACAGTCACCGCCGGCGGCGCTCATGATAGGCCCAGTTTCCCCATTGACAACCATGTAAACCAATGAAAGGGTGCACGGCTGTGAACAACGCCTTCCGCCATGACAACTACCGCCAGTGCATGATGTCACTTCCACTCCTTGATAGCTGGATGGCAGGAGGCTGCCATTTTGCTAGCACCAAGTACATAATACCTGGTCAGGGGCCCCATTCAGGGCTTACAAATCCCAGTCCTTAGTCGCCTGCCCACATGAGTGTCTGATCCTCATATTCACCCATCTCATGTAATGTATCCACACTGGCAGGCCATTAGACCAGGGATATCTCTGCATACATGTGCCTAACAATGTACATCATACATCGCTTGTGTGTATAACCTACGTATTGCACATCTGTTATTCAGTCCCATGCTTTGCATGTGTATGTGTGTCCCTCACATGTGTTCTTTCCTCCCCATGGGTACAAACCCATGTGGCGAGGGACAGCCTCATCTGTGTACAGACCTCTTTTTTATTTTGGAAACCATGGAGGAACTTAACATAATTGTCACCTACAGACTCAATCTTTCAACAATCCATGACCTATATGCGTTTACTGGATCCCGTATTGAGACCGGCTAATCGGAATCAGCATGCCATCCCTACTGAAGTGCAAGTGCTACCAGTACTCAATCTTTTGGCTACGGGCTCATTTCAGGTGACAATGGGCATGGGTTCAGGGTTCTCACAGCCAAAGTTTAGCCTCATCCTGTCAAAATTCCTGGATGCATTTGTACAACACATGCAGACATATGTCCGGTTTCCCCAAAGGGCTGAACTCCCTGCCATCAAGTCTAGATTGTATGCCTTTGCTAACATACCCTATGTGATAGGTGCCATTGATGTAACCCACATAGCTCTCATCCCCCCAAGAGTGAATGAACAGGTGTACAGGAACAGAAAGAACTTCCACTCAATGAACATACAATTGATGTGTACTGCTGACCGGTACATCTCACATGTCAATGTCAGGTTTCCTGGATCAGTTCATGATTCCTTTGTCCTGAGGAACAGCAGTGTGCCACACATGACGGAACAACTACAAGGGGACAGAGGTTGGCTCATAGGTGAGTGTGTATGACACTGGATCAGTACATAGCTGACAGCCAGGCTGTATGTAAGTAATGGCAGTTTGTTAAAGTCCTCTTTCACCTACGTTTGCAGGTGATTCTGGCTACCCCAACTTGCAATGGCTCCTGACACCTGTGAGGAATCCCAGGACAGATGCAGAGAGGAATTATAATGAGGCCCATGGACATACTAGGAGGGTGATTGAGCGCACTATAGGCCTCCTGAAGGCTAGATGTTGTTGCCTCTGTCTCTCTGCCTCTCTGTGGGATCCCTGTGCTATGGCCCTGAGAAGGTGTGTAGAATAGTGGTGACATGCTGCACAACTTGGCTGTGAGGAGAGCTATCCCCCTTCTAGAGGAGGAGGGTGCTGTACATCCAGACCTGCAACCCCTGAGAGGGGATGAGAGTGATGGTGAGGATGAAGAGGGGGAAGATGTCAACTCCAGGAACCAGCTGGACTGCCTATACTTCCAGTGACTATGAGGTACTGTTCACTGATGCTGTTGTCTGCACTGCATGATGTTGTCTGACACATTTGCTTGGGGATGTGGTGTCTGTAGTCATTGACATGGTTACCTGATGGCATGTGCCATGAAAACAAACATAGGTGGTCATTACAACCCTGGCGGTCGGTGTTAAAGCGGCGGTAAGACCGCCAACAGGCCGGCGGAAAAAAAATGGAATCACGACCGTGCTGCAAACCACCAAACAAGACAGACACTTTAACACTCCGACCGCCACGGCGTTACAAACAGCGCGGCGGTCACCGGCAACAGACAGGCGGGAGACAATGTTCTGCCCACAGTATCACAACCTACCAATCCGACACCTTTTCCGGGGCGGATTCACCGCAAACAAAAACACGGCGGAAACTGGACTTCGAAGGGAAGACGCTCACCTCTACACACCCCACGAGAACCAGGACACCATGGAACCAGAGCTTCACATTTTCCCTGCCCTTATCTTCTTGCTCCTCTACCAGGAGCACGAACGCCGGCGGCGAAGACCACGGTGAGTACTGCACCTACGACACAGGGGAGGGGGGAGGGAAAAAACAGGGACACACACATGCAACACGCAACACCCCCACCCTCACCCACAACAACACACACACTAATACAGCATGATACATTACAGTTACGCCACCCACACCCCCTGGAAGAACGCAAAGACAAAAGGAAATGAGTGCAACCATTGTAATCTATTAAAATCCAGTACGCAAAAATATATATACACTATAAACAAATATATACACCAAGAATAGTAGTCCAGGTATTGCTCCATTGAAGTCCGTGGAACACTGGGCCCACACTGCATGGGCGAGGCCCACACTCAATACCCGAACATGACGGAGAGAACACTGCAGGGGCATCAGATAGCAATAAAACAAGCACCTCAGGGGGACGGGAAAGGGGGGCACCTCAGCCGGTTGAGTGCACGACGCCAAATCCACGAGGGGGCCCCATGCCCACTGTTCAATCCTGGGGAGTGCACAGCCACAGTCTCTCAAGTCTCTACAGTGGGTGGGTTGCCCACTGTTCAATCCTGGGGAGTGCAAAGCCACAGTCTCTCAAGTGGATAACAGTCTCCACTGGTTCTGGAGGGGACTTTGTGCCCAGAGTGCTTCATCCTGCCAAGGACTGAGGTAGTGGATCTATCTCTACACTGGTTCTGGAGGGGGATTTGTGCCCAGAGTGCTTCATCCTGCCAAGGACTGAGGTAGTGGATGCCTTTCTCCTCTGGTTCTGGAGGGGGCTTTGTGCCCAGAGTGCTTCATCCTGCCAAGGACTGAGGTAGTGGATACCTTTCTCCACTGGTTCTGGAGGGGGCTTTGTGCCCAGAGTGCTTCATCCTGCTCGTGGCGGACTCAGTAGCGTCAGTGCCCTTGGCGCTCTTGGGCCAGCAGTGCTTGTGGCGGCGGTGTCCTGTTCAGCTGTGCATGTGGCGGCGGTGTCCTGTTCAGCGGTGCTTGTGGCGGCGGTGTCCTGTTCAGCGGTGCTAGTGGCGGCGGTGTCCGGTTCAGCGGTGCTTGTGGCGGAGGTGTCTGTGGCGGCGGTGTCCTGTTCAGCGGTGCTTGTGGCGGCGGTGTCCTGTTCAGCGGTGCATGTGGTGGCGGTGTCCTGTTCAGCGGTGCTTGAGGCAGCGCTGTCCTGTTCAGCGGTGCTTGAGGCGGCGGTGTCCTGTTCAGTGGTGCTTGTTGCGGCGGGGTCCTTGGCAGCGACTCAGCTGCTGGTGGTCCTGTCTGGCCCAGCGGGGCTGGTGCTGGCGGTCCTGTCTGGCCCAGCGGGGCTGATGCTGGCGGTCCTGTCTGGCCCAGCGACTCAGCTGCTGGCGGTCCTGTCTGGCCCAGCGGGGCTGGTGGTCCTGTCTTGCAGTCCTGTTTGGCCCATCGGGCTGGTGCTGGTGGCCTCCTGGGCAGCGGAGCTGATGGCGGTGGGCTCCTGGGCAGCGGGGCTGATGGTGGTGGCCTCCTGGCCAGCGGGGCTGATGGCGGTGGCTTCCTGGGCAGCGGGGCTGATGGCGGTGGCCTCCTGGCCAGCGGGGCTGATGGTGGTCTTCTCCGCTGTGCTGCTCTTCCCAGGCTTGCTGGGTTTCTTGTGCCCCTTCCCCACCTTGGAAGGTGTCCCAGCTGACTCCACACTCCCACCTGTAACCCTGGGAGCGGCTTTGGTGGCTGCAGTCTTCCCCCTCTCCGCATGGGCACTGTCCAACTTTTTATGCTTGACAGGTGGGGGACTGTCCGTGCTGTGGCTCCTTGCCACACTGGCTGCCCTGCTGCCTGGTGCACTCCAGAATCCGGTGACTACTGGCACCACTGGTCCCAGAAATGTTGTGGCTAGGTTGGGACCTGGAGAGTCGGGCCCTAGGAGACTGACGGGGTGGGGGAGGTGAGGGAAAGAGGTCAAGGGTGGTCAGGAAAAGTTTCTTGGGAACACTGGGATGGGTAGCTGGAGGGGGTTTGGGAGTGGAGGAAGAGGTTGTGGTTGTAGGAGGTGTACGTTTGGTGACTTTGGGTGAAGGTGCATGCACTGGAGGCTGTTGTGAGGTGGATGGCTGTTGGGTGGGTGGGTGCCTGCGTTTGTGTACCTTGGGAGGTGGCGTCACAGACACACTCGGAGAGGACACAGGGGACGTGTGAATGGTAGTGGGGGTAGTGACTGCACGTGAGCGGGGTGTGGTGGTGTGTGTGCTGGTGATGGAAGTAGTGGCTGTAGATGTAGTGCATGCAGGTGTGAGTGGAGACGAGACTGGGAGGGAGGAGGGAGACGAGGAGGAGTGGGTGACACAGTGGAGACAGTGGATGATGGTGTGTCTGCATGTGTGTGATGATTGCGTGAGTGCCTGTGGGATGTGTGGTGCTTATGTTTGCCTGAGCTTCCTTTGTGTGTTGAGGTGTGTGCATGCTGGTCTGATGGTGTGCTTGGGGTAGGCTGAGGTACAAGGGATTGGGTCTGGGTGGAGGAAGTTGGAGGGGGGAGGCTAGAGACAGGGACAATGGCTGCCATCAGTGCTGAGGCCAGAGTCTGAAATGCTCGCTGAAGGGCTGCCTGACCAGAATGAATGCCCTCCAGGAATGCATTTGTCTGTTGCAACTGCCTCTCTACACCCTGGATGGCATTCAAAATGGTAGACTGCCCAACAGTGAGGGACCTGAGGAGGTCAATGGCCTCCTCACTGAGGGCAGCAGGGGTGACTGGGGCAGGGCCTGAGGTGCCTGGGGCGAAGGTGATGCCCACCCTCCTGGGTGAGCGGGCACGGGCAAAGGCTGAGGGGCTGCTGGGAGGGCGGTGCTGGTGGGGGGGTAGGCTGTACCTGTAGATGCGGGGGCACAGATGTTGCCGCCACCACAAGGGAGCTCCCATCAGAGGACGAGTCCGTATCACTGGTGTCAGCTCCTGTCCCCGCCGTGGAACTCCCCTCTCACTCCGTCCCACTGGTGAATTCAGACTCCGTTTTGTCACCCTCCAGGGCCACGTGGGATGCAGCTCCCTCCTGCTCCGGTGCCACTGCTCCTCTGCCTGATGATGCTAATGCACACAAAAACAGGGAGCCCACAAAAAGGGGGGGACGACAGAAGAAAGACATGTTGAGTGCATGCATTACCGCTACCGTTGGCAGACACGACAGACACAGAAGCCCCCTGCACTACGCCGCGCACTTGGGATCCACTCTTCAATCCCTGGGACATGGCCTACAAGGCTATGGCCAACATCTGCACACATGGATGTCACAGGAGCCTGACTAGGTGTAGTTGGCAATGTACACAGGTGGGGTGGGGTGCAATAGGGTCTGCCAGAAGAAGGGGACCTAACTAGCACACTCGCCCTGGCCTAGGGAAACCCACAGCCCACCTCCCCCACCCAGACACATCCACTGCGCGCTGAATCAGATGAATGTGAGTTTACTCACCCCCTTGTGGCTGCTGTGATGCCCTCAAGCCCCCATCCAACTCCGGGTACCCCACCGCCAGAATCCTGAACATCAGGGGGGTCATGGTGCGACGGGCACCCCTCCCACGTTGCAAGGCCATCCCCAGCTAGGCCTCCGCCGTCTTCTTGGTCCAGCGGCGAATGTCCTCCCGTCTCTTATGGCCGTGGGTGCTCCATCTGTGATAGACCCCCAGGGTCCGGACGTCCTTGGCGATGGCACGGCAGATGTCCTTCTTCTGGTGGGCGCTGACCTACATGAATTGTACAGGGGAAAAATAAAAGTTATTACCAACTGCACCGTCACAGTCATTGGCCCCCATCCCTACCCTTGCCATGTGGCACATGCACTCACCGTCGTTTCATGCACGCCTCATTCTCCCCCCCCATCTTTCATCCACCCCACTCCACACAGGCATAGCCCATACAGCATGCTCCCAGTGTACTTACCTGTTTGTCTGGAGGACCGTAGAGTAGCGTGTACTGGGGGAGGACCCCATCCACGAGTTTCTCCAACTCCTCCGATGTGAAGGCATGGGCCCTTTCCCCAGACGCATGAGCCATTGTCTCTTCCAGACTGAGGTCACAGCAGCACTTGCAGTGTAGGTCCTCTCCTGTCGAAGATCAGGTATCGAGGGATTGAACAGATAGAAAATGGCGGTCAAGTCAGGCGTACATCGTCATTGGCTCATGGGACCCATAGGGTCCAATGTTAACCAAGGCAGAATTGCGCTGCGGTCTTCGACCGCCTACCGTGACGGTGTACAACGCCAGCGCAGTTACCTCACATCCCATTGTCCCCCTTTACAGGTCAGGCAGCCGCCATTTCAGGGGCCCACATGGCTTAATTTTTAACTGCGTCACACATACCTAGGACTTGCCTAAACAACCATACGTGCAAATTTCAGATTATGAATCATGTTCTGTGTAAGCTGTGTGTACGTACCTCTGAGTTGGTTGATTCTGTGCTCGCTGTTGTCCTTCATAGGCAGCGTCCGCTGGGACATGTGAGGAGATGGCGGCATCCTCCACTGTACAGACCGCTTGTGGACCTGTCGACAATGGAGGAAAGACATGTGATCATCACCTACAGGCTTGATCGTGCCACGATCCTGGAACTGTGTGCTCAGTTGAAGCCAGACCTGATGTCAGCTATCCACCATCCCACAGGAATCCCCCCTCTAGTGCAGGTGCTGTCAGTACTCCATTTCCTTGCAAGTGGGTCATTTCAAACAACAGCTGCCATAGCATCAGGGATGTCCCAGCCTATGTTTTCCAACGTGTTGTCCAGAGTGTTGTCTGCCCTGCTGAAAAACATGCGGAGCTACATCGTTTTCCCTCAGGTGGAGGATTTGCCTACAGTGAAAGGTGACTCCTATGCCCTGGGACATATCCCCAACATCATAGGTGCCATTGATGGGACACATGTGACTTTGGTACCCCCCGCAGGAGTGAACAGGTGTACAGAAACCGGAAGAGTTATCATTCGATGAATGTGCAGATGGTGTGTTTGGCAGACCAGTACATCTCCCATGTGAATGCCAAATTCCCTGGCTCAGTGCATGACGCTTACATCCTGCGGAATAGCAGCATCCCTTATGTGATGGGGCAACTACAGAGGCACCGTGTGTGGCTATTAGGTGAGCACCTGGAAGCAAGTCAGTGGGAATGGTTGTCTGGGGATATCCCTACAGGTTAGCGTGTGTCTAACAGTTGCCCCTCGCCATTTGCAGGTGACTCTGGTTACCCCAACCTGTCATGGCTACTGACCCCAGTGAGGAATCCCAGGACAAGGGCAGAGAAACGCTACCTTGAGGCCCATGGGCGAACTAGGAGGATTATAGAGTGGACCTTCGGCCTCCTGAAGGCCAGGTTCCGGTGCCTCCATATGACAGGTGGTTCCCTATTCTACTCACCAAAGAAGGTGTGCCAGATCATCGTGGCCTGCTGTATGCTTCACAACTTAGCTTTGCGACAACAGGTGCGTTTTCTGCAGGAGGATGGTCCAGATGGAGGTGTTGTGGCAGCTGTGGAGCCTGTGGACAGTGAAGACGAGGAAGCAGAAGAAGAGGACGTCAGCAACAGGGACTCGGTGATCCTGCAATACTTCCAGTGAGACACAGGTAAGAATACAAACCTGCCTACTACATGTACTTTATCACTACTACCTCTCTACTGTCTGTTGTTTTCACCCAGTGTATGGTCACTGAGTTGTCACTTTCCCTTACGATTGCACAGATGTAGGTCCCACTGTGTGTAATCTGCTTTGTTTCCTCATGCACTAGAGCTGTGTGACATAGGTATGTTGATATTACAATTGAAAGAGCATTTTGTCACTTTAATTGCTAATACACTATTTCGAAATCACAGTCAGACTCCAGATTGTTTTGTGCTTTAAGGGTGTTTATTTAAGTGCTCAATATTGGAGGGTGCTGTAAAATGGTGAGGGGTGATGGTGGAGGAATGTCCATGGCAGAGTCCAGTCTATTAGTCTCACAGGTGCAGTGCCCAAAGGGGCATAGGAAGTGGAGCTGGGGCAGTTTGAGGATGGACAGAGTGACAAGGTGGGACAAAAGGATGACATTCAGGGCGGTCTCATTTCTTGGCGGGGGTCTTGGCATCATTCTCTGTCTTTGTCCTGGATCTCAGGGATCGTTTGCGGGGTGGTTCTCCCTCTGCAGGGGGTGGGGTGCTGGTGTGGTGGTCCTGTGGCGGTGCCTCCTGTCCACTAGCGCTGGCAGAGGTGGTGGGCAGTTCATCGTCCAGGCTAGTGTCAGGGGCCCCTTGTTGTGCCACAGTGTCCCTCCTGGTGGTGAGGACTTCCTTCAGCACCCCTACGATGGTGCCCAGGGTGGAATTGATGGATCTAAGTTCCTCCCTGAAGCCCAAATACTGTTCCTCCTGCAGCCGCTGGGTCTCCTGAAACTTGGCCAGTACCGTTGCCATCTTCTCCTGGGAATGATGGTATGCTCCCATGATGTTGGAGAGGGCCTCGTGGAGAGTGGGTTCCCTGGGCCTGTCCTCCCCCTGTCGCACAGCAACCCTCCCAGTTCCCCTGTGTTCCTGGGCCTCTGTCCCCTGAACGGTGTGCTCACTACCACTGCCCCCAGGTCCCTGTTGTTGTTGGGGTGGTGGGTTATCCTGGGTTCCCTGTAGTGGTGGACACATTGCTGCTTGACGTGTCCTGGGGACAGAGGTATGGGCCCGCTGGGTGGGTGCTGTGCTGGTGTTTCCAGAGGGGGGAAGCTCTGTGGTGGCCTGTGCCAGTGTGAGGGGAACCGACTGTCCTGAGGTCCCAGATGGGCTGGGCTGGTCATCTAGATCCAGTTGGACAGAGCTGCTGTCATCACGGTGGGCCTCTTCTGTTGGTGGTGTGGACATGTGTGGGCCCTCCTGTCCGGTGACGTTGGGTAGGGGTCCTGCAGGGGTATAAAAGGATGCTTCTTGCATCTGTGTGTGCCATGGTGTGCAATGGGTGGGTGACCGTGTACCCCAGTGCTTGCATTCCTGTGTGGGACCTTGTGTGATGGTGGTTTAGGGGTGTGTATGGGTATGTGCAGTGGTCATGCTTTGGTGATGGGTGTCCATGCTTTGTTGTTGCATGAAGGGCTTGGTGTTGGGATGTGTGGTTAGTGATACTGGGACATGTGTGAGGAGTTGGAGTGATGGGGGTGAGGGCGAGGGTGGGGGTATGTGATGGCATGCAGGTAGGGTGGGGGATATAGTAGTAAAACTTTGACTTACCAGAGTCCATTCCTTCATCTACTCCTGCGAGGCCCTCAGGATGCAGAATCGCCAAGACTTGCTCCTCCCATGTTGTTAGTTGTGGGGGAGGAGGTGGGGGTCCGCCGCAAGTCCGCTGAACCGCAAGATGGTGTCTTGATACCACGGAACGCACCTTCCCCCGTAGGTCGTTCCACCTCTTCCTGATGTCATCCCTATTTCTTGGGTGCTGTCCCACTGCGTTGACCTTGTCCACTATTCTTCGCCATAGCTCCGGCTTCTAGCTATGGAGGTGTGCTGCACCTGTGATCCAAATAGCTGTGGCTCTACCCGGACGATTTCCTCCTCCATGACCCTGAGCTCCTCCTCAGAGAACCTGGGGTGTCTTTGCTGTGCCATGGGGTGGTGTGGGTGATGTGTGGGGTGGTGTGTGTTGTGATAAGTGGGGTGATATTTAGTGGTGTGTTGTGTGAGGTGCGTGGAAGTTATGTGGGTGATGGTATTGTGTGCCTGTGGATGCTTGGTAGTAGTTTGTAGTGTCTCTCTCTGGCCTTCTTTTGGTATTTTGGTCGTAGGGGTTTGTGGGTGATGTGGGTGGGTGTTTTATATTGTATTGGGTGTGTGGGAGTGGTGTGTGTATGTGTATCAGGTGTGTGTATTTCCATTTGTCCAATGTGGCTGTGTTTTGTAAGAGTGTGTGTATTTTGAGCACAGTGGTGTGTACCGCCAATGGAATACCGCGGTTGAAAGACCGGCGCGTGGATTCGTGGGTCGTGATAGTGTGGGCGTATTTCTGTCGGCGTGACAGTGGAGGTTTTGTTTTTGCCAGTTTATTACTGACCTTTGGTGTGGCAGACTTGTGTGGGTGTCGCAATTTTGGCGGATTCCGAGCAGTGGGTCATAATGACCCTGGCGGAATTCCGCTGCTGCGGTGGTGTGTTGGCAGTCTTCTGAACAGCGGTAATCGGCTTTTGCCACCAATGTTGTAATGAGGGCCATAGTGTACTGTTTGGCTTACTCCAGACACTGTTGTGCATGGGCTACCATTCTCGCAATAAAGTTATGATTTTGGAATTGGCTGGCTAATGCATTCACAAAATTGACTACTCATAATGACAGGGGACATGCGAATTGGTGTAGATGTGTTTTATTACATGTCACAATTTCATAGGTGCGCTGTACAGTGATAGGGAGTGGGCTCATGGTGCATATCCATACCAGGTACATGGGCTCAGCGATTGGTGGCAGTGGGTATTGCTCCATATGTCCCTTGCAAGTTGGTATGTTGGTATTGGCGGGTCTAGATGGTAGCACAGTGGCACACATGGGAGACAGTTAAGGGCAGAGTCACTTCTTAGCGGGGGCCTTGGTCTTGGCAGGTGTTCCAGTGCCATATCTTGGTCTGAGGGCAAGTTTGAGTGACTGGTGCTGGGCTGCAGGGCTAGGGGTGCTGCTCTCCTGTGTGTCCTCTGCCAGTGCCACCAGTCTAGTTGCTGCTGCAGATGTGGATGGCAGGTCTGTGTCCTGGCTAGTGGTAGGGGCTTCCAGGTGGGTGGGTGTCTCAGGCTGGCTAGTGTAGTGGTGCTGCAGCACCCCTGCAATGGTGGCCATGGTGGCATTGAGCTGCTTCCATTGCTCCATGGCCTCTTGGTGTTGTGCTATCTGCAGCCTTTGATTCTGCTCCAGGGTGACCAGGATCTGGCCCATCCTGTCTTGTGTATGGTGGTATGCTCCCAGGGCCTCAGATATCACCTCCTGGGCTGCATCATCTATCCTTTGTCCTCCCCCCGGGCCACTGATGCCCTCCTACTGGGCCAAGCCCCCTGTGCCTGTGTCCCCTGCACAGGTCTGGCAGTCCCACTTGTACTGGGGCTATTGTCATCCTGACTGTTGGTTGGTGGATACTGTGGCCTCTGTACATGTGGTCCGCCAGTCTGTGCCTGGAGACACTGGTGTGGGGTCATTTGGCCAGAGTTGATATTGGTAGCTGGGTGGTAGGGCTGTCAGTGGTATCCTGGGTGGGACTGCTGGGGGGTGACAGTCCAGGACTGTGTGATGGGCCAGGGTATTCCTCACTGTCCATACATCCCTCTCCAATCTCCTGAGCGGGGCCTCTGTCTTCATGTGGGGTGCTGGCACTCCTTGGCCTTTCCGTCCGGGTGGCATGGGTGGTGGTGCCTGTGGGGGGGGGGAGTGGACATGTATGTTACATGTACAAAATTGAATAAGGATGCACAGCCCTGTCCTTTTTTATGCTGTTTATTCCCTGTTGGGCCATGCAGGGATCTTTTGTGGGATTATCCTTTCATTTTGCATGGGATGTGGAGGTGCATTGTAGGTGCAGTAGTGCCATTGTGAATCCTTGCAGGGTTAGGTGACTGTGCACAGGGGGAGGGATGTGGGCATGTTAGTGGGTTTATTGGCATGCAGGGTGACTGGATGTGGATGTTGTGGCCCGGGTGGGGATGTCGTCCTGGTGGTAGTTGGTGGGGTGGTACATGCATTACAGGTGTGGTAGATATGAAGTAATTTTAGATGACTTTACCCGAGTCCAGTCCTCCAGTGAATCCAGTGAGGCCCTCCGGGTGCTGGATAGCCAGTACCTTCTCCTCCCAGTCAGTGTAGTCGGGGGTGTAGGTGGGGTCCTCCACCAGTCTTCTGTACCGCAATGTTGTGCCTGGATGCCATAGACCTCACCTTCCCGCGCTGGTCATTCCATCTCTTGCAGATGTCATACTTTGTGCGTGGATGGTTTCCCACTGAGTTGACCTTGTTTATAATTGTCTGCCATAACTCCATCTTCCTGGCGATGGGTGTGTGCTGCACCTGTGCCCTGAATAGTTGTGGTTCAACCTTCAGTATTTCATCCACCATGGTAATTAGCTCCCTATCTGTGAAGCGTGGGTGCCATGGTGTGTATTATGAGTGTGGTGTTCTGGGTGTATTGGTGAGGGTGCTTTTGTGTATATGTGTGTGACTTTTGTTATGTTGTGTACAGTGTATGCGTGTGGTGCTGCCAGTCTGATTTGTGCGATTGGAGTTGCAAAGGATTGTTGGGGTGTGTATGTGTATGTTTTATAGTGTTGTGGATGTGTGTCAGGTGTGTGGGTTTCAAACTTGCCAATGTGTGCATTTCTTGTTGTTGGGTCCCATTGCTGGCCATGGTGGTCCGTGCAGCCATTGGTCGTTTGACATCCACTATCCGCCACAGTGATTTGTGCATAATTATTTGGTGGGTGGAGGATTTGTCTGCTTGGTGGTGGCGGGGTGGGGTGTACAGCCTTTCTGCCATCATGGGCCCTGGCGGTGGCTGGAGGTTGCAGGATTTTTGCAGGTTTCTATTATTGGTACCATTATATGGCGGTGTGCTGTTAACTACCACTGGCGGTCTTCTGTTCACCGTCAGTGTTTCCCGCCATATTCATAATGACCACCATAGTGACCTTTCCGCTAAGACCACTCTACTCTGTTTGTGGTGTAGTGGTGTTTGTAAAACTGACACATGCACTAAAACCACTTTCCATGTTGATGAATGGCGTTCTGGTTTGTGACCAGCAGGAAGAACAGAGAGAACAAGAAGAGGAAGAACAAGTGCCACAGAAAGGAATCCATTGCTTGGAGTTGTTCTCTATCCCTTCTGGAGAAAAGGCCATTTCAAAGGTTGTAAAGTGCAACTTTTGCAGCAAAGAGCTATCCAGAGGGACTAGTAAGAAGTACTCGCATGGTCCCAGCAGCATACTGAAGCACTTGCAAATCATCCCTCCCCTCCAGCTCATGAGATCAGAAATGGAGCGGGATGCAGTGCATTCACCAACAGCATCTGCTGCACCTCCAATTGCTCCTGGAGACCCTGTGCCTGCAACTGTTATAGCGAACTTCCCTTCTGTTCTTCAGCAGATGCTAAAAGTTGCATTCTTTTGCCATGTGCAACAAAGTTTAGTTGGTGAGCAGTCTGCCAGCATTTGTACAGGCTATGGTAATCCCCAAATGCTACTTTTTTCAATAATGCTATTTGCACATGTTATGTGAATTTCTCCAGATAATTTGTTACAGTTCCAATTTGTTTTAGAAATAAAACAAAGCACAAAAGTTTCAAAAACATAAAAGGTCCTTTTTGGAAAAAGCTTTTTTTAATTTAAAGAAAGAGAATCTATATTTTTTGTTTCTCTGCAAATGTATGAATACTTGTTGCCATATATCTATATGTATATCCCGATAAGTGGGTGTGTGAGTGTTTGTTTGGGTGTCTCATTGTTTGTTTGAGTGGCTCTGCCGGTCTGTTGGTGGCTGCAATTATAGTTTTTTGGGTTTGTTAGTGGGTGTCTGAGTGGCTGTGTCAGTGTGCAGTAGTGTTTTTCTGGATGTCTTAGTGAATGTGTGAATGGTGTGTGTGAAACTATTAGGAAATTTAGGCAAAGCACTGAAAAAAAAATTTTGCAATGTTTTTATGAATGTATTCAATCACAAGTGATATTTGCTGAGTAAGTTCCCGTAAGAATGGTAACACGTGTTCAAGTCCCACAAAGGGGGTTCTGTGCGCACCATTAAATAACAACTTATTTCCAGATTTGAAACAGGATCCTTTATTTTGAATTTTTTCTTAACATTTTTCTGTTATTGGCATATTTTTAAAACATTGGGGAAGGGTAGTCCCCACAAAGCAGGTGTCCACACACAGTCCCCACAAGGATGGTAACACATGTAGGGGTGTGTATGTGTGTGTATATATGTTTATATATATGTACGTATATATATATAGTGAGACAGAGAGAGAGCGAGAGCAAGAGACAGAGAGATAGATATAAATATATAGATATTAAAATATGTAGTGTTATTTTAATAAGCATAAGGGCAAATTATTTGCCACCACATTTTAGTTTTGATGTGTTGTATGCTTTAATGCAGGAGCTGGGTAGATCTGGGGTTTTCCCTGGGTCTTCTGTGAAAGCTGGGAAAACCAAACTTGTACATGGACATCTGAATAACTCAGCCGCAGTTCTTTTCTCTGTTACCATCAAACCCAAATACTGGGGAGTGCCATTAATGGGAATCTGGCAAATCTATATAAATGTAACATCACTGAGTCCTGGAGCAGAGTTTAAAACCATTTGTATCATAATCAACATTGGCCTTTGTCTGTTGTTGGGAGCATCAATTTTAAAAAGATGATACATCTCCTCAAACTATTGTTTATATTCCAAAATGGTCCTGGCATTTGTTTTAATGGATTGTCACACAGATAACTTTATCTGGAGAAACCAAATTATAAGCATTACTCAAAAAAGGTTTTGTCAGGCATTTCATCAAGGGGTCTGTCTTGGGTGTACTTCAGAGGTCCCTGATTAGCCCTGGTCCAGTTTTTCCTAACTCCTTATAGATATTTAAGTAATTTTGCTAGTCTATATTAACCTGCCCATTTTGGGGCTTATTTACAAATCCCATGAGCTGCCCTGAGCCACAGGGAAAGGGCAGAAATGAACTGTATCTACAAGATACAGAGCATTTTTGTCCTCTCCCCCTTCGCTGACGCACAATGGTCTGTCAAGCGATGACGCAGGCACCAAGGCACCATGGCACCATGGTGCAAGGATGCCTGCATCATAGACAGGATTGATTCTGTGCAGGAAGGGGCACCTTCCTGCACAAAAAGAATCCTTGGAGGCTTTTTCCTCTTTCTATGTGTGCGCAGAATGCAGCACACAAATAAAGAGGAAAAACAAAGAGAAATAAAGATATTTCTCCTTGTTATGCCTCGCCTGGGAAGGCGTAGCACTTCGGTGCATTCCCAAGTTTACAACTTCTTGTAAATCTGGGAATGTTTCAAAATCCATGGGAGTTGCATGGGAACACCCACACAATGCTCATGGATGCCTTCCCAGGGCAGAGTAGCGCAAAGCTGCAATTTCTTTCTGCATTGCGTTATTCCAGGGTTTTGAAGCCGGGCAAGGCCACCTTAAGGTGGCCTTGCCTAACTTCATAAATCTGCAGTAGGCGTTGCAACGCTCTTACTTCATGTTACGTGGTGAAAAAGTGACGCAACCAAGGTCGTAAATATGGCCCTTTGTGTCAGGCACAGTCCCCAGATGGTTTCTTGTGCAAACTTAGGTTGGCTCAATACTTAAAAAATTCACTTTAATGTACTCTAAGGCCTTCATTTATGGGGTTTTGGTGTAGGGCAGTGCAGCAAGTCACCTTACTGCGCTGCCCTATGCCGAACTGAAAGGGCAGGAATGCACTGTATTTATGTAAACAGGTGCATTCCTGTCATTTCCCCCTGTGCTGGCGCCATTTCGCCAGCCTACGCCAACGCAGTCACCCTTGCACTATGGTTCAAGGGTGCCTATGTTGTCAGCAAGATTGTTTTTGTGCATGAAGGGTGCTAGCGCAGGTGTATTAATAAAAATGATTGATGAGTGTTTAGGTATTCTGAATAATAAGTTTGTGTAGAAAATGTAGTAACGTAGAAAATAATGCACGCATTTTAAAATGTGATTACGAAGAATGGCCACCAATGTTAACGAAATGTACTAATCAATGATTTAATAATATGAAATATTGAGCATCTGTTAGCTTAATGTAGTAGTGGATCATATTAAGGGTTATGCAGTAAGCTTTAGCTTTATTAATTGTAGGTCTTAACTTAGCGAGTGTCACGTCCTACTTGCCAGGCCTCATGTAAAAGCTGTATTTCTTAATGTTTAATAAAATGGCTGTCCTAGAGAGTTAAACTGTGATTTCTATTGTATTGTTTACATGTGCTCATAACGGAAGCTTTCTCATGAGAACAGACTGCTAGAAGATGATGTTCCTGCTAATGTAACATTTTGTATGTAATGTGTATGTAATGTGTGTGAGACTGACTTTCTCTGGAGGAGAACAATAGAGGTACTGACTGGAGTGGAAGCTACAACAATATTGTTACCTGACAAGCCGGATGATGAGGACAAGGCAAACCATTCAACGACATGTGAATGGAGTAATAGTAGAATTCATAGATTTGGAGTTTTAGTACTATTGGACAAAGTGTTAACATGCGATTAAATGACCAATAGGGATTTGGGAAGTAGTTTTAGCAGTTTTGACTTAACGAGACTACACTGAGAAGAGACAGACATTCTGCTCTTGCATTTTGCCTTAAGCATATTGCATTTTGCTGTTACCCAATTGCCCATTTTCTTCCTGATCGAAAGGTTATTTTCGTGCGAGTCTTAACAAGAGGCGTGCTTAACTTTGATGCTTAGAGACTTTGCATTTTCTGAACTTTGATGCTGAATCCTGATGCCTTGCTGATCGACTGATGTCCTGAGGACGAAGACTGACTCTGTTTGCTGAGCCACACTGAGGATAGGTATTATGACTAAGACTGTTAATTGCTATGCATTTGTTTTTTTCTCTAGGTACCAACTGCACTGTTTCATAGAGCCATAGTTATATGTTTTCCAAATTTGTGTTACTAAATCTTTCTGCAACATGCTGATGCTCATCTGATGTTAGTTAAGGATCCTCACTAATGAAATCATATTAATATAGGTATTAATGCTTGATGAATTTCTCTGCTAAACTTAGGGGCATATTTATACTCTGCTTGCGCCGGATATGCATCATTTTTTTTACACTAATTCGGCGCAAAACTAAGACCATATTTATACTTTGATGCCCGACCCCGCGAATGTCAACATTTTGCAGTGTGTCATTTTCTGGATGCGTGAAACCCCCTTGCGTTAATGACATGCAAGGTCGGCGTTCCCGTCTAAAAAGTAACTTAAACACCTGTGTGCCATATTTATCCAACCACGCAATAATCCTGCACGGTTGGGAGGCGGAGGCAAAAAATGATGCGCAGCCTGATTTGCATAAAAAATTAACGCCTGGGTCAGGGCAGGCGTTAAAATGGGGCAAACACACCAGTACTTAAGGAAAACACACAGAAGCAACATCAGAGCTCCAAAAGGAAGAAATGGAGTTGCTATTCATCCAGCATGCATGAAGACGCAGAGCACAGGACCAACAGCAGCAGCTTCCACCACACCAGCAGGGGCCCCAAAGGCAGGAGAGGATATTCCGGACCAGGACAACCCTTCAGGGCCTCAGGGAACATGACATCATCCAGAGGTACAGATTAAACTGGCAAGTCATACAGCAGCTTCTGCGCCACATTGAGCCACAGTTCGCACCCAGCTTGCAGACACCCCACATCATTCCACCAGAGACCAAACTGCTAGCTGTCCTCCACATGTTGGCAAGTGGCTCTTTTCAAACCACTGGTGCCCTGGTTGCCGGGATCTCACAGCCCTCATTCCCTTCCTTCCTACCCAAGGTACTGGATGCCATCATCTCCCTCACACCCCGCCACATCAGCTTCCCCAACACACAGCAGAAGCAGCAGGAGACCAAACAGGGCTTCTACCAAATGAATGTGGCTTCCCCCACGTGCTTAGTGCCATTGACTGCACACATGTACGGATTGTGCCACTAGCTGCAACCGAGCATACATACCGCAATAGGAAGCACACACACTCCATCAATGTGCAGGCCATTGTGGATCACCGGGGATTGATCACCAACATTGTGGCAAAGTATCCTGGGAGTGTACATGATTCATTCATCTACCGTCACTGCACCATCAATCAACACTTCCAGGATGGACGATATGGAAATGGCCTACTTGTTGGTAAGTACAGAAACCTAGTTAAATACACACTGCACAGCAACCCTGTAGGACACACAACACATACACCACTACATTGACACATGGCCAGGAAGACAATGAGGTTGTGGCACAGCTGGGCATGTTTGATATCCTCACCCAATTGGATACACAACTAGGGACAAATGACAGATGCAAATAACAACAGATGGCACTCCAGAGCCACAAGGGACCAATTTAAAACCACACAGTGACAATGACATGGCCTTAACTGGCAGTACAACTTGGAAGATGAATCTTACAATATCACATCAATAACACTTAATTACACACCCTTCCAACCAATACGTACTGTGTAAGGGGTGTGTTATGTGGTTCACTGCAGGTCAAACACCATGAGACACATAGCATGATAATGATGACTCTAATGAAGGTGACATGGAATCATTGAGGCAGTACCAACATCTCACATCACTCCTGGGGTGACATTGCCCGCTAGCAATTAGGAATTGGACTGTGCTAAGAACACATATTGATGTGACATTATTCAAAAGTGCACATGGCTACACATACGGATTGAGACAATTACACATATACACAAAAGATGTACAGGCATATGGACCTTCTGACACTTAAACCTTCACCCCACAACCAAGTTAGCCAGTTTACCTGACCAAGTTCAGTAGTGTAGGTACACGTTTGCACATGAGCCAACTCAGTGACATCCGGTCAATCAGAATAACACCAGTTTAGATAAATAAACAACCCAATGCAGAAAGAACATCCTAGAAGCCTGGGATCCCACACAATAACACAAACACAGATGAGTCACAGACGACAGAAGATAACAACTGCCATGCAAAGTTGTAATCAAGGTGCAAGCAACATCCAAATATTTACACTCATTTTCTCTTTCAGCTGATCAGGGGTATGGGATCCCGCCATGGATCATGGCCCCATTTGCAAACCCAAGCACTGCAA
Source organism: Pleurodeles waltl (assembly GCF_031143425.1). Taxonomy (NCBI): domain Eukaryota; kingdom Metazoa; phylum Chordata; class Amphibia; order Caudata; family Salamandridae; genus Pleurodeles; species Pleurodeles waltl. The sequence goes on along the minus strand of NC_090448.1, from coordinate 915,994,608 downwards.
CAGAGTGTGCCTATAATGATGCACATCGGAGGACACGCACCATGGTAGAGAGGACTTTTGGCATCCTAAAGTCCAGATTCAGGTGCCTCTGCATCACTGGAGGCTGCCTCTTATATTCACCTGAAATGGTCTGCAAGATCATTTTGACCTGTGCCATCTAGCACAACATTTGTGTAAGGAGGATCATTCCCCTCTATGACCCAGACCCACAAATGCCTGAAGAGGAGGAAGAGGAGGATACTGTTCATCAACATGAAGGGGACCATCCAAACACTGCAGCAGGATTGTGTCGGAGACAACACATTGTACAAAACTTCTTTCAACTCTAGTCACCTTCACCACTTTCTTACCATATTTCATTAAACACCTTACTTCATCACTCAATCATGGTCTGGGTAATTATTTATGCATCACATGATCCCTAGGAATCATAATCAGAGTTTAGCCTCATGGAGCATTCCAGAACTACAGATTAGGATACTGAAAAAGCCACATCACATTTGATGGGTGTGAATGTACACCCAACATCACACACAGTGGAAATTACATATTTCATTTATATTTCACATGTGAAGGGCAAAATCAGAGGACTACATCTCTGAGACACATCCATGTTGCCAACATGGGCCATTGCAGCACATGACACACAACTAAGACTCCATCAATCATAAGGTAAACACGTGTTTCATACATGAATCAGTGGATGTGCTATTGCATTGGTAACTGGAATGTATGACCACACCCTTGACAGCAGTAAGTGTGACATCAGCTATCTTTGCAAGGAGCATGTTTGACAAGAAGTCCATCTAAGCTGAAAATGGATAGCATGAGAGCCCCAGGTATGCCAAGCATTGCTCACAAGACATGCCCTGTGCAGTCCATCCCAGGTAATAAGTCCTGCCACTGTCATGTTTTCAGTCCCTCCCCACCTTTCTCTAGGGGGCCCTGTAAATGGACTATTTGCACCCTGATAACCTTCATCTACACACACCCAGACTCCCATTCTGACTCCTGTGTGCTTCCCTCTTTAGTATGGCATGCCATAGTCATAGTTCATCTGTCGGCATGGACTTCAGGTCTGATAATGCACTCCCTGGTAGTCGGTAGGACCTGTAATCAGCTGTCCATTGCTTCCCATGTGAAAGGTACTGTTGGCCCTTTGAACCTGATTCTCACCTACAGGACTTGTGAGAGACTGAAGCTGCACACACCCGTGAGCACTTCCATACAGACCAGCCATTTGAACCTGCACTGCCATTGCTGCTGCCTGGAAATGCTTAGAAGCTGCCATTTTCTGAATATCCTTGTTGTGCATTGCTGTATAAATCACTTGTGTAACACAGGCCTTGGGGTATTGTGTAACGTTGCAGCCCACAGCACAAGTACAGTTTTTAGTTCCCACGGTGTTGTTCCAGCTTTTCCCAATCAGAGTCTGCTCACTGTGTATTTGCCTTGTTCATTTTTGTTCCTGACTGACCCTGCATCCTGTTAGCCTGACTGGTTCCTGTCTTTGCGTTACCATAGAGGTTCCCCGTGGCTACATTTGTCTCATAGTTGCTTTCCATGCCCTTTCTTTCCTCCTGGGGTATTGTGTCTGGTAGGTCTACGATGAATCTTCAAATGTATAGTATAGTTTAATCAGTTTACTTATCGTATTATGGTCTGGGACATGTATTCAAATTGCCTAATCCAGCCCCCATCCCTTGTCTGGGGGTCATGTATTCATGAGCGACAAACAGTGACAGTGTACTATGGTTGTATGCATGTATTTGGTACGGTGCCTCCAGCACAACAAACAACGTTTGCTAATGTATATGAAAGGACAAAACATGTTTGGCCCTGACGGCCTACACACAGATTCACATTGGCCGCAACCTATTGATGGTGCTTGCGTGGTACTAGCTGTGAGATTGATCAGCACAGAGGCACTGATGTTCCCTGTTGCAGTGGGAATTTTAGAGGCCACCCTGTGTACAAATGTTGTGAAGAAACCTGCCTGTTTCCTATTACTGATCCATAAGGTTTTTAAGCACACCAAGGTTGCCCTGTTCTCAGCCTTATAAAAGTTCCGCAGTGCCGTAGCTGGATTATCCCCATGTGTGTCGTCAATTTATCTTTTCCTTTAGGTCAATTCTGCTTTGAAAGATAGTCTGTTAATGCAGGGAATGGCTCCACAGACTCATGACTAGACCTGCACGTAACTGTGACAACATGGAGGCCATTACTGACACAGGGTACACATGGCCACGCACTTGAACTGGACAACTTTGTGCAATGAACCACTGGAAATATGTGAACACATGCAGCATGGTCTGCTGGTTCTCCACTTCCACAGGAGAAACACAGGTCATTTTTATGACTCAAAATGTGGTGTAACATAACTTTTTTGGATAGGTTTTGGGACTCTGGGGGTTATTCTAACTTTGGAGGAGGTGTTAATCCGTCCCAAAAGTGACGGAAAAGTGACGGATTTACCACCAGCCGTATTACGAGTCCATTATATCCTATGGAACTCGTAATACGGCTGGTGGTATATCCGTCACTTTACCGTCACTTTTGGGACGGATTAACACTCCTCCAAAGTTAGAATAACCCCCTCTGTGTCACAAACACTGTACCTGCCTAGCATGTTCAAATGCGTGACTCATGGGTAGTATACAAACAAGTGACCAGGAAGTGGTATCCAACATTCCAGAACATGTGATGGCTTACCCTTGTAATATTGCGATTATCAACTGTCCTCTATCTATCCTGTGCATAGTTTGTCATGGGAGATGTTTTGTCCCCCAAGTCAGGGAAGGTCACACAGCATTAGACGCTACGGGTATGACAAACACATATCCTGAATGATGGAACACAATGAATGGCATCTGATGGTTATCCACATTTACAACACATGCATGCAAGCACATTATGCAAAACACGTCTTGTGACGTTCACACAGAGGCACAACAACAATTAAAATAGCCAATTCACAGACATATACACACAGGCCATGAGTGAATGTATCAAGTTACGTTGCCTTGCTATCCTCTATTGACGCACCGCCTGCTCAAACTAGGGAATACCAATTTTTATTCCAAATGTTTGGGTTGCTGTTGCGTCAGTCAAGACTGCTTATTCGGCACAACAACATTAGTATTATGGTCCGCAGTAGTGTGGTCTGCCACATGTGCCAAAACACTGGAACACACACAGCAGGCCCAAACAGCCTATCTCTGTGTAGTTACAGCTTTCATGTATGTTAAAAATGAGAAAAATGACACAAACACAGTTAAAGACAGATATTTTGACGCAAACGTGTCAAAAACGCATATGCATCAAATTTTGACGCATATGTTTTGAAAAATGAGGCTCACAGCCATTATACATCCATTGGTCCCCAGTGGTAATTCCAACACTGCACCCCATGAAATTGGTTATCCATGAAAAATATATTGATCTTTGAATAAGGGGGAATTTTTAAGCATTTGCGTCAAAAAGGTTTGACGCAAAGCCCGTAAGCGTCATAAAAATGTCACGCATCATAATAAAAACGCACTGCATTTGAGACAGGAAGTGATGTAATAGGATATCCTGTTTACAGAAATGGTACAGTGGGTGTACTTTCACTTTCACTTTGCAGTCTGTGATTCTTCTAGACTGTGTGGCTGTGCTGTTTTGTCTGTCCAAATTGTGCTTGTGTCTCCTGTTTGCCATTCCATTTGTCATCTGTTGTATTTGTAATTGTCTCAGTAAATCAGTGTAAGTGTGTATTTGTCATTTTTTGTGTCTGATTTTGTCTTTGTACTGTTGGGAGTGTGTAGTGGATATTGTTAGTTGGGGAATTGTTGGGCTGTTTGTGGGTTCTTCATTTTTTATTTTCCTAGCCTTTTTCCCAGTATTTTCCTATTTTCCCTTTCCTATCCCTATAACTTTTTGTCATGTTGGGAAGGCCACATCTGGGGAGAATGGGTGAGGAGGAGCTGGGTGCTTTCATTTGGCTGGGGTGCTACTTCCTACCCCTGTTGTTAGATGCTGGTGGCAGGGTGATACAGGGGTATCACACGGAGGCGAGGAGGCTCAGGTGGTCCAAGGTGTTCTTCCATCTGAAGAGAGTATTCAACAGCCAGCGCAACGACCACCAGCCCAAGCATCAATGGGCTGACCTTGTGGCCAGAGAGCAAGACCTGCTGGACCACCTGGGTGTGGTGATTGTTGGCCCTGTTGGTGAGTAAAGATCAGACTAATGTGCACATTTAAATGTTCTGTAGTGACAGTAGAAGATTTGTTGACATGCTGCATGCAATGTTTGTGGACATGTGGAATGCAACGTAACTGTGACAACATGGAGGCCATTACTGACACAGGGTACACATGGCCACACACTTGAACTGGACAACTTTGTGCAATGAACCACTGGAAATATGTGAACACATGCAGCATGGTCTGCTGGTTCTCCACTTCCACAGGAGAAACACAGGTCATTTTTATGACTCAAAATGTGGTGTAACATAACTTTTTTGGATAGGTTTTGGGACTCTGTGTCACAAACACTGTACCTGCCTAGCATGTTCAAATGCGTGACTCATGGGTAGTATACAAACAAGTGACCAGGAAGTGGTATCCAACATTCCAGTACATGTGATGGCTTACCCTTGTAATATTGCGATTATCAACTGTCCTCTATCTATCCTGTGCATAGTTTGTCATGGGAGATGTTTTGTCCCCCAAGTCAGGGAAGGTCACACAGCATTAGACGCTACGGGTATGACAAACACATATCCTGAATGATGGAACACAATGAATGGCATCTGATGGTTATCCACATTTACAACACATGCATGCAAGCACATTATGCAAAACACGTCTTGTGACGTTCACACAGAGGCACAACAACAATTAAAATAGCCAATTCACAGACATATACACACAGGCCATGAGTGAATGTATCAAGTTACGTTGCCTTGCTATCCTCTATTGACGCACCGCCTGCTCAAACTAGGGAATACCAATTTTTATTCCAAATGTTTGGGTTGCTGTTGCGTCAGTCAAGACTGCTTATTCGGCACAACAACATTAGTATTATGGTCCGCAGTAGTGTGGTCTGCCACATGTGCCCAAACACTGGAACACACACAGCAGGCCCAAACAGCCTATCTCTGTGTAGTTACAGCTTTCATGTATGTTAAAAATGAGAAAAATGACACAAACACAGTTAAAGACAGATATTTTGACGCAAACGTGTAAAAAACGCATATGCATCAAATTTTGCCGCATATGTTTTGAAAAATGAGGCTCACAGCCATTATACATCCATTGGTCCCCAGTGGTAATTCCAACACTGCACCCCATGAAATTGGTTATCCATGAAAAATATATTGATCTTTGAATAAGGGGGAATTTTTAAGCATTTGCGTCAAAAAGTTTTGACGCAAAGCCCGTAAGAGTCATAAAAATGTCACGCATCATAATAAAAACGCACTGCATTTGAGACAGGAAGTGATGTAATAGGATATCCTGTTTACGGAAATGGTACAGTGGGTGTACTTTCACTTTCACTTTGCAGTCTGTGATTCTTCTAGACTGTGTGGCTGTGCTGTTTTGTCTGTCCAAATTGTGCTTGTGTCTCCTGTTTGCCATTCCATTTGTCATCTGTTGTATTTGTAATTGTCTCAGTAAATCAGTGTAAGTGTGTATTTGTCATTTTTTGTGTCTGATTTTGTCTTTGTACTGTTGGGAGTGTGTAGTGGATATTGTTAGTTGGGGAATTGTTGGGCTGTTTGTGGGTTCTTCATTTTTCATTTTCCTAGCCTTTTTCCCAGTATTTTCCTATTTTCCCTTTCCTATCCCTATAACTTTTTGTCATGTTGGGCAGGCCACATCTGGGGAGAATGGGTGAGGAGGAGCTGGGTGCTTTCATTTGGCTGGTGTGCTACTTCCTACCCCTGTTGTTAGATGCTGGTGGCAGGGTGATACAGGGGTATCACACGGAGGCGAGGAGGCTCAGGTGGTCCAAGGTGTTCTTCCATCTGAAGAGAGTATTCAACAGCCAGCGCAACGACCACCAGCCCAAGCATCAATGGGCTGACCTTGTGGCCAGAGAGCAAGACCTGCTGGACCACCTGGGTGTGGTGATTGTTGGCCCTGTTGGTGAGTAAAGATCAGACTAATGTGCACATTTAAATGTTCTGTAGTGACAGTAGAAGATTTGTTGACATGCTGCATGCAATGTTTGTGGACATGTGGAATGCAACGTAACTGTGACAACATGGAGGCCATTACTGACACAGGGTACACATGGCCACACACTTGAACTGGACAACTTTGTGCAATGAACCACTGGAAATATGTGAACACATGCAGCATGGTCTGCTGGTTCTCCACTTCCACAGGAGAAACACAGGTCATTTTTATGACTCAAAATGTGGTGTAACATAACTTTTTTGGATAGGTTTTGGGACTCTGTGTCACAAACACTGTACCTGCCTAGCATGTTCAAATGCGTGACTCATGGGTAGTATACAAACAAGTGACCAGGAAGTGGTATCCAACATTCCAGTACATGTGATGGCTTACCCTTGTAATATTGCGATTATCAACTGTCCTCTATCTATCCTGTGCATAGTTTGTCATGGGAGATGTTTTGTCCCCCAAGTCAGGGAAGGTCACACAGCATTAGACGCTACGGGTATGACAAACACATATCCTGAATGATGGAACACAATGAATGGCATCTGATGGTTATCCACATTTACAACACATGCATGCAAGCACATTATGCAAAACACGTCTTGTGACGTTCACACAGAGGCACAACAACAATTAAAATAGCCAATTCACAGACATATACACACAGGCCATGAGTGAATGTATCAAGTTACGTTGCCTTGCTATCCTCTATTGACGCACCGCCTGCTCAAACTAGGGAATACCAATTTTTATTCCAAATGTTTGGGTTGCTGTTGCGTCAGTCAAGACTGCTTATTCGGCACAACAACATTAGTATTATGGTCCGCAGTAGTGTGGTCTGCCACATGTGCCAAAACACTGGAACACACACAGCAGGCCCAAACAGCCTATCTCTGTGTAGTTACAGCTTTCATGTATGTTAAAAATGAGAAAAATGACACAAACACAGTTAAAGACAGATATTTTGACGCAAACGTGTCAAAAACGCATATGCATCAAATTTTGACGCATATGTTTTGAAAAATGAGGCTCACAGCCATTATACATCCATTGGTCCCCAGTGGTAATTCCAACACTGCACCCCATGAAATTGGTTATCCATGAAAAATATATTGATCTTTGAATAAGGGGGAATTTTTAAGCATTTGCGTCAAAAAGGTTTGACGCAAAGCCCGTAAGCGTCATAAAAATGTCACGCATCATAATAAAAACGCACTGCATTTGAGACAGGAAGTGATGTAATAGGATATCCTGTTTACAGAAATGGTACAGTGGGTGTACTTTCACTTTCACTTTGCAGTCTGTGATTCTTCTAGACTGTGTGGCTGTGCTGTTTTGTCTGTCCAAATTGTGCTTGTGTCTCCTGTTTGCCATTCCATTTGTCATCTGTTGTATTTGTAATTGTCTCAGTAAATCAGTGTAAGTGTGTATTTGTCATTTTTTGTGTCTGATTTTGTCTTTGTACTGTTGGGAGTGTGTAGTGGATATTGTTAGTTGGGGAATTGTTGGGCTGTTTGTGGGTTCTTCATTTTTTATTTTCCTAGCCTTTTTCCCAGTATTTTCCTATTTTCCCTTTCCTATCCCTATAACTTTTTGTCATGTTGGGAAGGCCACATCTGGGGAGAATGGGTGAGGAGGAGCTGGGTGCTTTCATTTGGCTGGGGTGCTACTTCCTACCCCTGTTGTTAGATGCTGGTGGCAGGGTGATACAGGGGTATCACACGGAGGCGAGGAGGCTCAGGTGGTCCAAGGTGTTCTTCCATCTGAAGAGAGTATTCAACAGCCAGCGCAACGACCACCAGCCCAAGCATCAATGGGCTGACCTTGTGGCCAGAGAGCAAGACCTGCTGGACCACCTGGGTGTGGTGATTGTTGGCCCTGTTGGTGAGTAAAGATCAGACTAATGTGCACATTTAAATGTTCTGTAGTGACAGTAGAAGATTTGTTGACATGCTGCATGCAATGTTTGTGGACATGTGGAATGCAAGTTAAATATACAGTGGCCCTGATTTATACAATATTAGCTACACATTACCGTCATTTGTTGACGCACAAGCTACACAAACTAACAAAACACAACTTGATCTTGTAAATTAGTGCTGCTTTGACATAAATAGATGATGGTAATGCGGCACAAACAAATGTTTTATTCATGGTCTGTGAGTGTAACAGGAATGAGATGTGTTTCACGTGCTAAAGCAAGGAATGAATGTAGTCCCCAATTATTTGGAATACATGTCTGAACTGTATTCATGGCCATACATACAAAGTTCTTCCTAACCTCTGGTAATATCTTAGGCTGATACTTTGACTTGGTCTGTGTAGCATTTAAATTAGAAATGGATGCCAAAGTAATGCACACAGGATAATATCTAAATGTTTGGTGCTACTTTCCATAGCTTTAGCGTAAAAACATGAAGCAAATGCTACACATTAAAAAAAATACGAGTATCTGGCCCTATGTTCATTGTTCCTGTGTGTTTTCATTTGCCTTGGGCACAATTGCTGGTACAGAGCTGATGCATTTGCCATCTGTGTCACTTTATAGTCAAGCAATTTTCATAGGTTAATGGCTCATCATGGGATCCCTGAACTTGGTGAATGCATGGTCACACAATATTTACTTGCATGATGTTGTGCAAGGGACCCCTGACTGCTTCCATCTTACATTTTAAATGACGGAATAGTTTGCTAGTTTACGTTTGGTACATCCCTGCTGATCTAGTGCAGCATATGTACAACAGTTACCTTCTCAGCATGAAAGCTATCACAGACATGGGTGTATGCTAAGATCAGCAGACCAGCATTCCTGTAACTGCTGCCATTCCCAAAATGCATACAAATTGAGACTTACCTCATCAAGATTGCTACAGTCGGACATTTGCTAAACCGTGTTTCAATTAGGGGACAGTGTAAGTTTGTTGTATAACCACAGATCACCCAACTTTGCAAATGTAAGAAGATAAATGTGGCTACCTGTGATTTACAATACCTGATATAGGTACACATGGCCATGAGTAACACATTTCAGGTGCAGTGACTACACCTGTGCCCATGCATTCTGGATGATCAAATTAGACACTGTCAGCATATATTTCTTCGTTGTTTTGATTTAGATGAATGGCCAATCCATGTTTAGCATAACATTTTCATCAAGTAACACACAGGATCCCTGCCATCATAGTTTCATAGGGGGCATATACAGCTGTGGGTACACTGGTAATGTGGCATATGTAACCTACAGACAACACAGGCCCACATACAATGGACCATAGAAAGCATATTAATTCATGAGCTAAACGCAACCCACATGAGCATCACACAGTAAATGATTGTCCCTTGATGCACAAGCCACAATACCTGAGTGACTGGTATTGCAGTGCACCTGGAATGTGGCTTTGCATGTCTCTCATAACAACAAATGAAGTAATGGAGTACCCTGTCTAAATAAATCTGCACCCAATTGAGTATTCATGTTTGTCACCACATGATTGTTATGGCCAGAGCATGTGTGCATATGTGTGTCTATCACTCACTGGATTGACAGGGTCAATACATGTTTGCAGTGGTATGTCTGTTGGGGTGTCTAAATGCCTGAGGTGCTGGTCTATCATATAGCATGTCACTCACAGTGAGTTTTGTTCCAAGGTTTGTACAGTGAGCAGACATTGAGCCCATTTCACCCTTCCATGTTTTACAGGTGGACCAGCCCCCTACACAATTGAAGAAGTGGCTCAATTTGCGGACCTAGACATATCCAGTAAGTGTTGATATGTTAGTTCTGTGTTGAGTTTGCAGCTGTTGTGTGATTGACTCCTGTGTGTCAGACACATAGCAATATATGATGTGCTGGCACATGATCTGAAATGTGACTTGACTGGAGTTTGACATTTTGTTCCATTTTTGAGTTGGACAATCAGTGGCAGAGAGTCATATTTTGGGTATCTAGTGCTGCGCTGTAGGCATGGGCAGGTGACCAGGGTGATATTTGTTGCTACATTTTTGCCAATGAAAATTTTGGAGGTAGGCATTTTCATAATTTAGTCAGCAAGTCATACCCTGATTCACACAGACCAGTGATGCCAAACTAATACCCACAGACTTGAGCCTCCCTTTTAACTAATGAACATGTAGGATTCTATCTTTGACTTCCTAGCAGCATCTAGCTCCACATGTAGTGCTACGTTTATGTGGCACTTGAGTAGAATGTCATAGGTGTGCATGCAGCTCAAGCCCAGATGAGTGCTTGCATCTATGTGCTGGTTTTTGGAAAGTTATTAGTGAGATCAAATGAGGTTGCCAATTGTCCGCAATTAGGAACATAAATGTGGATGTGATTGTCTATCCTATTTGGCAGCCTTCCTTACCAGTGGTGGACCGACTAAACCCATGGACAGCTGTCCACTGCTTCCTGGCTGTCCTTGATGTTTGAAAGTATGTGTTGCATGTCCATCACCCACTGAGGCACAGGGTTAGGTTTATGAAATATGTGTACCTAGGTGTGAGGATCCTAGTGCAGAAGACAGACATGTAATTCCAACATTCATTTGATCCAACCTAGGATACTCCCTCATGAGTAGCAACTGCATACCGTCCTGGCAATTCCATTTACAAATCACTGATCTTGTGCCCCTTGATTGTCATCCAGAAGATAGTCATTAGTAGGCCTGTCACATGTAGAGGAGTTGCTGCATTTGCTATGTGACTAATGGCAGAACAATGATGCATGGATCATTTAAGTAGTTACACACCTTTTTGAGCATTGCTATGCTGTTCGATAGGTGATGTGTAGGCCTCGTTGGTATGTCATTCCTCAGGGACAATCTATGATCTGTACTGGGATTTGGACTGTTTAAGCTAATTTTGAGGAAGTGTTAGAATATCATCAGTAGATGTATCACAGAATGATGTAACTAATTTTTGGCTTTCTCTATTTTTACAGCTGCCAACATGGACGCCAATCAGATCAGAGAATTCCAGAGGAGGGCGATGCGTTACCACCACATTCTGGATGTCGAGTCTGGATTCCACAAAATGGCACGGCATTATCACCATGAGAGAGCCACAGGGGTCTGGAGGGCATTTGCCCAAGGGGGGGCCAACCTTGACCACAACAGCCACCACCACCAGCACCACCACTCCTACCCAAGTCGCACCAAGGATGACAAGCACTGTTGCAGGTCCCTCTACATCATCCACTCCCGGCCCACTAACAGCAGCTCCTGCACCTCCCCCTCCAAGCATGGCACCGGCACCAGCACAACCATCCACTAGTGGCCCACAGACCACCCCTGCTGCAGTCATAGACAATGCGGAATTTCTGAACATGCGACGTGACATGCAAGGGATGTTGCGCAGGATGGACAGGCTGCAGCAGGAAGTGTCCCGCAATAGGAGGAGACTGCGTGGGATAAAGAAGATCCTGCGGAGGGCAAACTTGTGAATGTTGGACCCTCAGCCATGATTCCTTCCCCTCCCTCCTCTTTCCTGGTTCTTATATTTAGTGGGTTTAGGGGACTTAGGGGGTCATTACAACCCTGGCAGACGGTGTTAAAGTGGCGGTAAGACCGCAAACAGGCCGGCAAAAAAAAAAAGGGGAATTATGACCATGGCGGAAACCGCCAACAAACACAGCCACTTTAACACTCAGACCACCACGGCGGTACAGACAAGCAGCGCGGCGGTCACCGCCAACAGACAGGCGGGAGACAAAGTACCGCCCACAGTATCACAACCTACCAATCCGCCACCTTTTCCGGGGCGGATTCACTGTGGATAAAAACACGGTGGAAACAGCCATTTCAAAGGGAAAACGCTCACCTCAAACACTCCACGAGGAAGGAGGGCACCATGGAGCCGGAACTCCAAATACTTCCTGCTCCTGTACGATGACCATCAACGGCAGCGCCGAAGACAACGGTGAGTACTGCACCTACGACATAGGGGAGGCAAAAGTCAGGGACACACACACGCAACACCCCCACCCTCACCCACTACAACACACACACCAATGCATATCCAAACATTACAGTAACAACCCCCAACCCCCTTGGAAGAATGCAAAGACAAAAGGAAATGAGTGCAACCATTGTAATGTATAAAAATACAGTAAGCTAATATATACAGATATATATACACATTCTACAAAATAGACATCACGATTAGTAGTGCAGGTATGCACCATTCAATATCCGTGGACCACTGGTCCCAAAATGCATGGGCGAGGCCCACACTAGATACCTGAGCAAAACGGAGAGAACACTGCTGGGGCATCAGATCGAAATACAACAGGCACCTCAGGGGTAAGGGTAAGGGGGGCACCTCAGCCGGATGACAGCACCACGCCAGATCCACGAGGGGGCTCCATGCCCATTGATGTATCCTGGGGAGTGCAAAGCCACAGTCTCACAAGTCTTTTCAGTGGGTGGTTTGCCCACTGTACCATCCTGGGGAGTGCAAAGCCACAGTCTCACAAGTCTTTTCAGTGGGTGGTTTGCCCTCTGTACCATCCTGGGGAGTGCAAAGCCACAGTTTCACAAGTCTTTTCAGTGGGTGGTTTGCCCACTGTACAATCCTGGGGAGTGCAAAGCCACAGTCTCACAAGTCTCTATAGTGGGTGGTTTGCCCACTGCTTTATCCTGGGGAGTTCACAGCCACAGTCTCACAAGACGTTTCAGTGGGTGGTTTGCCCACTGCTTTATCCTGGGGAGTGCAAAGCCACAGTCTCACAAGTCGATAACAGGCTCCACTGGTTCTGGAGGGGGACTGGTGCCCAGAGTGCTTCATCCTGTTAAGGACAGACGGCGTGGATGCATGTCTCCACTGGTTCTGGAGGGGGACTGGTGCCCAGAGTGCTTCATCCTGTTAAGGACTGACGGAGTGGATGCATGTCTCCACTGGTTCTGGAGGGGGACTGGTGCCCAGAGTGCATCACTGTCCCCGTGACAGTCCCAGTTCCGTCACTGCCCCTGCCGCACATGGGCTACCGGTGCTAGAGTTGGCAATGCTTGCCCTGTTCAGCGGTGGTTGACTTTGCAGTTTCTGACCAGTTCAGCGGTGCTTGCCATGGCGGTCTTTGCCCTGTTCAGCGGTGCTTGCCCTGTTCAGCGGTGCTTGACTTTGCAGTTTCTGACCTGTTCAGTGGTGCTTGCCATGGCGGTCTTTGCCCTGTTCAGCGGTGCTTGACTTTGCAGTTTCTGAACTGTTCAGCGGTGCTTGCCATGGCGGTCTTTGCCCTGTTCAGCGTTGCTTGCCCTGTTCAGCGGTGCTTGCCATGGCAGTCTTTGCCCTGTTCAGCGGTGCTTGCCCTGTTCAGCGGTGCTTGACTTTGCTGTCTCTGACCTGTGCAGCGGTGTTTGCCATGGCGGTCCCTCATTGCCCAGCGGGGCTGTGGTTGCCGGGGCCCTCCTGGGCACTGACTCTGGCAGTGGTCTCCTGACCAGTGACGATGGGACTGCCCTCCTGGGCACTGACTCTGGCGGTGGTCTCCTGACCAGTGACGATGGGACTGCCCTCCTGGGCACTGACTCTGGCGGTGGTCTCCGGACCACTGACGATGGGACTGCCCTCCTGGGCACTGACTCTGGCGGTGGTCTCCTGACCAGTGACGATGGGACTGCCCTCCTGGGCACCTGGGCACTGACTCTGGCGGTGGTCTCCTGACCAGTGACGATGGGACTGCCCTCCTGGGCACTGACTCTGGCGGTGGTCTCCTGACCACTGACGATGGGACTGCCCTCCTGGGCAATGACTCTGGCGGTGGTCTCCGGACCACTGACAATGGGACTGCCCTCCTGGGCACTGACTCTGGCGGTGGTCTCCGGACCACTGACGATGGGACTGCCCTCCTGGGCACTGACTCTGGCGATGGCATCCTGGCCAGTGACGATCGGGCTGGCGGAGGCCTCCTGGGCAGCGGGGACGATGGCGCCCTTCTCCGCCGTGCTGCTCTTCCCAGACTTTGGCGCTTTCTTCTGCCCCTTCCCCACCTTGGGAGGAGTCACAGCTGAGTCGACACTCCCCCCGGGACCCTTGTGAGCGGCTTTGCTGGCTGGAGTCTTCCCCCTATCCCGTCGGGCACTGTCCAACTTCTGGTGCTTCACAGGGGGGGGACTGGCTGTGCTTTGGCTCCATGTCACACTGGCTGCCCTGGTGCCCGGTGCACTCCACATACCTCTAACAGGCACCACTGGTACTGGAGATTTTTTGGCTGAGGTGCTAGTACGGGACCTATGAATTGGAGGGGGGGTGGTGGGAAAGAGGTCAACGTTGCTCAGGAAAAGTTTCTGACGAACACTGGGACGGGTAGCTGGAGGGGGTCTGGGAGGGGAGGAAGAGGAGGTGGTTGTAGGAGGTGTAACTTTGGATGATTTGGGTGCAGGTGCATGTTCTGGAGGCTGCCGTGAGGTGGATGGATGTTGGGTGTGTGTGTGCCTGCGTTTGTGTACTTTGGGAGGGGGCGTCACAGACACACTGGGAGAGGACACAGGGGGCGTGTAAATGGTAGTGGGGGTGGTGAGTGCAGGTGAGCGGGGTGTGGTGGTGGGTGTGCTGGTGCGAGTCCTAGTGGCTGTAGTGGTAGTGCATGCAGGTGAGAGTGTAGACGACACTGGGAGGGAGACGACGAGGAGGGGGACACAGTGGAGGCAGTGGATGTTGCTGTGTCTGTATGTGGGTGATGCTTGTGTGAGTGCCTGTGGGATGTGTGGTGCCTATGTTTGCCTGAGCTTCCCTTGTGTGTTGACGTGTGTGCAGGCCGGTCTGATGGTGTGCTTGGGATAGGCAGAGGTACAGGGGATTGGGTCTGGGTGGAGGAAGTTGGAGGGGGGAGGCTAGACACAGGGACAATGGCTGCCATCAGTGCTGAGGCCAGAGATTGCAGGGTTCGATGATGGGCAGCCTGACCAGAATGAATGCCCTCCAGGAATGGCGTAGTGTGTTGCAACTCCCTTTCTACACCCTGGATGGCATTCACAATGGTAGACTGCCCAACAGTGAGTGACCTGAGGAGGTCAATGGCCTCCTCACTGAGGGCAGCAGAGGTGACAGGGGCAGGGGCTGAGGTGCCTGGGGCGAAGGTGATGCCCACCCTACTGGGTGAGCGGGCACGGGGCGAAGGCTGAGGGGCTGCTGGGAGGGCGGTGCTGGTAGGGGGGGTGGCGGCTGTACCTGTAGATGTGGGGGGCACAGATGTTGCCGCCACCACAAGGGAGCTCCCATCGGAGGACGAGTCCGTGTCGCTGGTTGCTGATCCGGTGACCGCCGTGAAGCTCCCCTCGCCCTCCGTCCCACTGGTGTATTCGGAGTCCGTGGTGTGGCCCTCCATGGCCATGAGGGATGCAGCCCCCTCGTGCTCCGGTGCCACTGTACCTCCGCCTGATAATGCTGATGCACAAAAGAACAGGGAGAGCACAATAAGGGGGGGGACGACAGAAGAAAGACAGGTTGAGTGCATGGCTTACCGCTACCGTTGGTGGACAATACAGACACAGCAGCCCCCTGCACTACGCCGCGCTGTTGGGCTCTACAGATGCAGTTCCTGGGATATGGCCTACATGGCTATGGTCGACATCTGCACACATAGATGACACAGGGGCATGTATACCTGTACTTGGCACCCTACAGAGGTAGGGTTGAGTGGCACATAGCCTGCATTACGGAGGGGCCTAGCCTACGGAACTCGCCCTGGCCTAGGGAAACCCACAGCCCTCCTCCCCCACCCAGACCCCTCCACTGCGCCCAAAGTCAACAGAATGAGAGTGTACTCACCCCCTTGTGTCTGCTGTGATGCCCTCAAGCGACCATCCAACTCAGGGTAGGCCACCGCCAGGATCCGGAACATCAGGGGGGTCATGGTGCGACGGGCACCCCTCCCAAGTTGGGAGGCCATCCCCAGCTGAGCCTCCGCCGTCTTCTTGCTCCAGCGGCGAATGTCCTCCCATCTTTTACGGCAGTGGGTGCTCCGTCTCTGGTGGACCCCCAGGGTCCGGACGTCCTTGTCGATGGCACGCCAAATATCCTTCTTCTGGTGGGCGCTGACCTACATGACATGGACAGGGGAAGAAGAGAAGTCATTACCAACTGCACCGTCGACATGAGTGGCCCACATCCCTGCCCTTGCCATGTGGCACATGCATTCACAGTCCTTCATGCTCACAGAACTCTGCCCCCTTCCTTCTTACGAACAGCCCTCTCCACCAAGGCATAGCCCATGCAACTTGCACCCTATGCACTCACCTGTTGGTCTGGAGGACCGTAGAGTAGCGTGTACTGGGGGAGGACCCCGTCCATGAGCTTCTCCAACTCCTGTGCAGTGAAGGCAGGGGCCCTTTCCCCAGACGCACGTGCCATTGTCTCTTCCAGACCGAGGTCACAGCAGCACTTGCAGTATAGGTCCACTCCTGTCGAAGATCAGGTATCGAGTGATTCAACAGATAGAAAATGGCGGTCACTTCCGCGGTGGTGACGTCCGCGGCGGTATGTATCATCACCGCCGGCGCACTTCGTCATTGGCTCCTGGGACCCATAGGGTCCAATGTTAACCAATGCAGCATTGCGCTGCGGTCTTCGACCGCCTACTGCGACAGTGTATAACGCCAGCGCAGTTACCTCACATCCCATTGTCCCAGTTTAGAGGTCAGGCAGCCGAGTTTCAGGGGCCCACATGGCTTCATTTACAACTGCGTCACACATGCCTAGGCCTGGACTCAACACTCATACAGATAACTTTTTGGATTATGTTTCGTGTTCTGTGTAGCTGTGGGTACATACCTCTGAGTTGCTTGACTCTGTGGTCACTTTTGTCCTTCCTAGGCACCGTCAGCTGGGAGATGTGAGGAGATGGCGGAATCCTCCGGTGTACCGACCGCTGGTGGACCTGTTGACAAGGGAGGAGCGACATTTAATCATCACCTACAGGTTTGACCGTGCCACAATCCAGGAACTGTGTACCCAGTTCGAGCCAGACCTGATGTCAGCAATCCGCCATCCCACAAGAATCCCCCCTCAAGTGCAAGTGCTATCAGTGCTCCATTTCCTTGCAAGTGGGTCATTTCAAACAACAGTGGCCATGGCATCAGGGATGTCCCAGCCTATGTTTTCCAACGTGTTGTCCAGAGTGTTGTCTGCCCTACTGAAACACATGAGGAGCTACATCGTTTTCCCTCAGGTGGAGGATTTGGCTACTGTTAAAGGTGACTTCTATGCCCTTGGACATATCCCTAACATCATAGGTGCCATTGATGGGACTCATGTAGCACTGGTCCCCCCGCAGGAGTGAACAGGTGTACACGAACCGGAAGAGTTATCATTCGATGAATGTACAGATGGTATGTTTGGCAGACCAATACATCTCCCAGGTAAATGCTATGTTCCCTGGCTCTGTGCATGACGCCTACATCCTGCGGAATAGCAGCATCCCTTATGTGATGGGTCAACTCCAGAGGCACCGGGTGTGGCTATTAGGGGACTCTGGTTACCCCAACCTGTCATGGCTATTGACCCCCGTGAGGAATCCCAGGACAAGGGCAGAGGAACGCAACAATGAGGCCCATGGGCGGACTAGGAGGGTGATCGAACGCACCTTCGGCCTCCTGAAGGCCAGGTTCAGGTGCCTCCATATGACAGGTGGTTCCCTATTCTACTCACCAAGGAAGGTGTGCCAGATCATCATCGCCTGCTGTATGCTTCACAATCTTGCTTTGCGACGCCAGGTGCCTTTTCTGCAGGAGGATGGTCCAGATGACGGTGTTGTGGCAGCTGTGGAGCCTGTGAACAGTGATGAGGAGGAAGCAGAGGAAGAAGACATTGACAACAGGGACTCAGTCATACAGCAATATTTCCAGTGGCACACAGGTGAGAACACTTTCTTGACTACTACAAGTACTTTCACACTTCTACCTCTATACTGTCTGTCAATTTCAACCAGTATTTGGTAACTGAGTTGTACATTTCCATTACGGTTTCACAGGTGTGGTTACCAACGTGTGTCATCTGCTTGCATCCTTCATGGACTTGTGATGTGTGACATAGGTATGTTGACATTACTTTTGAGAACGGATTTTGTCACTGTCATAGCTAATACACATTTTCTCAATCACAGACTGACTCCAGATTGTTTTGTGGTTCAAGGGTGTTTATTGAATTGCTAAATATTGGAGGGGGTGGTAAAATGGTGAGGGGTGATGGTGGAGGAATGTCCATGGCAGAGTCCAATCTATTAGTCTCACAGGTGCACTGCCCATTTGGGCATAGGAAGTGGAGCTGGGGCAGTTCCAATATGGACAGGGTTACAAAGTGGGACAGTGGGATGACAATCAGGGTGGTCTCATTTCTTGGCGGGGGTCTTGCCTTCGTGCTCTGTCCTGTTCCTGGATCTCAGGTACCGCTTGCGGGGTGGTTCTCTGTCTGCAGGGGGTGGGGTGCTGGTGTGGTGGTCCTGTGGCGGGGCGTCCTGTCCACTAGCGCCGGCGGAGGTGGTGGGCAGTTCATCGTCCATGCTAGTGTCAGGGGCCCCTTGGAGTGCCACGGTGTCCCTCATGGTGTTCTGTATGTCCTTCAGCACCCCTACGATGGTGCCCAGGGCGGCGCTGATGGTTCTGAGCTCCTCCCTGAAGCCCAAATACTGTTCCTCCTGCAGGTGCTGGGTCTCCTGAAACTTGGCCAGGACTGTAGCCATTGTCTCCTGGGAGTGGTGGTATGCTCCCATGATGGAGAAGAGGGCCTTGTGGAGAGTGGGTTCCCTTGGCCTGTCCACCCCCTGTCGCACAGCAGCCCTCCCAGTTCTCCTGTGTTCCTGTGCCTCCGTCCCCTGGACCGTGTGCCCACTACCACTGTCCCCAGGTCCCTGTTGTTGTTGGGGTGGTGGGTTATCCTGGGTTCCCTGTAGTGGTGGACACACAGCTGATTGACGTGTCCTAGGTACGGAGGTGTGGGCCGGCTGGGTGGGTGCTGTGCTGGTGTTTCCAGAGGGTGGAAGGTCTGTGTTGGGCTGTGCCTGTGTGAGGGGAACCGACTGTCCTGAGGCCCACGATGGTCCGGGCTGGTCATCTGGATCCAGTTGGCCAGAGCTGCTGTCATCACTGTGGGCCTTTTCTGTGGGTGGGGTAGAGATGTCTGGACCCTCCTGTCTGGTGACGTTAGGTAGTGGTCCTGCAGGGGTGTAAAAGTATGATTATTGCATGTGTGTGTGTCATGGTGTGCAATGGGTGGGTGAGCGTGTACCCCAGTGCTTGCATTCCTGTGTGGGGGCTTGTGTGATGATGGTTGGGGGGGTGTTATGGGTATGTGCCGTGGGCATGCTTTAGTGATGGGTGTCCATGCTTTGTTGTGTCATGCAGGGCTTGGTGTTGGGATGGGTGGTTTGTGTTATTAGTACATTAGTGAGGACTTGGAGTGATAGGGGAGGGGGTGAGGGCGGGGGTGTGTGATGGCATGCAGGTAGGGTGGGGGATATGATAGTTAAGATTTGACTTACCAGTGTCCATTTCTCCACTGACTCCTCCGAGGCCCTCAGGATGCATAATGGTCAAGACCTGCTCCTCCCATGTTGTTAGTTGTGGGGGAGGAGGTGGGGGTCCGCCGCCAGTCCGCTGTACCGCGATGTTGTGCCTGGAGACCACGGAACGCACCTTCCCCCGTAGGTCGTTCCACCTCTTCCTGATGTCGTCCCGATTTCTTGGGTGCTGTCCCATTGCGTTGACCCTGTTGACTATTCTTCTCCATAGCTCCTTCTTCCTAGCTATGGAGGTGTGCTGCACCTGTGCTCCAAATAGCTGTGGCTCTACCCGTACGATTTCCTCCACCATGACCCTGAGCTCCTCCTCGGAGATCCTGGGGTGTCTTTGCCGTGCCATGGGGTGGTGTAGGTGATGTGTGGGTTGGTGTATGTGGTGATGAGTGTGGTGATGTGTAGTGGTGTGTGGTGTTTTGTGCGTGGATGTTGTGTGGGTGTTGGTGTTGTGTGCCTCTGTGTGGTGGGGTTGTCTATTCTGTGCTCTCTCTCTGGCCTTCGTCAATAATTTTGGGTCGTAGGGGTTTGTGTGTGATGTGGGTGGGTGTTTCATATTGTAATGGGTGTGGTGTTTGTATGTGTATCAGGTGTGTGTCTTTCGAATTGTCCAATGTGGCGGTGTTTTGGAGATGTGTGTGTATTTTGAGCGTGGCGGTGTGTATGGAATACCGCGGTTGAAAGACCGCCGCGTGGATTCGTGGGTCGTGATAGCATGGGCGTGTTTCTGTTGGCGTGACGGTGGAGGTTTTGTTTTCGCCAGTTTATAACTGACCTTTGGTGTGGCGGACTTGTGTGGGTGTCTGAATTTCGGCGGATTCCGAGATGTGGGTCATAATAGATGTGGCAGATTTCCGCGGCCGCGGCGGTGTATTGGCGGTCTTCTGCACGGCGGTAAGCGGCTTTTACCGCCAATGTTGTGATGACCCCCTTAGTGTTAGGTTAGAATAGGCTGTTATTTTAGTTAGTATAAATCGGTTGGGGGGTGGAGGGTGTTATACTTTAACATGTGTTTCTTTTGTGGGTGGGTGGAGGATGATGTTGGGGTTTATGTGTATAAAAATAATAAAAATACCAAAAAAATACATTAAAAAAATACAAAAAATATATATATTTGTTTAGGATACGATAGTATGTGTTTAGGTTAGTATATGTTGTCCTACATGTGTCCCGGCATATAAGGGGGGTGGGAGGGTTGATGTTTAGAGTGTTTAGTTAAATGTGATAAGTAAGTTTAGATTAGGGTAGTTAGGGCCAGTTGTGGGTAATGAGTAGTTAGGATAGGTTAGGTTAGTTAAGGTGTTTCCCCTAGTTTTAGTATCCTTTTTTTTACTGTTCATAAATATTTAGGTACTCCTTTACAGTATGTGTCATATGCTTGGGGATCAGGCCCTTGGCGTGGTTGAACAGTGTCAATTTAGTATTAGCATTTGTGTTCCATCCTGCATCCAAATCCCATTATTATTGACATGGTTATTCCAAATTCCAGTTGAGCTGTCATTGGCAGCTACATCAAAGCTTCTTCTCTATTCATCTGCCATCCATTGCACCCACCACTCAAGATTACTATGGTTCCCAATGTGTGGTTAAGTTTGGTTGTATGTTTTCAATCTGTCATAGTTTGAGACCAGATTTGGAATCTTGGGCACTGTGGTACGTCTGCCTGCAGCCTGATGTTCATGTGAACCCTGATAAGGTGTGTGATGGTATAATCGTATGTAGTATAGTATACATAACTCACATCTATCATTTCTTACATTGTACTGCCAGGTTACATATTTGTCCATACACTCGTACACATCCATTCCTGCTGCATGGTGTGTGTGTGTGTGATGAAAGTTTATAGTCAGATGTCACATACATAAAGATTGTCTAGAAGGAAAATTTGAACACATTGATTTTCTGCTCAAACATCCCTTAAAGCGGACTTTTTCTGTCCAACACAGCATTATAATGTTAGTTTTCTATTTACTTCAGAGATAACCCTCAGGAAGCACAGATGATGATACAAGCCAGACCCCAGTGCATAGTTATCAGCCCACAATCTTTCAAGGCAGTTGTATTGACATTCTATGGCCATTAACGTGTGACATACATCACTAATCTCCTACACAGTTGATGTGTCACATTACACAGAGACAAAGTGGTTGTGTAAGTGCTATTTATTTTAAAGTGCGGTAGTGCAATATTTACATAGTCCAGGATTGTGAGTCCATTAGTGTGGTGCATTCTATTGTGATACTACACAAGTGCAATGGGACATGTCATTGGGCATGGTGGGGTGAAGTATCATACAGTGTAGAGGAACATGACTTGCCAATGAGGTAGTGAGAGACAATCACAGAGCATAGTGTCAAGGTAAACAGTGGGCTGGAGAACAGTACATGTGAGCAGCTGTTGCAAGACTGGCATGTTAACAAGCACAGGACCTAGGACATAAGTGCCCATTTGGCATGGACTTGTGCAACCGGATACTCTTACGGGTGATGCTGATCTGTTCCCCGTCTTCATCTTCTGATGTGTGTGTTGTCTCATCTGCCCTGGTGGTGGTGGGTTTGAAGGGGCAACATACACTTCAGTGTTTGAAGACGTGGAGTCAGAAATCCCGGTAGCTGCCAACTGTGGGGCTATTAAGGGCACTACTGCAGCAAGGAGGAGCTGCTGGTTCTTAAGTATAGCAGGTACATCACTGTGGTAGGCAGCCAGGTCGGCCCTAAGGGTGTCATTATTGCATTCGTGCATGCAGTGAAAGGTTTGGTGTGCGAGGTGTTGTGGCAGCTCCCTTACTGCTGTGCTGATTTCCTTCACACTTTGTTGAAGTTCTTGCAGGATAGATGTTCGCCCTTGCATGGCTGCTGCCTGTTCTGCAGATGACATCATGCAAGAACGCACCCCCTCAAGGCTGGCTGCCATATTTTGCATCCCCACCCGCACCTCCTTGGCCAGCTTCCGCTGTACTCCAACTACAGTCCTCTCAAAGCAGGTGCCAGTGTCGTCAGAGTCCTCAGCTGAGTTGGAGCTGGCCGGTCGTACA
Organism: Pleurodeles waltl; assembly: GCF_031143425.1. Taxonomy (NCBI): domain Eukaryota; kingdom Metazoa; phylum Chordata; class Amphibia; order Caudata; family Salamandridae; genus Pleurodeles; species Pleurodeles waltl. The sequence goes on along the minus strand of NC_090448.1, from coordinate 915,971,896 downwards.
ATTTGGGTGGTGGGTGGGTCCTCTGTGATGGCTGCTACTTCTGTGCTCCTCCTTGTGACTGAAAGTGGGGTCTGGAGGGTTCCAAGAACATCTTGGAGGGTCTGCTGGCTAATGTTTGTCAGCTCGTCATCCATGTCATCAGGGAATTCCAGGACAGGCATATCCCCAGGAGAGCCATCGTCCTCTGCAATGAGATATTGTACAATTAGTGTGTCTGTGTTGTGGCATTTGTAATGTGACGTGCCTGACTTCCTATTAGTTGCATATTGTGATCTTGGTTCCTGTTCATGTTCCTTTCATTAAGATTAGCGTTCTCCCAGGCCTATGCCCCACCTGCATGTCACATGTAGTGTGGGCAGTTTGGGGAAATGTCTGCGTCACATCCTCTAGGTGTAGGTTCTGCCCAAATTGTATGTTACCACCTTATTTTCCTACTCAACCCTCCGTCTACTTCCATTATCATGGTGTGGCCTTGCACTGGCTGTGGGTGTTCTGATGGCACTTGCACCACACTTAACAATCTGGAACGGACCCAGTCTCTGATTTTTCACATATATGTACCTGAGACCTAGCATATACTATGTATCGCATTGGCATGGCACGATACGGGTGTCAGCATTGGTAGTGTGTACTGCTGATGTTGGGGAATGTGTCCTACATTGGATTGCACTGATGGTCCTAGCAGTGTTCAATTTCCTCTTATGACTGTGAGGGTGTATTTCACTAGCTGGAAACATATGTCCTCCCACTCAATGCTGTTGTCTTAGCACTATGACACTTGAGATGTTGCATGGTGGCATTGCAGCAATTGTGACACAGGCCCAGGGTAGACCCTGACATGTGCAGCATGGGTAGGACATGACTGCTGTGTACCTCATAATGTTACATACAATACCTGATGTTTGTAGCGCCTATGGACATGTGCATTTGACAGGATTTGCACATTTTTATTCATTACAGGGGATTGATAACGTTGTCATCCTGAACCCTCTAATTTGGGTGTGTTTGATCCATGGGCACATAACTGCCATTAGCTACTTGACCTGCACACACAGCAGAGGTGGTAGTGGCAACTGTTGTCAATTGTAAATACCACTTGCGGATATGGCCTGAGACTGGAAATTGAGCCCTAGTTCATGTAGCGACAATACCAGCTGTTGTGTGACAGCAGGCCAGTTTTACGTTGTACCCCACCCTCAAGAACTAGCTTTGCTTTTCCAACATCCTTTGCATGACTGAGTACCCCCATGCAAAGGTTGTTGGTGTAGTGTTGTGCTGTACCCCAGCTTTGCCCTGCACAGCCCATGCCCCCGTGTCGTGCCCCTCTGCCCTTTCCACTACCTGATTATCATGGCTTACATTCATTGTGTAGTAGGTATGTCCACCCCCCTGCTTGCAGTTAACAATTAGGCATTTTAGTTCCCCATGCCACTTACCCTGCATCTGTGTTGTATCCTGGTGGTCTGCGCTGCCCTGTCCTTGAACCCCTATGACGATCTCCTCAGGGATGACGGCTGCCACCATCTCCTCCATGTGGTCTGGGCCTCCTGCGGTGCTGGACTCCCACCTCCAGTCTGCAGTGCTGCCTTCCTGTTCCTTGCCATTTTTTCCTTGGTCCTGCGCTTGCAGTCATGCCAGCATTTCTTGCACTCGGTGACTGTTCTCTGTACTTCTGCCACACTGTTGATCTTATCGATAATTTGTTGCCAAATTGCCTCTCTCCTCCCAATTGGCAATTTAGAGGTGACAAAAAGTTGGTGCTGGTGTTCCGTCACCTTTTTCACCAGTATTTCATGCTCCTCTGCACTGAATCAACACTTCTTTTCTTCTTCTCCCTCTCCTTGGTCTTGTGTGGGTCCTCCTGGCTGGTTCCTGGTCGGTTGTCATCTTCCTGGGGTCTCTCATAGCTTCTGGGATCCATTTTGGGGCTCCTTTACACATTTTGCTGTGTTTGCGACGCTTTTTGACGCTATTGCATCAAAAAATGGCACGTATCTGTCCGCGTTAACGTCATTTTTCTTTACGATGTGGCACATTGGTTTGAGTAAAAAAAAAAAAAAATGACTCTAACCAGTGGTTTGCGCCGCCATGCATCAAAGTATAAATTTGCCGCCCGGGTGGCATTAGCCGGCGTTAAACTTTTTGACGCAAAACTGCGTCGGCGCAGTTTTGCGTCAAAAAGTATAAATATGGCCCTTAATGTATATAATCACATTGATGCAGTTGACTTTGTTACTGATTTGCACCATAACTTTAGAATGTGTTGTAGTTCAAGCTTTGATTAGATTAAGTTTCTTCCGCCGCTTTGGACAGCCAGTATCCTGAATCTCCTCAGTGTGTCTACTTCTGTATCAGATGAAAGCGCTAATAGACATGCTGAGGAGATTTTGAACCTGGGTATTTTTTCTTTATTGCACAGTTAGGATCTTTCTTTGGGGCCGTAGATGTCGCAAAGGAGATTGAACAACTGATGCACCCGGTATGGAACACTTCTAACTGACCATAACTTCATGGCATGTTGAGTGACTTTGAAGGAGAATGCCATGCCATTATCTGAGAGTGAGCCAAGTAAGGCTTATCATTATAGGAAGCAGATCTTAGTTTTCTCAGGTTGTCGAATACATGAATTAGGGCAGCCAACTTCAGAAGGCACCATCTTATTGCTGTTAATTTATTTTACCCCGCAAAAAAATTAATACATTTTAAAGAAAAGGTAGAATTTCTTTAAATGATCTAGATGCAGGGATAGGAATGCAGGCCATTCGCATATGTTTGTTGGTGTCCAAATATGGTCAGTATTTGGAAAAACATATTATCATTGTTAATGCACGCACTCACTGTGAAGTACACATGAATGGGAATTTGGTGGTTGTGGATGTTAACACGTATACAATCGCCATTGATGCACACATTCAACTGCTTTACGTTACGTCCTTTTTTCTAATTAAAAGTTTATCCTCTTATAAAAGAAAAAGAACACTAACATCCAAGTCTCCACCAGTTCACAAACTGACATTATTTTGCAATGCAAGAGTCTGTCAAGTTGAGACTGTATGTTTCTCACCACCTGCCACTGGGATGGTCCCATCGATACTCCTGATGGATGACACAGAAGAGCTCTACAGCTGCTAAACTGCTGGAGTAAACAGTTATCAGCTAGGGGAGGTCTCTATCCTCTTCATTCCAAAAGCTATTCAGATATGACTCTGTGACCAATGTGCTGAAACCAAGCCTACTTCATCAGGAAGTGCCTGAATAAAGCATCCCTTCTGGATCAGAACAGTGACATCATAATGCTACGGCATGAGACACCACTGGATGCAGGAGAGGGCAGGCATGCCCTTCAAGAGAATTCTGCAGCTTCAGTGAGCTGTCTCCTTCAATGAGAGCACGTGGTAACTTTGGAGGAACGTCTGCAATAAGAAGGTGGCTACGGTCGAGATGAACAGCATGCCTATCCAACATGAGGTAGATGTACAGCTTCCTGATGAAACATCACTCTAGAATGCAGCTATCAAGATGTACTATGGATTCCAATAGCATGTTGTCTTAGGAACCAAGCTCTGAACTACTAGAGCTCATTACGTGTTGGCCACAAATTCCTGTCTGAAATAGGAATTGCAAGTTTTGAAGAATTTTCTTCCTTTAGCAGGTAGGTATATGATTGCTAAATGGTCTGGAACTCATAACATGCCTAAATGAATGAGCATAAAGGTGGGTCCTTTATAATACCAAGCTCTGGTATTACCTATAACTACAATATCAGTAATGCCAGGCCTCGGATTACCACCCGATATTAAGGGCCAACCTAAATGTTTGTAGAGAATAAGAATAATACATTTTATTTTCGGAAGCTTACCCATACAATTGTTACTGTATATTGTTGTCTTGTCTGTTTTTGAGGTAAAGTATGACTAACTTCTCCAACTAAAATACACTAATGCAGACTGAAGCCTTCAGCACCGTGGTACTTCAAATACCTCACCAATAACAGATGGTCCAGCTGCAAAAAGGAAATAAAATGGAAGAAAAACAGACCTACTCATGACTTCATGTTACTGAACTCATACTGTGTAGCTCTCACGACAACTCCACACATTGGCCAAAGCCAAGTAATAAAGCAGCACCATCAATGTAGCAGAACACACTTCAAAACAATCATGCACTGTTTCGACATACAATATGAATCCCCACCCAATCCTCCTATCACACACTCCACAGACAAGCTCAATACAGATCCGACAGCACTTCAGTAACACCAAGCTTGCTTCTCCTTTGATAATCACAACTACGAACTGCATCCCACAGTGATCATCCTTCAAACTCCTGCTCTTCACAGACCTTGAAGACATTCTCAAGTCTCCAAGGGCACCATCTATGAAGATATTTTACCCTCATCTTTCATTTAAGCCCTCTTTGGAGAGGCCCCTCTCCCTTACTTACCATCACCAATGCCTCCTTCACTCCAGGCATTTTCATGAAGTTTACAAGACAGAGCAAATCCTCCTACTCCTGAGGAAATCAACATTAAACCCCAATCACTTCACCAATTAACTGCACATAACTCATCTACGTCTGGTCTGGTTTGCAAGATCTTTAAAAAAGCAGTCTATGCACAAGTTCAAGATCATGTTTGCAGGTTTTATCTTTATCCTCTTACTTTTTCCCTCCAACCTTTGCTAAGTCTGTGATGAGTGGAGAAAGGTTATGGTGAAAGGCTGAGTTCATGCAGTACGTGGCACTGTAGGACCTGAATCCAAAGTGGAAAACACAAAGAACCGGGTGCAAATTGAGGAATTGTGGCGCTCAGGGTGCCTAATCCACCCCAAGTAAATAATGGGGAACCCCACTAGGGAAACACCCAACCCTGTAAGGTCAACAAAAAAACCTCATAAATCAGACAATACACAACGAGGTGCCCCTAACATATACAGTAAACAACAAAATAATATGGAGAAATCACATGTTATTACGATAATCAGTCCATAATGCTACTAATGAGTCTTAGAGTGAATCAGTACAGGTAATCAATCAGTCCAAGATTTATTCAGAGTATGATTTCATATTGATCAGTCCACAATCCAAAGCAATATGTGCTTCCAACTTCCAGCCAACACGTGTTTCGTCTTTGGGAATAATTAACATCCCTTACGACTTCTTCAGGGCTTGAACCTCCAATGACACCATTAATACTACTCAGTGATGTCAGGACATCCGTAATTGATAACTTGCAATGTCAGAATCCACCAAGCATAGGTTTCAATTCACCCAATATTCTCCAATTGAAGATTCACAAATGTAAATCTTGGCGACTCCGTATCAGAACGCCAAGTGATTCAATCAATATCTCCGGAATTCAAATACCGGCGCCTCCAAGTCAGGACGCCCAGCGAGTATGCTGGCCTTGTTGTGTATTGCCTGAATCCAAAGTGCCCAGGGCTATCTTTACCAGTAACACTGCAGCACATCACAGATGGGGTGGCCTTGAGGCATGTCAGGTCCCCCAAACTAGGGCTGAGACATTACAAGCCCTGGACGAACTGTCTGACAGCCACTGAAGGAGTCTTTGTGTGCCTGCACAAAAAATCACAAAGATGTCGTTGCGTGCCTCAGGCTGCTGGACTTTTACAAGGGTCAGAATTTTTTCTATTATAAACAACATTGAATAATATTTACTGTTACTGTATTAGAAAGGCAGAATAGAAAAAAAGGAGAGCATAAATCTGACACCCGTAATTGTGGATCGCCCCTAGTAAACACCTCCCTCACAGAAGTATGTTTCCAGAACCTTTCAAGAATGACCAGATCTTCACACTAGACCCTGAAAATCTCAAAAACAACTGGCACATCACTCATCTGATCTTCATTGGCAAAATCATTGAAAAATAAGTTTATGCATCACTTCAAGATCACATCAATACCAACCATCTTCTGCACGACTTCAGATCGCACTGCAGCATGAAGATAGCTACCTTACATGTCATAGACAAAGCTCTCCTGATCTCAGAATAAGATGACCCCTTACTTTGTATATTACTATACTTTTACCTGCCTTCAACAATATTGGTCAGCCTTCCCTCATTCATACCCTGCAGTCTAAAATGTGATTCACGAGGAACATCCTTAACTAGTTTTAACCAGTTTCTTTTCGTGAACACCCCCAGATCCCAGAAACGTTTCTGATCAAATGCAGGATTACTCGAGAGTTTCATCTAGGGCCATATGTACAAACACATTTTCCCATAGACACAGAATGGGTAAAACCCTTTGATACATCCGGCCCGTAGTCCCCAATCATCTCCAAACTCAACATGGATGCCCTTATGGCTCTGTTTATCAATTACAGCATCACAATTCAGATATAAACAGATGACATAATTATATTAGAAAGACTCCTGTGCTCCAGAAATTCAGCATTCAACGATACCTTGGCCCATATTTATACTTTGTGACGCAAACCAGCGCCGGCGCTGGTTTGCGTAAAAAATGTTACATCCAGCTAATGCCATTCCTACGCGCCATGCGGGCACCTTATTTAAGGAATGACGTTACCCGGCGCTGCGGACTGGTCTGAGTAAAAAAAAAAGACTCAAACCAGGCAGCGCCGGCGTAGGGGAAAATGGGGGTTGTGCGTCAAAAAATGGTGCAAGTCAGGTTTGAGGCAAAAATTATGCCTCAAACCGGACTTGTGCCATTTTGTGACGCACAACCCCCATTGAAATGACTCCTGTCTTAGCAAAGACAGGAGTCATGCCCCCTTGCACTATAGCCATGCCCATGGGACTTCTGTCCCCTGGGCATGGTCATTGGGCACAGTGGCATGTAGGGGGGCCCAAATTAGGCCCCCCATGCCACCTTAAAAAATAAAAGATAATACTTACCTCAACTTACCTGTACTTACCTGGGATGGGTCCCCCCATCCATGGGCGTCCTCCAGGGGTGGCCGAGCGTGGCAGGGGGTGTCCCTGGGGGCAGAGAAGAGCACCTCTAGACTCCTTCCATGGTCAGAGACCGTGGAAGTGAGCCCACAGGTCCCTTAACGCCTGCCCTGACCCAGGCCTTAAAAAATGGCGCACATCAGGCTGTGCGCTGTTTTTTAAGGCCTGCCCCCTCCTGTGCGTCAAAATGACGCAGGTGTATAAATAAGGCGCACAGGCCTTAAAGTCATTTTTGGGGCGGGAACGCCTACCTTGCTGAAGTGGGTACGGTGGAAGCAAAGACGGAGTCAAGGTGAGTGTAATTCTTCTTTTATTATGATAGCCAGTAAGACGGAAAGGGAACAGGTCTGCACCTCGATGCGTCCAGGCTCAACCGACTCCAGAAGGATTCTAGCGTCAAAGACACTAGAACCCCTTTATGTCACCGGCCTCTACATTCTATAAAAGAATATGCATTCATAAGCAAACAACACATCCCCTTCCGTAAATTGAAAATAAATAACTAAGAAACTAATAGATTAAAATAGCAAACAAAAACAAAAATGATATAGTGATAAAATATAAGAGGAGAAAGTTCCCATCAAGAGTATCCAGAGTCCGTGTAGGAGGCAGCAATATGCCCTAACACATAATCCTTCAACCAACCTGGACGAGTTACTTTCCTCTTCTCCCTATGTATCGCACCTTCCTCATCAAAATCATCATCACTACCATCACACACTACATCACTCCCACTTCCACTATCATTGGAACAATGTTGGGTCGCAGGAAAAGAGCAATCACCCTCCGAAATTTCAGAGGGTGAAATTCTCGTGTCCATTAACTCATCTTCTAACCAATCAGACCTTTCTCCCTCATTCCTAAAACCCACATCATCCTGCATAACACATCGCTTATTGTTGAATAAAGCGACACGTTTAAGATTCCAGACCCGACACTCACTCAATTTAACAGCATTATGCAACACCTCCCTCACTTGTTCAGGTTCAAAATATTGGCTCTCATTCTTTTTAACTTTATAATGCTTCTTAACACGTACCCAATCACCCACAGCAATTTTGACAGGTTTCACATGATGAGATTGGTCATAATACACCTTATTTTTTTCTTGCGATTTATCCAAATTATTTCTCACCAATTCCAGCGACCAATTCTCCACACCAGCATCACACAACCATGCAGGATTATGCTTACCCCTGGGTTTTCTACCTCTCATAATGACGAAGGGACTCAACCCTGTCGTCGGATTCTCAGTAATCCTGTAAGCCCACACCGCTTTGAACACAGCTGTGTGCCAATCACCTTTACTCATAGAGCTTTGAATAACACCCTTAATTACCCTATTGAATCTCTCAACAGTACCATTGCCACTGGGATTGTACAAAGACGTAGTTTTGTGTTTGATTCCCAACTATTTAAAATACATCTTAGCTGCACTAGAAACAAATTGCACACCTTTATCGCTCAACAACTTCGTAGGAATTCCTTCCGACAAAAACACTTTGTCCATAAACCCCAACACAGAAACCGTGTCCGCCCTTAGAAAATAGGTCAATAAGGACAACCACATACTCTTGCTCATCCCCAACAGGACCAAACAAATCAACAGCGACACACTCCCATGGTTGTTTGGGTAATAAATTTTGATCCATAGGTGGTCTTAAAGTACACAAAGTTTTGTCTGCTGAGGAACACACTTCACAGGATCTTACAAACCATTCTACTGCCTTATCCATTCCAGGCCACCAAAACAAATCCTTAACGACTGATTTAGTGCGAACAATACCAAAATGGCCTTCATGGCACAGATCCAAAACAACACTTCTCATACCACGTGGTGGAATGACTTTATTCCCTCTCAGGATGAAGCTGCCCTCAACAGAAAGTTCATGCCTAACTTCCCAGAGGTTTCTACTCTGCTCCGCAAGTAGATCTTTCTTAGGCCAACCTTCAAGAAAGAACTTTCGCACCATTTGCAAATCTAAATCTTCTTCCATTTCCTTACTCCACAAGTCCTTATCAAGTGAGGAATTCCTAGTATCATGTATCAGAGCAACACTATAGTCTTCCCAAGGATCATCCACACAACCTTCTAAAGAGCACGGCAGCCTTGATAGACAATCTGCCATCAAATTGTTTCTTCCAGGAACATACACAATACGGTGTATAAAATCGTTCATACGCATAGACAATCTCAAAATTCTCGCAGAAGCCAGGACACTACCTTCCGATGTGAGGAGCTTAATCAAAGGTTTATGATCACATTGGAAAGTGATGTTCTTACCCCAAATAAATGTACGAAAATGTTCCAAAGCCCAAGCGCATGCTAAAGCCTCCTTTTCGATAACTTAGTACTTCTCCTCTGAGGGCGAAAGTGATCTAGACGCAAACAAAATTATTCTCTCCCTTCCATCTCTTCCTTTCTGGGACAATAAGGCGCCTAAACCCCTTATTGCTAGCATCTGTAGTCACCACAGTATCCAATTCAGGATCAAAACTTCCTAAATTTGTTACTTTGCTCAAATCATCCTTTACACTTACAAATTCCCTTTCGCATACATCACTCCAAATAAAATGAGTATTCTTTTTAAGGAGTAGTCTCAAATTAAAAACCTTTCCTGCAAAATTTGGGATAAATATTGCACAAAATTCAGCCATTCCCAAAAACGATCTTACTTCTTCCTTTGTGGTTGGAGTTGCTGCATTAACAATGGTACTAACCAATGACGCTTTCGGTTTCACTCCATCACCACTGATTTCATGCCCCAAATACTCTACACTCCTTCTGGCAAACTTACACTTGTTCAATTCGACAGTCAAGCCTTTACTCTCCAACACCCCCAAAACATGTTCCAACCGCTCATCATGTATCTTCCGATCACGCCCAAACACCAAAATGTCATCTTGGAAACAAATAACTCCTAAGGATTTTCCAAATAACTTAAACATCAATCTTTGAAAAACTGCAGCTGCAGCCTCTAGTCTAAACGACATCCTTTTGTACTGGTAACAACCAAAAGGTGTGATGAAAGCTGTCAGTTTCCTCGATTCAGTTCTCAAAGGGATCTGATGATAAGCCGCCGATAAGTCAATTGTTTAAAACCAATTTGCACCTTTAAGATTTGAAACCATTTCATTGATTTTGGGTAATGGAAAGAGGTCAATCACAATATTATCATTCAAATATCTTAAATCGACGCATAAGCGGATCTTCCCATTGCTGCGTCGAGCAATAACCACTGGTGATAACCATTCTGCACTTTCTATAGGTTCAATCACATCCATCCCTACCAGTTTTTCCAATTATTTCGAAACTTCATCCCTTATCATCAAGGGTACTGATCTCACCTTATGGATTTTCGGTACAGCGTTCTTCTTTAATACAATTTCATGCTCAAAACCAACCAATTTTCCTAAAAGTTTTCCAAAGACCCGGGGAAATCTTCTCTCCATTTCCGTAGCCAGGGTATGCCCATCACTTACTATCAACACTTTTTCCGTGCTATTGGGGTCTAAGATCATGTGAAGCTGTCCCTGATCCTTCCATCCAAGGACTGATGGCCCCTTTTTGGACACATACAATTTTCCTCTGGCACACCTATTTTTGAAGGAGAATATTAGCCATCTAAAACCAATGAGATCAATCTTGTCTCCTGTGTAGCTCTCAGGCCGAACATCTGGTTGCAAAGGTTGCCTGCCTAATTTATTCGCGAATGTCTTATTCCATGCTTCTTCATTCACGATAGTGAAAGGTGAGCCAGAGTCTGCATACATAGTGATTGGAATTCCACCTATCGCCATATCACACATTGGTTTCCCTTTTGTCTCTGTGTCTGTTATGTTCAAGATAAAGCTTCCATCTTCAATATCTTCTTTAGACTTGGAGGAATATTCTTCGTGCTCAACCCCTATGTGAGCATTGCCATTCAATATGCACTTAACCATTTTCTTCTTATTTCTGCATACTTTCGCAAAATGACCCACAATACCACACTCACTACATTTCAATTTCAAGGCTGGACATGTTTTAGCGAACGCTAAATGTTCCTTGCTGTCACATCTACAACACCTTCTTTCACCATCACTACTTTGTGATGTTTTCTGTTCCTTCACCGTTCTACGATTGTTTATTTTGCAGACGTTGTCAAAGCTCCTCTCAGTCGATTTTAATTCAGAAACACAACTTTCTGAAATTTCCGCTTTCCTCACAATAGCCACAATTTCCTCCAATGAGGAGTCACCATTAATCCATAACCTCTCCTGAATGGATTGATTGTTGTTATGCATGACCAGTTGATCCCTTATCAAATCATCTTGTATTGGACCAAACTTACAATCAAGGGCCAATTTCTTTAAGTCTGCTACATAATCATCTACAGACTCTCCCATTCCAATACAAACTTTGGGTGAAAAGTATTTATCAAGGTCTTGCATTGCAACGCCAAAAACACATGCGTCTCCACTTATAGAGCTCTTCTGCATTTTGTTGTACGTTTTCAAACCTATTGGTCCCAATTAATGCAGTAAGAGTCTTTTCTTCTGTTCTGCCGGCATTCTATTTTCGAGATCAATGGCCCCTATACAGTTCAGGAAATAATCCTTCCATCCTGTCCATTTAACTGGTGGGGTATTTCCTGCAGCCCAAAATGGTTGTGGAGGAACAATCGTGAAATTAGGCTGTGCCATGTCACCCACACTTAGCTATACAGATCCAACAATATTTAATACTGGCTTCTGGAAAAACTTCCTAGACCTGTTGCCTTATTGGTTGAAAGTATCCAGCATTTATTTTTTTTTGTTCTTTATTTATATTTTAGTTCTTATTATCGCTTTTATTCATGACGAAGATATCATCGGTACTGCTCGTTGCCTAGGGGGCGCTTGATCGCCAGACTTGGATACAGCCAGCAGCTGAAACAACGTGCAGAATATGCAGAGCGTCTCTCGTTCCCTAGAGAACGCTCCGCTTGATGCTCCATGAGAAGCGGTGATGCATGCGCAGTTTCCGTTCCTACGGAAACGCAATAACTTTATGAGGCGCGTGTAGAATATGTCTCCGTTACCTAGGAGACGACGCACGGCTAAGTAATGCGTGCTGGGCAGCTCGAGAGTGCCAACGGTTCGCACACGCGCGCGTTGATGTTTATATCGGTAAACAAAAATAAAAATAAAAAATAAAACTCAATAATGAAAAACAAGTGGGTGTGGACAACCTGTTCAACGAGATCGTCGATCCAGCATTGGGCGCCCATCCAGGATTTGATTTCAACGAAGGCCAAAGTAACTGTGAAGGCCGAATTTGGATGGTGGCAATGTCCTGCTCCATTGCCTCCCATATTCTACTTTGTGCCTTGTCAAGGTCATTCGACATACCACACAATGCCTCATTAAGGTCATAAAGAAATATGACAACATCACCCCTAACCTGATAGCACTCCATTGACTCTCCTTGCAAGCCTGAACCATCTTCGAAATCAGTTTCATCATCTAAAAAGCCATCACAAGTGGCACTCCTGCCTATCTTTCTGACAAGCTTATTACCTCTTGCTGCTCTTGGCACACCTGGAGCTAAGGAGGTGCACAAAAAGTAAAAACAAGGCAACACACCTTTATTTATCTACTAGGGATTTGTAATGACATCCCTGTATCCTTCGGGACTGCATCAAACCTGCTCCAACATGGAAAAGAGCTGCAGACACACCGCTTTGAAGAACACTACATCATGATGCAATGCAAGTTCACTTATTTGCACTTAGAAACCAGCTACCTCTTTAATCACATGCTGACTGTGATTTTGCCTTTCATCCTGTACAATGCTCTGCTGCATTTTGGCTGGGTTTGTGCTATATTAACACTATATATATATATATATATATATATATATATATATATATATATATATATATACATTCTTCTCTGAGTAACTGTGTGAATCACTTAAGGATTCATAGTGAACAGATATGCATGCCAGTAGCAATGTGATTGCCAAATCCTCTTTTTCAAATGTACGAGTAGACAGTGTCCAAAATGTAACTAATAATCCAAATTGACAAAAATGACATTCATGGTACCTTACACCAACACTGTTCCCTCCCCACGACCTTGTTTTCTAACTCTGGCTGAAGGACATTGGTCCAGAACAAAAAAGATGAGCTGGTTATATTTGAAGTCATCAGCTGATCTATGGTTAACAAAATATTGTGGCAGTTAAAGCTGATTATAACATGCTGTGGCTTTTGGGTACATGGGACATGCTGCCACATTATCCAGCCTGGTACAACCCCGGTCGTTTTGGATTTTAGCCACAATCAGTTACATGTATGTTGTAAAATACTAGGGGGCATTTTATGGAAAGTGGTGCTGCACCAAGTGCAGCAGCACTTTCCCTGCGCCCCTTAGCACCCCCCTACCGCCACCATGTGTGTGCCGTAGTTAAAATACGGCGCACTATGCCACAGTTTAGGGGCAATAGCGTCATTACACATGATGCTATTGATGTACTCTGCAGGAGTTGCGCCACAATATTGGCGCTACTCCTGCAGAGTACCAAGGGCTCCATTCTAAAGAATGGAAACCCCCTTTTAATGCCTGCTTGTGAGCAGTTAAAAGTAAAAAGTGCTGTAAAAAATGGTGCAAGGAAATCTCATAGATTTCCTTACGCCATTTTTTCAGCTCCCCTAACGGGGGAACGCCCCCTTTGCATACATTATGCCTGGTGCAGGCATAATGTAAAGCAAAGGGTTACAGGCTGGCGCAAAGCATGCATTGCGCCACCGTGTAAATATGGCTCCGAGATTTAGGCCTCGTTGGGCCACATTAACATCATAAATAAAGACGTTAAGGTGGCGCAAGGGGACTATAAATATCCCCCTAAGAAACTACTGCCTGGTGGCAAATCTACCTCTATCCAATGTCTGTGTGCGTCGTTTCTCAATGGCTGAGCCAGTTGACTTGAGTCTGTGATGAGAGACTTTTCAAAGCACCTGCCTTTCTCTACCTCTCCTCACTCTTGCTCTGCCATCACTCACGCTCTCCCTGAACGTACTGTCCCTATTTCTCTCGCGATATACTTCTCTGTCTACCACCCTCTACTTTATTCTTACCTCCTTCTACTTATCTTTTGTGTTTCTCTCTCCACTCTCTCTATGTTATCTTCCTCTACTTCATGTCGCTCTGCCTTTCCATCTTGTTGCGTCTCATATCTCTCTAGTAGCCATTCATTGAATCACCACCCTTCACTGTACCTTATTCCTCTGTCTATCCCTCTCTCTCACTCCTGTCATCTCTCTCTAACGCCCTCTCTTTCATTCTCTGCTTCACTTTATTCTGACTCATGCCTCCACAATGCTGCAACTCATGTTTTCTAAATTACCATTATCACTGATCTTTTCTATACCCATATCTTTACCTTACGTCTGTGTACCTCACCTCTCTGAAAACACCTGTCTCAGTGTACCACCCAGCGACTATGAGTTGGACTCCAAGGAATGAGGAGTAACTGTGCAGACGCTGTTTTTCCTGTCAAAATTATGCACGGAAATACCGATTTTTATGAGGGCTCCTGTGTGGAGTGGGAGGAGAGTAATGTTTTTTGGAAGGGCGGAGGAAGGAAAGGGAGATGTAGCCTGACAGGAGGGATATGTACTTGCCCTCCAATCCTTTGCGGGGGTTTGATGAGGAGTCTGGCAATTGAACCAGGCCGCAATTGGAGCTTTTGTCAAAGTAGTAATTTTACAGTTTGAATTTCAGCCTTGAATAATAGTGTAGAGTCAAATTCCAGTCAAGAATTATGCTTCGCACAATAAATAATAGTGGCTTAGAAAGAGGAAAGGAAGAACAAGCAGGAGAAAATAATTACAAATAAAATTATCAGGTTTCACCGGATGGAATGGTGAAAATCTCGGCGAGATGCTTTCATTTTCCCTGTAGCAGGGAGAATGTTAGCTCAGGGGGTGGATTTATTTGTAATTATATTATATAGCAATTAAACGTATATTTTTAAGAGTTGTGGCTGTGCCTTATTTTAATATTTTGCATATCATTTACCACCCATTCTCTGAGCAGGTGATAACTTGCAGAAGGGGACATAGGGGGTGGGGCAGTGGCAGCCAGCTCGTATGTACAATGGGGGGGCAGGAGCTGGGATACAATAAAAATAAGTAAAATAAAAAGGCACCTACCCGTTGAAGATCTTCTCTCCTCGCATTGCGTCCTCCCTCCAGCACCGACGCACGACGGTCACGGGACACAGGAAACTGCACAAGCCAATCCTGACGCTGGTTTCATGTTGGTAACTGGCGTCAAGATTGGTGCGAGCGGGCTCTCTTAGCACTCACCAGAGCATTCGAGGTCTGTGCCTTCTCTAACCCAGCTGTCTTAGAGATGCTTAAAGTGCGCATGTCAGGCTGGCCGTCGCAAGACGGCCAGCCAAATGGAAATGCGCACTTTAAACAAGTGCACAGCTCCCTGCTGCCACTTGGCAGCAATTGCCACGCTCCGTCCTGATATAAAGTTTATTACCATTTTATTTTTCCATTATGGGGGGCATTTGTTGGCAGAGTGATGCTCCGCCGCCCACGTGGAGGGGCCGCCCCCTGGTGTGGAGAACAGTGAGGATGATTGTGAGTACAGGCAGCACACTCTTCTTGCAAAAATACACAATTTGGTAAGTTTAGCAGGAAAGATCCGAAATTATATTTAGATCATGTGTGGAAACCAGGGTCCTCATTTACATGAGGGCTGTGCAGCCAGAGTGTCACTTTTTATGATGCTCCGGTGCGCAGGCCTCTCAATCCTATCTATGAGGCGACACAAATCCACCCTGCATGGCTTTACATCCCCTCAAAGATAAGATATGGAGTAAGGCAAGGCAGCGCAAAGCATGATGTTGCCTTACTCTACGTCAAGGAGGCATTCCATGGACGTAGCAATGGGTTTTCCCATCCAACACCGATGGGTTTTGACACATTCCCAGATTTACAAAAAACAGTAAACCTGGAAATGCATCAAAATCTTACATTCTGCAGTACATATAGCAAGAGGAAAACACCTCTATTGATTGTTTTTGTGCAGGAAGATGTCCCTTCCTGCACAAAAACAATTATTCCAAAAATGCAGACACCCTTGCGCCATGGTGCAAGGTTGCCTGCACTGGCGCTAGACACCAATTTGTGCATCGGCAGAAAGGACAGGAATGTGCTGTATGTCATTAATACAGTGCATTCCTGCCCTTTCCTTTTGATGCAGGGCAGCACAGCAAGAAGCCTTGCAGCACTGTCCTGTGCCAAAAAGTTGTAAATAAGGCCCCAGGATCGAAACTGGGGGGTGTTGGAAATGGCCTTTCTGCAGGGTCACCCCCAAACATTTTGCCTTCCTCCTTCTCTTTTTCTGACCTACTTTTTGCTGGCTTTAGGACTCTATCACTGATTAGCAGTGGCAAAGTGTGCAAAGTGCATATGCTCTCTCCTTAAAACATGGTGACATTGGCTCAAACCCAATTGGCTTATTTAATTTTCTTGTAAGTCCCTAGTCAAGTGCACTACATGTGCCCAGGGACTGTAAATTAAATGCTACTAGTGGGCTGCAGCCCCCTAACCATGTCTCAGGCCTGCCATTGCAAGGCTTGTGAGTGCAGTTTCACTGACTTGGCATTTAAAAGTAATTGCCAAGCCTTAAAATCCCCTTTTGCTACATATAAGTCACCCCTAAGGTGGGCCCTAGGTAGCCGGTAGGAAAGTAGCCTCTTTCTAGCATGATTACCCCCACTTTTAGCCTGTTTGTGAGTGTGTGTCAGTGTGTTTTACTGTGTCACTGGGATCCTGCTAGCCAGGACCCCAGTGCTCATAGATAAAAACCTATATGTCAGTATGCTTTTGCCTGTCTCACTGGGACCGTGCTAGCCAGGACCCCAGTGCTTATAGTTTGTGGCCTAATGTGTATGCCTGCGTAGTGCCTAACTGTGTCACTGAGGCTCTGCTAACCAGAACCTCAGTGCTTATGCTCTCTCTGCTTTTAAATTTGTCACTGTAGGCCAGTGACTTAATTTACCAATTTCAATTGGCATATTGGACCCCTCTTATAAGTCCTTAGTATATGGTACCTAGGTACCCAGGGCATTGGGGTTCCAGGAGATCCGTATGGGCTGCAGCATTACTTTTGCTACTCATAGGGAGCTCAGACAAACCCTTACACAGGAATGCCATTGCAGCCTGCGTGAAATAGTGCACACACTACTTCACAGCCATTTTCACTGCACTTAAGTAACTTGTAAGTCACCTATATGTCTAACCTTCACTTGCTGAAGGTTAGGTGCAAAGTTACTAAGTGTGAGGGTGCAAAGTTACTAAGTGTGAGGGCACCCTTGCACTAGCAAAGGTGCCCCCACATAGTTCAGGGCCATTTCCCCAGACTTTGTGAGTGCGGGGACGCCATTACACATGTGCACTTCTTATAGGTCAATAACCATATGTAGCTTCACAATGGTAACTCCGAATATGGCCATGTAACATGTCTAAGATCATGGAATTGTCCCTCCATTTCAAATCTGGTATTGGGGAGCCAATTCCATGCATCCTGGGGGCTCCACCATGGACCCCCAGTCCTGCCAAACCAGCTCTCTGAGGCTTGCACTGCAGCTACAGCTGCTGCCACCTCAAAGACAGGGTTCTGCCCTCCTGGGGTCTGGGCAGCCCAGTCCCAGGAAGGCACAACAAAGCATTTCCTCTGAGAGCAGGGTATTACACCCTCTCCCTTTGGAAATAGGTGCTACAGGCTGGGGAGGGATAGCCTCCCCCAGCCTCTGGAAATGCTCTGAATGGCACAGATGGTGCCCTCCTTGCGTAAACCAGTCTACACTGGTTCAGGGATCCCCTTCTCCCCTGCTCTGGTTGGAAACTGGAAAAAGGAAAGGGGAGTGACCACTCCCCTGTCCATCACCACCCCAGGGGTGGTGCCCAGAGCTCCTCCAGTGTGTCCCAGGCTTCAGCCATCTTGCTTTGCAAGGTGTGGAGGCATTCTGGAGGGCTCTGAGTGGCCAGTGCCAGCAGGTGATGTCAGAGACCCCTCCTGATAGGTCCATACCTGATAAGGTAGCCAATCCCCCTCTCAGGGCTATTTAGGGTCTCTCCTGTGGGTTCTCTTCAAATTCTGCTTGCAAGTTTCCTTCAGGAATCCTCTGCAACAGCATCAGACTCCTCTGACCTCGGATCAACCGCAGCCTGCTCCAAGAAATGCTGTAACTGCAACAAAGTGTCTACAAGAGACACTTTTCTTCAGCAACCTCAGCTCCAAGTCAGCAACTGCAACAGTTTCCATGGTGTGCACGCTCTGGGGACTCCCTGTCTTCATCCTGCACCAAAATGACCTAAGAAATCTCCTGTGGAGTGAATGAGTCACTCCCCTGCTCCAAGCAGGCACCTTCCAAGATGACGAATGGTACCCTGGGACTCCTCTCACAATGACGAGCATGCTCCTAAGGACACAGAGGGTGGACATGATTGATATAGACTGTCCTGAGGTCCTGCTGACGCAATTTGGAGGAGGTAAGACCTTGCCTTCCCCAAGAACAATGGTACCCCTGTGTACTGTGTCTTCTTCACCTCCTGAGGCCTCTGTGCATTTTTTGCAAAATTCCTTCATGCACAGCCTGGCCCAGATCCCCAGCACTCCACCCTGTGACGCTCAACTCGCTGAGTTGTTCTCCAGCAGCGTGGGACCTTCTTTTGTTGTGCTGCATCAACTGCATTTTGCACCTCCTCTGAACTCGGATCCTGCCGCTTCTGGGGGTGCTGGCTGGCATCCTGAAGGCTCTCTAAAGTTCTGATACCCTCCTCTTCCTCCTCGCACAGAGTTGAGGCCCCCAGGTCCCGCCTGGGTCCATCCAGTGCCATTTTGATGAAAAACGCACTTTTGTCATAGCCAAGGCTTGTTCGCGCCTTCCAACACAAAATCTCATCTGCAACAATCTTCATGCTGTGGGGCATCTTTTGCATAATGCAGGAACCCGCTGGCATCTTCCTAGGGTGCATTTCTGCAGTCTTTGACTAACCAGGGATTCTTCCTTTGCACCCTCTTCTGGGCTGGCAGGGGCTCCTGTCCTTCCGGGAAATTCTTTAGACTTCTGGACTTGGGCCCCTTCCTTTGCAGTTCTTCAGGTCCAATAATCCAGCAGTTTTTCTTTGCAGACTTGGTTGGCTGCTGCAAAATCCCCAAAACGAGGTGTAGTGTGTCCTAAGGAAACTTGCAGTACTTTACTTCTACTTCCCTGGGCTCTGGGTGGGATATTTTACTTACCTTTGGTGTATTCTTACTCTCCCAGCGATTCTGCACACACTACACTTGTCTAGGGGTGGATACGTGGTTCACATTCCACTTTCTTAGTATATGGTTTGTGCTGCCCATAGACCTATTTTCTCCCGCTGCATTCTATAGGATTTCCTACTGTTTGCATTGTTCTATGCTTGTTTACTTACCTTAATTTTGGTGTCTAGTGTGTATATTGTGTATAATACTTACCTCCAGAAGGAATATTGCCTCTAAGATATTTTTGGTACTGTGTCACCCAAATAAATACCTTTATTTTTGGCAACGAGTATTGTCATTACTTGTGTATAAGTACTGTGTAACTATAAGTGGTATTGCATGAGCTTTGCATGTCTCCTAGTTCAGCCTAAGCTGCACTGCTATAGCTACCTCTATCTGCCTAAGCTGCTAGAACACTACTACTTCACTAACAAGGGATAACTGTACCTGGTATAAGGTGTAAGTACCCAAGGTACCCACTACAAACCAGGCCAGCCTCCTACATAGCCCATAGGGCAGGGTGCTATGCAGGTAAAATGCAGGGCATGAACATGAGTGTTCTATATATCCTGGTAGTGTAAAACTCCTAAATTCATGTTTACACTGATGTGAGGCCTGCTCGTTTCATAGGCTAGCATTGGGCTACCCTCATATAATGTTTGAGTGGTAGATCCTGATCTGAAAGGAGTAGCCAGATCATATTTAGTATGGCCAGAATGGTGTTACAAATCCTGCTTAATGGTGAAGTTGGATTTAATATTACTATTTTAGAAATTCTCCTTTTAGAGAGTGGGCATTTCTCTCCACTTAAATCCTTCTGTGCCTTCCAGTCCACAGCTGGCTAGGGTTAGTTGACAACTGCCTTGTGCATTCAATCAGAAAAACCCCAAACACAGGATGCTCAGTCACATTTGTACACATCTGCATATTGAATGGGTCTTCCCTGGGCTGGGAGGGTGGAGGGCCTGACACATGTCAAAAGACAGTAGCCTGCCCTCACACAAAGGACTGCCACACCCCCTACTGGGACCCTGGCAGACAGGATGGAACTGAAAGGGGACCTTGTGCACTTCTAAACCACTCTTTGAAGTCTCCTCACT
This sequence comes from Pleurodeles waltl, assembly GCF_031143425.1. Lineage (NCBI taxonomy): Eukaryota > Metazoa > Chordata > Amphibia > Caudata > Salamandridae > Pleurodeles > Pleurodeles waltl. The sequence continues at coordinate 915,951,558 of NC_090448.1, read as the reverse complement.
TCAAAGGCACATTTGGGTATTTAAGCAGGGTCTCTGACCCTACCAATTTAGACATTTCTGAGGTAGACGCTTCCACTTCATCAGACAGTTCCTGGAGAAGAAAACCTCAACCAGAACCTGCAACCTGCCAAGAAGAACTGCCTGGCTGACAAAGGACTCACCTGACTGCTTTTCTGCAAAGGACTGCTGCCCTGCTACCCTGCTGCCTTGCTGCTCTCTGGCTGTGCTGAGAAGGGCTCTCCAAGGGCTTGGATAGAGCTTGCCTCCCATTCCCTGAAGTCTCAGGACCAAAAAGACTTCATTCCTGCAAAAGAACTCCTTGTGCACCGAAAATTGACGCACACCCTACACACCTCACAGCCTGCATCGCGGTGAGAAAATCACTGCACGCCGAACCGGAATGATGTAGCCCGACTTCGCAAGGAGAAGATAGATGCAGCGCCAGCATTGCGACCGGAAATTCGATGCACGGCCCACTGGAACAACGCAAAGCCGAGCCGGAACGACACATTCTAACTACCTGAGAGGAATCAACGCAGTGCCTGCCGTGCGGCAGAAATTTCCATGCATCGCCCACCGGATCGACACAGCTCCTGTGACTTTGTCCTGCAAGCGCCGGATTTCAACGCATCGTCCCCGGGGAGTCCGAAAACCCTGCAACCCGAAGAGGATCCAAGTCCGCGTGCCAGAAATCTTCCCTGCGTGGAAAATAAACAACGCATCGTTTGTGTGCGGCCGGAGAAATCAACGCACACCTCCTTGTTTTCCACACATCTCCTCCTCTGTGGTCCCTTGCGACGAATTTGAATGCAAACCAGGTACTTTGTGCTTGCAAGAGACTAAAGACACTTTATATCATTTTTATAGGGATATTTCAACATATACTTATTGCATCTTGATCATTTTGACCTGCATCAGATAAACATTATATATTTTTCTAAACACTGTGTGGTGTATTTTTGTGGTGTTCTCCTGTGTTATTGCATGATTTATTGCACAAATACTTTACACATTGCCTTCTAAGTTAAGCCTGACTGCTCAGTGCCAAGCTACCAGAGAGTGAGCACAGGATAATATGGATTGTGTGTGACTTACCCTGACTAGAGTGAGGGTCCTTGCTTGGACAGGGGGTAACCTGACTGCCAACCAAAACCCCATTTCTAACAAGGGGCTTATTTACAAGCCCCTCTGCGCCACCAGAACATCACTTTTAGTGATGTTCTGGCAGTGCACACTGCAGGGCCATATTTACAAGGCCACATAAAGCCACCCTGCATGGCTTTTCATGGCCTGGTAAATATGGACTGAAGTAACCCAGCGCAAGTTGCTGTGTTGCCTTTGCCTGCGACAGGAAGGCCTACCAGGGGGGTTACTGTTTAAAGACACTTTGGGGCATATTTATACTCTGTTTGCGCCGAATGTGCGTCGAAAAGTTTGAGGCACATTCGTCGCAAACCTGTCCCCTTATTTAAACTATGACGCCCGACCCCGCTGATGTCAAAAACCTCCGTGTGCGTCTTTTCTTGGATGCGGGAAACCGCCTTGCGTTAATGACATGCAAGGTAGGCGTTCCCATCCAAAAAATGACTTTAAGGCCTGTGCGCCTTATTTATACTCCTGCGTCATTTTGACGCACAGGAGGGGACGGGCCTTAAAAAACGGCGCACAGCCTGATGTGCGCAGCTTTTTAACTCCTGGGTGAGGTCAGGCGTTAAGGGACCTGTGGGCTCACTTCCATGGTCTCAGACCATGGAAGCAGTCCAGAGGTGCCCTTCCCTGCCCCCAGGGACACTCCCTGCCACCCTCGCCCACCCCAGGAGGACACCCATGGATGGGGGGACCCATCAAAGGTAAGTACAGGTAAGATGAGGTAAGTATATATATTTTTTAAAGTGGTACAGGGGGGCTTAATTTGGGCCCCCCTACATGCTACTATGCACAGAAGTCCCCTGGGCAAGGGGGCATGACTCCTGTGTTTGCTAAGACAGGAGTCATTTCAGTGGGGGTTGTGTGTCAAAAAATGGCACAAGTCCGGTTTGAGCCATGATTTTTGACTCTAACCTGACTTGCACCATTTTTTGACACATAACCCCCATTTTCCCCTATGCTGGCGCTGCCTGGTTTGAGTCATTTTTTTTACTCTGACAAGCCCGCAGCGCCGGCTAACCTCAATCCTTAAATAAGGTGCCCGCATGGTGCGTAGGAATGGCGTTAGCCGGCGGTAATTTTTTTGACGCAAACCAGCGCCGGCGCTGGTTTGCGTCAAAAAGGTATAAATATGGGCCTTTATGTTTATTTTTGAGCATCTGTAACAATAGGTATTGCAGACAGCTGTGCTGTTAAACTAATGCCTTAAAAATACCCCTGAGCAGAAGAAATTGTCTGAGGAAATAATTATCCAGTAAGAGTCCAGTACAAAAGAACGTGATGTTTGGCAGTGATATTTACATATTTGCTGTTTCATAGCTGGTGGCTGGCTGCTAACATTCTAACTTAACTGGAAAAGTAAATATACTCTAGTGTACCATCTGTTTCGACACATGAAGCATCCGCCAAATCCAAAGAGGGCTTAACACACTTTGGTCAGAACTTCCCTGTGATCCGCAAAATGGTCAAGGTCAAGCCTAATACCAATGTCAGTGAATTTGTTTCAGCAAAACTCACACTCAAGGGACTGTGATGTAACTGGGGAATCTGCTGTGATGATTTCGGCAGTATAAGCAGGAAACTGAAGCCTATTATAATTCTTCTTTGAACTGGGTAAGTTAGAACAGGTCTGTGATTTGTGAGCTGCAATATGCATCAGGTCCGGACTGTCCATTCTGCCACTCAGGCCCGTCCATCATGGGCTGTAGTCAAGAGGGTTGCTTTCAGAGCAGGATGGGCTGCTACCAGCCAACTAGTAACGGTATCTTCAGGGGTACAGCTTCCAGTGGCGCAGCAGCTGCAGTGGCACTGGGGTCTACAGGTCAATCAATTTTGGTGTCATATATTACATCATGGGTAACGTTGCAAGGATTACATTTGGGGTGTGTGCTACAGGTTTGAATTACAGGTTAGAGTTGTCTCTGTAGACATCGAACCATGATCCCATGATTTAGTATTGGGCGGGCAGACCATAATGTTGGCGAGGAAAGTACTGTGTGTCTGTTGCATCGGAGTTCTCTGTCCATCAACATATAAAACGGGCCCATAGTGTAGTGAATATTACTAGTACGCAAAAGATCATCCCCAGGATCCTATATAGCAGAAGAATGAGCAGCTCATGGAATAAGTAGTGACACCACAGTGCTCTTAACGACCTACCCAATCCACTGCCTCTCTAATGAGCAGAATAATTGATTTAAAGCCACTATAATAACTGGAACTCAGAGAAAGAGCAGGCAGGTGGCCATTAACTCAGGGAGACATGCACGATGTGGCTCAGGCAGATGAAAGATCAGTCGAACGAGTGAAGAACCAGGATGGAACAAGTGATTAGAGTGAGGCTAGTGGCCAAGATGGGAGACTAACCTGCACTGAAGCAACCAGTCTTTTGAATCACCACCAGATAAGTATGAAGGTGTTTCTGCAGGGAGCTGGGAGACGTGGGCCTCCGTAGGCACAGTGCGTGATAGAAAGAATCAGCTTCTCCCTAAAATTGTAGTAGATCATGGTGGTAAAGCAGCAATTTCCCCTCTCCCCCACCCATGTCTGTGTACCACTAGGAGCACAACATGCCTAGTGTGGGCCTGGGATGCCTGGGTCCCCTAGGAGACTGAGGCCCTATTGAGCAGATCACAGTCCTCTAGGTGTGAAGGGGGCACCTGGACTGCAGCACAAAGAACATCCAAAAGTAGCAGTTATGGGGATGCACTGTTCTCCTAGGAGCCCCCCTACACCGCACACTGATACACATCAATAGAGTTTCAGAAAGTGATGTATGAATTCTGGAACTCTGACTACGCCCTACCCCCATTTTCTTCTTCTAACTGGGGAAACACACGAGGAATAAGGATTGTTTTGAGATCACGAATGTGAAAAAATATTTTTACTGAGTTCTTTGCAAGTACAAGTTCTCTCGCCTACAACCACCGGTTGGTGAAGTATGCATCTACTTGTTTTGTCAACCAACATCCAGCTATCCCTCTCCCCCTTACCAGTCGGCATTCTGAAGATAAGCTAATACCTGCTAGCTAGGTTTTATTAATCATAGTCAGTTTGCACTCTGTCCAAGCAGGGACCCCCACTCTAGTCATGGTAAAGGAGATACATACTTGGATAACCCCTGCTCACCTCATTGGTAGCATGGCACAAGCAGTCAGGTTGATCCCCAAAGGCAATGTGTAAAGTATTTGTACAGGCACACACAGTAACACAGTGAAAACACTACAAAATGGACACCACACCACTTTTGAGAAATAGCCCATTTTTATTTAAATCAAACAAGACCAGAACAACAAAAATCCAACATACACAAGTGAAGTTATGAATTTAAAAAAAAATGGAATCTTACTCCATAGAAATCAATGTAAATGTTGCTGTTGCACAAAGTTCCTGGTTTGCGTCAACAATAAAGCTGCACGGGTGAGCGTGCATCAGAAAAGTCAGGGATGCATCGATTCCTTACTTGCAAGTGAGGCGTGAGTTGTTTCTTCTCCGGTCAGGTAGGCGATGTGCCATTTTCTCTCCCGTAAGAGAGCGCTGCGTCGATTTCTGGGTGGGGCACCTCGAGTCCACACAGGTTTACATTGATTTGACACCCAGCGACAATGTGTTCAAAATCCAGCTGCACAGAGATTGGAAACCGCGCTGCGTGGGGGGTTGCGTAATTTTCAGCAGTCGCAAACGGGTGTTGTGTGTTATTTCTCCAGCTGCGATTCAGGTGATGCATCTATTTTCCAGCCACAATGCAGGTGGTGCATTGATTTCTCAGCTGTGATGCAGGTGGTGCGTCGTTTTTACAGCTGCGTTGCAGGTAGTGCATCAAAACTTTCCCTGCACGGCTCCTGTGCGTGGACTTCCACATTGGTTCTACCAGCTTTGCCTTTCAAGGGCCCAGGGACTGGATAGGGCACCACTTGGCAGGGCAGGAGTCTCATCAGAGAGTCTAGGTGCTGCCAGAGGAAGTCTTTGATGGCCCTGAGACTTCAAAACAGGAGGCAAGCTCAGTCCGAAACCATGCCGACACTTCACAGGCAGGAATATACCAAAAAGTCCAGTCTCTGTCCTCTTTCAGGCAGAAGCAGCAACTGCAGGATAACCTAGAAAAGCACAGTCAAAGGGGCAGTACTTCTCCTCCAGCTCTTCAGCTCTTCTCCTTGGCAGAGGTTCCTCTTGAGTCCAGAAGTAATCTAAACATTTTGGGTCCACTGCTTATACTCCTTTCTGCCTTTGAAGTAGGCAAACGTCAAAGGAAAGTCTCTGTTGTTCACAAGATCCTGTTTTGCGCAGGCCTGGCTTCAGACTCACACCAGGGGGTTGGAGACTGCATTGTGTGAGGGCAGGCACTGCTCATTCAGGTGTAAGTGACCACTCCTCCCTGCACTCTAGCCCAGAAGGCCCATCAGGATACGCAGGCTACATCCCGGCTCCCTTTGTGTCACTGTCTAGTGGAGATTCACCAACAGCCCAACTGTCAGTCTAACCCAGACATGGAATACTCAAGCAGGCAGAGTCACAGAATGGTTTAAGCAAGAAAATGCCCACTTTCTAAAAGTGGATTTTTCAAATTGACAATTTAAAAAACAACTTTACCAAAATATGTATTTTTAAATTGTGAGTTCAGAGACCCCTAACTCCAAATCTCTATCTGCTCCCAAAGGGAAACTGCGCTTAAAAGATATTTAAAGGCAGTCCCCCTGTTAGCCTATGTGAGAGATAGGCCATGCAACAGTAAAAAACGTACTTGGCAGTATTTCACAGTTAGGACATGAAAATACATCACATGTCCTACTTTTAACATACACTGTACCCTGCCCATAGGGCTACTTAGGGCCTACCTTAGGTGTGCCTAACATGTAAGAAAAGGGAAGGTTTGAGCCTGGCAAGTGAGTACACTTGCCAGGTCAAATCGACAATTTAAAAACTGCACACAAAGACACTGCAGTGGCAGGTCTGGGCCATGTTTACAGGGCTACTGTTGTGGCTGGCACAATCAGGGCTGCAGGCCCAATAGTAGCATTTTTAGTGCACCTTACTAGGGAGTTACTAGTAAATCAAATATGCCAATAATGGAAAAGCCAATTACACATAGGCAGCACTTGTACTTTACCACTGCTGACCAGTGCTAAAGTTCCCAGAGTACCAAAACCAGCTAAAACAAAGTCCAGCAAACAGTCAAAACATGGGAAGCAGAGGCAAAAAAGACAGTAGAGACCACGCCAAGGATGCCAGGTCTAACAACAGAGCACCTGGGGTCTGTTGAGAGATTGTTGCAAGTATGGGGGCCTAAATGCACCCTTCTGGCATGAGATGAAGGCGTTTAAGATATATAGGCTGCTAGGGTTTCCAAAATTCCTGCAAAAGGATTGTTATGCATGTGGATCAGTCAATCTCAAATGATTGGTGGAGTTGCCTTAAGTATTGCTTTATTTTCTCCATTGCTTAGGTGTTCAACACTTTGTTCAGCTAGTTTAAAAGGGTAGGTGGTGTGAGTTCCCTCCATGTGACTACTATAACATGGATAGCTACCATCAAGGCCATCACATGCTGTTTACCTCTGAGGGATTTATATGTTTTCCCTCCTTTGAATTGGTAGGCCTAATAGTATAACAGCTGGGTAAATCAGTGAGGGAACTTTGAAACTCTCCCCAATGCTCAAGAACCTCTCCAGCTTGGGGCACTGGCATCATAAATACAAGAGGGGTCCTATGGCCCTTCATCCCCTCCCACAGGTGCTTAGCTTAGTTTTATTCAATTCACCTATCCTCATTGGTGCTTCTATACCAAGATGTCAATACTTTATATTGTGTTCCCTCATTCTGCAGTTGTATGCTGTGATTGCAGGTCTATCATAGAATTACTCCTATTCCTTAGTGTTGAACGTCCTGACGAGTTCTCACTCCCATCTAAATTGGGCAGGAGTTTTTGGGCAGAGTTGGTCCCATAAGGTTTTTATATATGGCTGGTCTGGCATGTCTATCTTCTGTTGACCCTTTCAACCACTTTTTGAAAGTGGTCAATATGTGTGATACCTCTGCTTTAATTGTAGATTGGAGAACCCAATGTCTCACTTGAAAATAGGAGAAATTCTCTGTCTCAGGACAAAGTGCTTAACATCTTCAGATTGTTTAATTTGTTAATTTTGAAATAGGGAGTCTGCATTACACATCTGATTTCTCTCTTCTTGCGAAAGGCATGCTTGGCCAAAACCATGGAAAAATGTGGATTAAAGCATACTGGTGGAAATGGGGAGGGAAAGGTAATCAGATCCTTTTTTACTACAACCCTATCCCAAACCGCCATGGTAGCATGCATTATCGGTGATGAACATCATCCCCAGCTCCTGTGACCGTGAGGTAACCATGGGACTTACCACAGGGGAACATCTGCTATTAAATAATCAAACCAGCACTATTGATTGCCTCTTTTCTCCCGTTCTACCAGGTATCTTAGCACAGCCACTTCATATTACATTTTGTGTGTGGTATCACTAGGCCTTCTTGTGAAATGAAGTTAGAAGCACATTTTTCTGCTATTCTCTAAACTTTATTCATCAATATACAATTCTCAAGGTCTGCATTTGGATTAAATTAGCTTGAGGGACTGAGCTAGATGCTTTGAAAAAGACAGTAGATTTTGGGGAGAAATATCATTTTTATTATTGCTATTCCATCTAACCACGAAAAGTGCTGAAAATGCAATTTTTGCAATGTAATTATTTTTGAGCCCCAATCGATAGGTGTCATCTTTTGGAGGCTCTGGACTTGCTGGAGATCTGAATGAACGAGATCTCTCTATACCTTTCCAGTTCTTCAAGGAGGTGCCCAATTGATTGAGTTGGCTGTTGTATTTTTACCATGATGATGTCTGCAAACATAGTCGGCTTGAGTCTGTCTGCCACTACTATGACCCCTTTTCCTTTTGTTTAATAATATTAACCATGAGCACCAACAACAGTGCAAACATTAGCTGTGAAAGCGGGCACCTCTCCCTGGTGGCCCGCTCTCTTTGGAGTGACATTGACTTCATCCTATTCTTCAAATGTGCACCTTGGGAGACAGTAACTGGCTAGGGACCAGTACAGGAACTGATACATAAATTCTGTTTCCTGGAGAGCTAGTTTTATAAACACCCAATTAACTCTATCAAAAGCCTTCTCAGCATCCAAAGAGAGCATCTGGAGGTTCTTATGCTTACTCTGACTATTCTCTATAATGTGAACCAGTTTGTCGCTACATTGGTGGCCTGTGATAAAGCACAACTGATCTTGGTTGATCAGGTCTCACAATATCGCCCCCAGCAAGGTGGTGAACATTTTTACGTCAGTGGTTAAGTCGGATATTGGCTTATAGGAGGCACATTGCATTGGGTCTTTGCTTGGTTGATGGATATTTAATATCACATCCTCTTTCATTGAGTCTGCATTTTCATGCAGATCCACAAATGTGTTGCAAAGCCTGTTCAATAATGGAGCCACAGACGTGCAAACTTTCTTAAAGAAGGCAGTGGATTGCACATCAAGGCCCACAGTCTCATCCTGATTGACAATATGAAAGGCTCACACTACTGCATCTGTAGCTAAGGTTCATCCAGAGTGTTCTCCTGGAGTCAGAAATGTAAGTGGAACAGGTAGTATATGTGAATTGTATGTGGTGTGGTCGAATCTCAACTATATAGAGTCTCAAAAAAGTTCTTGAAAGCTTTAGTTATGTCTTTACTGGCTGTTACTGCTTCCTCTTGCGCATTTAAATTTTTTGTTGTATTCCAGTTGCTGCCACTGTGGCTTTATATTGTGTGAACAACAACTCACAGGCTTTGCTAACCTACACGTAGTACTTCTGTTTGGTTCGTAATAATTCATACTTGGTCTTGCCAAAATCTAATGGTCTAACTTGGGCTCACAGTGTAAACACCTGTTGCCATATTTTATTGGAAACTTTTTAATTATGGGCTTTTTCCATTTCTAACAGATGAGTTTCCAGATCTGCCCTCACCAGTGTTTTTACATCCTTCAGATGGATGCCATTGATATGAGCTTCAATCTAGTGACCTCTTTCAGCATATTCCAGAGCAGGTGGAGTAAAGAGCCTAGGCTGTATAAAGTCAGCAAATCTCTGCTAAATATTCTGCTTTATTAACGGGGTCCCTCAGCAAGCACTCATTAAGGTACCACTTACCACTGGTGATCCAGTTTTAGGTGAACATGGATGTAGGGTAATGGATGCACAGTCTGATACAGCGAAAGTGTCTGTAGTTATATCTTCACTGACTTACCACCGCCTACTAGATATAAGGAAGTAATCAAGCCTCTTGTTGGTTTTCAGGGCTGAGCAATAATATGTAGAATCTATCTCCTTGTTATGGAGATGCTGCCATCCATCCACCAGACTCACCTCATTCAACCATTCTGCTAATGCTATGGAAAGCGAGCCTTCTCTATCATATCACTGCTAAAATCGATTATAAGTTGGATATATTACCAGATTAAAATCTCTTCCCATGAGGATACCCCCCTCAGCAATTTGTAAGATCTCTGAAAGGGTTGCATTGAAGGTGGCTTCCTATATAGCGTTAGGTGCATGTAAGGATGCAATGGCGTATGCTTGGTCATCAATGCCTGCCACCTTCTCTAGAGGTTTGCCCGTAGTTCATACGTGTCATCAAAGCCTAGCTCCTAAAGATTTGACTATGGAAGAATGGCAGTCTACTCAGAATGGTACTCTGCACACAAGAGGATAAAGATGCAATAGAAACAATGGTAGATTTTACACAGAACCCTCATTAGTCCAAAACAAATAGAAGATAATTTGTTAACATGAGTAAAAAGAGATGTCATTGTCCAAATAATCTCTAAAATTTCTAATAGATGTTGCAGTTATTGGAATTGAGTTATACCATGAAGGCAAAATATTTATTGGCAAAGACCACTAAGAGGAACTGGAGAAGCAACTCATTATCTCAAACCTATCTCTCTAGAAATTAGAGAATTAGCTTGAAGCCACATCGAAATGTCCCCCATACTATTTTGAAAGAAAGCATTAGAGAGTGTGTACAAGCCAACTTGAGAATTAATTATGTATTATCTGCATAATGCACAAATTTTATGCCCTGCAATCTGCTAAGTTTAGCAAAAGGTCTGAGATACACATTAAATAATGGTGGGCTGAGCCCTAAGGCGCTCCGTGTTTGACCGCTTCAAAGGATGCTTGAAAAAGTGGTAAATGAAATGAATCACGGACTGCAGACATTTCCAGTGAAGCTCAGGGCTCCTGCTCCTCCTCTCTCCATCTACTGACAGTGACTCGTTACCTCCCGCTTCGGTGGGAACCGGACAGCCCTGAGGCGCGAGTGCAACCAGCTGCATCTCAAGGCCCAAGAAGAATTTCCATGGGCCTATACCAAGCTTGCTTCATAGCCCTTTTCAGAAATGTTAATGGTGGAACACTGTAGTAAGGACTCCTGGCCTGCTGGGATGGGACTACGCCCCCAGCAAGCTTTCCTATGCCATCTACTGCCTCTGACTGCCAAGGAGAAGGGGGCTTGCCGGCACAGTGCTTGAAAAGCCCTCTTCACCTCCCTCGGTGTGGGACAGTGCAGTAAGGACTCCTGACTTGCTGGAGTGGGACTACCTCCCCTAGCAGGATTTGATGCACCATCCACAGCCTCTGACTGCCAAGGAGGAGGGAGTCTGCTGCACATAGAGCTTGAAAAGCGCTCTTCACTTCCCGCAGCACAGGACACTACAGTAAGGACTCCTGACCTGCTGGGGTGTGACTACATCACCCAACAGGCTTTGGTATGCCATCCACTGCCTCTGACTGCCCAGGAGAAGGTGGGTTGGTGGAGACCGGTCCAAGAGCGGGCCATCCCCCTTGACCCTTTTGTTTGGTGAAGTAGGTTCTATTTGTCGCAGTGAGTACTCACATAGGAGGGGTTTACTTTGGGTAAGAGCAAAGCTGCTGACTCCGTCCCTGGAAACAGCAAAGAGCCTAAGCAAAGAAACATGCTGCAGGAAATTGTACCTTAAAGGACATCGACAATCTGATGGAGAAAGTAGAAGACATATTAGCCAAAGGGCTAAAACAGCTTAGCCCACTCAGCACCATACCAGAGATAACCTATTTTTAAAAGGGGAAGGTGCATAAGTCAAGTCATACTGTGGCATACTCCCAATCAGTGATTTCACCAGGCCTTTTTGCTAAAAAGACAAGCCAAGAAGCCCCTTGTTCACCTATGCCCGCTACTGTCCAGCTGCTTCCAGTTCAAAGCAGACTGTTGAACAAATTTGTTCTCTGAACCTACAATGCGCAAACTAGTGTGCCCAGTTAGCCATTCCCTGCCTCAAGAATCCCTCGTCTTCCATGCCTGCCAGAACCAATGCCACCACAAGCAAGGAGGATCTTTTAGCACCGATCAGTACCCTGAGGACTGAACTCGATGCTTTAAAAAACACAACTCAGACACTGAGGCCCATATTTATACTTTTTTAGTGCCGCATTTGCGCCGCTTTTTGACGCAAAAATGGCGCAAACTTCCAAAATTCAATTGTATTTTGCAAGTTTGCGTAGTTTCTGCGTCAAAAAATGACGCAAATGCGGAGCTAAAAAAGTATAAATATGGGCCGGAGTGACTAAGTATTGGAACTTTCAAAAGTTAACGTCAGTGCTCCGCAAAGTGTTCTGGACACTCAATCCAGTTGTCATAAAAAAAACTTTTCATGTGCCTAGCAAAGTCAATTGAATGTGGCAGAGGGGGCATCAGGCAAGCATATAAAAGTCAGTAACTCCACTTCTAATGCTGTGCCACATGGCCCCCTCATAAATAGAGTGAACCGTGGTCACCCAGGTGAAGGGAGTGCACTAGTGTTAAAGACAAAAGCGCACACTAGAATGCGAGATCATTCCTCGGCCCGAGTCTTCTAAGATCACATTCCCCTTCCTCAAACGATGTCAGATATTTGCACCTTTCAGATAGGTCCAGGGGCCAGATGTATCAAGATTTTGCTTTGCGAGTCTCAAATAGCGAATTTTAAGAAATCGCTATTTCCGGCACGCAAAATGTAATGTAACAAAATTGCCAATCGGAAATAGCAATTTCTTAAAATTCGCTAATGCACTTTGCGAGGTCCAAATACCGAATCGCAAACAAAATTGCGATTCAGTATTTGAAAATCGCAAATTGCGTAAACGGTTACCCGGCACAGCCTGATGACATCACAAGCAGGAAGTGAGTCAGCCCATGCTGTTTCCAGGTACCACACCCACAGGAGCAGTCAGAGAGTCACAGACCAGCCCTTGGGAGCAAGTGTGGGAGCAAGCCAGTTCCTAACACCAACATGGCCAATGCTGGCAATGGGAAGGAGAAGGGAGAGAGGAAGAGGAAGCTGAAATTCAGTGAGCAAGAACTGGAGGTGCTCTCTGAGGAGGTGGTCAGGAGCCATGACCGGCTCTTTGGGAAGAGCCCACTCCAGGTACCAGAGAGTGAGAAGCGGAAACTTTGGGCTGACATCCAGACCAAAATCTGTGCAGTGGGGGTTGTGCAGCGCTCGGTGGAAGAGATACGCAAGAGGTGGTACGACCTGCGATCCCGTGTCAAGGAGAGGGTGGCCAGCAGGCTAAAGGAGGCAAGGAGTACAAGAGGAGGACCATCCACCCAAACACCCTCCACCCCCATGGAAGACCTGGTGGAGTCCACACTGCTTCCAGAAGCTGTCAGTGGGGTCACTGACATTGACACTTCCGGTACACCCAGCACCAGCAAAGGTAAGTCCAATAATGATGTGTATCCCCATATGTGCATGTACAAATGCCACTTAGGAAATAGCAATTAGTGCAAAGCATTGTGATAAGTAGTCCATTCCACATCTTACATGCGGCACAAGAATAACTCATGGGAGTGGTAGTCCACAACCCTGAGCTGAAAATAGCACCTAGATAGCAATTAAGTATACAGACACACCTAAGACCAACACACACAATTCACAGTGATACAATGTAAGTGTACATTTATTACCATTGTGCAACATTTGGTGATACATTCATAAATGACATGCTGCACATTGTCGTTGCAGATGGCTCAGGCCCAGCAGCAGCAGAATGTGCCAATGTGGGGGATGCAGAAACCCAGCCACTGTCTGACTCCAACACCAGTGAGTCATTGTGTATAGCACCAATCAGACGCAGGGCAAAACTATGATGAAAATAGTGTGACACTGTTTATGGCTCATGTCTGCCTATTGTGCATTTCTTTGTCCTAGTGACACATATGTTACCTGAAGTAAAGGTAATAAAGGTGCTAACTACCAGAATACATGTCAGAGAGGTGGTGTTGTCATTACTTACATCTGAAATGGTTGTGCGTGATGTCAGCACGCCTTTGCCTGCCCTCTGCTGTACTGGTCCTGTCTGCTGGCTGTAGGGGTGGTATGGGAACATCATCCTCATCTGAGTCTGGCTCCGATATTTCCACAGGTATGCCCCTGGTGGTAGCTATATAGTGCAAGATCGCACATGTGGCCACTATTCTACACGTCGGGCAGGGCAGTACTGTAGTGCCCCACCACTTTTGTGGATGCACCGGAAGCGACTCTTCAGCAGGCCAAATGTGCGCTCCACCACATTGCTAGTTGCCCGGTGTGCTGAATTGTATCTCCGCTCTGCTGGTGTTGCAGGATTTATGTAGGGCGTCATCATGTAGGTGCGCACTGCGTAGGCACTGTCTCTGGAAGGAACAGAGGGTATAATGAGTAGCTGTGCCATCTGACATCACACTGCCATCAATGCAACATTGTAAAGTTGGAAATTACCTAGTAGATATCCTTCACCAATTTCCCCAGCTAGCAATCTTGTGTGAATCCCGCTGTGGCGAAAGATGTAGGAATCATGTGTGCTCCCTGGGTACCTGGCCACGAGATCAGTTATGATGTAGGAGGCATTGCATATCACCTGTATGTTCATTGAATGTTGGTTTTTACGGTTGCGGTACACATACTCTGTGGTCGATGGTGGACAGATTGCAACATGTGTCCCATCTATGGAACCTAGGACATGGGGGAACTGTGCTATCTGGTAGAAATCGATTTTTGTCTGCTGTATTTCCTGTGGGGTGTGGGGGAATCTGATGTACTGGTGTAACCTGCTCAGCATGGCATTTAGAAATGCATAGAAAAATCTAGAGAGGGCACTCTGTGATACCTCTCCAGCTGCTGCTATGACCCCTTGATAGCTCCCTGAGGCTAGTAGGTGCAGGGAGCATAATACCTGCACATGGGTGGGTATGCTATTGGTCCTGTGTGTTGTGTGTTGCAGTATGGGTTGTAGCTCAGGTATCTGGTCAAGTATCATGGCTGAGCTCAACCTGTACTTATCAAATATTTCCTCCTCCGTCTGGTCAAAAAGGGTAATGCACACTCTGAAAATGCGCTCCTGTCTCCTCCTCCCTCTCCTCAAACCTGCCAAGATCCTCATTCTCCTCGCCATGACGTAGAGTGCTGCCATTGTGGAAAAGAGGCTGAGGCATTCTGGGCCTCTTTATATAGGTTGCACCTGGTTACCACCTGGTTTCAATCCGTGGTAAATTGCATGTGCAAAAGGCCATTCTGCGAATATTCGCAATTTGCGATTTCTTCATGCATCGCATAGCGACATGGTTTTGCGTGTTGCAATCTGCGTATCGCCATTTGTGACAAGAAATACTGAATCTGTATTTGCGAGTCGCTATTCGAGCTCGCAATTTGCGATATGCAAATAGCGATTCGGTTTTTCATGTCCCAAATTGCAATACGCAGATTGCGACACGCAAAACCATGTCGCTTCGCTAAAAATCACAATTTTTGCGATTTCTTATTTTTGGTATGCAAATGCCTTTCATACATCGCAAAACAAGTTTTTGCATTCGCAAACGGCCGATTTCTGCGATTCGCACTGTTTGAGAATGCAAAAACGTTTGATACATCTGGCCCATAGTCTACTAGTTTGCCCAATATTCCATCAGTACCTGTTAGGAAAGCTATTTCCTCGTCAGATTGGTCTAAGGAACCTTCTATTTATATGACCAATGTTCCTCAAGTAAAGGCAGGCCAAAGAGAGTCCACGGAGCCCCTAGTTAACAAAGTGACCCACTGGATTCGCTCACTGTGAAAATGTCTTTCCTTAATACACTGACACAATATATACACAGCTCTTGTCAAGCCACACAGATGACTATGATACCATTAATCTGCACCTGAGAAATCATACCATAGCAAATGGGTTTTTAGCACTAGATGCCCGAATCATCCCTCCTCGTGGTTCTAACACACAGTTCAAGGGCACTAAAAGCATGTGACCCGCCAGTTTAAATAGGACCAGAGGGGCCCATCAGGCAAGTAATTCTGCCCAAGTAGTTGCCCAAACCCCTTCCAGCCATTCTGTTAGAGTAAGTTTTGCAGTCCTCCCAAACTCACAAAAAGTTCTTAGCCCTGTACTATCCTCATCAGAAGAAATCGACTGACTGTACCAAGTAAAGTTTATTAACAAGTAAGAGGCTACCTTTTGGCCAAAGTTTCGCCTGTAGATTATGGAACAGAGGGGTAAATTTATACTCCGTCTGCACCGAATGTGCGTCATTTTTTTTTACGCACAATCGGCGCAAAACTCGCCCCATATTTAAACTTTGACGCCCGAGTCCACGGACGTCAAAATCCCGCCGTGTGCTTCATTTTTTGGATGCAGGAAACCGCCTTGCGTTAATCATATGCAAGGTAGGCGTTCCCATCCAAAAAATGACTTAAATGGCCGCGCGTCGTATTTATGCTTCCGGGCAAAAATGCCGCACGGCCGGAAGGCGGAGGCAGAAAATGACACACAGCCTGATGTGCGTCAAAAATTAACTCCTGGGTCATGGCAGGCGTTAAAATGGGGCAAACACACCTGTATTTAATCAGAACACACAGAAGCAACAGCAGAGCAGCAAAAGGGAGACATGGAGGTGCTTCTCATCCAGCATGCACACAGACGCAGAGCCCAGCAACAACAGCAGCAGCTTCCACAACACCAGCAGGGACTCCAAAGGCAGCGCAGAAGGCAGGAGAGGATATTCCGCACCAGAACAACCCTTCATGGACTCAGGGAACATGACATCATCCAGAGGTACAGGTTGAACTGGCATGCAATTCAGCAGCTGCTGCGCAACATTGAGCCACAGTTGGCACCCACTTGGCTGACACCCCTCACCATCCCAACAGAAACCAAGCTGCTAGTTGTACTTCACATGTTGGCAAGTGGCTCCTTTCAAAGCACTGGCGCCCTGGGTGTCGGAATATCACAGCCATCATTTTCTGCCTTCTTGCCCAAAGTACTGGATGCCATCATTGGACTCACACCCCGCCACATCTGCTTACCAAACACACTGCAGAAGCAGCAGGAGACAAAACAGGGGTTTTACCTCATTAGTGGCTTCCCACACGTCCTTGGTGCTATCGACTGCACACATGTACGCCTTGTGCCACCTGCTGCAACTGAACACCTCTACCGCAACAGGAAGCACACACATTCCATCAATGTGCAGGCCATTGTCGATCACTAAGGATTGATCACCAACATCGTGGCAAAGTATCCTGGGAGTGTCCATGACTCATTCATCTTCCGTCACTCTACCATCAATCAACACTTCCAGGATGGACGATATGGCAATGGACTACTTGTGGTAAGTACCGAAACCTACTTATATACACACTGCACAGCAACCCTCTAGGACACACAACACATACCCCACAACAGCAACATGTGGACAGGAACACAATGAGGTCGTGACATCGCTAGCCATGTTTGATAGGTCTGCAGTGAACCTGTCACACATCAGACATTGACGTCTAATGTTAAGACGTCAATGATCATAACGTATGGAGAGGTTTGGCCAATTGTCACCTTGCAAAATGTAAGCGTCTCACTGATGTTTTATTTAATCCATTGCATAAGTCTAAAGGTATGGGATATCCAGGGTACATAGATGTTAACGTGTTACCACCACTGTCAAAATGAATCTGTGTATGGAACTATCATCTCACCCCCAATGAAGACACAGGGACACCTGTATCACAAGTCACCCCAATGCAGTTGGTACATCCTACAAGCCTAGGAAGGAACACATTAACACAAAAGAGTCACAGACAACACAAGATAACTACTGCCATGCAAGGTGATATCAATGGGACAAGCTACATCAACATGACCCCATTCATTTTCTTTTTCAGCTGATCAGGGGTATGGGATCCAGCTATGGATTATGACACCATTTGGCAACCCAAGCACTGAAGCAGAGCGTGTCTACGATGAGGCACATGGGAGGACACGCACCATAATGGAGAGGACCTTCGGCATCCTCAAGTTGAGATTCAGGTGCCTCGACATCACTGGTGTCAGCCTCCTATAATCCCCAGAAATGGTCTGTAAGATCATTCTAACATGTGCCATCCTGCACAACATTTGCATATGAAGGAACATTCCCCTCTTAGAACCAGAGACACACATGCCTGAAGAGGAGGAAGAAGAGGATGCTGGCCTGCAAAATGAGGGGGAAGAACAAAACACAGCTGCTGGATTGGGTAGGCGCCAACATATTATGAACAATTTCTTTTAAAACAACTCACCATCACCACTGTATTAACTAATGTAAATAAACACTGATAATAATCACCATATCATGGTATGGCTAATCATATGTGCTAACCTTTATATCTAACTGTCTGAATAAGAGTGTAGCCTCATGGAGCATTGCTGATATACCGATCAGGACACAGAAATTTCTTGAGCAATTGTGATGCGTATCATATGACAGTCACATACACACACACTGTAAATGACATATATCCTGTACATTTCACCTTTAAAGGGCAATAGCAGAGGACCACACCGATTTCATACATACATGTTGGCAACAGGGTTAATCGCAGCATATGGCACACAACTAAGACACCATCAGTCAATAAGGGAAAAAAAAGCCTCTTACATGAGGCAGTGGATGTGCAATTGCTTTGGTAACAGGAATGTATGACCAGACCCTTGACAGCAATAAGTCGTACAGCACCTATCTTTGAAAGGACTATCTGTGACTAGAGTTCCCTAGAAGCAGAACATAGACAGCACAAGTGCCATACCTATGACATGCAGTGCACTCATGACATTCCATGTACATGTCAGCCCATTTCCTAACTCCTGACACACCCATGCTCCTGGTCTCAACCCACCTGTCTGAAGAGGTCCCTGGAATGGTAATATGTGTACCCCGATATTGCCTCCTCTACATACACAGACTAACAAGAGTAATCCAGTGTGCTACACCCTTTCCTATGGTATGCCATTGTCATAGTACATCTGACTGCATGGACGTCAGGTCAATTAATACACTGGCTTGTACTTTCTAAGCCCTGTTATCACCTGTAGATTGCTTCCCGTTTGAAAGGTACTGTTGGCCATTTGAACTCAAATCTCACCTACAGGACATGTGAGAAACTGATGCAGCACACACCTGAGATCACCTCCATGCATACCACCCATTTGAACATGCACTACCCCTGCAGATGATTGGAACAGCATAGAAGTTGCCATTTTGTCGAATACACTGTTATGCATTGCTAGAAATTAAGCTGTGTAACACAGCCCTTGGGTTTATGTGTCACCTTCCAAAACACAGGACAAACACAGTTTTCCATGTCAACTGTCTTGTTCTTCCTCCGAACATTCTTATTCAGACCACTGAGTATGTACCTTGTGAAATTGCTGGATCCTGACTGACCCTGCATCCTGTCAGCCTGACTGGCACCTGTCTGTGCGTTACCCTAAAGGTTCCTTATGGCTACATATGTACCACACTTGCGTTACCAAACCTCACATTCCTCAGGGGGTATTTTGTCATGTGCTTCCTCAATGCATACCCAAATAAATTGTATAGCATCATCTGCTTTTTAATTGTACCATATTAGTAAAATTGTCTTGGTATACCAAAATCATGGCCTATCCCTTGTCTGGGTCTCATGTATGCATGAACGACAAAGTGTGACAGTGTACCATGGCCGTATGCAGGGATTGGGTATGGTGCCTCCAGCTCAACCAGCTACCTCTGATAATGTGCATGAAGAGTCCACACATGTTAGGACCCTGACAGTTTACACACTGAATCACATTGCTCACAACATATTGATGGCCTGTGCGTGCTGAATAGCTGCAAGATCAATCAACACAGAGGCTATGATGTTCCCAGATGCAGAGGAACTTTACAGGCCAACCTGTGTACAAATGTTGTAATGACACCTGCCGGAACATGACTCCTGAGATATGACTCAGCACACCAAGGTTGCCCTGTTGACAGTCTCATAACACGTCTGCAGTGACAGGGTGGGACCATCCCCATGTAGGTTCTCATGTCCTCATCGGCTTTACTCACATTGATCTCCGAAGGTTACTCAGTAGATACAGGACGAACCGCCACTGACTCGTGATGAGACCTGGACGTAACTGTGACAACATAGACCCATACAAATATACAGGATCAACATTGGACCACACACATGAACCAGTCACCTCTGTGCAATTGATCACTGGAAATATGTGGCCACGTGCTGCCTCGTCTGCTGGTCCACCACTGCCACTGGAGAGTTGTGGCTCAGTCATATGACAACAACTGTGGCATGACACAATATTTGGGGGTCACCTTTGGCTGTCTGTGCCAATAACATGGTACCCACTTAGTCTGTACATGTGCCAGATTCACGGTGGGTTCACCAACAAGTGCCTAGGAAGCAGTTACTAAATTTCTTGGACATGGGATGGGCAACTTTTGGACCATTGACATGAACAAGCGTCTGCCATCTATCCGGTGCATGCTTTGTCATTTGTGGTGTCTACGTTACCCAAAATCTTGGAAGTGCACACAACTGATGTTGCTACATGTATGACTAGCACATGTCCTCTCTCATTTCCACACTGAGTTGCATATAAGGTTTGGACACATGGACTTCACATTCATACAGGCATATTTTAAATAATGCATCTTGTGATGCACACACACTGGGTTGAAAACTACATTAGTAGCCAATGCACACACATTGAGCCATAGGCATTGAGGTATTGTACTTATGTGCGTCACCTTGCTATCCTCTCCTGATGCCAAACATGCCTAATTTGTGCAATACATATATGTAAGCCACACATATGGCCATCTAGTGCGTCACCCAAGCGTGAGAATCCTGTAAAGGAAGTAGCAGATCATGGTCCGCAGCAGTATGATGTCCCACATGTGACCATACACCATCAACACTAAAGTGGGTGCAATCAGCCTATCTCAGTTGTCTCACAAATGTAACATTACATTAAAATGGCAAAATTACCCAAACCCAGTTACTGCCCTGAAATTTTGACATATACGCGTCAATAAATGACGCACAAGCGTCAAAAAATTACACTCATGCCTGAAAAACGACGCATTATGCCCCATAAAATTGGTGAAGTGTTAAGACTATTTCCAAATCGAAAAAAATTACGCACATAATGTATGCCTCAAAAATTATGACGCATAACGATAAAAACGGCGGCCATTTTATGCAGGAAGTGATGTAATAGGATATCCTGTTTACAGATTATGTACAGTGGGGGTACTTTCACTTTCACTTTCCAGTCTGTGATTCTTCTAAACTGTGTGGCTGTGTTCTGAGTTTTATCCAGTGAAATTGTGCTTTTGTCTCCTGTGCGCTCCATTACTTGTTAGTTTGTTTTCTAAAATTGTTGTTGTATACTGTCTGAGTGTTTACTGTGAACTATTGTCCAGTATTGTATTGTCTTTGTTGTTTGTGGGAGTCTGTTGTGGGTAGTGTGAGTTTGGGGATAGTTGGGTTCTTTTAGTTTTTAAGTTTACTTTTTTGTAATTCTACTTTCCCCCTTTTCTCCTTTGTTCTTCTTTATCCCCTATTCCCCTTTTTCGGCGCTAAGATGTTGGGTAGGCCACGTCTTGGCAAGATGGGTGAGGAGGAGCTTGGGGGGTTTATATGGCTGGTGTGCCATTTCCTCCCATTTATGATTTAGGCAGGGGGGCGGGAGATACAGGGGTATCACACCGAGGCACGTCGAATCCGGTGGGGAAAAGTCCTGCATCACTTGCAGCGCGTATATGGGAGCCAGAGGAATGACCACCAGCTGAAGCACCGCTGGGCTGACCTCATCTCCAGGGAGCAAGATCTGCTGGACCACCTAGGAATAGTGATTGGTGGCCCTGTTGGTGAGTACAAATCATGTAAATGTGCACGATTAAAAGCTCTGTTGTGACATCAGAGGATTTGTACAATATCTTCCGGCTATGTTGTTGAATGTGTTGAATGCTTTGGAAACATACAGGGTCATTGATGGACTATGTGAAGGACCACAATTGCTAGCTGTCAGGAAGCAAGTGCTCTGCAAACTTACTGAATACTTTGGCTTAATGTAAGTTGGTGCCGCCTTTGTGTCAGACAGCAACACAGAGTAGGAGCCAATCATGTCTATATAGGTCACATTTGCCAGTGAGGTATAGATTTTCCCAAATATTACTGACATTTGTTGACGCAACAGCTAGACTGAATTTAGAAACACTACATGATGCAGAAAATGAGTGCAGGCTTCACGCAAATTGATGATAGCAATGTGGCCCACACATATGTCTCATGTGTGTCTGGTGAGTGTGTAAGGAAAGCTTTCACGGAAGTTCTATGAATGTTAGGGATTATTGTGGTCCGTCATCATTTTGGATACATGTCAGATCTGGATTTGGAAACATAGGGAAAAAGTGCAAGGTGACCTCAGCTAACATCTTACACTGGTATTTGGTGTTTGGTGCTCCACCTTTTGTTTAGGGATGGCAGGCCAAAGGTATGCACATGGGTTCATATCTCTATGTTTGGTGCAACTCATCATAGCTGGGCCACATCAAATGAAGAAACTGTAACAACATGAGGGCTTACAAATGTCCCTGCCCCTCTGTACATTGTACCTATGTGTCATACATTTGTCATGGCCACAATGGCTGTTTGACTGGTAATGCACTCCTCAAGGAAACAGGCTTTGAATGTCTCTCTTGGATGCACATGATGAGACAAATACACTCCATTAGTGTGTCTGCTCACTAATGAAGGAGCATGTTTGCCACCACATGATAGTTAGGGCCACTGCATGTGTGCAGATATGTGTGTAAATGTCACAGGAGACCCATGGTATGTACATGTTAGCCGTGCTATATCGGATGCAGTATCATCATGTCTGAGTGGCTTTACTTACTTATGTAATCTTACACATAGTTTTTTTCTTTGGAATTGTTGGTCAGTGCACAGATTTTGAGCACATTTCTTCCTTCCATGCCTTACAGGTGGACCAGCAACCTACACTGTGGGCGAGGTGGCTTCATTCGAGGACCCCGACAACTCCAGTAAGTGTTGATATGTCTGTTATGTGTTGTGTTTGCTGGTGATGTGTGATGGACTCCTGTGTGTTGAACAAATAGCAAGGTGTGATGCGCTGGCCCATCATTTATCTTGTTCCATGAGTGGGATTTCATTATCTCAGATTTTTGGAGTTTGCCAATGCTTATCCTATTGTCTTATCTAGGGATTCTAGGTCATTCCTGTAGGCCCCACAATGTGAATTGGGTTGAGTCATGTGGATAACACTTGTATCAACAAGAGTCGCACTGGACCTAATCTCAGATTTAGTCAGCCTGTCAGACCCACATTCTCCCAGAATGGGGCTGCAAAATGCTTACCCACAGACTTCAGCTTCCTTATTCACTAATGACTTATTAAACTGTAGGTTGAACTTCCTAGCAGCATGTAGCTCTACATGTAGTGCTATGGCCTAGGTGTGCGTGGAAATCATGGCCAGGGGTGTTCTTGCAACTCTGTGTTTGTTGTAAGTCATAGCTTACTAGAAGTATGTGATGTGGACAAAGGTCCGCATTGCAAGACATGTGTGGCGCTGGGATAGGTCAAGTGTTTGCTGTCTCCTATTTGTGGATACACCATACCTGTGGTGTGTGTGTTGAGCCAAACACATGTCTAGCTTTCATAAGCTTCCTGGATGTCCATGTTGTTGGAAATTGTTAGTTGTTTCTCCACCCCCCCCCATCCTCAAACACAGGCATGGGTTTGTGAATAGTGTACCTAGGACTGATGATATAAGTATGTTACACTGGCATGTAAATCAGTGATTCTTTGGTCCGAACCTAGTATACACACTCAGGTATAGCACATGAGTACTATACTAGCAAGTCCATTTACAACTTGCAGATCATGTGGCCCTAGCTTTCCATCCTGTACACTGACATTTGTAGCCCTGACATTGGCGGAGGATGTGAAGCATGATTGTTATCTGACAACTGGCAGAACTCTGATGGCAAAATCATGCCAGTTCTTACCCATCTTGTAGGGTTTGGATTTGCTATGTGTGATACGACCTTTGTAGGCTGGCCTGCCATGTACTTCCTCAGGGACATTCAATGATCTGTATGATGATAGGAGCTGTTATAAGTACAATAGATGTACTGCCTATTTACTTCTTGTGCCATTTCACACAATGCAGTTCCTAATGTAAGTTTTTTCCTTTGTCTTCACAGCTCCTAACATGACACCCATCCAGGTCTGTGATTTCCAGAGGCGGGCAATGCGTTACCAGCATATCATGCTGGTAGAGTCGGGGTACAGAAGGATGGCCCGAAGATACAGGACCAAACGTGCCTCCGGAGCCTGGAGGGCTTTCCCACAGGGTGGCCCCACTTTGCCCACCAGCAGCACAACCACCACTACCACCAAGGTGGCACCACCCACAGCTGGGACTGTTATCCCAACAACAACTGCAAGTGCTCCAGGACCAAGCAGTGGACCACTTTCAGGGCAGCCCACAAGCATTGACAATACACGCCCACACACGTCCTCAGCTGGTACCCAGACCGCCCCAGCTGCAACAATTGACCCTGCTGCTTTTGTGGTCATGCAGCGCAAAATGGACCGTGTCCGCCGGAAAATAAGTAACCTGCGGCGGGATGTTCGCCATATCAACAGGCGTGTGCGGTCCATTAAGCGGACCCTCCGGAGGGCCAACGTCTAGACTTTGTTGATGGACATGATTCCCTCCCCTCCCTCCTCTTTCCTTATTCTTATACTTAGTGGGCTTAGTGTTAGGTTAGTTTAGGCTGTTAGTTTAGTTAGTGTTAGTAGGTGGGGGTCCTGATTATTTCAACTTTTTCTTTTTGAGTGTGTGGGTGAGTGTGTGGGTGAGTGTGTGGGTGGGTGGGGGGCTATGTTGGGGTTCTTGTGTATTTAACAAAAAAAAATAAAAATACAAAAAAAGATATATTTGTTTAGGATAGTATAGCATGTGTTTAGGTTAGTATCTGTTGTCCTTCAGGTGTCCCGTCTCATAAGTGGGGTGGGGGGTTGATGTTTAGGACGTTTCATTACATGTGATAAGTAAGTTTAGCTTAAGTTAGTTAGGGACAGTTGTGGGTAATGAGTATTTAGGGTAGATTAGGGTAGTTAAGAGTTTTCCCCGAGTTTCCTCTTCTGTTATTACCGTTTAATAAATATGTAGTGAACCCTTTACAGTATGTGTAAAATGCTTGTTGATCAGGGCCTTGGCATAAGTGTACATGAATTCTGTTCTATTACATTTGTGTCCTATGCTACGAGCAAATCCCAACTGAGCTGTAAGATTGGCAGCTACCCCAGAGCTAACTTGCAAAGATTCCACCATTCATTGCAACCACCAATCACAGTTACTATGGATCCCAATGTGTTCTTTTCATTACGTATGTTTTCAAAGTCACAATCTGTGCTTCCAGATTTGGTTTTGGGGACACTGTGTTATGTCTGACTGCAGTGTGATGTTCAAGGAAACCCTTATTAGCTGAGTGGTAGTAAGCACTCTTGCAGTATCGTGTTCATGTCTCACATAGATCATTTGTGACACTGTTCAGCATGATTACTTATTTGGATGTAAACTCAGACACCTTCATTCATGTAGTTTGTTGACTGCTTGCTTACATTTGTGGGCACTGTTAAATGTGTTAGTATTGCATGGTGGCAACATTTTGCTGCCACTATTTGATGTCTTAGATATCCCTTGAGGAAGCATTATTCTGTCCAACATAGCATTATGGTGTATGGTTTCTGTTTTCATCAGATATTACCCTCAGGAAGGGCAGAGTATGGTGCAATCCAGGCCACTGTGCATAGTTATCAGACTACATAATTTCAGGACAGTTGTATTGACAAGCTATGTAATTTGACAGGAGGCTAAATTCAGTGATCTACTGCACGGTTGATGTGTCACATTACACAGAGACAAAGTGGTTGTGTAAGTGCTATTTATTGAAAAGTGCTGTAGTGCTATATGTACATTGTCTATGATTGTGAGTCCATTATAGTGACACCTTCCATTGTGATCTTACACAAGTGCTAAAGGAAAATGCATTTGACATGCTGGGGTGATGTGTCAGACAGTGCAGAGGGACAGGATTTGCCAATGAGTAAGTGAGAGACAAGCACTGGGCAGGCTGACAAGATATACAGTGGTTTGCAGACCAGTCATTGAGTACAGTTGTTGTAAGACTGGCATGTTACAAAGCACAGGACCTTGGTAATAGTTGGCCATGTGGCAGGGACTAGTGCTTCCGGGTACTTTTCCATGTGAAGGT
This sequence comes from Pleurodeles waltl, assembly GCF_031143425.1. Lineage (NCBI taxonomy): Eukaryota > Metazoa > Chordata > Amphibia > Caudata > Salamandridae > Pleurodeles > Pleurodeles waltl. The sequence goes on along the minus strand of NC_090448.1, from coordinate 915,925,728 downwards.
GATCTGTTCCACGTCTTGTTCTTCTGATGTGTGTGTTGCCTCCTCTGTCCTTGGTGGTGGTTGTGAAGGAGCAACACACACCTCAGTGTTAGAAGACGTGGAGTCAGACATCCCGTTCGCTGCTACCTGTGGGGGTCTTAAGGGCAGTACTGCTGCAAGGAGGATCTGCTGGTTCTTGAGAATAGCAGCCACATCACAATGGTAGGCAGCCAGGTCAGCACTGAGGGGGTCATGATTGCATTCGTGCATGCAGTGGAAGGTTTGGGGTGCGAGGTGTTGTGGCAACTCCCTTACTGCAGTGGTGAATTCCTTGTCAGTTTCTTGTAGTCCTTGCAGGATGGATGTTAGTGCCTGCAAGGCTGCTGCCTGATATGCAGATGACAACATGCACGAACGCACCCCCTCTAGGCTGGCTGCCATAGTTTGCATCCCCACCCGCACCTCTTTGGCCAGCTCCCGCTGTACTCCGACTACAGTTCTCTCAAAGCTGGTGCCTGTGTCATCTGAGTCCTCAGCTGTATTGGAGCTGGCAGGTCTTACAATTGGGGTTGTGGGTGGGTCCTCTGTGATGGCTGCTTGTTCTGTGCTCCTCCTTGTGACTGAAGGTGGGGTCTGGAGGGTTCCAAAGACATCTTGGAGGGTTTGGTGGCTGATGTTTGTCAGCTCGTCATCCATGTCATCAGGGTAGTCCTGGAGAGGCATATCCGCAGGAGATCCATCGTCCTCTCCAATGATATAGGGTACAATTAGTGTGTCTGTGTTGTGGCATTGGTGATGTGACATGCCTGCCTTGTGATGAATTCACATTGTGATCTTGTTTCCTGTTCATTGCTCCAGTCTTTCAGATGGGCATTCTCCCAGGCCAATGCCCCACCTGCAAGTCACATGTATTGTGGTAAGTTATTAGACTTGTCGGCATCATCTCCTCTAGTGTTGTTTTAGGCCAAATAGTGATTGGCCACCTTCTTGTCCTACTCAAGCCACCATCTACATCCATTCTAACAGTGTGGCCTTTCACTGGCTGTGGGTGTTCTGATGGCACTAGCAGCACTCTTAACAATCTGGACCTGCCCCAGTCTCTGATCTTTCACATCCACTTATAAGTAGTTGAAATGTAGCGTATCCTATGCATAGCATTGTTATTGGAAAATATGGATGTTAGCATTGGTAATGTGTACTGCTGATGTTGGGGAATGTGTGGTACATTGGATTGCCCTGATAGTCGTAGCAGTGTCCTATTTCCTCCTCTGACTGTGCAGGTGTATTTCAGTGACCAGTTACATGTGTCCTCCCCCTCAATGCTGTTGTCTGAGCAGTATGACATTTGGGGTGTTGCATTGTGACCCAGGCACAGGATGGACCCTGACATATGCAGCATGGGTATGACATTAGTGCTGCGTACTTCCTAATGTCGATGACATTGGCTGATGTTTGCGGCAACTATGGGTATTCACATTTGACAGGACTGGAACATTTGTCTTGTTTCAGGGGATTGTTGACGTTGTCATTCTGAACCCTCTACTTTGGGTGTGTTTGATCCATGGGGACATTCCTGTCATTAGCCACTTGACTAGCACACACAGCGGAGGTGGTAGTGGCAACTGTTGTCAATGTTACATTCCAGTTGTCGGTATGGCTAGAGGTTGTTAATTGGGCCCTAGTTAATGTAGGGAGTATAGTGGCTGACGTGTGACGGGATGTCAGTTTGACATTGTGCCCTTCCCTCCTGGCGTGGCTTTACCTTTGCTACATCATTGGCATGGCAGCATACCCCCATGGGACTGTTGTTGGTGTTGTGTTATGGTGTGCCCCAGCTTCTCTCTGTACAGGCTGTGCCCCCATGCATACCCCTTTACCCATGCAACTTCATGAATATCAAGGCTTCCATGCATTTTGTGGTCGGTATCCCCCCCCTGTTTACAGTTAACATTTGTGCATTTTTGTCCCCCATGCGACTTACCCTGTATGTGCGTTGTCTCCTGGTAGTCTGCGCTGTCCTGTCCTTGAATCCCTGTGACGATCTCCTCAGGGATGACGGCTGCGACCATCTCCTCCATGTGGTCCAGGGCTTCCTGGTGTGCTGGACTCCCACCTCCAGTCTGCAGTGCTGCCTTCCTGTTCCTGGTCATCTTTTCCTTGGTCCTGTGCTTGCAATCAGGCCAGCGTTTCTTGCACTCGATGACTGTTCTGCGTACTTCTGCCACACTGTTAATCTTGTCAACAATTTGTTGCCATATTGCCTCTCTCCTACTGATTGGCAACTTTGAGGTGACAAACAGTTAGTGCTGGTATTCCGTCACCTCTTTAACCAGGATTTCCTATTCCTCTGCACTGAAGCAACACTTTATTTTCTTCTTCAAACTGTCCTGGGTCTGGTGTGGGTCCTCCTGGCAGGTTCCTGGCCTGTTGTCATCTTCCTGGGGTCTGTACAGGCATCTGGGATCCATTTTGGCTCTCCTCTGCTGAAATGGCTGTGTTCGCGGGGAATTTTGATGCTATTGTGTAAAAAAATGCCGCATGTCCGGTTTGCGGTGTCTTAAATCGACCCACAGGCATTTTCGTGGTGCTAACGTCGTTTTGCTTTACGACTTGACGCTGCGGTGTGCGTAAAAAAAAAATGACTTACACCTGTGGTTTGCGCTGCCGTGCGTCAAAGTGAGGAACCAGGAAAGATTAGACCCCCACCCAGGGTCTTCTTCCCAGCGGTGGAGGGACACCCTTGTCCTCAGGGTCAGTTTAGCAGAGAGTTCACAAATCAGACGGAGTCACCAACTGGAGGAATAAAGAGAAGTTTATTACATGGATTATAGCTCGAGCTAATACAGAGTCCCAGGACAGTCAAGTGACTATCCTAAGGAGGCTGTCCCTTCACTCTGGGGCACCCAACCTTATATACACACAAAACTGCTTAGTCAGAGGACAACTCCACCCCTAGCGTATTCAAGGTCCTCTGCGGCCTTCAGAATATTTCAGGGATACACGTGTGGTGGGAGAAGGTACAGATGCAGCTGGCAGGAGGTGGCAACGACCTGTACAAACCTGGTCTGGCAGTTACTGATTAAGCATGACAATTCTCGGAACTGTAATTGGAAAAAGTAATATGGCAGCGATAAGCAGATTGCAGCCCAAGGCTGCGAGCACAAGGTCAATCATCAAAGTTCAAGAGGTTTGTTGAGCACATGGCAACATAATAAAGATAAACAGATGCCTAGCAGCTATGGTGTATGATTAACTTTATGTACATTTTCTCAAAAGTATAAATTTGAAGCCCACACGGCGCACCGAAATGGTGTTAGCCGGCGGTAATATTTTTGACGCAAAACTGCGCCGGCGCAGTTTTGCGTCAAAAAGTATAAATATGGGCCAGAGTGTTCGAAACCTAACCATACTTATTCATGTGACTCGTCATCACAGCATTGTAGGTTACCTAGCAATTTCACTCACCCTTCAACCATAAACACCCAAAACAAACACCAACATTCTTGTCTCAGGAGAATCGGGTCATTTACCGGCATGCATTCCTTTAAGCGAGCACTGCACAACTGTAAATGGGCTCCTATCCCCTCTCCTATGATTGTCTTGGAACATTGCAGACCTGCCTGGAAAAAATCCCAGTTCCACACTGGGGAACTTTTATTAACCTTTATGACATAATACGTTTGCAAGATACGTGGGTTTTAGAACAATATTACAGATTGGGTTACTCTACCTTTAGTATAGAAGCAATATCCTCTGGAACTGGTCGCCTCTCTGGTGGCCTTCTTATTTGGATTCAAAATACGCTAAATATAACTTTTTAAAAAGTCGAGCGCACTAGTAATGATATCTTCGGTCTGTATATAAGCGGAAGAAATGGTAGTAAGGTAGATTTACACAATGTATAAAACCGTTCTGTGCAGAGAAATAAAGATTTGCCCATTCTAAAAATGCTTACCCAACATTTCTTTGACAGATCGGATAGCTCACCCTCATAAATCCCGAGGCTTTAAAGCTACTTTTGAGTCACTAGATGGCTTAGCTTTGGCCATTGACATTGAAGACAAAGCCAGAGGCATACCTTTACTGTAGAGTGAACCCTTACCTTCATGGACAGACTCTGCCATACAACTATTGTCAATTACCCTGAATTACGGTTTGCAAGCCTGTAATGGGAGATTTACATTTGACAGACAGTGTGCTTATATATTCGCTTGGAGTGCTAGCCAGAGCAGAATCGATTGTGTACTCCTAGACATTGACCTCTGGCATGCAGCTATTGATTTTTAAATACTGAGCAGATCATAATGCCCTTAAGGTATCTCTGAAAGGTAACCTGTTGAAGAACACCATTGATTTGGGAGCACAATCACAGATGATCATTCCCTTGAGCAACAACAGAAAATCTAATAAATGGTCCAAGCTTAGTTTTGACACTGATCTACTAACACAAATTTATAACACCTTTATTGACATCCTTGACCTTTCACTGAGCTCCTTTACTTGATGTCCATGAAGATCTATTTAAAACCCTGCACCATTTATTTACAAAGGAGCGAAAATGGAAAAAGTCCTGTGCAGCAGGCACCTGCCTGGTACTCTAAAGAGTGCCATAAAGCCAAAGGGCAACTAAATGAAGCTGTCAAGAAAGGATCACAAGAGGCAATTTGTTTTGCTCGTTCTAACTACAAACAGATCACAACTTCCAAACAGAGTGGGATTGATTCAAATTGGTTAGCGCTGGTCAAGGCTACGAAAAATAAAGACTCCCAAACCTTCTGACACATACTCACTCATGGCAGCTCCAAGGCCTACACCTCCATTAAACTACCCATCCCACAACAACAGTGAGTGGGACACTTTATGGATATGTATGCCCAAATCAGTACAGGGGCAGAAGTAATATTACCTGATGACTGTAACTGATATTGATCCTATAGACTTCACACTTGATGATACACTCCGGGCCATTCGGGCTTTGCAGCCCGGGAAGGCACTGGGCCCCAATAAAGTTTAAGGTGATCTGTTTTGCTCAGAACCTACTATATCGGGCCCCTATATAAAAGCTTTAACAAGCAGGGTTAGGGCAGGAGGGAAAGTCCCCGACCCTTGGCGTGGTGTTGAGTTCAGCCTATTGTATAAAAAAGGTGACAGATTAGTCCCTAACAACTATCGGCCCATCAGCCTAATTGATAACCTCTAGAAGGTGTTTTGCCATCAGTTCTGGTTAAGCTACTTGACTGGCTTGATGAGGCCTCCATTCTGTTTCCTTTTCAGGCAGGCTTTTGTTCCATGGTGAGCACAATTGATCAGATTTTTTGATTCAATCTTATTGTTTCGAAATACCTTAGCCTTTCCATGGCCCACTGATATATGGCCTTTGTCGACCTTAGGACTGCTTTTGACCTAGTGCCTAGGCAGCAACGATGGTCCACTTTGCAACAATGGGTATTGATTTTTCAGTGCTAGACATATTCATCAGACTGCATGAAAACACCTTTGCACTAGTTAGGTGGGGGATGGGTGATGAATTGCCCACATACCAGTTAAGCGAGGGGTGCCAAAGGGATGAGTTCTTCCGTCAACATTGTTCATCTTGTACATACATTATGCTGTTCATTTTCTTAGCGCATGTGTTCATGACGCCTCCAAGCAGGGCGGCTGTCCCATTCCAGCGCTGCTATTTCCAAGTGACACGCTTCAATTATCTCGTACCTCGGCTGGGCTCCAAAGTTTACTCAATAAATTTGTCGATTTCTGCGATCTCCATGGTATAGAGGTGAACACTACAAAAACCAAATTTGGGGGATTGGAAACATCAGTGGTCTGAGCGTTAAAGAGAATTGTTTTTCAAGGTCCTTGGGAAGATTAACCCAGAGCACCTGATAGAGCGAACCGTGGTAACAATTTACCTGTGTTCAGACGCTCTTTAGGCCGATGAATCTTTTGACTAAGTGGGAACTCTCTGTACTATTAATCGATCAGTCGCATCAGATCAATAATCAATAACGTACATAAGCAATACCTTGATCAACATAACACTTAATGATTAATCCAGAATACATTTCGGCGAACCCTGACCTTTCAGTCAGGAATAACCACACCAGTTTATTGCAAAGTTAGTGAATTTATTTCCCTATATTAACAAAGCTAGCACAATATAGATGTGCCTCAACACCAAATGATAAACATAAATGAACATTAATAGCTGTCCATAACGTCGAAACAAGTGTAATCTATGTAGCATTTGAATCACAAGGCATTCGATAATAGCAATGCAAAGCACTAATACGATAATCTGTAATGGGCTAATTGCGTACATTTAGTCAGCATAACAAGATCTCAAATTGCATCGTGCAACATATGGAATCCTCATCTAACCTCAAATTAGCATCGGCATGTGGGACTTCATGCAAAACAATTTAGCAACATTAATTTAGAAAAACTCCTAGCTAGGGATCTTATCAAAAATCAGCAGTTGGTTACCTAAAAGGAACACAATGCAATTTTACAATTTCCTTTCATATTTACCAATTACGATCAGCATACAAGGAAGTCTTCGTCTCACAGGTACCGTTCTTCGGTCAGCATGGGTACCGTTTCAATCAGCATGGGACGGGGCAAAGGGGCAAGGGTAAACGGGGCAATCGCCTCACGGCGGCAAGTTAAGACTACTACTTCATGTAAAGGGACAAATCAAAGTTAAAGTCTCTAGGGTAAGAGTCATCAAAGTCTCTTTCTCTCGACTAGAGAAAGCATCAAAGTCTCTCAGCAGCAAAGTGGGCCATAATAGCTACGAAGTCTGCAAAATGGCGGGATGTCCAAAATGGAGAGCGATTTCCTCTCGTGCACCTGGGTTTTATAGACAACAGTTCGAATCCAGTAGGGTCTCCATTGGAGGGTTCATAGGTTAGCTTCAAATTGTCCAATCAAAAACGACAGTTCTTAAGCTTTTACTTAAGCATACATTATCCTTGGAGATGGGTACGCAAATCGCAACATTGTCTCCCAATTAGCTCACTTTCAGAGCCTCCATTGTCCGCACCTGCAAGTCGACCTTGAATTAAAGAGAAAATATGCCATGCTGGCACGAAACTTTAAGATAAGCATGTGAACAGTTTCTGTGGAAAAGTACAGCTTCAAGCAGAAATACACATTTAATAGCACATTGGAAAAATACGAACATCTAAACCGTGAGACCAGGCCACTAGGCCAAAGCCTCCTCTAAAGTAATGCTAAGCTAACGTCGTTCAAACAAGCAAATCGTAGCATACGTTTATGATTATGTCGGATTAGTGCAATTCTAATACACCACGTTATATAAAGCACGCGTATAATGTTGGCAAACTACTCTGAGGGCACATTTTGTCCCCGTACAATCTTTATTAGTTCGGTTAAAGTCACACATGATTATTTCACACTACGTTTATGCGTTAATAAATCAAAACCTTCATTTTCTGCTTCATCACACCCCTATGACTCGACTATTCTTTGACACAGGACTCAAAAGGATTGGCGAAGGCATGTTGCTAAAACCTCTTCTTTTTTGGGTTAGGTTGTGGACCTCCAACGATCTTCACCAATATAGGCTTGCCGCTGAGGAAGTCTTGAACTTAGGTAAAACACACATTTTGCCCTGATTTGCAGATGTTGAATTACATCTTAGTGACTTGGGTTTGAGTGGTTACTGGAGAAATCCTTCATCAATTATCTCTGGTGCTAAGGTTGCAGTAAAAACTGCTTCTTGGAACAGTGAATACTTTGCCCATCATTATCATGCTAAACCTGGGGGGGCTGGTGGGATAAGTTTTATTCATTAAACCCGCACCCACATTGGGGCCATATAGGGGTGCAATCTAACCACTACAGGCCCATACTTTGTTTATGAAATCCAGGCTCGGTATATTATTGTTTAATAACTTTATAAGTAAATGGATAACCAATTAAACCAAATCGACAGCATGTGCGCTGTGTAATCATGAAAATCGAGGATGCTGAACATGTGTTATTCTTTTGCCCGCGTATTTAAGACACTTTGCATCGCCATAGGCGTAAGACATTATAAAGTGGCCTACAGAATCTTGCAGTGGGACACTAGCCCTCTCATAGTTTTTCGACTAAATCGGTATTTATACGTGGTGTTGACGCACAGGAAGCGGATGGGCATAACGTTTTGACAATTTAGCATGCTCTTTCTTTACAAATTGTTTTTCCTTTATGACTGCCAAATGATTTTATATGTTAGTTTGTTTATAACATCATGGTTCTATGCAGTCAGATTGCAACTTGCAGTATACGCTATTACTAGCTGCTGTAGCCCATCAGGTAATGTATACTTAATGCTGCAACCTCAGACATTATACTAATTCTTTTTTATCTGTTAGTACCCGTTGCTTGCTGAAATGAATTCATTTATGTTAAAGTTTAAGCAGAATTATTTATAAGTATATATATGTTTTTTTATGGGTGATTTTATGATGTCTCGATGTTTTATGGGGTAGTTCCAGAAATAAACTTAATGAACTGAATCGCTGGCTATCTTTCTTTTAAGAATTAAACCAGCCATCGCAGAGCGCCTCCCATCACCCCAACTCAACCAGCCTGGTGATCAAAATATCATGATTAACGGACAGGTCAAGTAGTACAAGAACTACCTCTTTGTCTGCTGCCACACGTAGATCATTCAGTGCCCTTTCCGTTCCATCAAGAGGGCAAAACCCAAATTGAGGCTTGTCTAAAAAAAAAATGTCTTCTAAATATTTAGAAAGTTTTTTATTAACAACATTCTCCATGATTTTACTAGGGAATGGCAACACGAAGATAGGTCTGAAATTGATAAGCACTTATGGATCAGCCAAAGGTCTCCTTAAAAAAAGAAGTACTAATGCCTTTTTCTCATCACAGGGCACAGTAGCTGTCTCCAATGACTGGTTGCATATAGTTGTTAAAGGACCTGCAAGATATTCAATTAGCAGCTTCCAAACTATGTAGGGGTCTTTTTGTTTTAACTTTTTTTCCTGCTCCTGTCAATGGAAACTTCCCTTTTCATTTACAGAGCATTCGTCCTCTGAGCTTAGCTGTAAACAAGGCTATAAATCAGGCTATCTTGGTCACATTTGGTCTTTGTGGGCTCTCTGCACCCTCTGTCAGCTACCTGGCTCCCGCCCTTCCTTGGCTTGGATTGTCTTTACCAAGTATGCCAGCCTGTGTGCTGAGAGCAAGGGCGGAGGATCGCTTGTAATTGCCTATAGCCTAGGCACCCAGCTCTACCAGGTCTCTGTAATCCTTAGAGACAGTGCCCACTTCTGCTTCATACTGGGATTTCACTTTCAGCTCCATCAGTACACCACAGTTCACACACTTCAAACTCTCAGCCAGGCCTATGCCAGGAACCCCACACACGCTGTCTGCCAGAACACCTGAGTTCTTGCATTCAGTACACTCTGCTGCTCCAGTAATGGAACTTCCGGCACAGCTCCATCGGTACACCGCAGTTCGCACATTCAAAGCCCTCAGCAGTGTCATTGCCAGGAACCCCACACAAGCCGTCTGCCAGAGCACCTCAGTTCTTGCAGTCAGTACACTCTGCTGCTGCAGGACTGGGAGCTCAGGCGCAGCTCTATAAGTGTACCGCAGTTCACACACTCCAATCCCTCAGCCTTGCCAGGGCCAGGAACCCCACACATGCTGTATGCCAGAGCACCTCAGTTCTTGCAGTCAGCACACTCTTTTGCTCCAGTACTGGGACCTCGGGCACAGCCCTATCAGTGCACCATAGTTCAGGCACTCCAGGCCATCAGCTGTGCCAGTAACCCCACACACACACTATGGCCCTCATTCTGACCTTGGCGGGCGGCGGAGGCCGCCCGCCAAAGTCCCGCCGTCAGGTTACCGTTCCGCGGTCGAAAGACCGCGGCGGTAATTCTGACTTTCCCGCTGGGCTGGCGGGCGGTCGCCTTCAGGCCGCCCGCCAGCCCAGCGGGAAAGAGGCTTCCACGATGAAGCCGGCTCGGAATCGAGCCGGCGGAGTGGAAGCTGTGCGACGTGTCCGTCGCGTATTTCACTGTCTGCCAAGCAGACAGTGAAATACTTGTAGGGGCCCTCTTACGGGGGCCCCTGCAATGCCCATGCCAGTGGCATGGGCACTGCAGGGGCCCCCAGGGGCCCCGCGACCCCCCCCACCGCCATCCGGTTCCCGGCGGTCGGACCGCCGGGATCTGGATGGCGGTAGGGGGGGTCGGAATCCCCTCGGCGGCGCAGCAAGCTGCGCCGCCTTGGAGGATTCAATGGGGCGGCGGGACACTGGCGGGAGACCGCCAGTGCTGCCGGTCCGACCGCGGCTTTACCGCCGCGGTCGGAATCCCCATTGGAGCACCGCCGGCCTGTCGGCGGTGCTCCCGCGGTCCTCCGCCCTGGCGGTCTTTGACCGCCAGGGTCAGAATGACCGCCTCTATGCCAGAGCACCTCAGTTCTTGGAGTCAGTACACTCTGCTGCTCTAGTACTGACACCTCAGGCGCAGCTCAATTGGTGTACCTCAGTTCACACACTCCAAGCCTTTAGCTGTGCCCCTGCCAAGACCGGACACACACTGTCTGCCAGAGCACCTCAGTTTCTGAGCTTAACTGTAAACAAGGCTAGAAATCAGGCTGTTATCTTGGTCACATTTGGCCTACCTGCCTGTGGTCCAGGGTGCTGAGAGCAAGGGAGGATGGCTTGTCATTGCTTATAGCCTAGCCCCCCAGGGCTTCTTACATCAGGGTCTGCAACAAAATTAGCAGTGTTATCTGCACACCACAAAATTGTTTTCCTGAACTTTGGAATAAACTGTGACTGCTCGACATTGTTTTGCTTTCTTAGTCAGATGTGCTTGGCCTTTCCTAATTAATTCAGTGGTCTTGTAAATTAACCTGCTACCTCCACTTTTGTCCCAACAAAACAAGCATACAGGAATGTGCCCCCATCCAGAGGCCCCGCCCCCAGATGTAACCTAATGTCACTTAGGAAACCTTTGTAAGGTGTCCCTGCTCTTTCAGCTCTGTTACCCACATGCAGGTCAGCTGTAGCACCTCCTTCCAAGCACTCATTGCCCACTACTGTTCCAGTGCTGGGGCCCTTCACCCAGCTCAATCAGGGCTCTGCAATCCTTAGAGACAGTGCCCACTATTGCTCCATACTGGGTTCCCACTCGCAGCTCCATCTGTGCACTTCAGTTCACACACTCCAGCCCTCAGCAGTGCCAGAACCCCATATAATGTCTGCCAGAGCACCTCAGTTCTTACAGTCAATACACTCTGCTGTTCCAGTACTGGGACCTCGTGCACAGGTCCATCAGTGCACCTCAGTTCACACACTCCAAGCCCCTCAGCCATGCCCAAACCCCACACATGCTGTCTGCCAGAACACCTCAGTTCTTACAGTCAGTGTACACTGCTGTTTCAGTACTAGGACCTCGGACGCAGCTCCATCAGTGCATCTCAGTTCTACGCCGGCGAGGTCACTTCCTTTCCTATACTGGAACCCCGCACACATACATTTCCATTACAGCAGCTCAATTGTAATATTCAGTCTCACCGCCAAGCCAATACTGGACCCAAAAGAGCAAAACACAGCTCAGCTAGTGCACCTCAAGTCTAACATCCAATGCCACTGTTGATGGGAACCACCACAGCTCCGCCAGAATCCATCAGGGCTAACATTCAGTGCACATTTCTTCTCAGTACTAAGGCTCACACACACACCCTTCAGGACTCCTTGCTTCTGTGGTTCAGAGGCAATGCCACTCCCATACTGGGCACCACTCACAGCTTCACAAGGGTACCTTCAGGCTAACACTCAGCAACACTGGCACGCCAATACTAGGTTCCACACATAGCTCCATTAACATACCTCACTTCTGACCTTGTGTGCCTGTTACTATTCCAGTACAGCAGCCCACATGAAACTCTGTCAGTGCATGTCAACCCTAACCTGCAGCTCCCCATTATTCCAATACCAGGAATTAAACAGTGTTTGTTTCTCATTCCTCACCCCCTCTCTTCCTGTTATTCCAGCACTGGGCTGGGACACAGCCCTACCCACAACCTGATCTGAAGCGCCCCAAGATTGCTGTGTTGGGGTTCACATACAGCTCTGCTAATGCTCCACCTGCTGTTTTGCAGTGCCCCCTGCTGTTCCACACTCTGACTTGTGATTGAGGACTTGGGGGAGCCAATTCAATCTATTCTTAGCTGCCATCTTTATTTGGGAGGGTCTGTTTCACCCAACTCACTCTGTTCTTTCCTTTACTCTGAATACTCTCAATGTTTTCTTTCTCCCTCACTTTTCTATTTCCAGCTCTTAACACGTTAACAATTTTGATCTTTCTTTCAACTGTTTATTTCTACTTCTCTCTCTTTTTTTATTTCCATCTTCCTCTTGCTACCTCCTCTTTCAAACTCACAAAAACGTGGTTATTCCTTATCTTGTGTCATTCCTCTCTTTTTTCTTCATCGGGTGTTCATTCTTTCACAATTATTTTCTCTTCCCTTCATTCTTTTTTTTGTCTTATTTATTAGCTCTTTCCTTTGACTCGGTACGCACCCTTTCACTTTTGTTTTTTTATATCTTTCTTCCTTTCTCTGGAGTTTTTCTTACCTTTATTTGTCAATTCACGTTTTACTATATATCCCTCTTTTTCCCGTCTGTATGAGGAAGCCACAAGTTACTTGTCAGGACTTAAAGTGTCAGTGATTTTCCCATTTTGTGTCTGTGGGAAATGTGCCAGTACATACATGCCTTGGTTCTTTCGCTGCTTGTTTCTCTCACCATCTCTCTTTTATTCCTGTGATATTCATTTTCTCTTTCTGTTCACACCTGTCATTATTTTTCCCTCTTTATCTTTTGTTCCCTAGCTTCCTTCCCTTTTTTCGTTTGCCTCACACATTTGCTCTATTTCTTCTCTTAGTTGTTTTCATTTTCTCATTCTTTCCCTTCTTTCTTTTATTTTTTTGTGACCCCTTCTCTTTCTTCATTTTGTCTGTTGTATTCCTTTCACTTCTCTTTTTCTGCCCCATTTGCTTTCGCTCCTGAGGCCTAGTTATCAATAGAGCAACAGGTGCAGTGGCACCGGGGCCAAGAGACCTATGGACTTCACTGTATTTACTGCTGTATTTTTGTACTGAAATTGTAGTCAACCATTTTCTTTTCTCACTCCAGGGCCCGTGACACTGTTACTACGTCACTTGTCCTCGCCATCTTTGCTCCCAACTCCATCTTTCCTTTCACCCTCCAATCTATCCCAAACAATATTTTTGTTATGGTGTTTTAAGCATCACACTCTAATGCCTAAAGTTTACTTCTGATAAAGGTTTCTATAATAATTGTGTATGTTTTAAGACAGAGGAAGAAGGTGAATAGAAGTGCTTCAGGTAAATGCTGTGCCACTGGAATTATATGTCAGGAAAAGACGAAATTATGAGGCAGGGTTGACCAATTTATGTGGCAAGAAAAGTCCAGTTATGAATTTACAATGCCAATAGCTCTAACTCAAGAAAAGGCGAGACCTATTGCATTGCAAATGATAGTTTAAGGGTATTGTTGGATCAAGGGCCTTGATAATCCATGTCTGATAATTGTTATATGCCTCTGCTACTGAATGTGTCCCTGCAGGAGGTATGGTACTTAAGAAGATTTTTATCAGGACCTCAGTAGGTAGTTAAGACCCTGATTGTATAGAGCCGGCAAGATTCCCCTTCAGTCCTCTAGAAAAGTACAAAGTGCTCACACAGGAATGAAGCAAACTTAAATAGTCTGACCTTATTGTAAACAATTGTTCCCTCGTGTAGATAAGTCTTTGCTTCATTGTTTTTTTGGAGCATCAGTGGCATGCCCACTGCGTGCATCCACTGTTCGGCCATGCTGCAGGCCACCTTAAGTAGTCCAGCCTGAGTAGAAATGCTGGAGTGCAAACAAAAATGTCGGCCCAGTTTGGGGAGACAAAAGAGTGGCAAAATGGTATCTGCCCCGAACAAGAAACGATTAAAAAAGGCAATCAGTAAGTACACTAAGACATTCTTAAAAATCTATCAATCATAAAAAAAACGAATGAAGAGTATAAAGTGTGTATATGCCAGAAGGAACTGGTAACTAAAGTGCTGCACTGCAGGCCATCTTAAATAGTCCAGAATGACTAGAAAACCTGGCATGTTAACAAAACTGGTGGTCCAGTTTGGGAAGACTGAGTAGTGGCAAAATGGCATCTGTCCCGAGCATTAAGCAATTAAAAAACCAAACCAGTAAGTACACAAATTCATCAAACAGTTTGATTCTTAAAAACCCATCAGTCATGAAAAAACAAAGCTGAATAGAATTGTGTGTATATGCCAGAAGGAACTGGTAACTAAAACTGTCATGCTGCAGGCTGTCTTAAATAGTCCAGCATGATTGGAAAGGCTGGAGTACTATCAAAAATGGCTGCCCGCATTAGGAACAATTAAAAAACACAATCAGTAAGTGCAGAAACAGTAAGTACACAAATAAATCACACACCCTCCTTCTGCCCCCTCTAGTTAGCCAGAACACACCTCCAGCATACTTTTAAGAGCACAAAACTCCAACAAATAAGAAATACTCCTCTTGGTGGCTCACCCCTTGAGCCAAGTGCAACTACTTGTTTGTTTGCATAGTGTCAATGGAACTGCTATGTCATAGGAGGATCTGCCAAAGTAGAGTGAGAGTGGATATCCTACCACCTTTTGGAAATTGTCATTTTTTACAGTTGTGAGGCTGCCCCTTCATACTTCCTGTACCCTGTCCTTTCCCCATGTTGTCACATTAATCACTTGGTCAGACTCTGATTTATTTATCTGAGTCTGTGAAGCCATCAGAAGACGCTAGAACAGGGTCTGATCCACGGTGGTGCACGTTCTTCTCCTCTCCAGTTTTACAGCGTGGTTAATCACCTCTTTCATGGACAGTTTTTTTCTTTAAGGGGGACTATCCCTTGTGGCCTTTCACAATTGTCATTCTCTTCTACTGTTTTCATGCAGCTGCCATAATGCATGCGGGTGAGGCACCCCCAAACCTCTGATAGCTAGTTGGCTTCAACTTCTTGGGGTGTTCTGACCATACATTTCTGAGAGGACCTTGAGAGATCAGTTGCAAATGGTGTACCCATTAGTAGGGTGTTGCCTCAAGAATTCCATGATCGGCCTGAAATTGTGCCGTCTCTTCAGAGTTTTGCGGCTAGATTATTTAAAGGGTTAATTTGTGTACATCGAAGGTCATAGAACTTGTGTTTTGAATTATCCCCATTTTTTCTTCCTTTTCCTCAAAACATGATTGTTTGTGATTATATTAGGTGACGATTTGAGGCAGTCGTTGGATATGGTGGTTCTGTGGGTTCTACCTAGGCAGATTGGTGAATCATCTGGTCTGTTAAGGACTTGGTGCAAAACTCTGTATGAAAGCTTAGATGTCTGGGCCTTCTGCTCCCATTTGGAGTCCCCTGATTCTTCAATGGTTTCACCTTGCATGGTTCTCAAGGTCTTCTTGTTTGAGGGTGAGCTCATAATAGTGCTCTGATGGGCGCAGGGGCTTGTTAGCAACAGAATGACTTTCCTCTGTGTTTCATCTGCTGTTTTTCCCTGGTCTGACACCCTCTTGTCTAGCTCTGTGTTGTCTTCTGAATGTCTCTGAGCTATTCTTTGAGATCTCCCCATATTGTGGCTACCTCCTCGTTATTTATCTTTCAAATAGTGTTGCAGGAAGTTTGCTCCACTTCACTTTGTAGTAACTGGTTTGGTGGGGGAGGAGATTTGTCAGGTTTATCCGCTTTACCCTCCTTTGCTATGAGCACCTTCTTTATTGAGGGCTTCAGCACACTCTGTTAGCTGCCTTTGAGAGTTTTAGACTCTCATTTATCAATTCTGAGGAACTTATGCTATATGTGGTAATGTGTGCTCCGGAACCTTGGGGGTTCCTACTCATGGAGAGGGCCTGCCGTGAGTCTCCCTCCACCAGTTTGTGATTGACAATGAGATCAGACTTGAGTCCAGGACATGTGCTGCTGTGTCAAATCAACCAGTGTTTTTTCTTGACTGACAGACCCCTAGTCTGCCAGGCCCTGTCTTTAGAGTCTGTGGGAGAAGCACCCCGTCCCATGCTGTTACCTGGGTGCTCCTGAGTCTGAATCTTTGTAGCCTCTCCTCACCGCAGCCCCCACAAAGATGTCCAGCACATCTTGTGACATTGCCCTGTCAACTATACTCCTCACCTGTGTGCTTGTGGCAAACAAGGCCTGGTCTCTATGTATTCCGGGTCTAGGGTCCATTGCTGTCACTACCCCAGAATTCTTCTACTGTATGGTTTTTGGTCCATGCTTTTCCCCACTGGTCTGACTGAGACTAGCCACTGCTTCACTCCTCTAATCTCAGCCCTAGTATATGGGCCAGCATGGTGTTCCAGTTGACTGTTTTGGTCTTTTTTTTTAAATAGTGTGGATTAATAATTATGAAAAGTGATGCATAGAATTAATTACAATTAATTACATTATTTGTATAAAAATGTATTGTGACAGAAAACCTCTTTATTTGTTGTCAAGAGACATGGCTTATAGAGCCGCCTCATATCAATGGCTACACCACATATAGGGGGTCATTCTGACCCCGGCCGGCGGCGGAAGCCGCCGGCCTGGCTGGAACCGCCAGAATACCGCTGCGCGGTCAAAAGACCGCCGCGGGTATTCTGGGTTTCCCGCTGGGCTGGCGGGCGACCGCCAGAAGGCCGCCAGCCCAGCGGGAAACACCCTTCCATGAGGATGCCGGAGGACCACGGAGTGGAAGGGGTGCGACGGGTGCAGTTGCACCCGTCGCGATTTTCAGTGTCTGCATGGCAGACACTGAAAATCTTTGTGGGGCCCTGTTACGGGGGCCCCTGCAGTGCCCATGCCATTGGCATGGGCACTGCAGGGGCCCCCAGGGGCCCCACGACACCCCATACCGCCATCCTCTGCCTGGCGGCCAAAACCGCCAGGAACAGGATGGCGGTATGGGGGTCAGAATCCCCATGGCGGCACAGCAAGCTGCGCCGCCATGGAGGATTCCCCAGGGCAGCGGAAAACCGGCGGTACAGCCGCGGTCAGAATGCCCAAGGGAGCACCGCCAGCCTGTTGGCGGTGCTCCTGCGGTCGTTGGCCCTGGCGGATTTTACCGCCAGGGTCAGAATGATCCCCATAGTGTCCCTGTGGGTAGGGCTAAGGGAGGTTTGGCAACCTTTGTATCTGTAATGGTAAAGGGGGTGGATGTGCGTGTAATGGGCACATCCCCTTTTTTCTTGGTTCTTACTCTGAAACTTCCCGAACCATTTGATGTGTTGTTGATTAATTACTATAACAATATCTTTGATCACTCTGACACCAGTGTGGTAGATGACCTTGAAACATTAATGTATAAGGCTATGAATACAAGGAAGAAGGATTTAAGAATAATTTGGGTTGGTGATTTTAATACCCATCTGTGCGAACCAGAGTTTTTAGACTGTTGTGGGCTCTATGATGAATATGATTGTCCCATCCAAGATTTTAAGCATTCTCCTTAACCGTCTGATAGTAGCTAATTCTCTGCACTTCTCTATGTCCCTGGCAGAGGGGGTGCCAACATTTATAAGAGGAGATGCTCATACTACAATTGATTTTATTATTTATTCTAGAGAACTCACCCCTTTTGTTGGACAGTTTAGGGTGATGCTAACATGTGTTAGTGATCACAATCTGCTAATTTTAGAAACAAGCCTGGGTCTTAATAGTAATTCTAGAGTTGAGAAGGAACACCCAGATATGAAGTTCTCAGTTCGGAAAGGTCTGACCATTAAATGGGGAAAAATAGATAGTAACAGTTTTTTTAAAGATCTAATCATGAATAGATGGACAGACGTGATGACAGCTCTTGGTGAAGACATTCCCCCTCATGAAATTGTCCATGCCTTCTCTTCCTTGACAAAATATATGGCTGAAAAACTGCAGTGCCCTAGTATCAATAAATCAAGAGGCCCACGATGGTTTAATCACGCATGTACTTCTTCTTTAAAAAACTTGATTTTTTTTTCCTCAAGATAGACATGCTACTAAAATTGCAAGAAAGAGATATAAGGATGCACTTGCTACTAGAAAAGCTGAACTGAGGGAGTCTCCCTGGGAGGAATTGACTGAGGCGAATAAAAGTAGAGACACAGCTGCCTTCTGGCGAGTGGTCACTTCTCCACTACTTAATGACAAGGCTAATATGACCATGGATACTGTTATTTCAGCACAAACCCGGGTGGACTACTTTTCAAAAACCTTTACAATAGAGAATAATGTTGCATGAGATGATATGAGTTGCTTTATGACATTAAGCAATGCTGTCACTAGTGCGTCCTTTAGTAAATGTAAATGTAGCTGACGTAAAACAGGCTATTCAAGATTGCCCTTCTGAGAAAGTTCCTGGCCTAGACAGAATCCCAGCCGATCTATATAAAACGCTCCTAGATTTTTGGGGACCACTGCTTACTAACGTTTTGAGATATGCCATGACAGGCCCATTAGTAGAAACCTGGAGAGAGGCGATCATTCTCCCGATCTTCAAAAAGGGGAATAGGTCTGATCCCCTATGCTATCGACCAATCTCCCTCTTGGACAGCTCGGTTAAGATTTGAGGCCGAGTGATCCTAAACAAGTTGGAAAATTGGGCAATGGAGACTAAGGGGGTTATTACAACTTTGGAGGAGGTGTTAATCCGTCCCAAATGTGACGGATATACCACCAGACGTATTACGAGTTCCATAGGATATAATGGACTCGTAATATGGCTGGTGGTATATCCGTCACTTTACGTCACTTTTGCGACGGATTAACACCTCCTCCAAAGTTGTAATAACCCCCTAAATGTCTTTCAGAAGTGCAATTTGGGTTTCGACCAGGGCTGGGAACAGTCGAACAAACACTTAATTTGACCTTGATAGTCCAGAAATATACGAAAGCCAAAAAGGGGTGTGTACATCTAGCATTCATGGACTTGTCATGTGCTTTTGATACAGTCAATCGAGAAAAATTGTGGACGGTCATGTCAGAATTGGGGGTGGACAAAGACATAATTGTCCTACTTAGTAGACTTCATGCATGTACCTCAGCCCGAGTCCGATATTCCCAGGAGGGTGATCTAACATAGAAGTTCTCTCTATTAATGGGGGTCAGGCAGGGTTGTGTGCTGGCCCCCTTTCTTTTTCTTCTTTATGTAAATGGACTAGAGAAATATCTCTGTGAAAGGGGGAAGGACATACCAACTATTAATAATTCCCCAATCCCAGTACTGTTGTATGCGGATGATGCCGTACTCATCTCAAGGACAGCAAATGGCCTTCAAATTTTATTGAATGCTTTTAATGTATTTATGGGAAATCTTGGTCTTAAAACTAATAGATCAAAGTCATTTGTGATGAAGAGTGGGCCAAAGTTAGCAAAAACTAAAACATTTATTATGGAAAGGGAAGAAATACTTAAGGTTTCACATTTTACCTATTTGGGGGTCCCCTTTGATGTAGATTTTAACTGGAAATGTTTAGTAAATATACGTCTAACACAATTTCAAAGAGCCATAGACACTGTTTTTAGTTTTTCGAAAAATTTGGGACATAAACCCATAAAAAGATGATGACTGTTTTTTCTAGTAAATGTCTCCCTATTGCGAAATTTGGAGCAGGGGTCTGGGGTTATGCTGAATCCTCGAGCCTTCAGGTTGTCGAAAACAAGTTTCTAAGGAGGTTATTAGCAGTCCCGCAATCAACTTCAGTAAAGTTTTGTCATGAAAAAGTGGGCTTGAGAGGTATATCCGACTACATAAAGCTTCAACGTGTATTATTATGGCAAAAAAATTGGCTAAAACCGGAAGTTCATCTATGTAGAAAGGTGATATAGGATTGCCTCTCATTATCAGGATCAATGGACATACCTTGGCTCAGATACGCCCGTTCATTGCTTCTCTCCTTCGGAGTAGGGGAGCTCTTTTTTAAGCCGGACCTTATGACACAGCAGGACATTAAAAGGGTAAAGGATATATATTGGCAGCAAACATGGGACCCAAAGTCAAACTCAGGTCTAGACCAAAACCAGGAGAGGTGTCAGCCACAGCAACTACACCCAATGTTATACTTGGTTATTACCAGCTCTGAGCGACAAAGTTTCCTACTTACCAGGTTACGTCTGAATATATTACATTACCTGGTAGCATTCCCCTCCTGCGGAACTTGGTTCAAGACTCTTCCACCATGTTGTTGTGATAGAAAGACACCTCAAAGCACTTTGCACTTTATACTTTTTTGTAAGTTTTATGACGCCCCAAGAAAAAGGTTTTTATGGCCGATTCTTTTAACTAAAAGTACTAGAACTAGTCACTCTGCCTACTCTTATTTACACAAGTTGGAAGACGCAGAGACAATACAGGCTATGCTAAATTACATATATGCTGCTTTTGGAATTCAAAATAGGTTTTAAAAATATGTTTGTCTCAATTTAACGCTCACAAATTAAAATCATTGTATTTATTGGATGTCTTTTATGGTCTTTTTGTACCGAATAAAGTATTGAAGAAGAAGTATTGTAACATTATTTTTAAATTAATAGGTTATTAAAATATGTTATAATTAATTAGGCACTATATATATATATATATATATATTTGTAGTGCTCTAGCTGGGAAAAAAAGTCTCAATAGGGCCACACAGGAAATTTCATAAGCACCTAATATATCAATATATACCAATATCAGCTTACTGGGTTGTTGGACTCGGTCCATTTTGTAGGTTCATCCCCAAACTTTTTGCCTTCACCCTCCTGTTTTCTTAACCCATTTTTGTTGGCTTTTAGGAGTCGGCACACATTACCACTGCTAGTCAAGTGCTTGTGCTCTCGCTTTAAAACATGGCAGAATTGGCTTATACCCATTTGGCTATTTAATTTACTTGAAAGCTCCTAGTAAATTGTCACTACATGTGCCTAGGGCCTGTAAATTAAATGATACTAGTGGGCCTGTCACACTGATTGTAGTGCTTTAAACATGTCTCAGGCCTGTCATTGCTGCCTCTGTGTGCAGTTTTAAACTGCCATTTCGACCTGGCAGAAAAACTGTGAGCAATTGGGTTGTTGGTTGACTGGGGTGTGAGCCCTGGTGAAGCAGCAACCAAAATTGTTGTCAGGTTAAGGCACAACAAACCCCAAATTAATCTGTGCTCACCCTCTGGCAGCCTGGCACATAGCAGCCAGTCGTAACTTGAAGACAATATGTAAAGTATTTGTACAAAATTCAAACAGTAAAACAGTGAACACCACACAAAAAATATCCCACGCCAGAATAGAAAAATAGATCTTAATTTAATAAATAAAACAAGACCAACATAACAAAAATCCAGTAAAAAGAATTAGAGTTATAGATTTTTAAAGACTAAACTGTAAGACAGCGCGTAGAAGCAAGAAGCTCCATCTGGAATATTTGACCATGCTGGACCGAGATAAAGTCAAAAGTTCAGGCCAACGATGATGGAGGGCAACCCGGCTACAGGGACCCAGTTGGGCCCACCAAACCAAAGTACCCTAAATTGTGGTTGTGGAGTGTTGCGTCGGTTCAGAACCACGCAGTAGAGGCAATGCGACATTCCTGCTTGACGC
The DNA here is from genome assembly GCF_031143425.1 of Pleurodeles waltl. Classification (NCBI taxonomy): domain Eukaryota; kingdom Metazoa; phylum Chordata; class Amphibia; order Caudata; family Salamandridae; genus Pleurodeles; species Pleurodeles waltl. The sequence continues at coordinate 915,904,078 of NC_090448.1, read as the reverse complement.
AGTGGCGGTGATGCATCTGTTCCAAAATGCAGTAGGCAGTGGTGCAACTTCCTGTTGCACCGACAATCCAGATGCCGGCGCTTGCAGTGTAAAGACCGGTGTCAAGGATGCTTTGTGCCATCTAGGAGGTCCATCTGTACCGATGAGTGCAGAGGCTGCAATGTGGAGTTTCAGCATTGTTGTCAAGGCTGCCATTGACGGGGATGTGAGGACCTTGTGCTGAGAAAAGAGACACAGGGCCAGATGTAGGTAGTTAAAAATTAGCGACTCACAAATTGCGATTATTTGCGACTCGCAATTTCCGACTCGCTAACTGCAATGCAGGTAGAAAGAGCAAGGACAATTTGCGACTCGCACACGGAGTCGCACCGCAGATAGCAAGTCGGCTGTTTGCGAGGTCGCTTTTTGCGACCGCGCAAAAAACAGACTCGCAATTTGCGAGTGGGTGTCACAAATAGCGACTGTGCTGAAAATTGAATGCAGGTGCTGCAGAACACTCTGGAAAACACTTCAGAACACTCTGGAAAACACTTCCTGGCACATGATGATGACATCACAGCCAGGAAGTTTACAAATACACCTGGGAGGATGGAGGACCACAACCATTTTAACTTCAGCACAACAAACAAACAGAGCTCCTGCAACCATGGCTGAAAATCCAAGGAAGAGGAAACTTAAGTTTGCTGAAAAGGAGTTGGAGGTGCTGACTGATGAGTTCTGTCAGCACCATGACGAGCTGTTTGGCAGGTCAGCCCTCACCGTGCCAGAGACAGAGAAGAGAAGACTCTGGCAGGAGATCCAGGACAAAGTCAACTCCCTGGGGGTCAGCCACCGGAGTGTGGAAGAATTGAAGAAAAGGTGGTATGACCTTCGCTCCCGGACCAAGGAGAGGGTGGCAGAGCGGCTCCGGGAGATGAGAGGCACAGGAGTGGGACCATCGACGGTACCACCACCCACACCCCTGGAGGAAAGGGTAGAAGAGACCCTAGAGCCTGAGGCTGTAAGCGGGATGGGAGATCTGGACACCTCTGAGCCAGGACCATCAACCGGTGAGTACCATGTGACATGCATGTACCCTCATCAATGCCATACCCCCACCCACCTTGTACACAGGAGCATGCACAACCAAGATAGCTCCATTTCAGAGTAGCAAACACCAGACTGATGCATTATGGGCAATGTAGTCAAGTAGGCAGTTCATAGGCAATAGTTTATTAGGAAGTTGATAACAGATAGTAGACACTGACAGTGTGTTCCCTATGTCCCACAGGTCTCCCACAAGACACCCCCACCAGCCCAAGCAGCCAGGGGCCACTGGTCAGCCAGCACACACAGGAGAGAACAGGACCAGCCACCACTGCTACCTGCACCACCGACACCATGTCCCCTCAGGAAGCACCTGTTGCAGTAGTGGTGTGTGAGCCTGCACCAGGTACGAGCCAGAGTGCCATGGGAGACAACACAGGGCCTCCACCGCTTCGCAGGCGACGTGGAACATCAACAGCAGAGCGGCAGGCAGAGTCAGGGCATGCCTTCACATCACCAACCGAGGCCACAATCCTACGGGGTCAGCGCCTGCAAAACCAGGAATTAAGGAGGATTAGTGGGGCATTGCGGCGCTTTGAACGCAATCATGCCAACAGTATGCAGCAGGTACAATCGGAGTTGCAGGTGATCAGTACCAACACGGGTGACCTTGCACTCTCTATGTGCCAACTAGTGGCAGGACTGCTAACGCAGACTGACAGTGCACGGCGCAGGGACCGCCTGCTGCTGCAACGCCTGGACAGGATGTCCTCCTCTATAGTAAGGCTGGCTGTGAACACAACAGGGCTGTCTAGGCGCACAGTCAGCCTCCAGGTGGACATGGGCCACTTTGCTGGTGACGTGGCATGGGGACTGGGCCGTCTCAGCCATGCAATAGACCTCATGGAGGCACGGCAGGTGGCCAGGGGCACAGGCGACACGCCACAGGACAGTGAGGAGGGCTCCACTGTCAGCAGTGTCTCTGCCAGTGACACCAGGGTGCTTCGCAGTGGAAGCACAAGGCAGAGCACTGCTGACCCCCCTAGTACCAGCCAGGCTGGTCGAGCACGCCGTAGGGTGTGAGCTCCACACTGTCCTTGGTGTTGGGGCACATGACGTCAATGTGTCCCATGCCAGGTGGACTATTGAAGCCCCTGAACTGTTCCTATTGTACATAGTTTTGTTATTTGCACTTATTAAATCACTTGTTCCTTCCACTTAACACATGGACTCTTTGTTTGTTACATTGGTGAGTATGGTAAAAGTTGGCACGTACCTTCCAAAGTATTGGTTTGCAATGTGTTCCCGTCTCAGTCTGCCTTGATTTGCGATGCTCCTATCCCCATGATGGCGATGTGGTTGCTCTTGCTCTTCATCCTCCGAATCAGGGTCTTCAGGGGTGACAGGTAGCCCACGTCTGGTGGCAATGTTGTGCAGTATAGAGCATGCAACTACTATTTTAAAAGCTGTTATTGGGGTATACTGGAGGGCACCTCCACTTCGGTGGAGGCATCTGAACCTTGTTCAGCAGTCCAAAGGTACGTTCAATTATGTTCCTGGTCCTCTTATGTGCACTGTTGTATCGCCTCTCTGTCTCATTGCTGTGTGTTAAGTACGGAGTTAGTATCCATGGACGTAGTGCATATGCACTGTCACCTGTTTGGCACAAAAAAGTACAATGTTAGCTGGGCATGGATGGTTTGCACATTGACCTGTGTGCATGTCTTCAAGGTGTATTCAGCTCTACCTAGGAGGTATCCGTCTCCAAACTCCCCACGTTCCAGGCGTTGGTGTATCCCACTGTGCCTAAAAATGTGGGAGTCATGAGTACTGCCTGGAAATTTGGCAACCATGTCAGTGATGACATAATGGGCGTCACATACCACCTGTATGTTGAGTGAGTGGGTACACTTCCTATTGCGGAACAGATATTCCAGGTTTGCAGGAGGGCATATTTGTAAATGTGTCCCATCTACACACCCTATGACATGGGGGAAGTTGGCAATCCTGTAAAATTCCAACTTGGTGCTGTTGATTTCTGCCTCATTCCTGGGTAGGTATATGTATCGGGACATGTGTGTGAGTAAGGCGTCTAGGAATGCCCTAAAGAACCGTGATAGTGCACTTTGGGATACCCCACCTGCCACAGCAATGACCCCCTGATAGCTACCCGAGGCCAAGAGGTGCAGTGAGCATAGCACTTGCACATGCGTAGGGATGGCGCAGCCGTGCACAGTCTGGCGTTCTAGCTGTGGTTTGACTAATTCTATTAAAACTAGTATAGCTGCTAAGTCTATATTTATAATATATTTCCTCCTCAGTTTGCTGGAAGAGTGTCTGACTTGTTCTGTATATCTTCTCCTGTCTCTGGCTCCTCCTCCTCCTCTGCTGGGCGGCGTGGGCTCTCCTCCTCACTGCTATCAGGTATATCTCCGCCATCTTGAGTAACCCAGATGCCTTCTGGGTCCCCTTTTATTCTTTGGTAATGGTTACCACCTGCTCTGAGTTAGTGGTAAATTGGAAGTGCAAAATGGGCTTTTTGCGACTAGTCGCAATTTGCGAGTTGCTATTGCATATGGTTTGCGACTCGCAAATTGCGACTTGCTATTTGCGGGTCGCAAAATGGGGTCGCAAATTTTGTGAGTCGGTAACGGCTCGCGTCGCATTTTGCGAGTCGGAAATGGGACTATTGCATCCCATTTCTGATTTTGCAGGGTCGCAAATTGCGAATCGGGCCATTTGCGACTCGCTAACGTTTGCTACATCTAGCCCACAGTGTCAATTCTGAAGGCGATGCAGCAGTTCCAAGATGCGAGTTGCAGCAGCGATGGGAGTCTGGTTGCGTCGGTTCCGACCCACGCAGTACAGGTGATGCATTGGTTCTGTTCCTCGCAACATCGCCAATGCATCAATTATGCTCCTGCAGCAGAGGATGGGTCAGTTACGCTGGAGCAAACACCATAGGCCTACTACCAAGGGTTCAGGACTGGGGTGGCGCCACTTGGCAGGACAGACTTACAGATGGCAGAATCTAAGTGAAGGAGCATGGTGGTTGGAAGTCTATTATGTCCCTGAGACTTCATATCAGGAGGCCAGTCAACTAACCTATTAAGTCACTCTGGGTTCTTGGTTGGAGAGATTCAGGTCCAGTCCTTCTCGGTTCCCGTCAAGTGGGCAGCAGGCACAGGTCATCACAGCCAAGCTGAAGTCCAGCTTACAGTAATCCAGCAGAGTGGTAGGCCTTCAGCAGTACAACAGTCTTTCTTCCTTGACAGAGTATCCACAGTTCCAGAAGTGTACTGAAGTGGTGGTGTAAAAGGTCCAGTACTTATACCCAGTTGTGGCTTTGAGGTGGGGGACATGCCTTTGAAGTGCACATAATCCCTGTCTTTCCTGCCCTGGCTCCAGACTCATTACAGGGGTTTATGCTGCCCTTTGTGTGTGCGTACAGGACAAAGCCTATTCTGATATAAGTGAGGCTGTGCCCAGCTTCTTACTCGATCCTGCACAGCATACCGTGACCGCTGCGGTATTTCGCTACCGATATTATGACCCACACTGAGAAAACCACCACTATACAGATACCCACACAAGTCCGCCACACCAAAGGTCAGTGATAAACTGGCGATAGCAAAACTCACACCATTACACCAACAAGAATACGGCCATAGTATCACGACCCACGAATCACCGCAGTGAGCTTTCAACCGCGGTAAACCATTGGCGGTACACACCGCTGCGCTCAAAATACACAAACATTTACAAAACACCACCACATTGGACAATTCAAACTACACACACCTGACACACATACACACACCACACACTCACACAAATATAAAACACACACCCACATTACCCACAACCCTTTCAATGAAAAAAAAGATTGTCAACAGAGAGAGACACAAGCCAGGAGCACCCACTCAATCTAAGCCACAGAACACCATCACCCATACACGATCCACGCACCTCACAGCATACACCCCAACACATCACCCCACACATCCTCACACATACCACTCACACCACATCCATGGCACCCCAAAGACACCCCAGGTTTTCAGAAGAGGAGCTAAGGGTCATGGTGGAGGAAATCATCCGGGTAGAGCCACAGCTATTCGGATCACAGGTGCAGCAGACGTCCATTGCAAGGAAAATGGAGCTATGGCGGAGGATCGTGGACAGGGTCAACACCGTGGGACAGCATCCAAGAACAAGGGATGACATCAGGAACAGGGAAAGGAGCGTTCCGTGGTTGCAAGACACCAGGTAGCCGTACAGAGGACTGGCTGTGGACCCCCACCTCCTGCCCCACAAATAACAACATGGGAGGAGCAAGTCTTGGCAATGATGCATCCTGAGGGCCTCGCAGGAGTAGCAGAAGGACTGGACTCTGGTAAGTCAAATTTTTACTACTTTATCCCCCCCCCACCCTACCTGCATGCCATCACAAACTCCTACCCTTAACCTCACCCCATCTCTCCACAACCTCACACATACCCCACCATCACAACCCACCCATCCCAATACCAAGCCCTGCATGTAATACCAATGCATGGACCCCCAACACACACCTGCATGAACACTGATCACCACAGCATGCCCAGTAGAGAGACTCACCCAGCCCACAACATCACCACTCACACAAGGCCAAGCTGACAGGGAAATCACAATCATAAAGGGAAACACACCCATGCACAAGATGGCACTCGCAGATACACTAACACTGCATTTGCATCCCCACAGGACCCATACTCAACGTCACAGGAGAGGAGGTGCCAGCTACATCCAGTCCCCCCCCCTGAACAGGCCCACAGTGATGACAGCAGCTCTGCACGCCTGGATCAGGATAACCAACCTGGACAATCCAGGACCGCTGGACAGTCGGCTCCCCTGCCACAGTCCCAACCCACCACAGAGCCTCCTCCCTCAGGAAACACCAGCACAGCACCCACCCACCCAGCGGGCCCATGCCACTGGCCCCAGGACATGTCAATCAGCAGTGTGTCAACCACTACAGGGACCCCAGGCAACCCCACAAACACAGGATGATCAGGGACCTAGGGTCAGTGGCAGTGGGCACACGGTTCAGGGAACAGAGGCACAGGACAATAGGGAAACTGGGAGGACTGCTGTGCGACAGGTTGAGGACAGGCCCAGGAACCCCACTCTCCAGGAGGCACTCTCCAACATCCTGGGAGCATACCACCATTCCCAGGAGACGATGGGCCAGATACTGGCCAAGTTGCAGGAGACCCCGCGGCTGCAGGAGGGACTGCACCTGGGGATCAGGGAGGACCTCAAAAACATCTACACCATCCTGTTCACCATTGCAGGGGTGCTGGCTGACATGTGCAACACCATGAGGGAGGCAGTGGCATACCAACGGGACCCTGACACTAGCCAAACAAATGAACAGCCTTCCACCTCCGCCGGCGCTAGTGGATAGGAGGCCCCGCCACAGGAACAACAGGCCAAAAGCACCCCACCCCCTGCAGATGGAGAACCACCCCGCAAACGGTCCCTGCGGTCCAGGCACAAGCCAGAGAACACTGCCAAGACCCCTGCCAGGAAATAAGACTCTCCTGATTGTCACCCTTCTGTCACACTCTGTCACCCTGTCCACCTTGAACTGACATTACTCCCCTTCCTATGCCCCATTGGACAATGCACCTGTGATACCAAGAGACTGGACTCTACCCTGGACTTTCCTTCACCATCAGCCCAGCCCATTGTACATCCCCCTCTACTTATGAGCATGTAAATAAACACCCTTGGAACAAATACTAATCTGGAGTCTGTCAAATGATTCAAATATGTATTAGTTCAACATCATCAAAGCATTGCAAGTCAAATGTACAGTGAAATATACTTTGGAATGACCTTTGGTGGGCAGCAGTACACATAGCAGGAGCCAGAGTGGGGCACAGAGATCTGAAAATAGAGATGCCAAAGGGTACATTCAGTGGCCATAGCCATAGGGAAACAGGCTGCCATGTACAATATCCAACAGAAAACTGAAAAGTAAAGTGAAGTTACAGTGTCTTACCTGTGTGTCTCTGGAAGTACTGCTGAATTATATTGCTTCTGTTGTCAACATCTTCTTCCTCTGCCTCCTCTTCCTCGCTGTCCACAGGCCCCACCGCTGCCACAAGACCATGTCCAGGCACATCCTCCTGCAGAAAAGGCACCTGGCGTCTCAAGGTCAGGTTGTGCAACATGCAACATGCAACGATGATCTGGCACACCTTCTTGGGTGAGTAGTACAGGGATCCACCTGTCAGATGGTGGCACCGGAACCTGGCCTTCAGGAGGCCGAAGGTCCTTTCAATAATCCTCCTTGTACACCAATGTGCCTTTGTCCTGGCATTTCTCACCAGAGTCACCTGCAAATATCGAGGGACAACTGTTAGACACACACTAACCCTTAGGGACAACCCCATACCCAGGCACCTACTCATACTGTGTGGGGACCTTGGGCTCACGTATTAGCCACACCCGATGCCTCTGTAGTTGACCCATCACATATGGGATGCTGCTATTCCTCAAGATAAAGGCGTCATGCACAGAGCCAGGATATTTGACATTCACATGGGAGATGTACTGGTCTGCCAAACACACCATCTGCACATTTATAGAGTGATAGCTTTTTCTATTCCTGTAAACTTGTTCAGTTCTCCGGGGGGGACAAATGCCACTTGTGTACCATCAATGGCACCAATGATGTTGGGGATATGTCCCAGTGCATAAAAGTCAGCTTTCACTGTGGCCAAATCCTCCACCTGGGGGAATATGATGTAGCTGCGCATGTGTTTCAGCAGGGCTGACAACACTCTGGTCAATACGTTGGAAAACTTTGGCTGAGACATCCCTGATGCCATGGCCACTGTTGTTTGGAAGGAACCACTTGCCAGGAAATGGAGCACTGACAGGACCTACACAAGAGGGGGGATACCTGTGGGCTGGCGGATAGCTGGCATCAGGTCTGGCTCCAATTGGGCACACAGGGGCATATTTATACTCCATTTGCGCCGAATTTTTCGACGCACATTCAGCACAAACGTTGCCCCATATTTAAACACTGACGCCCGAGCCGGCGTAAAGGTAAATTCCGCAATGTGCGTCAGTTTCTGGAAGCGGCACCCCGCCCTGCGTTAATGACATGCAGGGTAGGCGTTCTCGTCCAAAAACCGACGCACACAGCCGTGCGTCGTATTTATGCTTCCGGGCAAAAATGACTCCCGGCGGGTAGGCGGAGCTAAAAAATGACGCAAAGCACGAATAACGTCAAAATTTAACGCCTGGGTCAGGGCAGGCGTTAAAATGGGGCAAACACACCTGTATTTAATCAGAACACACAGAACAAACAGCAGAGCAGCAGAGCAGCAACAGGGAGACATGGAGGTGATTTTGATTCAGCTTGCACGTAGACGCAGAGCCCTGCAGCAACAACAGCAGCTACAACAACAACAGCAGGGACCCCAAAGGCAGCGCAGAAGGCAGGAGAGGATATTCCGCCCAAGAACAACCCTGTATGGCCTCAGAGAACGGGACATCATCCAGAGGTACCGGTTGAACTGGCAGGCCATTCAGCAGCTGCTGAGAAATATTGAACAGCAGTTGGCCCCCACTTTAGTGACTCCCCGCACTATCCCAACAGAAACAAAGCTGCTTGCCGTACTTCACCTGCTGGCAAGTGGCTCGTTTCAGACAACTGGTGCCCTGGTTGGTGGAATATCCCAACCATCATTCTCTGCATTCCTGCCAAAAGTACTGGATGCCATCATTCGACTGACACCCCTCCACATCTGCTTCCCTAACACACTGCAGAAGCAGCAGGAAACTAAACAGGGGTTCTACGCCATCAGTGGCTTCCCGCACGTCCTTGGTGCAATCGACTGCACACATGTACGCCTTGTGCCACCTGCTACGACTGAACACCTCTACCGCAACAGGAAGCACACACATTCCATCAACGTGCAGGCCATAGTCGATCACCAAGGATTGTTCAGAAAACATTGTGGCTAAATATCCTGGGAGTGTACATGACGCATTCATCTTCCGTCACTCTACCATCAACCAACACTTCCAGGATGGACGGTATGGCAATGGACTACTTGTTGGTAAGGACAAAAATTCTACTTATATACACACTGCACAGCAAACCTCTAGGACAAACAACACATACACCACAATAGCAACACCTAGACAGGAACACACTGAGGTACTCACATCACTAGCCATGTTTCAGAAGTCACCATTGAACCGGTCACACATTTGATTTTACTCCACAGCTTAATGGGAAGACATTAATGTGTGTGTGGTTGCCTAAATGTCACCTTGCAAATTGGAAGTCTCACAATAACCTGTACACTAATACATTGCATAAGTTTTAAGGGATGGGATGGCCTGGGTACTTTCACATGAACGTGTTAACTACACTTTCATGTTTCAACTCTGCATGGAACTATCATCTCACCCCCAGTGAAGACACACGGACACCTGTATGACAAGTCACAATGCTAGGGAGGGCACACTGTACTGAAAAAACAAATACATACTGCTGGCAAAGGGTTAGCCAACAAACACTTGCTCAGCCAAGGAAAAATAATCAATGCAAAAGTTTTCACCAACAACTATAGGTTGTCACATTAGTACACAAAAGAGTCACAGACAACACAAGACAACTACTGCCATCAAAGATCTGTACAACAGTGCCTCCTACATCTAATTTATCCCATTCTGTGTTTTTCTTTCAGCTGATCAGGGGTATGGCATCCAGCCTTGGCTAATGACACCATTTGGGAACCCAAATACTGCTGCAGAGCGGGCATACAATGACGCCCACAAGAGGACACGCAGCATTGTGGAGCGGACCTTTGGGATCCTAAAGTCAAGGTTCCGCTGCCTTGACATAACTGACGGTAGCCTACTCTATTCCCCAGAGATGGTCTGTAAGATCATACTCACTTGTGCCATATTGCACAATATTTGTGTAAAAAGGAACATTCCCCTCCTTGATACGGACCCAGACATGCCTGAGGATGATGAAGAGGAGGATGCTGCCCTGCAACAGGAGGGGGAACAACCTAACACGGCAGCAGGAGTGCGTAGGCGCCAACAGCTTGTCAATAATTTTTTTTCATAATTTCTTATAACAACTCGTATTGCACAATTGTAAATAAACACAGATAACAGACACCACATCATGCTTTGGCCTATTCATTTCTGACCACCTTTAGTTTGAAATTGCTGAAGAAGAATGTCGTCTCATTGAGCAAGAATGCTATACCAATCATCACACCAAAAATAAACATCACAAATGTATGCACAGAGGGTAGGATGTGACATGATACATTACCATACACAGAGGCCAACAGGAGTAAAAATGTGGCAATTACACATGCCTGATCCAGACACCTGAGACAGTCACTCACCCAGCCCAAAAATGTAGATCATTTGAAAGTCTCATCACACGTGTTCAGAGACATGGTGGGACCATCCATGTGTACGTGACCATGTCATCAATAGCTTCTCTCAAGTGTGTGATATGAGCAATACCCAATTGGAACAACATTAGCTGCCACTAACTCATGAGGAGACCTTGAAGTTACAGTGACAACATACACCCAGACAGGTGATAGTGGATCCACATTCCCACACACATGTACACATATGTCATCCAATCAACCAAATATTTGAAAGCAGCCCATCACAGTAGTGTCCCAGTTTGAACCTAGCAGGAAGAATGTAACATGCCACTAAACCAGGTAATGCCGAAAGGGCCACAGACATCAACTAAATATTTGTCATCAGCACATGAGGAACGCTGAGATTTTGCAAACATAGGGCCTGATTCTAACTTTGGAGGACGGTGTTAAACCGTCCCAAAAGTGGAGGATATACCACCTACCGTATTACGAGTCCATTATATCCTATGGAACTCGTAATACGGTAGGTGGTATATCCGCCACTTTTGGGACGGTTTAACACCGTCCTCCAAAGTTAGAATCAGGCCCATAGTCATTGGAAAATGGTATGCCAGATTGCTCCAACTCATCAATAGTGCAAACGTCAAATGGGCTAATGAGATGAATGAATGGTTAACAGTGATTCATACCATATGGCCTTACATTAGCCTGCTGCTGCAGGTTTTGCATAACAGAACAAATAAAAGCCATGGATACATTAGCTAATCTGGATGGGCAAATCCTAGGGTGCTGGGGGCCTAAGTCCACCTCTACCGCCCCACAAATATACAAGAATGGTGTGCTTGTCAACTAAACACATGCATAAGGCACATGTGTGTGCTACATGTCAAAAGTAAAACAAAAATCAGAAACACAAATTCATAATGGGACATGGTTAGCCCCATAAAAACGGTAAGTGACTATTGCACTCCCTGTTCGGACTATAGATAAAAGCATCACCATCATAATTGTGGACACATTTTGGAGAAGGAATACATCATGGTATCCCATCCATCATTCCAAAATAGCCATCAGCAATTACCCAAAATATGTGGACAAATATGGTTAATACATTATTTAACATATCATAAATATTACAGTGTGAATGCCTTCTATACATACAACAACGGACATGTGTCATAGCTAACCACAAATGTGTATCACAGAGCACCGTTCGGCCATGACAAATCACCTTCCCCAAGTTTAAAAAATGAAGACATAATATAAAAATTGCTCAAATATCTACGCATACAGCATGGGCAACATAATTTTTTCATGTACAGGAGTGCACAGAATGCAGAGTCAAATATAATTTTTGATAAATGTTTCTCATATTTAGCTATGTAATTAAAATTTTCATATCATATTTTTTGACTCTGCATTATGTGCACTCCTGTACGTTTAAAAAATATGACGCCCATGATGTATGCGTGGAAAATATGACGCAACATGGACAATATGTTGGACATCTCATGTACCTTATTAAATTATTAATTTTCATATCATATTTTTTGACTCTGCATTATGTGCACTCCTGTACGTGGCAAAAATATGACGCCCATGATGTATGCGTGGAAAATATGACGCAACATGGACAATATGTTGGACATCTCATGTACCTTATTAAATTATTAATTTTCATATCATATTTTTTGACTCTGCATTATGTGCACTCCTGTACGTGGCAAAAATATGACGCCCATGATGTATGCGTGGAAAATATGACGCAACATGGACAATATGTTGGACATCTCATGTACCTTATTAAATTATTAATTTTCATATCATATTTTTTGACTCGGCATCATGTGCAATGTTATGCGTCATAAAAAAATGACGCACATTGTGTATGCGTGAAAATATGACGCATAACGGGAAAATAAAAACGGCGGCCATTTTATGCAGGAAGTGATGTAATAGGATATCCTGTTTACTAAATCTGTACTGGGAGTTAACTTTCACTTTCACTTTCACTTTGCAGTCTCTGATTTATCTAGACTGTGTGGTTGTGTGAAAGGTGTTGTCCTGTGTTTAACTGCTTTTGTGTCCTGTGTACCTTGTATTTTGTCTTTTTGTGATCCTAGTCTTGTTGCATAATATTGTCTCAGTCTGTTTAGTCTAGTTTTGTCTAATCCTGTTTTTGTTTGTATTGTCTGTGGGAGTCTGTTCTGGGTAGCATAATTTTGGGGTTAGTAGGGCTATTTTTCTCATTTTTCTTTTTCCTTCACAACTCTACCTTTCCCCATTTCCCACTTTTACTTTATTATTTCATTTGTCTAATTTTTTCAGTAAATATGTCAGGTAGGCCTCGCCTTTCCAGGATGGGTGAGGATGAATTGGGGGGATTCATTTGGCTAGTTTGCCATTTCCTCCCACTGATGCTGGAGGCTGGGGGCCGTGTGATACAGGGGTATCACACGGAGGCATGGAAAGTCCGGTGGGAGAAGGTGCGCCATCACCTGGTCCGGGTGTATGGGAGCATGCGGAATGTCCATCAATTAAAGCACCGCTGGGCAGATCTGATATCCAGGGAACAGGACCTGCTGGACCACCTTGGACTCCGGATTGGTGGCCATGTTGGTGAGTACAAATCAATTACATGGGAATAATAGAAATCTGTGTGGGGACATGTGATGATAGTTACCCAATCTGCTAGATAAGTAGCTGACTGTGTGTAATGCTAGGGAAACCTAGGCCCATGTTTATACATTTCTATCCCCGATTTAGCGCCACATTTTCACGCAAAAACGGCGCCATCTTACAAAATATATTTGTATTTTGCTAGCTTGCCCCGTCTCTGCGTCAAAAAATGATGCAAATGCTGCGCTACAAAAGTATAAATATGTGCCCTAATGTTTATTTGTTGCACAATGTGTAGTAAGACCAATGCTAGCAGTCAGATGGCTCATGTTTTCAGCACATACCAGATGCCAGTAGCTGTATGTAATGTAGTGTTGCATTTGTGTCAGACAAGCGACACGTTAATGCCTCTATTTGTACTCTACAGGTCATATTGGCCAGTGAGTAAGTCATGTAGAAACAACATACCTACATATGTTGACGCCATAGCTAGACAGAAAATTTGTAACCCATGATGATGCTATAAATGTGTGTTGCCTTCACGTCACATGAAGTTAGATATGTTGGCCACACATATGTCACATGTGTATCTGGTTGCTGTGTGTTGAACATGTCCACCTAGCCTGTTTGATTGTGAGGGGTCATGCAGTCCTCAAGTAACCAGCTTTTGGATGTCTCTCTGGGATGCACATGCTGCGATGTATGGAAGACATTATTGTTGGGGCATACTAATGGAGGGGTATCTTTGACAACACCTGACTGTCCTGGCCACTGCATGTGTGTAGTAGGGTGTGTACCTGTAGCATCCAATGTTAATGTTGAATACAAATTTATCCATGCAGTATGAGCATGTGGGAAAGTGTATCATTACCATGTCATATTCACACAGTGTCATTGTAACTGTAATTATTTGTCACTGCACCCAGTCTGAGTATATTCTTCCTTTCATGCTTTACAGGTGGACCAGCCCCGTACACCGTGGGAGAGGTGGCACATTTTGAGGACCCAGATACCTACAGTGAGTGTGGCCTGAGTGCTATTTTTATTGTTTGCTAGTGATGCATGATGGACTACTGTGTGTTCAACAGAATTCATGATTTGATGCGCTGGCCGTTCATTGGCATTGTTGCTTTAGTGGGATATCAAATAGCACTTCTGTTTCCGTAAACCAATACCTAGCCATCTTTCAGATTTAGGGGCTGTAGGTCATTCCAGTTGGGCCGCAATGGGGAATGGGATGAGTCATTTGGAATACACTGGTCAATGTAAGACTTGGTCGGGGACTTGGCATGAACTGAGTCTGCATATCAGACTGACATTCTCCCATATAGCTTTGGCAAATGGCTTTGATGGAAAGTGTATCTTCCTAGTTGAGGATGGACTGTGTACACTGTAGGTTGGATCTTCCGGGGGCATGTACTGCCACAAGGTGAACTAGAAGTGTGTGTGACTTGAGTGCAATGGCCTAGGTGTTCTGTCGACTCATGATAATGGGTGTTCTTGCTCCTCTGTGTGTGTTGTAAAACATGCCTCACTGATAGTATGTGATGTTGGCCTAAGTCATGGCATTTTGACATGTGTGGACCTTGGATGTGACAATGTTTGGCTGACTCCAACGTGTTGCTAGCCCTTCATAGGTGTTGTGTGTGAAGGCACATACTTGTTGAACTATCTATACACTCCTGGGTGTGCATTGAACATGGGATTGTTGGTTGTTATTTCCACACCACCCTCAAAGACTGCCATGTTAATGTGAAACAGGGTACCTAGGACTGTAGCAACCAGTATGTTACACATACTTGCGACCTTTTGCGACTTGATTTAGAACCTAGGGCCAGATGTAGCAAAATGTTTACAAGTTGCAAATGTCATAAATTGCTCTTTGTGATTTGCAAACGTCTGTTTGCTATTCAGAAATGTATTTTGTGATTCTGAACATACTTGCAAAATGCTTTTCCAAATCGCAAATAGGAAGGTGTTTTCCCCTCCTATTTGCGACTCGCAGTGGTATGCAATTCCATTTGCAACCGAGTACGTGGTCGCAAAGGGAGTCGCAATTATCATCCACTTCAAGTGGATGGTAACCCACTTGCTAACTGTAAGGGGTCCCCATAGGAACTCTTCCCCTTTGTGAGTCGACCTAAATCATCATGTACAAAACAGCCAGTGGTCCAAGGGACCACTAACTGCCCTGAAATAATCCAAGATTGAAGATTTTGTATTTTTTTCAAAGTGCAGCTCGTTTTCCTTTCAGGTAAACGGGCTACACTTGGGAAAAAATAACCTGCTTTATTTAAAAGCAGTCATGGCCATGGAGGTCTGATGTTCCCAGCAGGCCTCCATCCCCGTGAGTGCCCATAGTCGCTAAGGGGGCGCAACTTGGAACCCACCTCATTGATGTAAATGAGGTGGGTCTTATCGACCCCATAGCGACTCGCAGACGGTGTCGGAGACACCGTTCTGCATTGCAAATTGCTAGTCGCAATTTTCCAGCTTCCTACATCTGGCCCCTAGTGTACACATTCGGTTATGGCCCATGGGTTCAATATTAGCACACAACTAATTAGAAATGGCATTGAGTGAGGATTGTGATAGTTATCACATAGAGTGACATATCTAGTGAAGTCAGTATGCGCAAGAGGTGCAGCCATAACGTCAGATGCCTTAGGTATAATTTGGATGAGTAGTTTAGGGTGATGTCATCCATCACGTAGAGACATGGATATGTTAGGTGTGAGATGGCCTTATGTATGCATGCTTCACATGTACTTCCTCTGAGCCTTTCAGTGAACTATGTTGTGACAATTGCTGCAACCAATACATTTCTAGTAATGTACACATAACCCATTGTGCTATTCCACCCAATGCAATTCCAAAGGTAAATATTTGCCTTTTCTCTTCACAGCTGCAAACATGAGTGCCGCAGATCGCAACCATTTTGAGAGGCGTGCCATGAGATACAGGCACATCCTGCAAGTGCAGTGTGGGTACCGGAGGATGGCCCGCAAATATCATTTGGATCGGGCCTCCGGGGCGTGGTGGGCCACACCACAGGCTCCCCCTACATTGCCCCCAACAGCCACCAACACCACATCCACCAGGTCTCCCCAAGTGGCCCCAGCAACGTCGGGAACAATAGACCCTGGCTCTTTCTCCAGACCTGGACCCAGCCGTGTTGGGATACCAGGACAGTCCAGTGGACAACCAACTCCTGCCACAACCTCAACCTCTGCCGGCACACAAACAACCTCAGACCCTCCTGTTGACCCAGCTGCCTTCCTGGCATTAACAAGAAAAATGGACAAGCTTGTCAAGAAGGTGGACAACCTGAGGGAGGATATGGGCTATATTAAAAAGCGGGTCCGCTCCATCAGGCGGACACTACGGAGGGCGAACCTGTAGGACTTTTGCCCTGTAGAACTTTTACCCCTCCCCTCTCTCCTCTTTCCTATTTTCTACTGTTAGTTGGGTTTTGGGGATTAGTATTAGGTAAGTATAGGTATTTAGCTTAGTTAGTGTTAGGGAAGAGGGTGGGGGGTCCTTATTCTTTCTATCTTTATTTTTTGTGTGGGTGGGTGGGTGGGGGTCAATGTTGGGATTCCTGTTAAAAATAAAAAAAATAAAAAATAAAACTTTCAAAAAATTACAAAAAAATATATGTTTGTTTAGGATAGTATAGTATGTGTGTAGGTTAGTAAGTGTTGTCCTGCATGTGTCCTGTCTCATAATGGTGGGTGGGGGGTTGATGTTTAGATCGTTTCGTTACATGTGTAGAGTAAGTTTAGCTTAGGTTAGTTAAGGACAGTTGTGGGTTAGTAGTAGTCAGGTTAGATTAGTGTAGGTTTACCTTTCCCTTAGTTGCCTCTTGTGTTACTCAATAGAAATAAATATATAGTTGACCCTTTACATGATGCGTTAGGTGCTACTTTATCATGGCCTTGACATCAGTGTAGCTGAATGTTTTAGTATGACATTTGTGTCCTATGCTCGCCATCCCCAGGAAATTGAGGTTTAACATGCCAGCTACCCGTGTGCTAACTTGGTAAGTATCCACCATTTGGGAGACCCACCATTGGTAGTGTGCATTGATCACCAAGGTTTTGTGTTGGTATGTATCCTACTTCACAAAGAGTGCTTCCAGACTTGTTATTGTGGGTAAATTGAGAGGTCGGACAGCAGTGTGAAGTTCAGGGAGATCTTTGTAGATGAGGAGTTGTTCACACTCTTGTCTTGTTGCTTTCATTGCTGACCTACATCATGTGTGTACTGATTCTGCATGACTTTCCTTCATGGAAGTATACTCCGTAAGGGTGATTGATGCAGTGTAATGTGTTAATGTTTCCTTACATTTTGCAGCATTATTTCTTATTTTAGTATTGCATGGTGCCTACATTTCTCAGCCACCATTAGTTGTCTAGAATAGCTATAGATGGTGCATCATTCTGTCCAACACAGCATGATTGTGTGTGGTTAGTCCCTTCATCAGTTATTTTCATCAAGATGGTAAGGCTATGATGCAATCCTGGCCACTGCACAGATGTTTCAGAATACATGAAATCAGGACAGTAGTATTGAGAATCTACATGGTTGCCACACAGGCACTTTGGAGTTAGGTACTGCACAGTTGAAGTGTGAAATAACACAGAGACATAATAGGTGTGCAAGTGCTATTTATTTATAGGTGCTGTAGTGCAAAATGTCCATTCACCATGTTTGCTGAGTCCGTTCTGGTGCATTCTTACATGGTGATCCTACAGAAGGGGTGTGGATGATGCTCCTGACATGCTGGGGTGATGTCACAGACAGTGCAGAGGGACAGGAATTGGCAAATAGTAGGAGAGAGACATTCACTGGCAATGGGGACAAGTCATACAGTGGATTGCAGAACAGTCATTGAGTGTAGTTGTAGTGAGACTGGCATTTGACAAAACGTAGGACCTTGGTCAAAGTAGGCCATGGTGCAGGGACTAGTGCTTCCGGGTACTCTTCCGTGTGAATGTTATCTGTTCCATGTCTTCTTCTTCTGATGTGTGTGTTGCCTGGTTTGTCCTTCTTGTTGTTGTTTGTGAAGGGGCAACACACACCTCAGTGTTAGAAGACATGGAGGCAGACATCCTGGGGGCTGCTCCCTGTGGAGTTATGAGGGGCAGTACTGCAGCAAGGAGGGCCTGCTGGTTTTTCAGAATGGCAGCCACATCACGATGGTAGGCAGCCAGGTTGGCCTTGAGGGGTTCTATGTTGCATTCGTGCACACGTTGACTGGTTTGCAGTTGTAGTTGTTGTGTCAACTGGATGACAGCTGTGCAGATTTCCTTCTGTGTTTTGACAAGTTCCTGCAAGAGAGATGTTCGGGTTTGCATAGCAGCTGCCTGATCCTCAGAAGACATCATGTACGAACGCACCCCCTCAAGGCTGGCTGCCATAGTTTGCATCCCCACCCGCACCTCCTTGGCCAGCTCCCGCTGTACCCCCAACGACGGTTCTTTCTAAGCTGGTGCCAGTGTCGTCAGAGTCCTCAGCTGTGTTGGAGCTGGCAGGTCTTACAATTGGGGTGGCGGGTGGTTCTCCTGTGGTGGCTGCTTCTTCTGTGCTCCTCCTTGTGACTGAAGGTGGGGTTTGGAGGCTTTCAAGGACCATTTGGATGGTCTCCTGTGGAATGTTTATGGGCTCGTCATCCATGTCATCAGGGAAATCAGGGACAGGCATATCGTCAGGAGATCCATGTTCCTCTGCAATGAAACAGGGTACAATTAGTGTGTCTGTGTTGTGACAATTTTGCACTAAGATACAAGCCTTTGGATGCCTTAACTTTGTGCTCTGTTTTTGTCTTGGTATCTGCTGTCCTTCATATGGGCATTGTTATAGGCCTATGGCCCACCTGTGTGTCACATGTATGATATGGAGCTATCAGACTTGTCTGTCTGATCGCCTCTAGGTGTTGCTTTGTCAAAATTTAGGAATGGGCATGTTTTTGTCCTACTCCTCCCTCCGTGTTTAACTATTCTTATGGAGGGACATTTTGTTGGGTGGGCTCTCATTATCCTACATGAGATTACTGGCTTTCTAGGCAGCAGGATAGCTAATGGTGTGGGGGACTAAGGGGGTCATTCTGACCCCCGCGGGCGGCAGGAGCCGCCCGCCTGGAGGGAGCCGCCAAATGGCCGCTCTGTGGTCGAAAGACCGCGGAGGCCATTCTGGCTTTCCCGCTGGGCTGGCGGGTGACCGCCAAAAGGCCGCCCACCAGCCCAGCGGGAAACCCCTCCCCACGAGGAAGCCGGCTCCGAATGGAGCCGGCGGAGTGGGTATGTGCGACGGGTGCAATGGCACCCGTCGCGTATTTCAGTGTCTGCAAAGCAGACACTGAAATACAAAGTGGGGCCCTCTTACGGGGGCCCCTGCAGTGCCCATGCCATTGGCATGGGCACTGCAGGGGCCCCCAGGGGCCCCACGACACCGCTCACCACCATCCTGTTCCTGGCGGTCGGAGCCGGTGGGGGATTCCCAGGGCAGCGGAAAACCAGCGGGAGACCGCCGGTTTTCCTTGTCTGACCGCGGCCAAACCGCCGCGGTCAGAATGCCCTGCGGGGCACCGCCAGCCTGTTGGCGGTGCTCCCGCATCCCCGGCCCCGGCGGTCCTTGACCGCCGGGGTCGGAATGACCCCCTAAGTCTGACACACTTGTAATTAACTCTGTCACCCTGATTCTTTCTTTTTGCTCTGGCTAACTAGCAGTGCCTCTGGTCTCCCACAGCAAAGGAATGTTTAGACATCCGAGCGCATGACATCTTTGGAACTTCACAGGGAAGTCGTGGTCACTCAGATCCTACACAATTCTCTCTTTTCCAGTATGTTCTCATACACAAAGGACAAAGACAGTACTTGTTTAATATGATGATTTCATTGTACAACTGACTTGTACATATTTAGGTGTGAGCCACAATAACCCAAACAATACAAACTGTTAGAATTGGAATAGTCAGCAGGAGAGTAAAACATTAGTCCAAAGCTATCATGCAGCCTAACTGTTTCTACTATCCCTCTGCTTGTTCTATTATAGCACAGCATGTTAAGCTTGGAGCTTGCCTGTCTGAATCACTGGGGAGACATCATCCCTCATATCAGAGCAATGGCCTGCGATCTGGTTCTGCATCTGCAGCAAAGCAGGCAGCGTCTAGTTGTGGTTCTCTGTTTGGAAACTCCCTCTTGCGTGTCTTGGGACAAGGAAGTGATTTTATGAGTCATATGTCATCGTGATGACAAAGTGTCCCTACGCAGGAATGCCAAATCTTAACCCCTACCACGTCTATCGGCAATGTACCAGACTGTATCCTTGACTAGGACACAGAGTGAATATGTTCTGGCAAACTCCAGTGCAGAAGTAGGCAAAACAGTGTGATTTGACTAATTAACAACACCGTAGGACTGGCTATTTGCTAAATTAACTGATAGGAAGGCCAATAAAAAGCATTTAGTGCAAAGTGCTCTGAGGCTCTTAGATGTGAGCAAATGAGTAAAAGTACATTCAGGGCAAGGTGCACAAAGGCCTAAAGCCTGAAGCTAATGCGCAAAGTATACGTTACACTTACAACACTACACTTTGACTGGCTGTGGGTGTTGTGAATGCCCTGGCAGCACACTTGCCTCTCAGGACCTGCCCCAAACACTTTTTATTCACATTGCCCGAAATGTACATGTGACGTGGCATATCCTATGCATGTCAATGTTAGGATGTGGTATGGATGTAAACATTGTTGATGTTTGAAGATGATGTTGGGTCATGCGTGTTTAATTGGATTGGCCTGTTTATCGTATGAAGGTTCTATTTGGTTGTCAGACTGTGCAGGTGTGTTTCAGTGACCAGTTGCCTGTGTCCCCTCCTCAATGTTGTTGTCTGAGCAGTATGACATTAGTGATGTAGCCTCGTTAGCCAGGCACGTGAGAGACCCTGACGTATGCAGCATGTGTGTGTCCTTAATGCTGTGTGGTTCCTATTGCTGTTTACTTTGCTTTATGTATGTGGCAAGTATGGACATTCGGCATTTGAGTGTACTGGTGACTTTGTATTATTTCTATGAATAGTTGCAGATGTCATCCTCACCCCCTAATTTAGGTATGTATGTTCCATGGGGAGGTTCCTGCCATTTGGTACTATAGCTGCACAGAGATGAGAGGTGTTCTTGTCAACTGTTGTGGCAGTTACATTGCAGTTGTTGTTTTGGCTACTGAATTACCGATAGGGACCTAGTTGATGTAGGATAGATTTTGCAAGACAAGTGCCTGGATGTGAGTTTGACGTAGTGGCCTTCCCACCTGTCGCTGCTTTCCCTTGGCTCTATTGTTGTACTTACAGGATGGCCCCATGGGACTGTTGTTGGTGCTGTATTTTGTCGTGGCCCAGATTCAGTCTGTGCTGGCCATGCCCCCCTGCTGTGCCCCTTTACCTATGCCACTTCATATATGTGCTGACTTACATGCATTGTGTAGTGGGTATCCCCCCCCCGCTTACAGTCCCCATTATTGCAATTTAATTCCCCATGCGACTTACCCTGCATGTGCATTGTCTCGTGGTAGTCTGCGCTGTCCTGTCCTTGAATCCCTGTGACGATCTCCTCCGGGATGACGGCTGCGACCATCTCCTCCATGTGGTCCAGGGCCTCCTGTTGTGCTGGACTCCCCCCTCCAGTCTGCATTGCTGCCTTCCTGTTCCTGGCCATTTTTTCTTTTGTCCTACGTTTGCAGTCATGCCAGCGTTTCTTACACTCGGTGACTGTGCGGCGTTCTTCAGCCACACTGTTGATCTTGTCCACAATTTGTTTCCATATGGCCTCTCTTCTACTGAGTGGCAATTTAGAGGTGATGAACAATTGGTGCTGGTGTTCCGTCACCTCTTTCACCAGAATTTCCTGCTCCTCTGCACTGAAGCGACACTTTCTTTTTTTTCTAAAAATGTCCTGGTTCCGGTATGGATCCTCCTGGCTGGTTCCTGGTCTGCTGTCATCCTCCTGGAACCGTACTGGCTTCTGGGATCCATTTTGGCTCTCCTCTGCTGAAAGGGCAGTTTTCGCGCTAATATTTGACGCAATAGCGCCAAGAAAAACAACGCTTTCCGGTTTTCGCTGTCGTAAATCGACCCACAGTGATTTGCGTCGCGTTAACGTTGGTTTCCTTTACGACGTAACGCCGCTGTGTGCGTCACGAAATAATGACTCCCACCTGTTGGTTGCGCTGCCGTACGTCAAAGTATAAATTTGACGCCCGCACGGCGCATCCAAATGGCATTAGCCGGCGCTAATATTTTTGATGCAAAACTGCGTTAGCGCAGTTTTGCGTCAAAAAGTATAAATATGGCCCACAGTTCTTGGATTGTGGCACAATCAAGTCTGTAGGTTATGATAATGTGTCTGTCCTCCATTGTCGCAAGGTCCACCAGGGGTCTGTACACCGGAGGATGCCGCCATCTCATATTCAGCCTCAGTGGTTGAAGCCTATGGAAGACAACGGTGAGCAGAGGGTCATATTCACACACTATTGCACTAATCATGATTATTTTGCTTTACAGGACCAGTATGTGAATCCGACAATCTGTTGCTGTGCCAATGTCTGCTGTGCCGCAGTTAGGTGCTATGCCCTGTGACCCCCTGAAATGGCAGCTGCCTGACCTGTGAGGAGAGACAAGTGGAAATGAGGTAATTCCGCTGGCGTTGTGCCCTGTAGCGGTAGGCGGTCGAAGACTACGGCGCAACTTCGCATTGGTTATCATTGGGCCATATGGGTTCCAGGAGCCAATGGCGATGTACGCCGGCGGTGACGGTACGCGTGCCGCGAACGTGACTGCCATTTTCTATCTGTTCACTCACTTGCTACCTGACCTTCAACAGGAGAGGACCTATACTGCAAGTGCTGCTGTGACCTGTATCTGGAAGCTACAATGGCTCATGCGTCTGGGGAGAGGGCCCCTGCCTTCACTGCGGAGGAGTTGGAGAAACTGGTGGATGGGGTCCTACCCCAGTACACGTTACTCTATAGTCCTCCAGACAAACAGGTGAGTACACTATGAGCATGATGCGTAGGCCATGAATGTATGGAGTGCTGTGAGTGTAAGCCACATGTAGGGAGGGGCAGAAGCGTCTTGGCCAGAGTGCTGCATCTAAGGTGGTCAGTGTATGTGCATCAGGGGATGGGAGGGAAATGGTGGGCCATGAGTATGACGGTCCGGACGGTTGACTAATTCACTTTTCTGCTGTCTTTTCCGTGCAGGTCAGCGCCCACCAGAAAAAGGGTATTTGGCGTGCCATCGCCAAGGAGGTACAGACCCTGGGGTTCTTTGACAGGCGGATCACCCACTGCCGCTAAAGGTGGGAGGATCTGCGCTGCCGGGCATAGAAGACGGCGGGGGCCCAGCTGGGGCTGACTCCCCTGATATTTTCCATCCTGGGGGTGGCCTATCCGGAGTTGGATGGGTGATTGAAGGCATCACAGCAGTCACAAAGGGGTGAGTACAGATTCAGAATCCTGACTTTGCATGAGTTAAGAGTTACCTGGGCGGGGGATGTGGGCTATGGGTGCCCCTAAGCCAGGGTAAAGATGGCAGGGTTGGTCCCTTGTTGGCCAGGCTCTGAAGCACTCCTACCCCAATAGTGTTAGTGGGCATCTACTACTGGGCAGGGTCCTGTGGGTTTCAGGTGTGCAGCTAATGGCGGTAGCATTGTACCCTATGGGCTGGTGACTATCTTAGTAAATGGTCTAGTGAATAGGGCTGCTCCTTGTGTGTTGTGTACGCCAACAGTAGTGTTGTTGCTAACATTGACAAACGTATCCTCTGTCTCTCTCCCCCCTTTTTGTTTTGTCACCCTGTCCTTGTGTGCATTAGCACCATCTGGCGGAGGAGCAGAGGCACTGGCGACGGAGGGAGCTGCATCCCACATGGGCCTGGAGGCCGAATCCACCGACGGTGAGGGCACCAGTGGGACGGAGGGCGAGGGGAGCACCACGACGGGGACAGGAGGGTAGACCACAGACAGTGACTCCTCCTCCGATGGAAGCTCCCTGGCGGTGGTGGACACCTCTGTGCCCACCCCAACAACAGGTACAGCCGCCACCGCCCCATCAGCACCACCCTCCCAGCAGCCCCCTAGCGTGTTTCCCGTGCCCGCTCGCCCAGGAGGGTGGGCATCTCCCTCGCCCCAGGCACCTCAGGCCCTGCCCCAGTCAGCCCTGCTGCCCTCAGCTAGGAGGCTATTGACCTCCTTAGAACCCTCACTGTTGGGCAGTCAACCATACTGAATGCCATCCAGGGTGTCGAGAGGCATTTCCAACAAACAAATGCATACCTAGAGGGCATTCACTCTGGCGTGGCAGCCCAACAGAGAGCATTTCAGGCTCTGGCCTCAACACTGATGGCAGCCCTTGTACCTGTCTCTAGCCTCCCCCCTCCAACTTCCTCTACCCAGACCCAATCCCCTCAAGCCCAGCCTATCTCAAGCACACCTTCAGACCAGCATTCACCTAAATCAACACCCAAAAGTGGCTCAGGCAAGCACAAGCACCACACTTCATCTCACAGGCACTCACATAAGCACCATCCCCGTGCAGACACACCAACATCCACTGCCTCCACTGTGTCCCCCTCCTCCTCCTCGTCCACCTCCCTCCCAGTAGCATCTCCACTCACACCTGCATGCACTACATCCTCATCCACTACCTCCATCACCAGCACACCCATCAATGCACACCCCTCACAAGCAGTCACCACCCCCACATCCATTCACACGTCCCCTGTGACCTCTCACAGTGTGTCTGTGACCCCTCCTCCCAAAGTATACAACCGCAAGCACCCACACACCCAACAGCCATCCAATTCACAACAGCATCCAGCTCATGCACCTGCACCCAAAGTCAGCAGACAGACACCTCCTACTACCACTCCCTCTTCCTCCACTCCCAAACACTCTCCCTCTTCCCACCCCAGTGTGTCTAAGAAGCTCTTCCTGGCAAACATTGACCTGTTCCTACCCCTCTCCCTTCCCCCCGTCCTTCCCCTCTGGCCAGGGTGTCCAGAACCCGGGCCAGCACCTCAGCCACCAAGTTGACGTCAGCTGTGGTACCTGCAACTCACAGAGGCTCAAAGGGAGCAGCTGTCAGGCCAGCCAGTGTGCCAACAACCCCTGCAAAGGGAAAAAACACTTCACCACCTGTCAAGGTGAAGAAGGGGACAGCATGCAGCAAGGCCAAGGAGCATGAACCACCCAGCAAGGCCTCCTCAAAAACTCCAGCAGCCAGACCCAAGGTCACACCACGATCTGTCAAGGTGAGGAAGGGGCAGAAAACACCAGGCAA
Organism: Pleurodeles waltl; assembly: GCF_031143425.1. Taxonomy (NCBI): domain Eukaryota; kingdom Metazoa; phylum Chordata; class Amphibia; order Caudata; family Salamandridae; genus Pleurodeles; species Pleurodeles waltl. The sequence continues at coordinate 915,878,667 of NC_090448.1, read as the reverse complement.
GGCACTTCAGCCATCGGAGGCTGCAGGTGAAGGCCTGATGGCTACCAGCACAACCGCCAGCACTGCCACCTGCGCCGTGGCCAGCACCGGCAACAGCCCCGCCGCAAGCACCGCCACCTGCACTGCTGCTAGCACCACTACTGTCAGCAGCAGCAGCCCCAGTGGGAAGCCGACCAAGGCTGCAGGAGAATGGCTGGAGCCTCCCTCCAGCACTGGCAGCACCGGCACCGGCACCTGTACCACGGCCAGCACCGCCACATACACAGCCGCTAGCACTGCCGCAGGCCCCACTGCAACCACTTCCACCTGCACCGCTGACAGTAGGACCACTACCAGCAGCAGCAGCCCCGGTGGGCAGCTGTCCAAGGCTGCAGGAGGAGGGCTGGAGCCTTCCACCACCACTGGCAGCACCCCACCAGTTTGCAGCCTTAGCCGCCGCAGGATGTAGCACACTGGGCACAAGCCCCTCCCAGAACCAGTGGAGAAAGGCATCCACTCACCCTACCCTTGGCAGGATGAAGCACACTGGGCACAAGGCACCCTCCAGAACCAGTGGGGAAAGGCATCCACTCACCCTATCCTTGGCCGGATGAAGCACACTGGGCACAAAGCCCAGTCCAGAACCAGTGGAAGAAAACATCCACTTGAGAGACTGTGGCTTTGCACTCCCCAGGACCAAGCAGTGGGCAAACCACCCACTTGAGAGACTTGAGAGACTGTAGCTTTGCACTCCCCAGGACCAAGCAGTTGGCAAACCACCCACCTGAGAGACTGTGGCCTTGCACTCCCCCGGACCAAGCAGTGGGCATGGAGCCCCCTCGAGGAGCATTATTCCATCTTCTGGCTGAGGTGCCCTCTCTTCCCTGTCTCCCTGAGGTGCCTATGTGTTTTTGACCTGATGCCCCTGCAGTGTTCTTTCCGTATTGAGGCAGGAGTCAAGTGTGGGCTTGGCCCATGATTTTTGGCCCAGTGCCCCACGGACATTTGAAAGGGACAATGTACGGCCTTATGTACATATTGTATATTTTTGTAAATACTGTTTTTCTATTCATTACGTATATCTGCCTATTTCTATTATATCACTGATTTAACTCAATTCCTTTTGTCCTTGCGTTCTTCCAGGGGGTTACGGGGTGAAAATGTAATGTTGTTGCATGTGTTAAGGTGTATGATGTTGTGGGTGAGGATGGGAGTGGGGGTGCTGCGTGCTGCGTGTGTGTGTTCCTCTCTTTTTCCTCCCCCCTCCCCTGTGTTCTAGGTGGAGTGCTCACCGTGGTCATTGCTGCCACCTTTCGTATTCCTGGTAGATGAGGAGGTAGACCAGCATGGGCAGGACCTGTAACTCGGGCTCCATGGCATCCTGGTTCTTCGTTGAGTGTTGAGAGGTGAGTGGTTTCCCTTCTGTGTTCTGTTTCCACAGTGCTTTTGATGGCATTGGTACCGCCCCGGAAAAGCCGGCGGATAGGCGGGCTGTGATGGGGTGGGCGGTACATTGTCTTCCGCCTTTCTGTTGGCGGTTACCGCCACGGTGTTTGTTACTACCACTGTAGCGTTCGGAGTGTTAAAGTAGCTGTCTGCATTGGTGGTTTCCGCCATGGTCGTGATCCCATTTTTTTTTACTGTTGGCGGTATTACCGCCGCTTTAACACCGACCGCCACGGTTGTAATGAGAGCCATTGTGTCTTTTTTTCTGAATTCTGGCTGAAAAAAATAAGGAGAACAAGAAATAAATCCTACTGATCAACCGTGCCCAACCACTACGATGCATTGCAGCATCTCTCTCGTAGACAGTAATTAGTTTCTTAAAATATAATAAAAATGACAACTAATATCAACCCGTATAGTCTGCTCGTGTTGTCTATACAACTTTTAGAAGAGTAATCTTTAAAAGTTGCACTTCACAAACCGCTTTTCCATACACACCATTGATCGAACTAAACGAAGACGCCATAACTTCAAAATGAATCCATTTTTTTTTAACCAAACTTATCCCACTCGTTATTCATCAAGTGCCTTATAAGCAAAACCACCCAAGCGTGCAAATGTAATTGTAAAGTTTGTCCATCACTAATGCATCAAAAACCCAATACTCACGATATTTTTATCAAAGCACACACCCTAGTCATTCCGGCTAACACTTCTGGGTGCCGTCTCTGTGGGATAATGCCACATTAAACTAAAGCCGGGTTTTATTGGCTCATCTTGTCATGTCACAGCTCTAGAAAATTCTCTAAGACGAAAAAAACGCCCCACCGTTCTATGGCCTGCAGGTTTAGAGAAGTGCATTCTGGGTTCGTAGTCCTGGCACTATACTCAATGCGCATCTAAGTTCATCAATTTGCAAAAAGCCTTCGTTGTTTTTCTTGCATAGAGGAAGATGCATTCAGAATCTATTCAGAGTGAGTCCAACTCGCCCTTTATGTCCTCAAGAGCTGATAGGCCAGAAAAAAATGTCTTCCATATCTCTATAGTCTTTTCCAACAGAATGTTTTATAAATACCAATCCCGACTTTCAAAAATGATGGCGCACATCAGTGCCATCCTACTCGTTTTTACTCCCCACCCCCAAGCATATTCATTCTTTGCCTTTGCCTCTCACTTGACACATTGATAAATAAAAACAACTGAATGCCAAGGCTTTTTAAATTAGCAGACTCATTGGCCCGTATTTATACTTTTTTTAGCGCCGCATTTGCGCCGCTTTTTGACGGCTAACGGCGCAAACCTACAAAATACAATGGTATTTTGCAAGTTTGCGCCGTTTTTGCGTCAAAAAACGACGCAAATGCGGAGCTAAAAAAAGTATAAATACGGGCCATTGAATATCCGCACACAGTTGTGCTTTTAAAGGTTTTGTAACTCAGACAATTCGTTGAGCCCATCAGTTGTTTTAAATTTCAAAATTAAGTGGGCTTCCTTTTGTCGTAGACTTTATTCAAGATCACCACGTCTCATAGTCCGCTTAATGACAGATAACACTGTCCAAAATAAATCATCCTATGTTGTATTTCCAAACAATGATTAACCAAAGCTGCCATAACCACCTTATTGAGACATGTTGACTTGTGTTGGGTGATCCTTTGCCTCACTTCCTGGTTGATCTTCCCTATATACAGTTTTTCACACGGGCAGTTAATTCCATAAACATTTTTTTTGTTTTACAGTTGGAAAAAGACTCATGGTGGCACTTCACACAATTGTAAGAAATATCTAAGCCCTCCAGGGTTTGGTTACAGACATACAAGTACCACATTTGTGGTGTCCTTTTAACGGGGGTAGGCTCAACATTTTCTACAAATCCTTTTTCTTTGAAGTTGGAGAGATATACGCCCGTATGATTTGTTGCCCAATGCATGTATCCTTTTTTTGGGCAAACAGTGGATATTGGAAATTCTGTTCAAGAGTGTTCCCTGGCTAAAGACTATTGATTTGTAAGGATATCCTGTTAATATTTTTCTTAGCAGATTGACAGAATTTGGTCTGATCTTGGCTTCTTGGAAGGTGTTGGCCCACCAGTATATAATGTTATTTTGTGCGTATCTCCCTGTATACTTTGTGTAATGTGCATGGTATTGTGAACTCAATCCGCTTTTTTTTACAGCCAGCCATTGCCACAATTTGAGGGCTGCGTGGCGTGGTCTTTCAATATTATTTAGACCAACTGGTGCAAAGGTACGTTCAGTGGCTAAGGGGCATATTTATACTCTGTTTGCGCAAAATGTGCATCAAAAATTTTGACGCACATTCAGCGCAAACCTAACACCATATTTATACTCTGACGACCGACCCCGGGAACGTCAAAATCCCTCCGTGTGCGTCATTTTCTGGATGCGGGAAACCACCTTGCGTTAATGACAGGCAAGGTAGGCGTTCCCATCCAGAAAATGACTTTAAGGCCTGTGCGCCTTATTTATACTCCCGCGCCATTTTGACGCACAGGAGGGGGCGGGCCTTACAACGGCGCACAGCCTGATGTGCGCCGTTTTTTAACGCCTGGGTGAGGGCAGGTGGTTAAGGGACCTGTGGACTCACTTCCATGGTCTCTGACCATGGAAGTAGTCCTGAGATGCCCTTCCCTGCACCCAGGGACACCCACTGCCAGCCTGGCCCACCCCTGGAGGACACCCATGGTTGGGGGGACCCATCCCAAGTAAGTACAGGTAAGTTGAGGTAAGTATAATTTTTTTATTTTTTTAAAGTGGCATAGGACGGCCTAACTTGGGCCCCCTACATGCCATTGTGCCCAATGGCCATGCCCATGGGACAGAAGTCCCCTGGGCATGGCCATTGGGTAAGGGGGCATGACTCCTGTCTTTGCTAAGACAGGAGTCATTTCAATAGGGTTTGTGCTTAAAAAATGGCGCAAGTCCGGTTAGAGCCATGATTTTTTACTCTAAACTGACTTGCACCATTTTTTGACCCACAACCCCCATTTTTCCCAGCTAACGTCAATCCTTAAATAAGGCGCCAGCCTGGCACGTAGGAATGGCGGTAGCCGGCAGTACATTTTTTTATGCAAACCAGCGCCAGCACTGGTTTGCGTCAAAAAGTATGAATATGGGCCTAAGTTCTGTCATGACTAAAGCTGTTGTCTGCTCAGCCCACTGGTTATGTTGCAATAGGGATAGTATGATGATTCTCCCAGAGGCGATGTAGGTGGAGATGTGCCTGAGTCAGAACTCTTACGTATATCAAGTGCCAATAACTATACAAAAAGGAAAAAAAATGACTTCTTACAGCTATCAGGTTCAGCTTTTGAGGTAAGGAACCAGCCATTCATCAATTGTGAGTGAATGGTGAAGTTATAAAATAGCACAGTTTAAACAGTGAAGAAAAAAAAATCACATTCCGGACTATTGAATGAAAAATAATAATTTAATACAGCTAAAGAATTAAAAACAAGAATATTGAGACCGTGTATTATAAAATCAACCCATCTCCATATAAGGAAAGGTTAGGGTTCTTGTAAAATTCAGAAAGGGATGCTGGAAAAATGGAGTGATAATGGAAAATAAGAGAAGGTACGGGTTTTTCGAGAATGTTAAATGTTGCGCTGTGCCAACAGTACCTTGATCGTGTAAACTCATGACTAAATTAAGGGAAAGTTCGCCAGAGAGGACTCAGGATTCGGCGTTTGGACCTTTCATCTTTCACGTCCGTAGCATCAGTAGAGAACGGGAAGCCCAATGTATAGGTGCCCTCTTTTGTGTCTGAAAATGTCACCCCTGAAGCAAGAGCTACCACAAGAAAAAGAGTCCATCAAAATATCGCCCTGCGTACAAGGCATGGTGAAGTTTTGATACTAATTTGAGTGTGTGAGTCGAAAACACGCAAACGAAGGGGCTACTAAGCACTCAAAAGGTGACATGTTGAGAGTTCCTAGCAACCAGTTCTCTGAGTACAAGATCGCCAGGCACTGCTGCGTGATACAACACTTTGATACTATCTCAAATATTAAATTAGAAAATAGAAAGTACGCAAAACACAATACTTTGAGTGCGCTTTGAAACCAGTAATCTTCAGTCAGAATGGTAATCGCAAAAAGAAACAGGCAATCTGAAATGAAAATAGCAGTCTAAATGGCCTATAGGAATCAGACTGTAGCAATGAATTCGGCGCACCTGTTTAAACACTCGTATCCACTTTTCCAGAAGCACTGGTGCTTGCAAAGCTCTAGGGGACTCTTCACAAGATAAAATTATGCATGAGTAAATCTACAACTGTAAATTTACTCCTACACTTCTGAGTAACTTTTATACTTCTGGCTATTTGTCATTTATGATTGCAAAGTTACACAAAAGTCTAGACTTACATTCCACATTCCGGGAAACAGGGGGGAGGAGCCAGTAAAAACATCATATACAACCATAAGGTTACTAGGAGTGAGAAAAAAAATTATTTCGGAAAAATTAATTCCATAAAACGTACACATAATACAACATTTCTTTCCATAAAATAGTCCAACCTTTGGATGGAACACTTGAGCCCTGATTACAAACAAGAAGTAAAATGTGCATAATAGCAGTTATAACTCACGTCTATTCTATGCCTATCTTCCAATAGATGGAAATTATAGATTATATTGCATATGCTTTAAAATCAGATAACATATAAGTTAACGGCTAATATAGACCGTCTAGTGCCATAATAATATCCAAATAGTAAAAAAAAGCCTACTGTTTGAAAACAGACACAAAACTCAGTACATCACAAATTGGGGAGAGTTCACCGACACTTAGCACATGTTTACTAAACAACTGCATAATGTATTCTTTTCTTGATTGATCAGTCAGTTCAAAAGGGGAACAAATAAGCTTAATAAAGTTCAGCATGCCTTGCCAATCAGCCTACTCGGCCAGGCCTAGAATTTTTGTATGGAATCCATTACCATTTATTTAATTGTTGTTAGCCTATCCGGCCATAACAATAATCACACAATAAATATCAATCCATCACACTCAGTAAAAATCACATTAATAAAACATCTCAGTAGAAAACGAAACTGTGCTTAAGTTATTGATTTAACATGTGCCGAAATGTATCCGATTTACCCTACATTATCATAAACATAATATATAACCATAATTTACATAAAAACTTAACTTATTCTAAAAAACGTTATAAATCTAATATTTAAATATCTTGTTCTGGCACAAATCATTTGGGACCTTGCAGTGTCTGCCAAACGTTTAATGGAAGCCTGAGGCCTAACCCAGTTTTACACCACCCTGCACCGATTTCCCAAGCTGGATAGCTATGGGATGACATAAGCGGTTATGCCTGTGCCAACTGTGGGTGCATTGATGAACGTAACTTCCATGCTTCCAAGATATAAGTTGAAACCTTTGTCACGATGTGTTTCTCGTCTGATCGCATACATAACACTTCCGCCTCCTTGCACTTCCTAACTCCGTAAGATCTAAAAAGTGGGCGTAAATACAATTTGCGGAGTTTAAGCGTAAAGTGACATAATAAAAGGAAGTGGGAAAGTGTTTCTGGGCCACCATGAAGACATGGACAACATTCTAATCTACCCAGAGGAGCGGGTTGCCATCTGTTTACCACCGCCGTCACAGGTAGTGTGCCCATACGGAATTTAAAATAGAGAACCCTTTTTTCCTCCGGAAAAATATTGTCTATGAATATTGCTGGTTTAAGTTCTTGGTTAAACAAAATGTAGCGCTTAAATAAAGGGCTAGGTGACTCACACATAATCTCAGTCTTTTGCTCCCAATATGCCTTTTTTATGATAGCTAAACTAGGCCTTCTGATTTTTTCTGGATGGAGCCAGAGGTCTCCCTGGCCGATAGCAGCCAGGGTAGTTGAGATATGTTTGAACCAGGGCAATTTCCGATGGCTTTGTAGCTTCATGATGTCCTTAAGTACGTCTCTATATGGTTTAAGTTCCTCTTTTGACCAAATACGGATCCAGTATCTTACCGGAGCCAGAGCAATGTAGTCCTCAACCTTTCTCATTTGAAGATCAAGTCTTATTGCGTTCATTGGTGTAGCATTGCCTAAACAAAGTAATCGGCATAAAAATTTATTCTCGGTTACTTGTATTGATGGCGTCTTTCTGAATCCCCAGATCTCTGCGCTGTAAAGTTCTGCAGCTCTTGCTTTTGTTTTATATGCAAGCAGTGCAGAACTCACAGAATGGTTGCCTGTAGCTTTTGCAAATCTGAGTACTGCTCCAGCATGTTGGGCCAAGGAAATACTACTTTTATAGATTTGTGGTTTCCATGTCTGTTTTTCGTCTAATCTGCAACCCAGGTAATCATAAGTAGCCACTCGGGCCAAAGGCTTGTTGTTTGCCCTAAAAGTCGATTGCATCGTCTGTTTTTGGTTAAGAATCATAAACTTTGTATTCCCCTCGTTGATTACCATGCTCCTTGAGGTACAAAATGATTCGAAACCCCTGAGTAGTCGATGCATTGCTATCTCCGTTCTTGCTAGTAGTACAGCGTCATCAGCAAAGAGCAGGATAGGTATGCTTTCATTGGCTAGTTTTGGCACATCCAGATTTAATTCCCTCAGGACTTGACTTACTTCATTTATATAACAATTAAATAAGGTTGGGGCCAAAACACAGCCTTGTTTTACGCCTCGCTCGATTGGAATTTCTGCCGTATAATCATTTCTCGTGGTGTATCTGACCCTGGCAGTATTTCCTGTATGCAATAGAATTAACAGCCTTAAAATTTTTCCTTGTATGCCCATTTCCGACAATAATTGCCATAGAGTTTGGTGGTTTACGCTGTCAAAGGCTGTTTGAAGATCCACAAAGACCAGATATAATGGACAATCTTTAAGGGTGGCATATTTAGCGCAGATCATGTTTAGCTTAAAAAGTTGATCTGTTGTACTTTGGCCTCTCCTAAAACCAGCTTGGTGTGTTGATATTAGATCTCCATCCTCTAACCATTGGTCTAGGCGCGACTGAATCATTTTGGCAAAAATCTTTCCAACACTATCAAGCAGTGAAATAGGCCTGTAATTGCTCACCATATCCCCAGGCCCTTTTTTGTGAATTGGAACAATTATTGATTTCTTCCAAGAGGTAGGGATTACCTCGTGGTGCCAAACACTGTTAAATAGACGGGCTAGAGCAGGTAACCATAACGCTAGCTGGTTACGGTAAGCGTCTAAAGGGATGCCGTCTGGGCCTGCAGCCTTATGCGGCTTTTGGAGGAGGATAACTTGTTTAATCTCTTTCTCACTGAATTCCGGTATTAGCTCCATTACACATGGAATGGCATAGGCTACCTGCATGGAATTTGTGCTGGGGAATTCGTTAGGGACTAGTTCATTCTGGGTTTCATTTGCTAATCTAGCAAGCCAATTTGAAGGTACTGCATAAGTCTTTTGAGGTGGAAATACCTTAGTTGATCTTTGATTTCTGCCTACCAGCCCTTGAGTGAGAGTGTTTGAGTTATTGGTGCTCCCGGATGCCGTCTTGGCCACTTTCTGGTACAAGGCGGTAAAATGCTTTACCCAAAGTTGTGGGTTGATATTCAGTTCTAGATTTTTCGAAGGACCTTCGCATCTCCACCTGACTATCTCCCAAAACTTTTTGCAGTTCCCTGCCGATATTGCCTGCAGTAGAATTTTCCAGAGTTTATGTGGGAATATCTTCCTTTTGTATCTCAGTAATTTTTTGTACTGTTGACTGCATTCATGAAAATATTGCTCATTGAAGTCGTTCAAATGCCGGTTCTTTAGTGCTTGTGATAAGGTCTTTTTTAGCTTCAAACACTCTTCATCGAACCAGCCCTCCGTCATTTTAGGATTAATTTGAAGATGCTTGGTCTTTACCTTTTTTGTTTGTACTAGCAAATTATTAAAATTATGCAGGAGGGGTGAGGCTTCGTTAACTGGTAGGTTTAAAAACGTGCTAAGTAATAGCAACCAGGTTTGACTAGGTGCACTCGTATAAGGTTCATCCTCATTTGACCTTAATATGTTTTTCCTATTTGGTCTCATGGTTATTGTTAAGCTATTTCCATTGAATGGAGACTCAGCCTTCCCTGGGCTCGTGTCCGGATGGACTATCTCCATTAGCAGTGGCTCGTGATCACTCTCAATCCTGTCCCTTATTTCCATATCGATGACATAATGCCAGGCTTCGATGTTTATTGCCATGTAGTCGATTATACTTTGCCTTTTTCCAGTTCGAAAGGTAGATTTAAAAGTTCTATCTGAATTTGTTCTTCCGTTTAATGTGCGGATTCCTCCTTCTATTAATGCTTCAAAGATTAGTTCTCCTTTCTTGGAGTCTTTACAACGTTGGGTGAGAGGCGTTGGAATATTCCAAGCATGGTCTTCCTCTTCTACTTGTTCATCCCAGAGGATAGAATGAGGTTTAGTGTTGAAATCACCGCATATCAGTAGAACTGTTTTACAAGGCTGAGGAGAGCGGTTGTTCGTGTGACCTAGTGCTGGGTTCCTCCAACCCTTAGTTCTTTTATTTAGGATATGTTCCTTAAGGAGCCGCACACCTGGCATGACTTGAACCCGGCTGATAGGAGGGAAATACACGTTTACTATTTCGAGTGACCACTCCTCATATTTTACTGCAAGCGTCTGGATTTCCTTGCTTAATACAGCATGAGTTACTACGGAGTTTCCCAGTAGTGAAGTTCTGATCCAAATGACATTTTTGTATGGAATCCATTTTAGGACATCCTCATTCCTCACTTCTCATCCCTACTTCTCAACCCTGCTTCTGATCCATCATCCCTACTTCTCATCCATCAAACATCATCCCTACTTTTCATCCATCATCCCTGCTTCTCTTCTATCAGCCCTACTTCTCATCTATCGTCCCTACTTCTCATCCATCATATATCATTCCTACTTCTCATCCATCATTTCTACTTCTCATCCATCATCCCTACTTTTAGTCCCTGCATCTCATCCCTGCTTCTCATCCATCATCCCTACTTCTCATCCATCATCCCTACTTCTCATACATCATCCCGCTTCTCATACATCATACATTATCCCTTCTTCTCATCCATTATCCCTGCTTCTCTTCCATCATCCCTGCGTCTCATCCATCACACATTATCCCTACTTCTCATCCATCATCCCTACTTCTTATCCATCATCCCTGCTTCTCTTCCATCATCCCTACTTCTCATCCATCATCCCTACTTTTAATCCCTGCATCTCATCCCTGCTTCTCATCCATCATCCCTACTTCTCATCCATCATCCCTGCTTCTCATCCATCACACATCATCCCTAAGTGTAGCATGAGAGCAGCACCAGGATTGCATAAGGAGCCTGTGCTGGTGTCCCAGGGACTGCTGGTACACCAACACCATTGGAAGAGGAGTGAGGCGGCCAGCGGCGATGGCAGGAACAGGTATATTTAAAAAATATATATATTTTATTTCCCCCGTCCACCCCTCCCTGTGAAATTTGTGGTGGCATCCGCTGCATATAAGGCATCTGATTGGCTTTAAATTTGTATAACTCTACGGCCAGAAGTAGGGCTCTTGAGGTTGCCCCTTGATGTTTATTTATAAATAATTGATGGCTGATAGTATAACACCGCACTTCTCTTCTGGATGTAGGAGGACCACAAGGCCCTGCTATCTAACATAATACCCAAATATTCAAATCGAAAGACCCACTCCAGTTTCTCATTGGCCAAGGCTAGAATGTTTTTAAATGATCTATGGGGTCTCACTACCATGCATTTGGTTTTTGAAACATTGTTCTCTAGTCCCCTGGCCCCACAGAAGGAATTGAATGTCTCACCCATCTGCGTATTGTCCCTGCGGACCCCATTGTACTTGTGCATAATTGTCCTGATGGAGTTTTACAAGTAGGCTAAACATGGTGTCAGGACCCTCTAGGGTTTTTAGTGTTGCCCATTGGATCTCCTGGGGGACCAACTCAAAGGCTGCTTTTATGTTAACAAATACTATATACAAATGGCCTTCCATAAGCCTTTTATCCTTCCAAATTATAAGGAGCAGCCTCAGTACTTGATCCATAGTGCTGACCCAGGGTCTAAAACCAGTTTGGTAGAGGGTTAGGATCTCTGCACCTTCTATCCTGTCACTTATTTTAACAGCTGCCTCACATAAACCTTTTGGTGAGTGTCCAAACGGTGTATTGGAGTGTAATTACAAGGACTATCCCGAGCCCCTTTTTATAGATGTGGATAATCTCTGCCACCTTCCATGTATCGGGAATTGGAGCCTCTGCAGCTATTGCATTGTTCAGTTAATATATGGGGGCCCAGACTAACATGTCATTACGAAGTAGCTCACCAGGGATTTTGTCTGGTCTTGGGGCCTTACCCAATTTAATTGCAGTGATGGCCCTGTTGGTTTTCGCAAGTGTAACGTGAAGGTCTGGAGGAGTGAAATTAATAAGGAGACAAGCTGGTGTAATGAAGTAAATTGCAGCACAATCGTATATCTTAGTGAAGTGGTCTACCCAAGACCCAGGACTCAGGTGACAATCTATTTGTAAAGTGGAGCTCCTGCTCCCATGGCAGCTATTTTCCAAAATGACCGATCGTCATCAGTCTTGGGCATCCAGAGGTGCAAGGGATTCAAAGGAATTTTTTGTGAATTTATTAAATGTTGTTGGACCTGTTGGTGAGGTCTTCAAGTCGGGGTGTATCTCTGTTAAAGGTGGGCCCAGCAACTGGTCTATAGAAATACCCTAGTGGAAGCACTTTAATTTGGCTTTGAGGGGAGGTCTTTAAGCTTAATCGCCGTAGAAGTAATTCTACTATACTAGAACGTGAAGTTAACTAATACACAGTCCCCAGGGCAGTCTTTAGGATGTTTGCCTAGCCAGGGGGTTCTTCTTACCGATATAATCTCCTGGGCTAATCACTGGGTCCATCTTGCATTTGTTATTATTCAGTAAACAGTTTTATTTTTCAAGGCCTGTGAGTCTTCACTTACACCGGGGAGTATATCGGTAACATTCTTGAGGACAATCAGGTGAGGAGTATACTCTGGGGGCGATGGGGGGTATTTTGCCAGGGCTCTACCTAAATGGCTATTTGTACTAGACATGTCCTTTCTTTCCATCTGCTGCACCTTTATATTACCCAGGCCTCACCCATCTGCATTACCCGCTAAGTCTGCTGCGCACAGGCAAGTTGTAGATTCAGGCTGACAAGGCCTTTGCAGAAGAAAGGATTAGGCCTAGCCTGCACATGTTGATGTAATAGCACAGTAGTGGAGAGGGATTGATTTCCTACCACTGGGGGAGGAGGGCTCCCAAGGGACTCTATTTTGATATCCAAGGCTTCAAAGTGAGTCACTAGGAGAGGTAGAACTGCCCTCAGTATTTCTCTAAATCTGTCTCTGAAGCTCTCTATTAACATAGACATGTACTGGGATGAGGGTTCTTGAAGACCCTCATTTGTCACGGTTGAAAGTGACTGAGGGTGCAGGTCATACTGAAAGATTTTATCTGATGAGCATCTTGAGTGGTTAGGTAATGGAAGGTTTGTAGCCTTAGCTTTCTTACCAGTTTGTTTCTGGTGTATTACCCTTTTGGACTTAGGTGCCAGGGGAGTGATGCAATCAGGCGAATGGTTGTCATTCTCCACACTGGAAACTCTCACCTGGGCCTGGGCCTGAGGGTGCAGTTTTGTTGTATGATTAGAAAGTGGGCCCTGGGATGGGGTGGCAGATAGGTCAAGATCTATCTCGGTCTCTGGGGAAGGCTGTATAGGTTGCAGAGGTTGAGAGGCCAGAAAAAGAGGAGAACCTATATTTAACAATTAACATCCTCCTTCTTTCTGAGAGGGTGACCTCTTTACTCACTACGCCTATCGCCCTCCCAAGCATACGATCTATAGAAGTAAATTTCAAAGTAGGGGTAGGGGTAGGAGTAAGAGCAGGAGTGTGAGACAGGGACCCTTCTGCTGGCTTTTTCCTCCCGATGCTTTGTACTACACAAGTCAATCTCTAGGAGAAGTTTGGTTAGGTTAGGTTAAGTTAGGTTAGGTTAGGTTTGGGTTCCCCTGCAAAGATGGAACCAAGAAGGGTAATCCAGCCCAACCCAAACTTCTTCCAGACTATAACGAACTGAGCAATTCCAGTCTCAACCAAGTTGCTATAGGTTGCTGGGGGCTCAGAATACCCGATCCTGAGCCCTTCCTGAGCTTAGCACTAGAATTTAATGCTAGAAAACATAATTCCACCCCAGCGTAAGCACTCTAGACAAAACCACAGATACTGTGGATACTGCAGACACTGGATACTGCAGGCAATACTTGATACTGCAGGGGAAACCGCTGTTTATGCACACTCAAAGCATGCTCAGAGTTCGTACACCCAGGGTTCTTTCATTCTCTTGTGTCCTCACTCCTTGTGTCTTGTGTAAATGGGTAAGTGGCACAGGCCTGAAGCTCCCCACATATGCAGTAGTAAAATGTAGCTTAGTGTCCAGAACTTGCCCTGCGAGTGTGCTTATAAGTGACTTGTCACTTATGGGTCACTTACCTCCTCCCTAGGTAAGTAGCATGCTGCCACCTCCACCCACAGGCTCAATACAAATAACAGAAAAACATGATCTGGATCTGTAGTAGCACTGAGTGTGCTACCAAAGGTAGCGTGGTTTTAAGCCTCTGCTCCCTGCTGTCCTTCAAACCTTAATCCATAGGCTGTAGGTCCTGAGGACTGTTTATAGTCGAAGTCTAAGTCCAAAGGGGACTATCCCACGAGAAGACCAAAAGTGAAAGGGTAAAAGAGAAGAAAAGAAAAGTGTGGCGGGGATATCAACACTTCTCTCCACTTCTCTCATCCGTGCCAACCAACGCACACTCAAACCAAAACCACCCATGTGTCCTACAGTACGCTTCAACTCACTCAGCTCCCCCAGTGAGCTAAGCACAGTTATGGCGGCATGTGGCAGAGTGCAGTGAGAGGTAGGGAGGTTTGGGAGGGACAGAAAAGCTCTGACACCAGCAATGTGATAGAACAGCAGTGTCCCCTTAGTATCCCCTCAAGGATGTGCCTCTGAGTGCTGAAGATTTACCCTGTGCCGATAAATTGCCTGTATGTAATTACGAAGATGACCGTGTAGCCGTGTAGCTCCATCTCTGTCTCATAGTTCCCCACTCCCCGCTCCGGCATGTTGCCAGAATCGATTCACAGTCCTGGCCTGTGGGCGGGTACGAGCACTGTGGCTGCCCCATCCCAGGAGTCACACATCTGTCTCTACCGGCAGATCTGGTTGGGGAAGTGAGAGGGATCAGCCTCAAACCCAATTGTAATTCGAAAGCCACCACTGTAAATCTTGTGCAGTTCCCTCCAAGATCGGGACCATGTCAGAGAGATTCCCCTGATGCTGTGCCCACTGGAACTTCAGGTCCCCTGCAGAGCCCCCATATGCCATCTGGCATTTGTGACCAGCAGGATGCAGGAGGCCATGAGGTCCAGCAGCCTCAGAGTCATTCTCACCGAAATCCAGACTGAAACATCAGTATCAAAGCCTGAATATCCTGGACTCGCTTCTCAGGAGGATAGGCCGGAAGTTGCAATGTGTCCAGAACATCTCCAATGAAAAGGAGCATCTGAGAGGGAGTCAGGTGTGACTTCAGCATGTTTTTAGTGAAACCCAGCGAATGCAGGTGGTTTGCTGTAGTCTGTAGGTGGGAGATGAGCCTGCCTTCAACAGCCAGTCATCTAGGAAGGGGAAAATTGAAACCCCCTTAGCCTACACAGATGAGCTGCGACCACCTCCTTTACTTGGGTAAACACCGACGGGCACTGGTAAGGCCAAATGGAAGCACTGTAAACTGAAAGTGCTTGTGCCCTACAACGAACCGCAAGTAACGCCTGTGGGCGGGAATATGCAAGTCCTGTGGATGCTAAAATCCAGTTTCCAGGGTCCATGGCAGATAGGACCTGAGCCAAAATGAGCATTTTGAACTCTCCTTTCTGAGGAAGGGATTGAGGGACCGGAGTTCTAGGATAAGGCAAAGGCCCTTGTCCTTTTGGGGCACTACAAAGTATGGGGAATAACAACCATGACCTACTTCTGGCACATGGACCCTCTCTATGGATCCCTTGGATAAGAGAGCTGTATCGTCCTTGCGGAGAAGTGCTAAGTGATCCTTCATCATCCGATCGTTCGATGGTGTCATGACCGGAGTAGTAGTCTCAAAGGGGATGGAGTAGTCCCTTCGAACTATTTGCAAAACCCACCTGTTTGTCGTGATGGATTCCTAGTGGGGCAGGTGATGGAAAATCCTGCCTCCAACTGGTCCAGGATAGAGCAATGGACTAGGAAGGTTTGGAGGCTGCAGCTGAGGTGGCGGTGCATTGGGCTTACCGAGGGCTTCCTGATCCATGGGCATGTTGGATCCTGCATCTGCGTCCACGCTTGAGTGGCATTGTGGCTGGAGGGAAATTAACGCATTTGGGTGCCCCTCCAATAGTCTCGAAAGGGGCGAAAAGCAGACTTATGGGGGCGAGGAGCAGCTGCCAGGCCAAGGGACCGAACCAAACCTCAGGACTCCGTAAAAGCGCTCGAGCACTGAATCCTCTTTGTGTCCGCTTTATAGAGCATGTCCATAAGTGAGTGCTGGACGTCCTCAACCAAGCATGGAGCCTCAAGGCCACTGTTGACGCAACTGATCTGCCTAGTGAGTTGGTCGTGTCCAGCCCACAACGTATTGTGAAACTGGCTGCATCTTTCCTATCTGCAACTGGCTAGAAGACAATGGCCCAGGCCTCCTCCAGGACCTGTGGCAGAACCTGCGTGACAGTATCCCATAAAGTATGGGAATAACGGCCCAAAAGGCATGCAGTGTTCACGGACCGCAACTGGAGGAAGAGAACAACTTCTTCCCAAGTTGGTCCAGTCTTTTTGATTCCCTATCCGGGGGTGCGGATGGGAATGCACTAGAAGAGGAAGAAGTCTTGATGACTAAGCTCTCAGGCGTAGGGTGCTGAGTCAGAAATTAAGGGTCGCTAGGCGCAGGCCTATTGAAGCAGGCGATCATCCTGTTAACAGGAGCCCCTGTGCTGGGTTTGGACTATGTCCCCAGCAGGACATCAGTGAGGGCTTCATTAAAGGGCAAAAGGGGTACTCACATAGAAGCCCCGGGCTGAAGCACCTCAGTCAGGAGGTTTGTCCTGACTGACACAGAAGGAAGCTTGAGGCCAAGTACCTCAGCCGCCTTCTCACCACCATGAAATAAGAGACTCCCTCCTAAGTAGTCACGGTAGTGGAAAAAGCATGCCAGCATCAGAAGAGGTGTCCAGACCACTGGCTCTGCCCAATTCCTAAGCCCAGTCAAATTCTGAATCATCTAGCTGGAATTCTATAGGGTCTAGCGATCCCGCCACACTCTCACAGTACCAGTACACATAAGTGTAAGGGTCAGGATCCAACCTGGGAAACATAGTCCCTGTTGAAGTTAAAATCTGCATTGAGACAGCCAGCCCAGGTCCGATTTGGAGTCAGGAATGAGAATAGGGTTGATGTTGATTGTGGGTCTGGCCGGCGTCAGAAGCGTTGATGTCTTTGCCAGTGCCGAGAAAGGTCATGATGGCATGACCGGTGTCGGCACAGATCCGAGAACGGATCCTGAGGTGCCCTCAGGCGCTGAGGCTGAAGCTGCTGGCGCAGACCCCAAGGGGGCCCTGTCTGACCCCTCTGGGGCTGAGGGAATCAAAGGAGGGTGAGTCTGCCCAAAAATGAGGCACATGGTCTCATAAAACTCCCTGAGTTGGGCAGGGGTGGATCCGGCTCCTGGAAACTCAGGGAGGCACGTAACCAACCCAGAAGCAGGCTCTGAGGACGGAGGCCTTGGAGCGTTGAGGTTCCTCCCACATTGCACCGTCCAAGTGACAGGGTGAAGTCGAAGAACATTTGTTGTTGTTCTTCTTGTGAACTGAATGTCTAATGGACTAGGAGTGGGACAAAGACGAGTAGTGGTGGCTCTGCGAGCCGTCTCATGACCTTCCTCTCGAACAAGACCGTGAGCGATGCAGAGCCGATCGCCAGGCCGCCATGAGCTTTAGGGACCGCTCCCTCAAAGCCTTTGGGTTTATGGCCCAGCACTCAGAGCACAACTTTGGGTTGTGGTCGTGCTCAAGACACCACAAGCACACAGGGTGTAGATCCATCACCAACATCATGCGGTGACAGGAGTTACATGGCTTGAGTCTGGTCTTGCGAGAAAACATCTCGATGCACCAAATAGTAAAAAACTTCAACACAAAGGCTGAAAAGTCAGTCAAAAAAGTACTGAGGGTCGTGCAAGTAGGCTTGGGCAGAAAGAAAAGAACTGACGTCAGTATGCCGGGGTGGCGACTATATATGACCTCAATGTTATCTCGGCGACCACAACACCAGTGATGTACATGGAGTCGACTGATGCTCCCTGAAGGCGCGCAAGGGTACTAGTCAAAGAAAAATCTCCATATCCAGTCTGATATCTTGGTGAAATTCTAAGGGATGGAGAAGTCTCTATCAGATAGAGGAAATTATGTTATTGCTGCTTTTCAGAGTATTGAATGTTACCACCCTTCTATAAGGGCCCTAGCCCTTTGATCCCAGTCTCTCTACAACACCCTTTATGGGAATAACTATTATGATGAACCTCTACTGATTTGGTAATCTCTATTATTATTTGTATAGTTGAGTAGTAGTATAGGAGGTCATGGATGTAGCTATGGGGATGTAATCTATGATGTGGATGGAAGGTAGAATGTGGAAGTTTGGCTGGGCTGGTGGTAGGCAGTTGGGAAACTGGCAACAGCCTGCTGGCATATTCATATGTATGTATATAAGAATATGGTATTCCCATAGTGCACGTCTAGCCAAAAGGCAGCAGAGTGCTGTACAGGGTCAAGGGCAAGAATACAGTCAAAAAGGTGATCGGAGAGGAAACTTGGTTCTGAGTCTTGAGATGGGTTGTTATTTGTTGTGATGTAATATATAAAGGGGTGTTTGTCAGCTCTTTCCTGATTGGAGCAGGATTGGGGTTGTCCTAATGAATACATTGACCTCCAGTGACAACTGGAAACCCGGGATCTGCACTTCATGCTACAGCAACAACAGCTAGTGTTGACTCCAACGTGAACCTCCAACAATGACCAAATGCAACGCTCGACTGGATCTTTGCACTACAGCAACAACCCTCTCCAACCCCCAACCTGCTCTTCACGCTACAGTAATGACCATGAGAGGCGCTCTCACTCTCAGAGCCACCGCTACTGCGAATGGAACCCTTTGTGCCAGGCTTTGAGAAAGTATCTTTTTCAGTGGGACTAACCTGGCCCCTGTATCCGACCCATCCTCCATCACGGTCAGCCTGAACCTGTGACTCTCACCTGGTCTAGCATGACCAGATGCCAGTGAGTGGGCTTTTAGACACTATGGTGGTCATTACAACCCTGGCGGACGGTGTTAAAGCTGCGGGAATACCGCAAACAGGCCGGCGGACAAAAAAAGGGAATTATGACCCTGGCGGAAACCGCCAACAAAGACAGCCACTTTAACACTCCGACCGCCACGGCGGTACAGACAAACAGCGCGGCGGTTACCGCCAACAGACATGCAGGAGACAATGTACTGCCCACACTATTACAACCCGCCAATCCGCCACCTTTTCCGGGGCGGATTCACCGTGGATAAAAACACAGCGGAAACAGCTTTTGCTACGGGAAAACGCTCACCTGAACACATCCCACGAGGAACGACAACTCCATGGAACCAGAGCTGCAAATACTCCCTGCCCTTGTCTTTCTGCTCCTCTACGAACAACAGCTAGGTAGGCGCAGAAGACACCGGTGAGTACTGCACCTACGACACGGGGAGGAAGGGCAAAAGTTAGGGGGACACCCACCAAACACCCCCACCATCGCATATCACAACATACACACCAATGCATTCACAAAAATCACAAGAACAACCCACAATCCCCCCGGAAGAATGAAAACACAATGCGAAATTCGGTCAAACATTATAATGTGCCAATATACATGTCATACAAAAATATACTGATATATATTATAAAATCACTCATAATTATATACAATACGAGAAGTAGTGCAGATATGTACACAACAATGTCCGTGCACCAACAGTCCAAAAATGCATGGTCGAGGTCCACAAACGACACCTGACCACAATCAGAGAGAACACTGCCGGGGCATCAGATAGAAATGCTACAGGCACCTCAGGGGGAAGGGAAGGGGGGGCACCTCAGCCAGATGAATGCGAAGCCAGATCCACGACGGGGCTCATGCCCATTGACGTATCCTGGGGAGTGCAAAGCCACAGTCTCTCAAGTCTGTACAGTGGGTGGCTTGCCCACTGTGCCATCCTGGGGAGTGCAAAGCCACAGTCTCTCAAGTCTCTACAGTGGGTGGGTTGCCCACTGTGCCATCCTGGGGAGTGAAAAGCCACAGTCTCTCAAGTCTCTACAGTGGGTGGGTTGCCCACTGTGCCATCCTGGGGAGTGCAAAGCCACAGTCTCTCAAGTCTCTACAGTGGGTGGGTTGCCCACTGTGCCATCCTGGGGAGTGCAAAGCTACAGTCTCTCAAGTAGATGCAGTTCTCTACTGGTACTGGGTGGGACTGGTGCCCATACTGGATGAGTCTCCATGTGAAAGTTCCTGTGCTGTCACTGTCCCAGCTGCACATGGGATAAGGATGCCTGATGTGGCGGTCCATTCATTCCTACATGGTGCCTGCCCTGTTCAGCAGTGCTTTGCCATAGCGGTCTTTGCCCTGTTCAGCGGTCTTCACCATGGCGGTCTTTGCCCTGTTCAGCGGTGCTTTGCCATAGCGGTCTTTGTCCTGTTCAGCGGTCTTCACCATGGCGGTCTTTGCCCTGTTCAGCGGTGCTTTGCCATAGCGGTCTTTGCCCTGTTCAGCGGTGCTTTGCCATGGCGGTTCTGTTACGGACATTGGTGTGTGGCATGACGTTCCATCATTGCCCAGCGGGGCTGTGGCAGCCGGGGCCCTCCTGGGCTGTGACTCTGGCGGTGGACTCAGGACCAGTGACGATACTTGGGCCCTCCTGGGCTGTGACTCTGGCGGTGGACTGAGGACCAGTGACGATACTTGGGCCCTCCTGGGCTGTGACTCTGGCGGTGGTCTCAGGACCAGTGACGATACTTGGGCCCTCCTTGGCTGTGACTCTGGCGGTGGACTCAGGACCAGTGACGATACTTGGGCCCTCCTGGGCTGTGACTCTTGCGGTGGTCTCTGGACCAGTGACGATACTTGGGCCCTCCTGGGCTGTGACTCTGGCGGTGGTCTCTGGACCAGTGACGACGGTGCTGGCGGTTGTGTCTGGTACGCCGGAAATGATGGTGCACTTCTCCGCCGTGACACTCACAACAGGCTGGCAAGACTTCCTCTGGACCTTCCCCACCTTTGGTGGAGTCACAGCTGACTCTCCAATCCCCTCCGAACCCAGGTCAGTTGTTGTCCCACCAGGAGTCTTAACACGGTCCCGTCGTCCACTCTCCAATTTTAGAGCCTTTACAGGGGTGGGCTGCCAGTGCCTTGGCTCCGGGTCCTACTGCCTGCCCTAGTGGCCGGTGCACTCCACAATCCCTGAACTTGCACCACTGGTATTGGAGGCTTTTTGGCTGAGGCACTACGACGGGACTGATGAATTGGAGGGGGGGGGTCAAAAAGGTCAATTTTACACAGGGACAGTTTCTGACGAACACTGGGATGGGTAGCTGGAGGGGGTCTGGGAGTGGAGGAAGAGGAGGTGGTTGTAGGAGGTGTTACTTTAGCTGTTTTGGGTGCAGGTGCAGGTACAGGAGGCTGTCGTGAGGTGGATGGATGTTGGGTGAGGGATTGCCGGCGTTTGGGTACTTTGGGAGGGGGCGTCATAGACACACTGGGAGAGGACACAGGGGACGTGTAAATGGCAGTGGAGGTGGTGAGTGCAGGTAAGTGGCTTGTGGTGCTGGGTGTCCTGGTGCGATTCCTGGTGCCTGTAGATGTGGTGCATGCAGGTGTGTGTGTAGACGAGACTGGGAGGGAGGAGGGAGAAGAGGAGGAGCGGGACACAGTGGAGACAGTGGATGTTGCTCTGTCTGTATGGGTGTGATGCTTGTGTGAGTGCCTGTGGTATGTGTGGTGCCTATGTTTGCTTGAGCTACTTTTGGGTGTTGACTTGTGTGCATACTGGTCTTCAGGTGTGCTTGGGATCGGCTGGGGTACAGGGGATTGGGTCTGGGTGGAGGAAGTTGGAGGGGGGAGGCTCGACACAGGGACAATGGCTGCCATCAGTGCTGAGGCCAGACATTGCAGGGTTCGCTGAAGGACAGCCTGACCAGAATGAATGCCCTCCAGGAATGCATTACCGTGTTGTAACTCTCGTTCTACACCATGGATGGCATTCACAATGGTAGACTGCCCAACAGTGAGTGACCTGAGGAGGTCAATGGCCTCTTCACTGAGGGCAGCAGGTGTGACTGGGGCAGGGCCTGAGGTGCCTGGGGCGAAGGTGATGCCCACCCTCCTGGGTGAGCGGGCACGGGGCGAACGCTGAGGGGCTGCTGGGAGGGCGGTGCTGGTAGGGTAGGTGGCGGCTGTACCTGTAGAAGTGGTGCGCACAGATGGTGCCGCCACCACAGGGGAGCTCCCATCGGCGGACGAGTCTGTGTAGCTGGTTGGTGATCCGGTGGCCGAAGTGAAGCTCCCCTCGCCCTCCGTCCCACTGGTGCATTCAGAGTCCGTGGTGTGGCCCTCCATGGCCATGTGGGATGCAGCTCCCTCGTGCTCCGGTGCCACTGTACCTCCGCCTGTTGATGCTGATGTACAAAAGGACAGGGAGAGCATGAAAAGGGGGGTAGACAGAAGAACGAGAGTTTTAGTGCATGGTATTCCGCTACTGTTGGCGGACAAGACAGCCGCAGCAGCCCCCTGCATTACGCCGTGCTCCTGCACTATGCACACGCAATTTGGGCAAATATACCTCGACTTGGCACTCTGCTGAGGTGGGGTTGAGTGCCACATGGCCTACATAACGGAGGGGCCTTGCCTACCTAACTCGCCCTGGCCTAGGGACACCCACAGCCCACCTCCCCCACCCAGACACCTCCACTGCACGCAAAGTCCACAGAATGAGGTTGTACTCACCCCTTTGTGTCTGCTGTGATGTCCTCAAGCGCCCATCCAACTCCGGGTAGGCCACCGCCAGGATCCTGAACATCAGGGGGGTCATGTTGCGACAGGCACCCCTCCCACGTTGGGAGGCCATCCCCAGCTGAGCCTCCGCCATCTTCTTGCTGCAGCGGCGAATGTCCTCCCATCTCTTCCGGCAGTGGGTTCCCCGTCTGTGGTGGGCCCCCATGGTCCGGACCTCCTTGGCGATGGCACGCCAGATGTCCCTCTTCTGGTGGGCGCTGACCTACATGACATGCACAAGGGAAGAGGAACAGTCATTACCAACTGCACCGTCGTTGTGAGTGGCCTCCTCCCTACTCTGGCCATGTGGCCCATTCATTCGCATGCATTAATGTTTAATCAACTCTGCCCACTTCCCTTTTCCACCCAGCCCTCTCCACCCAGGCCTAGCCCATACAACGTGCTCCCTGTGTTCTAACCTGTTGGTCTGGAGGACCGTAGAGTAGCGTATACTGGGGGAGGACCCCATCCACAAGTTTCTCCAACTCCTGTGCAGTGAAGGTAGGGGCCCTTTCCCCAGACGCAGCAGCCATCGTCGCTTCCAGACCGAGGTCACAGCAGCACTAGCAGTGTAGGTCCTCTCCTGTCGAAGGTCAGGTATCTAGTGATTGAACAGTTAGAAAATGGCGGTGACGTCTGCGGGGGTGCGCATCATCACCGCCGGCGCACCTGTTCATTGGCTCCTGGGACCCATAGGGTCCACTGTTACCCAATACAGCATTGCGCCGCGGTCTACGACTGCCTACCGCGACGGTGTGTAACACCAGCGCAGTTACACCACAATCCCCTTGTCCCAGTTTAGAGGTCAGGCAGCCGCCATTTCAGGGGCCCACATGGCTTCATTTACTACTGCGTCACACATAGCTAGGCCTACACTCAACACACATACAGGAAGGGTTTTGTGAGTGGTGTAGTCTTGTGTGTAACTGTGGGTAACTGTGGGTACATACCTGGAGGAATAGTGACTGGTTCTTCGCTGTTGTCCTTCGTAGGCACCGTCAGCTGGGACATATGAGAAGATGGTGTACCGACCGCTGGTGGACCTGTTGACAATGGAAGAAAGACATTTAATCGTCACCTACCGGTCTGACCGTGCCACTATCCAGGAACTATGTACCCAGTTGGAGCCAGACCTGATGTCACCGATCCGCCATCCAACTGGAATCCGCGCTGACGTGCAGGTGCTGTCAGTGCTCCATTTCCTTGCAAGTGGGTCTTTTCAGACAACAGTGGCCATCAGGTGGAGGATTTGCCTACAGTGAAGGGGGACTTCTATGCCCTTGGACATATCCCCAACGTCATAGGTGCCATTGATGGGACCCATGTAGCTCTGGTCCCCACCGCAGGAGTGAACAGGTGTACAGGAACAGGAAGAGTTATCATTCCATGAATGTCCAGATGGTCTGTTTGGCAGACCAGTACATCTCGCAAGTAAATGCTATGTTCCCTGGCTCAGTGCATGACGCCTACATCCAGCGGAATAGTAGCATCCCTGATATGATGGGTCACCTTCAGAGGCACCGTGTATGGCTATTGGGGGACTCTGGTTACCCCAACCTGTCCTGGCTATTGACCCCAGTGAGGAATCCCAGGACCAGGGCAGAGGAACGGTACAATGATGCCCATAGGCGGACTAGGAGGGTGATTGAACGCACCTTCGGACTCCTGAAGGCCAGGTTCAGGTGCCTCCATATGACAGGTGGATCCCTATTCTACTCACCAAAGAAGGTGTGCGACATCATCATCGCCTGCTCCATGCTCTATAATTTGGCTTTGCAACGCCAGGTGCCTTTTCTGCAGGAGGATGATCCAGATGACAGTGTTGTAGCAGCTGTGGAGTCTGTGGAGCCTGTGGACAGTGATGAGGATGAAGCTGAGGAAGAAGAAAACAACAACAGGGAGTCAGTCATACAGCAATATTTCCAGTGACACACAGGTGAGGACATTTTCAGATTTTACATTACATTCACTGTCACACGTCTACCTCTATCCTGTTTGTCTATTTCAATCACAATTTGTTAACTGAGTTGTACCCTTCCATTACGGTTTCACAGGTGTGGTAACCTACATGTCAACTGCTTGCATCCTTCAAGGGCTTGTGATTTGTGACATAGGTATGTTAGCCTTACAATGGTACAGCCATTATGACACTGTCATTGATAATACAAAGTACGAAACCATAGACTGGCTCCAGATTGTTTTGTGTTTCAAGGGTGTTTATTTAAGTGCAAATTATTGGAGGGGGTGGTAAAATGGAGAGGGGGGATTGTGGAGGAATGTCCATGGCAGAGTCCAGTCTATTAGTCTCACAGGTGCACTGCCCATCTGGGCATAGGAAGTGGAGCTGGGGCAGTTCGAATATGGACAGGGTAACAAAGTGGGACAGTGGGAGGACAATCAGGGTGGTCTAATTTCCTGGCGGGGGTCTTGCCATCTTGCTCTGTCCTGTTCCTGGATCTCAGGAACCGCTTGCATGGTGGTTGTCCGTCTGCAGGGGGTGGGGTGCTGCTGTGTTGGTCCTGTGGCGGGGCGTCCTGTCCACTAGCGCCGGCGGAGGTGGTGGGCAGTTCATCGTCCTGGCTAGTGTCAGGGGCCCCTTGGAGTGCCACGGTGTCCCTCAAGGTCTGCTGTATGTCCTTCAGCACCCCTACGATGGTGCCCAGGGCGGAGCTGATGGTTCTGAGCTCCTCCCTGAACCCCAAATACTGCTCCTCCTGCAGCCACAGGGTCTCCTGCAACTTGTCCAGGACCGTCGCCATCGTCTCCTGTGAGTGGTGGTACGCTCCCATGATGGAGGAGAGGGCCTCGTGGAGCGTTGGTTCCCTTGGCCTGTCCCCCCCCTGTCGCACAGCAGCCCTCCCAGTTCCCCTGTGTTCCTGTGCCTCCGTCCCCTGGACCGTGTGCCCACTACCACTGCCCCCAGGTCCCTGTTGTTGTTGGGAGGGTGGGTTACCCTGGGTGCCCTGTAGTGGTGGACACACCGCTGATTGACCTGTCCTGGGTAGGGAGGTTTGGGCCCGCTGGGTGGGTGCTGTGCTGGTGTTACCAGAGGGTGGAAGGTCGGTGTTGGGCTGTGCCTGTGCAAGGGGAACCGACTGTCCTGAGGCCCACGATGGTCCGGGCTGGTCATCAAGATCCAGTAGGGCAGAGCTGCTCTCGTCACTGTGGGCCTCTTCTGGGGGTGGAGTGGTGTTGCCTGGACCCTCTGGTGTGGTGACGGTCCTTTGTGTTCCTGCAGGGGCATAAGATCATGATTATTGCATGTGTGTGTGTAATGGTGTGCAATGGGTGGCTGTGCGTGAACCCCAGTGCAAGCATTCCTGTGTGGGGGCTTGTGTGATGATGGTTGGGAGGGTATTCTGGGTATGTGCAGTGAGCATGCTTTGGTGAGGGGTGACCATGCTTAGTTGTGTCATGCAGGGCTCGGTGTTGGGATGTGTGGTTTGTGTTATGGGTACATTAGTGATGAGTTGTAGTGATAGGGGAGGGTGTGAGGGTGTGGGGGTGTGATAGCATGCAGCTAGGGTGGGGATCTGATAGTTGAGATTTGACTTACCAGTGTCCCATCCTCCACCGACTCCTCCGAGGCCCTCAGGATGCAGGATGGTCAAGACTTGCTCCTCCCATGTTGTTAGTTGTGGGGGAAGAGGTGGGGGTCCGTCGCCAGTCCGCTGTACCGCAATGTTGTGCCTGGAGACCGTGGAACGCACCTTCCCCCGTAGGTCATTCCACCTCTTCCTGGTGTCCTCCCGATTTCTTGGGTGCTGTCCCACAGCGTTGACCCTGTCAACTATTCTGCGCCATAACTCCATCTTCCTGGCTATGGATGTGTGCTGTACCTGTGAGCCAAATGGCTGTGGCTCTACCCGTACGATTTCCTCCACCATGACCCTGAGCTCCTCCTCGGAGAAGCGGGGGTGTCTTTGGCGTGCCATGGGGTGGTGTGTGTGATGTGTGGGGTGGTGTATGTGTTGATGAGTGTGGTGAGTGTAGTGGTGTGTGGTGTTTTGTGCGTGGAAGTTGTATGGGTGATGGTGTTGTGTGCCTCTGTGTGATGGGGTTGTCAATTGCTGTGATGTCTCTCTGGCCTTCTTTCAGAATTTGTGATCGTAGGGGTTTGTGGGTGATGTGGGTGTGTATTTTATATAGTGTTGGGTGTGTGGGAGTGTTGTTTGTATGTGTATCAGGTGTGTGTATTTGGAATTGTCCAATGTGGCGGTGTTTTGTAGATGTGTGTGTATTTTGAGCGTGGCGGTGTGTACCACCAATGGGATACCGCGGTTGAAAGACCGCCGCGTGGATTCGTGTGTCATAATAGCATGGGTGTGTTTCTGTTGGCGTGGAGGTGGAGGATTTGTTTCCGCCAGTTTATCACTGACCTTTGGTGTGGCGGTGTTGTGTGGGTGTCTGAATTTCGGCGGATTACGAGATGTGTGTCATAATAGCTGTGGCGGTCTACCGCGGCTGCGGCGGTGTATTGGTGGTCTTCTGCACGGCGGTAAGCGCCTTTTACCGCCAATGTTGTAATGACCACCTATATCTACATAAAGTTTTTTAAATGGATATCTCCGGTTATACTGATTGGATTTTCGTTGCTCTGGTATCATTTTATTTCTTAAAATGTACTCTATTTTTCTAATTTGGTTTGGGATTTTTCATGTGTCACTTAATTATTGCTTGAGTATAAATACTTGACAATTTGCCTAAGTTAAACCTGACTGCTTTGTGCCAAGCTACCAGAGGGTTAAACACAAGTTCAATTAGTAACTGTTGTGGTTCACCCTGATAGGATTGTGGTTGTTGCCTAAACTGGGCTGCTACTCCCCTTAACCAGTATTCTGATTTCTTACGTTTGCGTTCAGCTGTGAGATTTAATACTTGTGTTTTTTTAGTGCCACTAATTGATTTTTGTAACACTAAAATCCCTTACAAATAATCTGCACTCAGGTACTACCTCTTTTTAAAATCTCCTTGATTGACCTCTTGCTTTTTCCAAATTCACTTCCATTCCACTGACTTTGTGAACCTGTGACTCTGCCCACAAGCATAGAGTTTGAGCTCAACAATATGGAGAGCTACACTGTGGCTGAGCTCAAGTGAATCTGCAGGGAGATGGTACTTCCAGTAATCAAGAGTACCAAGAAGCAGTAGTTCCAGAAGGCCCACAGAGCCTGGGGGAAGCCCACCAGTTGCAAGCCCCAGCTGAAGAGGAGACTGAGGGCACGGAGGAGCAAGAGAAGGAGGGGAATTATGAGGAGGAGGGAGAAAAGCTACGGCCGTGAGTCCAGAGGAGATTGAAGGGCCCACCGGAGTAAGCAGCATCTCTTCCCATACCCTGTCCCCTGAAGATCTAGAGGACAGGATGGCTGAAAGGGAGTTCAGGCTGCAGCTGGCCAAACTCAAGATGGAGGAGGATGCTGCAACGAGGACTGCAGAGGAGGCTGTGGCCAAGAGGGCTGCAGACGAGGATGCTGCAAATGGCAATGGAGGAAAAAAAACTTGCTCTGGAGGAGAAGATAATTCTGCTGGCTCATGAGATGACAGATGAGTCAGAAAGAGCTTGATCTGAAGGCTGAATACCATACAGGGTCCAGCAGCGATGGTGCTCTGTGGAGAATGGAGGGCCACATCCCCAAGGATCGTGTGCCTTACTTTGTTGGGGAGGATGACATCAACAAGTGGTTTGAATCTTATGAGGTTGCCCTAGAGATGCACAGGGTCCCTCCAAAGGATTGGAGAGTCAGTCTCTGAAGGTACATCCCAAAGGAAGGGAAACGTTCACTACTGGTCCTAGGAAAGGAGGATAGGATGAAGTATTTCTCATGAAGGACACCTTTGTCAAGCAGCAAAGTCGTACTTCTGAAAAGTGTAGCATAAAGTTTAGGAACACCCAGATGCTGTTAGGTTAGATTTGTATGGATGTCATGAACTGCTCCGAGAGGCACTGAAAGGCTGGATGAAGGGTAGCAGTGTTGATAACTGTGGTGAGCTGTTCAGTCTTATTCTTAAAGAGCACATGTTTAGTCATTGTTTTGCAGATCTTCGCCAACATCTTGTTGATTTTAAGCTCATTGCCTACAGTGAACATGCCAAGGAAGCGGACTTCTGGCTCAGCACCAGGGTTCACAGACGGTACCCTGTAAGGAAGGGTGGTTCGGGTCCCCCTGGCCCCCAGAAGAGAGAGAGGGTGGCCCAAGGTGACACAAACAAGTCCCAGAATAAGGTGGGGGGGGGGGATTTCCTATGCCCTATCTGAGAAACAAGGGGTGGGGGTTCTGGTGGGTGGTGGCCCAGGACATCCCATTTCGAACCACAGTGCTTTGATTGTTTTTACTTAGGAAACAAGCATGGGACGTCTGTCTGTCCCAAGAAACCACCCATTGGGGGGAACTCTACAAGGGGACCAATGCGGCCTTCAGGGGATGCAGTCCCCCAGAGCAGAAGGTAGAACATACCATAGTCTCCTTTAGTTGGGAGATAGACTCAGAGTGTATGCTTGTGATTGCTAAGGGTGGGGGTCACCACTTCCATTAGATCACAGTAAATGGGATCACTATCACTGCTCTGAGAGATATCAGTGCCAGCCAGACAATGGTAGTGGAAAAGCTGGTTTCTCCAGATCAGTACTTGCCAAGACAGGTGTATAGGGTAAGCCGGCCATTGGGCAGTACTTTATCTGACATACGGCTCTGGTAACCCTGAAATGGGGTGGGGAAGTGGCCCTTAGGAAGGTCATTGTTAGTCCCCAGATGCCCATTAACAGCATTCTGGGAAATGAGTTACCACAGGTATTAGAAGAGCTGAGAGGGGCAGCAGCCCAGGATGCCTTGAGGGTTTAGGTTTCTTGGGTTACTGGTCCCAAAATGAGAATACAGGGGCCTAGATGGAGAGGAAGGATATAGAGATAGTCCACTGTGGGAGGGCCAGTGGACCAGGGGTTGCGAGCTCTGAGAACAGAGCACCACAAAACTGACCTTGGTGAAGCCATTTCAGACCAGAAGGTGCTCTCACAAAGACAGAGGGTGGGAGACCTGCACCAGGTGTGTCACCCTTGAGAGCAGTGGTGGTTCCTCCCTGGAAAACCTGGCTTGCAAGGCATGTGTTCTTTCTCAGGGTACAGACCCTTGGCTAAGAGGCCAGTCTCAGGGTACCACCACTGGGTTGGTGACAAGGAGGAGAGTGGAAGTAGGCTGCCTAACACCTGGGGCTAATGCCTCCTACCCTGAGAAACCTCAGATGTCTGAGAAATCTCAGGAACAATTATGGAACTTTTTGCCAGCCCCAAGGCCCATGCTTGGAGCTTATACCTAGTAGTGGATGGACAGGGACCCTGGCAGCTGTCAGTGGCCTCTGTTAGTTGTTGCACTTATTAGCAGAGTTCTTCTTGGGTTAGGAACAGAAGTCTGGTTCAAGGGGTGGAATGGGTCACATCACTTAGCTGGCCATGGCAGTTCAGCCTGCCTACTGAGATGCATCTGTGAGCAAATTAAGGTTAAGAACTTCACAGATGTGGTCCACAGGTGAGGAGAACTGTTCCTCTTAGGGCAGTCGGGTGGCTCAAGAGAGTGTTGACAGAGGGATCCAACTACGTTCAGAAGGGCACAGAATTGACAAGTGCCTCTGCTGTAGAGGGCCATTGTCCATGTTCTATCACCTCAGCAAGGAAGTCCAATAGGTTATTGATTACCCTACCCCGGCTTATAGCTCTAGCGGGTCATCTTGGACTTGGCCCTCTCTGCAGGGCCACCCCACCAAACTTTTTGCCTTCCCCCCTCCTGTTTTTCTGAATTCTTTTTTGTTGGCATTAGGACTCTGTGCACTTTAACATTGCTAAGGTGTTTGTGCTCCCTCCCTGAAACACAGTATAAATGGCCTTCACCTGATTGGCACATTCAATTTACTTATAAGTCCCTAGTCTATTCACCTATGTGTACCCAGAGCCTGTAAATTAAATGCTACTTGTGGAACCACAGCACTCATTGGGCCTCTCACTAAAATAGCACTTTAAAACTTGTCTCAGGTCCGCTTGAATGGCAATTTCAATCTGGTAAAATAAACCTCCTGCCAAGCATAAACCCTCATTTTTAATATGTGAAAGTAACTGTATGGTAGGCACTAAGGGGGTCATTACAACATTGGCGGTAAAAGCCGCTTACCGCCGTGCAGAAGACCGCCAACACACTGCCGCGGCAGCGGATTTCCGCCACGGTCATTATGACCCAAAGCTCGGAATCCGCCAAAATTTAGACACCCACACAAGTCCACCACACGAAAGGTCAGTGATAAACTGGTGAAAACAAAACCTCCACCGTCACGCCAACAGGAATACGCCCACACTATCACGACCCACGCGCTCAAAATGCACACACATATACAAAACACAACCACATTGGACAATTCAAAATACACACACCTGATACACATACACACACCACTCCCACACACCCAAAACAATATAAAACACACACCCACATCACCCACAAACCCCTACTGCCAAAAATTCTGAAAGAAGCACAGAGAGAGACACCACAATCTACAAACAAGCATCCACAGGCACTCAACACCATCACTCACACAACATCCACGCACCTCACACAACACACCACTAAATATCACCCCACACATCACAACACACACCAACCCACACATCACCCACACCACCCCATGGCACGATAAAGACACCCCAGGTTCTCTGAGGAGGAGCTCAGGGTCATGGTGGAGGAAATCATCCGGGCAGTCGCCAATTGCTTTTGTTGCTGTAGCACAAAGTACAGATTTGGTGGTCATTACAACCCTGGCGGTCGGTGTTAAAGCGGCGGTAAAACCACCAACAGGCCGGTGGAAAAAAAATTGGAATCACGACCGTGGCAGAAACCGCCAACATAGACAGCCACTTTAACACTCCGACCGCCAAGGCGGTACAAACAAACACCGCAGCGGTAACCGCCAACAGACAGGCGGAGGACAATGTACCGGGGAGGATTCACCGCAAACAAAAACATGGCGGAAACAGGACTTGGAAGGGAAAACGCTCACCTCTACACTCCCCACGAGGAATCAGGACGCCATGGAACCCGAGCTCCAGATACTGCCAGCCTTTATCTTCCTGCTTCTCTACCAGGAACAACAAAGACGGTGGCGAAGACCACGGTGAGTACTGCACCTACGACACAGGGGAGGGGGGAGGGAAAAAAGAGTGACACACACACGCAACACGCAACACCCCCAACCCCACCCTCACCCACGACAACACACACAATAATACATCATGATACATTACAGTTACACCCCCCGATCCCCCCGGAAGAATGCAAGGACAAAAGGAAATGAGTCGAATGATTGCAATAAATTCAAATACATGAATCAAAAATATATACATATATAAAGAAATTCACACTATAAACAAATATATACACCAAGAATACAAGTCCAAGGGATTCCACCATCATAGTCTGTGGACCACTGGGCCCAAAATACATGGGCGAGGCCCAAACTCAATACCCGAACAAGACGGAGAGAACACTGTTGGGGCATCAGATAGAAATAAAACAGGCATCTCAGGGGGAAGGGAAGGGGGGGCACCTCAGCCGGATGAGTGCACGACGCCAGATCCACGAGGGGGCTCCATGCCCACTGCTTTATCCTGGGGAGTGCAAAGCCACTGTCTCTCAAGTCTCTACAGTGGGTGGGTTGCCCACTGCTTTATCCTGGGGAGTGCAAAGCCACAGTCTCTCAAGTCTTTCCAGTGGGTGGTTTGCCCACTGCTTTATCGTGGGGAGTGCAAAGCCACAGTCTCTCAAGTCTCTCCAGTGGGTGGTTTTCCCACTGCTTTATCGTGGGGAGTGCAAAGCAACAGTCTCTCAAGTCTCTCCAGTGGGTGGGTTGCCCACTGCTTTATCCTGGGGAGTGCAAAGCCACAGTCTCTCAAGTCTCTCCAGTTGGTGGTTTGCCCACTGCTTTATCCAGGGGAGTACAAAGCCACAGTCTCTCAAGTCTCTACAGTGGGTGGATTGCCCACTGCTGCATCCTGGGGAGTGCAAAGCCACAGTCTCTCAAGTGTATAACAGTCTCCACTGGTTCTGGAGGGGGCTTTGTGCCCAGAGTGCTTCATCCTGCCAAGGACTGAGGTAGTGGATGTCATTCTCCACTAGTTCTGGAGGGGGCTTTGTGCCCAGAGTGCTTCATCCTGCCAAGGACTGGGGTAGTGGATGGATCTCTCCACTGGATCTGGAGGGGACTTTGTGCCCAGAGTGCTTCATCCTGCCAAGGACTGAGGTAGTGGATGTCATTCTCCACTGGTTCTGGAGGGGGCTTTGTGCCTAGAGTGCTTCATCCGGCTCGTGGCGGCCTCAGTAGTGTCGGAATCTTTGGCACTCACTGGCCTGTGGTGCTTGTTGGGGTGGTGTCCTGTTCAGCGGTGCTGGTGGCGGCGGTGTCCTGTCCAGCGGTGCTGGTGGTGGCGGTGTACTCGGCAGCGGTGCTGGTAGCGGCGGTGTCCTGTTCAGCGGTGCTGGTGGACGCGGTGTCCTGGGCAGCGGTGCTGGTGGCGGCGGTGTCCTGTTCAGCGGTACTGGTGGCGGCAGTGTCCTGTTCAGCGGTGCTGGTGGCGGCGGTGTCCTTGGCAGCGGTGCTTGTTGCGTTCTTGTCCGCTGTGCAGGTTTTCCCAGACTTGCCGGTTTTACTGTGCCCCTTCCCCAGCTTGGATGGTGGCGCAGCTGTCTCCACACTCCCAACTGTACCCCTGGGAGCGGCTTTGGTGGCTGATTTTTTTCCTCTCACCCACCGGGCACTGGCCAAGTTTTTCTGCTTTTGAGGTTGGCGACTGTCCGTGCTCTGGCTCCTTGCCACACTGGCTGCCCTGCTGCCTGGCGCACTCCAGAAGCCGGTTACTGCTGGCACCACTGTTCCCGCTGATGTGGTGGCTGAGGCGCTGGGTTGGGACCTGGAGAGGCGGGCCCTAGGAGACTGAAGGGGTGGGGGAGGTGAGGGAAAGAGGCCAAGGTCGACAGGAAAAGTTTTTTGGGCACACTGGGACAGGTAGATGGAGGGGGTTTGGGAGTGGAGGAAGAGGTAGTGGTTGTAGGAGGTGTACGTTTGCTGACATTGGGTGAAGGTGCATGGGCTGGAGGCTGTCGTGAGGTGGATGGCTGTTGGGTGGGTGTGTGGCTGCGTTTGTGTACCTTGGGAGGTGGGCTCACAGACACACTGGGAGAGGACACAGGGGATGTGTGAAT
Source organism: Pleurodeles waltl (assembly GCF_031143425.1). Classification (NCBI taxonomy): domain Eukaryota; kingdom Metazoa; phylum Chordata; class Amphibia; order Caudata; family Salamandridae; genus Pleurodeles; species Pleurodeles waltl. The sequence continues at coordinate 915,844,775 of NC_090448.1, read as the reverse complement.
GGTAGTGGGGGTGGTGAGTGCACATGAGCGGGGTGTGGTGGTGGGTGTGCTGGTGATGGAGGTAGTGGCGGAGGATGTAGTGCATGCGTGTGTGTGTCACTCTTTTTTCCCTCCCCCCTCCCCTGTGTCGTAGGTGCAGTACTCACTGTGGTCTTCGCCCCCGTCTTTGTTGTTCCTGGTAGAGAAGCAGGAAGATAAAGGCTGGCAGTATCTGGAGCTCGGGTTCCATGGCGTCCTGATTCCTTGTGGGGTGTGTAGAGGTGAGCGTTTTCCCTTCCAAGTCCTGTTTCCGCCGTGTTTTTTTTCGCGGTGAATCCTCCCCGGTACATTGTCCTCCGCCTGTCTGTTGGCGGTTACCGCCGCGGTGTTTGTTTGTACCGCCTTGGCGGTCGGAGTGTTAAAGTGGCTGTCTATGTTGGTGGTTTCCACCACGGTCGTGATTCCAATTTTTTTTCCACCGGCCTGTTGGCAGTTTTACCACCGCTTTAACACCGACCACAAGGGTTGTAATGACCACCAAAATCTGTCCTTTGTGCTACAGCAACAAAAGCAATTGCCGACCGCCAAAGCAAAGTTCCAACGACTCTGCGATGCCCAACCAGATCTTCTCACTACAGTGATAACCGTCTTGCACTACAGCTAGGAACATCTGTGATGCTCTTCCTACGCATAGCAGCCTCCTCCACTCCAAATGGAACTTTTTGCATCGGACATTGAGAAGGCAATTTTTTCAGCAAGACTAACTAGGTCCCTGTATCTGGTCCGCACTCCATCACAGTTGGCCTGCACATGTGCCTTTCCCCAGTCTAGAAAGACCAGAAGATTGTGAGTGCTGCTTTGTGCTTTTAGGCACTGTAGCTACCTAAAACTTTAAAAATGAAAATCTCTGGTTCTACAAATCGGACTTTTGTCATTATGGTATCACTTTATTGATTAAAATGTACTCTGTTATCCTAAATTGGATTGGGATTTTTCTTGTGTTGTGTTTTTACTTTAATATTGTTTGTGTACTTCTAAGTAATTTATACGTTTCCTCTAATTTTAGACTGCCTGCTTGACTACCAGAAGGTTCAGCACTGGCTAATTTTGTGACTTTTGTGGTTCACCCTGACAAGGACTGTGGTTGTTGGCTGAGTCGGGCTTCCACGCCCCCTAAACCAACAACCTGATTTCTTAAAGCTAGCTTTGTTGACTCTCTGAAATTTGGGGCAATAGTAAGCTTCACAATTTTCAAAGATCACCAGCATCACTGTAGTTTACAACGGAGGGTATGAGTGAGAAAGCTTCTCCAGAAAACACTTTGATGAAAGATGAGGGTGTTAACGCTGAGTTTGTTAATGAAATTATTAATGAATATTCATATAATTTGAGTTTTGCATTTGCATACAAAAATGTAATAACGTAGGGAAAAATAATGCGCACATTTGGAGGAGCTCCCACCTGAGTGGCCGCCAATGTTCACAAAGTGTACTTATTAATGGCTTATTAATATGAAATGGTGAGCTTATGTTTGATTAATGTAGACATATGTCATATTAAAGGTTATGTATTGTGTATTATCTTTATTAATCCTAGGCCTTAACTTAGCAAGGTCCTGGCCTAGTTGCACAGCCGCATGTCAAGCTGCTTTGCTTAGGGGTTCTATAAAATGAATGCTTAAATAATTAAATTGTGATTTTCCACTGTGCTGACCAAGTGCTTGTAGCTAAAAGTCTTTCTTGTGAGAACTGCTTACTAGAAGATGCTCTACTTGCTAGCGTAACATTGTTTAATGTAAAGTGTGTGAGACTAACTTTCTCAAGAGAAGACAAAGACCACCCTGACTGGAGTATAAGCTGCAACAATATTGTTACCTCATGAGCCGAATGACGGGAGCAGGAGAAGAGGAGCCAATCACCATCACCGACATGTGAACCATGTAGTTGAAGAACTTTAGATTAGGGTATTAGTTTTATTGGACAAAGTATGAACATGCGATCCCCTGACCAATTAGAATGTGGTAACTAGTTTAAGGAAATCTAATTTAGCCAGAGTGCACTGGGGGAAGACTTTTCTATCTTGCCGAAAGGCCATTACTTTCTTGACCGTCTTGAGAAGAGACATGTATAATCTTTATTGCGTGAAGACTTTGCTTATTCTGAACTTTGATGCTGAAATCCTTATGCCTTGCTGACCAGACTGATGTCCTGATGGGGAAGACTGTCTCAGCTTGCCGATCCAATTGAGGAGAGGTATACTATCACTGATGTTGTTGCTATTTCTATTTGCGTTTGTTTCTAGGTACCAACCGCTAATTTTGATAGAGCCATAGTTAGATGTTTTTCCAAATTTGTGTTGACTAAATTGTTTTTCATGAAGCCTAAACATGCTATTCTAATCTGATGCTAGATCAGGTTCTCACTGATAAAATTCACTACATGAAATAGCAGCTGATATCTTTTATTTGCTGAAACTAAATGTATGTTATTTCGTTTGTGCAGTTATTCTTGCTATTAATTTGCACTGTAACTTTAGATTGTGTAGTAGCTCAAGCTTTGATTAGATTGCGATTCTTTCACCGATTTGGACAGCCAGTGTTGTTTCTGTATGTTTTTCATTTGATCTTGAGTATGAGTTATGTTATATTAGCATTATTAATATAGGGAAATAAACATTCTAATCTTTACATAAAGGTGTGGTTATTCATGACTGCAAGGTCTTGGTGTGTGACAAGTATTGACTCTTATTGATTACTAATGTTATTGATTGTTATTGATGGTTCACCTGCATGTACAGGATATGGTGGGAAAACCTCGAGCAAGTCAAAAGGTTCATCGACATATTTGCGTCTCCCTTGTAAGTTTACTTATTAAGGTCTGATGCGCTAACAGAGATGGTAGCAGAGATTGAATGGTTTGTCTCCCTAAGAGCATATCATAGATGCCCGGTACAGGTTTGTCTCCTTAAGAGCCCATCATACGGTCCAGAGACAGGTAGCAGAGTATTTGGTCCCAGAGATTATAAGCGAGAAATAACAGGTGTCCCCAGAGATGGTAGTAGAGTAAGGATTAGCCTTCCAGAGAGAGCTAAATAATTCACAGATTTGGAGAAATTGGTGAAATTTTGGATTTTTTAGATTCAATGATACAAATTGGAGAAATGTGCCCCTAAGTCCTTAAGATGACTTTCCCAGAATCTTGGAGCTTGCCAAAGGTTGTTTAAGGATGCTCGCAACATTCTAGTGACAGTGTGGATGAAATAGGGTTTGCGCTTGCACAGTTTATGCAAATCGCAGGTGAATTGTGAGGTTTGTGAGGGTTTAGGGAGTTTGCGTACTCTAAATGAAGTTGTAAAAGGAGTGTGAGAGTATGGAAATCGTCGAACTTCACATGTGTGTGGCACTTTGTGCTCAAAAATTGCCCACGCAGTTGTTGGTATATGGACCCTGTGTGGTCTAAGACTCTGAAGTATATTGAAAAGTGTATGAGACACGTGGTTTTTGTAGTCATTTGTCTGGTTTAATAGGTCGATCAGGTGTGGTCGACAAGTCAGAGTGTGAGTCAAAGTGAGTGGAAGGAGTTTTCGAGTGAGATCTGGTGAGTCCTATGTGCACCAGGACAGACCCACTGATCAGTTGAGAGTGAAATATGCGGGTCGAATTTTGCTTGCAAATCAGGGAAACTGAGAAAGAAGGTGTAGCTGCTAGAGTGAAAGCAGTCAGTGAAAAATCCGTAAAGTTTCTGAAGCATTTGTGTTACCTTACCTGTAGTAAACGGACAAATTAGGTTTTGATTTTGTTTAGTGCTCGCAATAATTTTGCATTCGTTTCGTGTGAATCTGAGTTTAGGAGAACAAGCCTCAAGACTTTGTTAGCAGCAGTATGTGTGAGTGTGACATTATTGGAGCCAAGCTGAGATAGGTTGGTAAGTGAGAAGGGTCACACACGGATTGGCAGCTGTCCATGAAGCACAATTGGTTGAGAAGGCGGGTAAAGGGAATTCTGGGATTAAAAGTTACAGTCAAAATGGTTTGATTTTGAATATCATAAAAGTGGCAAAAATTAAATTTTTCAAAGTAAAGAGCTCTTTAAGGAGAGATACATACATTACAACGAGTATAGGGGATATTGCACCACCAGAAGGTACACCAGCTTACATTGTAATCAAAGAAAAGGGTGTCTCGCCATGTGTTTGGTTGAACAGTGGTGCAAAGTGACAGAGAAAGATGGGAGTTTAGAGTTTCCTGCCAATGGAACATTTAATTTGAGGAGTTTAGAGAATCTGAGGAGAGTGCTGTATGACCTAAAACCCCCTCTGAGACCAGCACAGTTTGAGGCATTAGCAATCTGGGAGCTAGTGGCAAGACAGCAACAGACATTTGAGAGAAAAATGAGAAAGGCAGAGAAGACAGTAGCAGAGGCTAGATGGGACGTTGGTCAGAAACTATGGAAAACTGAGACTTTGCAGGGGATTAAGTTAGTGCCAGCAATTATACAAGACAGTGAGAGAGAAGGAAGGAAAGCTACCAGAAAATAAAATAGGAGCCCTTCCGAGAGTAGACAGCAGAAATCAGGGGAGACTAGGAGTTCTTTGACATATGAGGAAGTCGATGATTAGTTTTTTTTACAGTTATTGAGAAATCGTCCCCCACCATATGCAGCACACAAGAGTGGTCCGACCACCAGTGCAGATCCTTCGGCTCAGACCCAGGATAACGCAACAATGAGTCTAGTGCAGATTAATCCTAGTGTGACACAGAGCTCAATGCAGAGCAGTCTCAATGCACCTATCACTCCGGTAGCACAAAATCAGGTTCTACAATCAAGTGTCCTGAGAATTTACCCTGATGTACCTATTGTGGAAAGTGCCACAAACGTAATAGTGCCAATAGGACAGGTTTTCCCGAGACTGATATTAGTTCAGACAGAACCATTCCACTTTTACTTCCTCATGTGCAGCCACAAACAATGCCGAAGTACATTCCGATAACAGGGACGCAGTCAGATATGTCTGCACTGATGAACAGAATGCAGGACCTACGCAACCACAGAACTTGGGTGTCAGACCAAGCCCAGATTCTGTATCTGTGCCTGTTACCATAGGTCCGATTGTACCTTTGTTTGCACAGGAGAATAACAGATCAGGTGGACAGGGAGCCCTGAGTCATAAGTCGATGCGGGGAGGACTTAATGAGAATATCTGAGTAGTCTCTCGAGTGGGACACACTTTTGAAGGAACTAGATCACTGCTAGACCTTAGTCTATTCAGAGTTCCTCCAGATACTGTCATAGGGTCGACTGCTAGTCGGAGCCTGAAAATATTGACACCGCAGACCCCGAATACAGTTGTGCGACAAGTGCCACATGGCCAGGCCAAGGCTTGACAGCCCAACAATTGACTGAATGGTTAGTCAAGCTGAATACCCCACAGAGTGCTCCTAGGGGAAGGGAGTACTTGAACTAAACAAGACTAGGAATGGAAGCGGGTGAGCACATTGAGGGAACTATGGGTGTGAACAGATTAGAGCCTACACAGAAGCAGAGTTGAGATATCTGTGCCGGAAAATAACAAGGGAAGTGAGCAACCGTTTGCAGACCTGGCAGAGAAGTACGGCTTAGAAAAATACAGAGAATTTTGAAAAGGAGTTACAGGTTAGATTTTGACACAAAGGACTTCGAACACATGAGATCTGCAGGAATGAAGGCACATCTTAGGGAGTTACTTCAGAATGCCCAGACTTTGGAAACATTAGACAGATGGGAAGGCAGATGGGTAAAGAAAAACAATAAAAGAAAAGGTGATTCTGCGGAGCTGACTGCAAATGTGCAGCAGGCCAAGGATCCAGTGAAAATCCTACCGATGAGAGAGACTCCAGGAGGGAATTTTGTTTTGTTCTTAACAAATGATTATCCCAAGTTGCAAGAGAAGCCAGTAGAATGGTACCAACAAACAGACAGGCTTGTGAAAATCGCAAAATGCCTGTGGGAAGATTTTAACTCTTTATTAGAGATAGTAGTTCCAGCTGATTTGTGAATGGAGTGCAAGAGGAGTATATATTGGCCGACAAAAGAACTAGAGAGAGATCAGGTTACGGGTGCGCCGTCTCCTGAAGTAATGAAATGTTACTACAAGGTGATTCAATTCCTGAAGACGAGAATTTCGCCCAAAAACATTGACTGGCATAGAATTGACAGGACAGCTCAGGAGGCCAAAGAGTCAATACATGCGTATTATGAGAGATTGTTGCAGGCATTTAAGCATTACAGTGGTACAGAAACGATCGAGCAGAAAGACATGATTCATTTTGTGTTCAGATTTGTGGAAGGATTGAGACCCGAAATCAGCCAGATGATTGAGAGTCATTTGATTTGTTGACAAGCAAAGCCGATTGTTGCAGTATGCAAAGTACTGTAGTGACGAGACTGAGTTGAGGCAGAGAAGGTTGAAGGAAAAGGCGATGGTGATGCAGATTAAATCAGCACAAACAGGGATGCAGGGAAATTTTCCACAGCAGCAGCAGGGAAATGCAGTGTTTCAAAATCAGATGAAAGGTAGAGGTCACGGATGTACTGTAACCGTAGTCCAGACTTGAGTACTGTAGTGGTTCAGAATGATGTGTGGGGAATGAAGAGTGTTGCCATGTCATGCTTGCAGAGTGGTCAGACATTGGAAACAGGAGTGTCCGATGATGGTGTTGCTCAGCAAACTAATTACATCAACTTGTTCAAAAACATGAGAGGACCGAGAGTGAGAGGTCATAATCTGAATTTTCAGAATCATGTGAGTCAAATGCAAAATATTCAACCCATGCAGCAGGTGAAAATGCCACATGTACAAATGACCACAGTTGCAGCCAATGCAGCAGCAGGTTCCATGGTACCCAGGCAGCAAATTCAAATACCTCAAGCCCCAATGGAACAGCAGCAGATGATGCTTCCTCAACAGGTCACAGGTCAGAGGCCTAACCAAAGTAATGTCACAGTTCACCAAATCCCGTTACACAGTGAGATTGGAATAAACGATGATTGGCTGAGTGAGAGTTCGGATGAGGATGAATGTGTGCTTGCAGCTTCCTTAGAAGTAGATCAGAAAGGTCCATATGTGAAGGGAAAAGTCATGGGTCACAGAGTTTCATTCTTGGTTGACACAGAAGCTACATGCTCTACAGTAAGATCTGCAGAAGTTCCATTATTCCCCCTTTCAGGAAGGACAGTTCAGATTGTAGGAGTAGAGAATCAGTATTTGACCAACCCAATTACAGAACCAGTTCAGGTTAAAATTGGCAACTTTCAAGGATTGCACAAATTCTTGGTCTGTGATTCAAGTCTGGTATCCCTATTGGGAAGAGACTTTCTGTGTAAAACCAGGTGCTCGATTACTTGTTCAAATGACAGAATAGAGATACAGATGAATAGTGATGATGAGGATGACCCAGCTCCAGAGACCGAGTGTGAGACAATAAGTGAGGAGTACTCCCGGATTAATTTACTTCCTCTATTCACAGTAAAGGAGCTTCGTCCTGATTTACAGGTAACCGTCAAAGAGAAAGTGTGGAATCTGACAGGGAAAGAAATACATCTGATAAAGGGAGTTGAGCCAGTTAAGGTTCCTGTAAAGCCGAATGCAATTTTTCCCCAGATTCCCCAGTATCACAAGCCAGAGGACATCCTTATAAAGGTTGCTCAAATAATTGCGAAATTTGGAAACCAAGGGGTTTTGAAAGAAATGTTGAGCAGCCCATGTAATTCACTGATAATGGGATTGAAAAAGTCCTGTGGGAAAGCGAATTGGCCAAGATTTGAGAAAAATAAATGACATTGTAATCAAATGTTGCCCTGTGATGCCACATCCAGCTGTGATAATGTTTCAGATTCCATGCAATGCTGAATGGTTCACTGTCATAGACTTGTGACAAGCCTTATTTTCTGTGCCTCTTTATGATGGCAGCCAATTTCTCTTTTGTTTCAAACTTTTAGACCGAGTTAACTGTTGGTGTCGAATTCCTCAAGGATTTTCAGAGTCACCTTTCATATTCAATCAGATTTTGAAGAAGAATTTGGAGTCGTTGGAATTGCCTTTCTAATCAACCTAGGTATAGTACATCAATGACTTATTAATTGCATCCAAACGAGGGACAAGTGCAAGTGTGACACCATTGCCTTATTGAACCATTTGGGAAAGAATGGTCATAAAGTGTCTCCACTGAAATTGCAATACTGTCAGAAAGGAGTGAAATATTTGGGTCACCAGATTGAGAGAGGATCAAGAAAAATATCCAGAGAAAGGTTCACGACAATATTGCAGATGAGTCCCCCAGCTACACATAGAGATGTCAGGATGCTTCTAGGGATGGTAGGCTACTGCTGCCAATGAAATCCCAATTTCTCTGTCAGTTCTAAGCCCTTGAAAAGGCTGACCCACAAAGAGGTCACCGATCCCAGAGTGTTAGACTAGGCTTGCACGAAATCATTTTCTGAGTTGAGAGAGAGTCTTTGCAAAGCTCCGGCTTTGGGTATGCCTGATTACACGAAGTCTTTCACATTGTTTTGTCATGAGCGTGAAGCATGTTCTTTGTCTGCTTGACTTAGGTCCAAAGAGGTATAAACCGCCCAGTAGCATATTTTTCTGCTACTTTGGCCGCAGTCACAGCAGCTTTACCAGGCTGTTTGCGTTCAGTTGCAGCAGTTGGACAGATCCTCACACCATGTGAAGGCATTGTGATGGGACATCCTTTAACTATTATGGTCCCTCACTCCAATGAGATCCTACTCACGAAAACAAATACCCAGTAACTGACAAGTGCCAGATGACCCGTTATGAGACAAGTATTCTGGGATTACCAAATGTGTAATTGAAAAGATGTACAGTGCTTAACCCAGCAACCTTACTTCCAAGTGAAAATGTTGAAATTGAAAAGTTGGAAGACACTGAGCATGATTGTTTTGAAGTAACTGACTTGTGCACAAAACCGAGATCTGACATTAGAGACACCCGATTGGAAGAAAATGACCAAATTATCTTTGACAATGGTTCTTGTCTAAGAGGCAATACAGGAACACTGAGAACAGGATATGCTGTGTGCAAAATTACTGGTATCTTGGAAGCGTCTTGGCTTCGAGGAGTGTATTCTGCAAAGTAGTGGAACTGGTAGCCCTTACTAGAGCGTGTCATGTTTCTGCTCAATTAAAAGTTACCATCTATATGGATAGCCAGTATGGATTTGGAACAGTCCATGATTTTGGCCAGTTGTGGCCATAGAGAGATTTCATGACCTCTTCTGGTTCACCAGTGAGAAATGGTGAGAGGATTAAAGAATTGTTGCATGCTATCCAAATGCCTGAAAAGACTGCCTTGGTGAAATACAGTGCACATCTGAAATTGCAAGATTTTGGTGGTCGTTATGAACACGGCGGTAAACAACGCTGTCCGCCGTGGCGACGGTGAACAGAAGACCTCCGTTGGCGGTGATTAGAAACCTGCCACACAATGAACCAAAATCCTGAATCCACCAAAAATCACAAGTCCATCAGTCACCGCCAGGACCATGTCGGCCGAAATGCTGGACCTCCCACCCCACCACCGCCGAGCACATCCATATCCCACCCTCCAACTAATGATGCACAAATCACCTTGGCAGTCAGTGGAAGCCAAACGACCATTGGCGATGCAGACCACCACAGGCGGCAAGTAGACCCAACAGCAAGAATTGCACACATTGGATAAGCTAGAAACCCACACACCTGACACACATCCATAACACCATAAAACACTCATGGACACACCCCACAATCCTTTATAATGAAAGTAGGCCAACGTAGACAGAGATCACCAGAAGCACACACCGAATGCCACTAAACACGAGACTCACACACCGAACCACAGAAGAGCACCCTCACCGAGATTCCACCCCCAACACCATTCACCACACTCACCATGTCACCCTCAAACACCCACGCTTCACAGAAAAGGAGCTAAGGACCATGGCGGACGAGATCCTGAAGGTGGAGTCACAACTATTCGGGGCTCAGGTGCAGCACACACCCATCGCCAGGAAGATGGAGCTATGGCAGACCATTGTCAAAAGGGTCAATGCAGTGGGACAGGAATGACCTGCGGGGGAAGGTCAGGGCCATGGCATCCAGGCACCACATTGCAGTCTAGAAGACCACCACCAACACCACCTGAATACTCTGTCTGGGAGGAAAAGGTACTGGCCATCCTGCACCCTGAGGGACTCACTGGACTCACTGGAGGTATGGACTCGGGTAAGTTGTATACAATTATCCTATATCCATCACACCTGTAATGCATGCTCCACCCCACCCCTCCAACACCCACCAGGACCACTACCCCACCCATCCCACATTGACAACATCCAGTCACCCTGCATGCCCACAAACCCACCAACAGGCCCACATCCCTCCCCCTGTGCACAGCCACCTACCCCTGCAAGGATTCACAATGGCACTACACCACCCACAATACAGCTCCACATCCTAAGCAAAATGCAGTGCAAATCTCACAAAGGCATCCTGCATGGCCCCAAAGTGGAACACCTGCACAAAACAGCCTAGCCCTGTGCACCCCATCCGATCATGCATTTGTACCAGACATGTCCATTGCACCCAACACGCACCACCACCCCTGCCACCCTGACGGACATGACAAGGAGTGCCAGTGCCCCCCAGGGAGACAGAGGCACCTCACAGGACACTGGTGATGGAGCCCTGGACACTGATGAACAGGCTGGCTCATCACACAGTCCTGGACTGTCACCATCCAGCAGCCCCTCCCAGCATACCACTGACACCCCTACCACTCAAGCAAGAACATCAGCCTAGGGCAACCATCCCCACACCTGTGTATCCAGGCCACATACTGGTGGAACACAGGTACAGAGGCCACAGTCACCCCCTACCAAGAGGCAGGAATACGATGGCCCCAGTACAAGTGGTACCGCCAGACCTGTGCAGGTAACACAGGCACAGGGTGCTAGGCCCAGTGGGAGGGCCTCAGTGGCCCAGGGGGGAGGCCACAGGATGGATGCTGCAGCCCAGGACATGATCTCTGAGGTCCTGGGGGCCTACCAGCATACACATGACAGATTGGCCCAGATAGTATCCACCCAGGAGCATAGTTAGAGGATGCAGCAGGAACACCACCAACAGGCCATGGATCAGTGGAAACTGCACAACACCACAATGGCCAGCATAGCAGGAGCACTGCTGCAGCTTGTACAAACCCAGTCGGAGACACACACAGGACAGGAGGCCCCCCTACAGCACAGGAGACAGACCGGACAATGACAGCATCAGCAGCAACATTCCACAAACTACCCTCAGAGGAAACACAAGGAACAACCATGTCACCCCCTCTAGGTCAACAGCAGGTGCACAAACAGACCCTCAGGCCAAGATATGGTACTGGAACCCCTGCCAAAAACAAGGCCCCCTCAAAGAAGTGACTCTGCAACAATTACCCACCAACCATCCGACACAATCAACCAACAAACAGTGCTAACAATCAATAAGAACTCATGTAAGCATTGATGGACCCATCAATACTTACAACAAGGCTGCCACTATGTTGGCATTGAGGACAACCACCCATGACCAACTGCCATCACTGTAATTTGCACTATTCAATCCCTGCACCAAATAAAACACATATCACACCTGTAACACTGTCACCTGTCCTAATGTGTGAACAAAGTGAAGTATGGATGCAACTGGCTGATAACTACTTTATTTGTAATGCGTAGCATGAAAGTACACACTCACCTTATATGTTGTTGTGCCTAAATGTTGTAACAAAAAGAACCACTAAATTGTATTTGGTCCCATGCAGACCTGGACCCAGTTGTAAATAGTAGATTCAAACCCCCCATAGATGACAAAGCACACCGACAGTATGTTTCACAAACACCAATGTCAGCCCTTAGTCCCACATAGTTACTGGAAGTAGAGTTGTATCAGTTGGGTCCTGGAATTGACATTTCCCCTTCCTCATCATCACCATCACACTTGTCCCCTCTCTGAGGAAGCTGGTCAGGCTATACAGCACCATCCACCTCCAAGAGGGGGATAGAATTTCTCACAGCCACGTTGTGCAGCATGCAGCAGGCCACCACTATTGTGCGCTCTATCACCCTCCTAGTACGTCCATGGACCTCTTTGTAATTCCTCTCTGCATCTGTCCCAGGATTCCTCACTGGTGTCAGGAGCCAAGTTGGGATAGCCAGAATCACCTAGAAAAAGGTGCAAAACAGAGTAGTCATTGTCAAGCCTCTGAGTCAGACAGCCTGGCTGTCTGCTAGGTGGCAGTTAGTGACAGAAACACCTACCTATGATCGGCCCTCTGTCCTCTTGTAGTTGTTCCATCTTGTGTGGTACACTACTGTTCCTCAGCTCAAAGGAATCATGGACTGAACCGGGGAACATGGCATTCACATGTGAGATGTACCGGTCTGCAGTAAATACCAATTGGATGTTCATGGAGTGAAAGTTCTTTCTGTTTCTGTACACCTGTTCACTGACTCTTGGGGGTATTATAGGTATGTGGGTGCCATTGATGGCACCTATCACATGGGGTATGTTTGCAAATGCATAGAAGTCAGACTTGATGGCAGGGAGGTCAGTACTTTGGGGAAACCTCACATACGACTGCAGGTGTCGTACAAATGCATTTAGAAATCTTGTCAGTATCATGCTGAACATTGGCTGTGAAAATCCTGCACCCATGCCCACTGTCACGTGAAATGAGCCCATGGCCAGGAAATGGAGTGCAGAAAGCACCTGCAATTCAGTAGGGATGGCATGCTGATTACGATTTGCCGGAGTCAGTGCAGGATCCGGTAATGCACAAAGTTCGAGAATAGTTGCACTGGTGAGTCTGTAATTGATTATGATGTGATGCTCCACCATGGTCCGCAAATCAACAAGTGGTCTGTACACCGATGGGGCCCTTCCTCGCCACAAGGGTCGGTACCTAGGAGGGATTTGAAACACGTGTGAGGAACATGTGAGGAACACACATACATAGGCATGCATTGTCATTCATTGAGCACTGCTGACTTGATTGTAGGGACTCAAAAGCTAAATGTTTCTGATAGAATTTCATCTAGACCATAATGATTGAACAGGGTTTGTCATGTGTGGTATTGTTAATATTTACAGGCATAGGTGTGTTTGGTGAACAATAGGGCCTGCATTGTGAAGATATCATTTTAATTAATGCGTAGTTAAGGCCAAAATGTCTGCCCCCCGTAATCCAGAACTGTCGTGGTGGAAGTGACCTCATACCGCTAGCAGTTGACGTAACAGCGTAAGGCGGAGTTTACCGCCGTTCGCAGTCATTGGTTAACATGGATGCCAATGTGGAATCCTGGCGTATCATGATCGCCGCCGGCGGTGACGGTGCACACCACCGCAGTACGTACGCGAATTCGTCACCCCAACTTCACTTGACTCCCTGACCTCGTGCAAGCAGGTACTCCACTGAGTGTACTGCTGTGTCCTGCCTCTGGTCATGGAAGTGGCTCATGTTGCAGGGGAAAGGGCCCCGGCCTTCACCCAGGAGGAAATGGAGAGGCTAGTGGACGGGGTCCTGCCCCTGTTCGCCAAGCTCTATGGACGGCCAGAGGTACAGGTGAGATTGGGGGCAATGGTTGTGTGTAATGGATGGTGTTGGAAGTACATATGGGTGCACCTCTGACCCTGCATGGGCCATGGTTCATGACATGCTGCATGCGTATGTCTTGTAAGTCTGTTAGTACTGTCCGTCCCATAGTGGACGTATAGCCAGCTGTACATATTTTCCAAGTGCCTGACCTCTGTGTTACATTTCTGTGGGTCCCTTTTAGGTCAGCGCCCACCAGAAGAGGGCACTTCGGCATGCCATCGCCAAGGAGGTGCGGACCCTGGGGTTCTACAACCGGCGGAGCACCCACTGCAGGAAGAGGTGGAAGGACCTGCGGCGCTAGGTGCAAAAAATCTGTGAGGCCCAGCTGGGGAAGTCCTCTCAACGTGGAAGGGGTCCCCGTCGGGCACTAACCCCCCTCATGCTACGCATCCTGGCGGTGGCTTACCGAGACCTGGATGGGCTCTTGAAGGCTGCACAGCAGTCACAAGGGGGTGAGTACACATATCACAATCTTAACCCTTGATGGATGTCTGTGTGTGCATTAGGGTTTATGCTACTTAGTTGCAGGGACTCTGACTGATGTCTATCTACATGATGGCCCCCCATAGGGTGTAGGTGTGTTTGGGTCAGGTCTCCTACACGTCGGGTCCTTAGGCAATACAGGGGATAGGTGTAGAGCAGGGTTCTGATCACTAGTCAGGGGCATGGCCATGGGCATACTGGAAGGTACTGCCTGTTGGAGGGTCTTCTGGGTGGGTGTATGTATGGCCACCATGTTAACTCCTTTCAGCTACTTACAAGTGTCTCTCCTGGTTTGTCTCCCCATCCCTGTTCTCTTGTGTTGTTTGTGTACATCAGCATCATCTGGTGAGGGAGTTGGTTGAATCCAAGGTTTATACAAGTTGCTGAAGCAGTTTCACATCCTTGCATCATTTCCCAGCAAATGAGCGCGGGAAAGGGGACAGTGGTTAAATTGAGCCACATTGGAAGAGCAAGAGGTCCATTCAGCAGAATGCAAATGGGTTTTATTGAGATTTCTGTGTGTGGAGGTTTGAGATATGTGTTGCTGATAATCTGCATTTTTTGTCATTGGATTGAAGCATACCTACATGAAGGAACAACAGCCTCACAGTAGCGAAATTACTGTTTAGGGAACTGATTCCATGTTTTGGGTTTCCTATCCCTTTAGAATCAGATAGGGGAAATCACTTCAACAATGACGTAATTAAATTACTGTGTGCAGCACTGAACATTGAACAAAAGTTGCATTGTAGTTTCTGCCCTGAAGCATCAGAACTAGTGGAACAGATGAATGTTACATTGAAGTCAAGAAAGGCAAAGATGTGTGCATCAACGAACCAGAAATGGTCTGACACACCGCCGTAAGTACTGATGACAATGAGAAACACACCTGACAGGAAGACAGGTTTGTCACCGCATGAAATCCTCATGGACCGACAGTGAGGTTGCCAACGGTGCCTGCAAATGCGCTTGTAAGCATTACAGATTACATGGTGTTGGACTACTGCAAAGGTTTGGCTCATGTGGTTCGCTGTTTTGTTCAGCAGGTGGAAGCCACCACACTGCCACCAATCCATGACCCAGGGCACAACCTGAGAGCAGGTGACTGGGTTGTGGTCCGGAAACACGTACGGAAGACGTATTTGGAGCTTCACTGGAAAGCCCGTTCCAGGTAGTTCTGACCACTACCACAGCTGTGAAGTGCTCTGGAGTTCCAAACTGGATCCACCCAGCCCACACAAGAAAAGTGGCATGTCCTTTGGATGATGAAGAGGAGTTGTTGAGAGTACCAACAACGACCAGACAAGCCTCAGAGCCGGAAGGAGAAGAAAGAGGAACTGAGACCGGATCTGAACAAGTTGAGAACAGTTCAGTCACTCCTGTGAGAGACGAAGGAGAAGATCTCCAGGAGGGTGACAGTGAGCCAATCTCAATCGAGGCAACAGGAGAGTCAAATCAGAGGAAGGCCCTCCCAGAAGTAGACGAATTTGAGAGACAAACAGAGCAATTGCCAGACCCCGAGGGGAAAGGAGTTGAGGCTGTTCAAAGCCAATGTGAGCTAACTCCTCCTGAACCAGTTGCAAGTCCGTCAAGAGAAAATCCTTCAGAGCAAGAAGAAGTTTCAAGTTTAACACTGAAAAGAGCACTGACCAAGGGTCCACTGAAAGGAGATAAGTGGTCAGAGTCACAAGCAAAGAGAAAGGAAGTAATTGTTGAAACAACAATCAAAGAGGAAGCAGAGATGACAAGGAGAGAAGACCTGAGTGAAGGAGAATTGAATGGAGATCGAAAGTTGAAAAGAAAGAGAACAGCAAGTCGGTGATACACAGTTCCTGAATGGGCGTATGCAACTACAAGTGAATGGCAGAAAGAATTGTTGTCTTTTCGTTTTGATCGAGACATTCCAGGTCAATATTTCGTCACTTGAAGGAAATCGATGAACTGAACTGTTGAGACAAATTTGAGAAAGTGAAAAGAGAAAAGAAACTGGAAAGAACTTTGATAACCTGGTCTGACAAGCTGCTAAAACGAGTTTTGACAAGCTTATCGATTTTTGACAAAGTATCCTGGAAGTGAGGCTGTAAATAATTGCTGAGAGAAGATTTTTGTTTTTGATTTTTGCTGCATAATTTCTAAATTTTCCTCTTCTACTTTCTTATTCTTTACAGATCATGAGTAACATTAGTCCGCAGGGTAGGAAGAATAGGTGCTGTTAATACATGAGTATTGATTTGGTAATTGTGTGTGTGATATTGTGCGTGATATTGATTGTGGGTATGACTGTTCTTGACAAGAATAAAGCCAACCATACTTCAGCTTAATAGACAACTGCTGCATTAACTGCAATAGAGAAGTTTAGGCTTGATGAGAAGTATCTGCATGTAGATAATGCCCAAGGGGAACTTTCTTCTAATGTCTTCTATCACTTATTGAGTGAGCATGTTGAGACGATGGATGCGAAGAATTGTTGTGTGTGTACGCAGATTCCTTCATCAGTCGAGGAAGAAGTTACCTATCATAGTTTGCCTCTTACTTATGGGATAAGCTGTAGCCTGTTACTAACAAGATTCTGTAAGCAGTAGTACATTCAGTATTTCTACTCCAATCATAATGTGGTGTTTTCGTTTGTCACCATAATTAGATACCTGAGCGGAATAGCTAAGGATAATGACATAGTATTGGTTAGAGGTATCTTCGAGCCTACATTGACTTTTGGCACAGCTTATGCACACCGTAACAACCTGACATGCTTGCTTACACCTTTAGAGAAGAGCTTTTTAGATCACAAAGATGACAGGAGAAAGGCATTGAAGGAGAAGTTAGAAAAGGGTTTAGAGAAAAGGACTCACATGAATGATTATATTTATAGTGAAATAAAAACACAAGGGAAATTAGCTTTAGGTGCACAACACGTAGGGAAGCTTTGTGTATAGAGACCCAAATCTCCCACTGACACTTTATTTGTGGGAACGAATGAATGTAGACATGTGTCTTGGTTTCAGAGTAAATGGACATTTATGTTGAATGGACAGGATCCAGCGATTCTTGGTATATATTACATCTGTGGGCCTAACGCTTATTGCCATCTTCCAAGAGGATGGTATGGCACATGTTACTTGGGGATAGTTTTCCCAAAGATTTTCCAGCTTGATGACTTAAAGAAATTTCCAAAAGTGACTGAGTTACATCACATTAGACAAAGGAGAGAGTCTCCTTCTGATATAGTGGGAGATATATTTGGAGCAATGATACCTTCAGTAGTAGTTGTTCTGCATTCAATAAAGATTTGAAAGTTGTCTACTATTGTGAATAACATGCTGACAAATTTTTCTGGAGCCATACTCCTGGTAGATACTGAATTAGCTGCTGAAAGAGCTATGACTCTTCAGAACCGCCTTGTGTTAGACATTCTTTTAGCAAAGGATGTCGAAGTTTGCCAAATGCTTAATTCTAGGTATTGCTGCTCATTTATTTCTGTTAATAGTAAAGAAATGAGAAGCTTACTTACTGATATTACTCGTGATAGTACTGATTTGAAGGAGTTGAAAAAAACAGGTGATTTTGAGAAAGTTGGCAAAGGATTTGCTTCAGTGGAAAATTGACTCAGCAACATTGGGAAAGGGATACTATTGAAAATAATACAAGGGATGTTGATTATTGTGATGTGCTTAATTTTTAATTGGAGCATGGGGAATATGTAAATTGTGTAAAAGGAATAAATTAAAGAAGACGAAGAATAATCAGAGGAGGGAAGAAATGAAAAGAGAAAATTTGTTTAGGGAAAATTCCAAAAGGGAACAAAAATATGAGGGAATTGAAATGACAGCATTTTAGCTGATGCTAAATTTGTGTGGGAAGGTTTATTGTCATGACACATTTAGTCATCAGAGGAGGGATTGTTAACACTGAGTTTGTTAATGAAATTATTAATGAATATTCATGTCGTTTATAGACTAGTAACCCTCTTAGACTTGCTGAAACATTTATAGGCATGGATCGCAGACAATAGCATACTTCCCATAAATCAAAGTGGATTTGCTAAGAACCAGGGAACATTAACAAACCTTATGGCATTGGGACTGATTATCAACAGAGCAAAAGCAACTGGGACCCCTACAAACCTGTGTTTTGTTGATTTTAAAGCTGGTTTTGATTGCACCCCCGGTGCAAACTGTGGGCAAAACTACAGCAATGGGGGCTGCCAGCAACAATTTTAAATGCCATTAAGTTGATTTATACCGATACGTGGGTGAAGGTTAAACTTGGAGGAGGCTCATATCTACCAAGGGTAGCTAAAACAACAGTTGGTTGAAAACAAGGCTGTATTCTGGCACACATTCTTTTTAATCTGTACATAGCAGACCTTCTACCAAGGTAAATACCAGTCAGCCCACTTCTCCTCTCTTGGTGGTCAACAATTATCCAACATGCTATATGCAGATGACCTGATATTGCTTAGTAACACTAGAATTGGTATGCAAAAACTGCTGAATAACCTGGAAGGAAATTTCCTGAATAAATTAATTAGAAATAACTCAAAGTAAAACTAAAATGATTGCCCTTAAACGCAGACCCTCTAAACAGCGCAAGTGGTATCTGAATGGAAAGACCATAGAGGAAGTAACCTCATGCAGATACCTAGGAGTTATGATAGAGGCAAGATGCAATTATATGTCCCAAAAAGAAGCTATAAAAAACAAGGCACAAACACTCATTCACGCCTTTGGAACGCTTGCAAATACCATTTCTGGCTACGCTCTGAATCCATTAACAGCTAGATTGAGAGCATAATTATTTCCAACTCTCGCATCTGGGACTGAAATAATGAGGGGGTTGGCGGAAGCTCTCCTGGACAAACGTTTGGTAAAGGTCTATAAGCGTGTATTCCTTCCAGGTTTGGTTGGAATTTATGCTGGTCAAGCAGTCACTGGCTCGACCCGCGGCAATGCTACAAATTGTGTCATGCCCCAAAAGGGAAGTTGGGTAACTTAGTGTGGCAGGAAATTAATTTGGAAAGAGGCAATAGTAATTATAAAAAGTGTCTGGAAAGAAGCCTAATATATCTGAATCTAGCTGATGTATGGGATAAGTCGCTCCCTAGCCCAGCTTTTAATAAAGTAGTGAATAAATCAAGTAAATTACACAGCTGGATAGAAGATAGGGAGGAACTGGCTAAAAGGTCTCATGGCTGGTTGGCTCTTAATTCATATAAATCACTCAAAGAATCACCATTATTGGCTGCCCCCTAGTCAATGAAAATTAAACTCTTTCTAAAGCTAAGGCTGGGTGATATGCCAGCGCTAGACTTCATGCCAAAATGGAAGAAGGTGTCGCAAATAGACAACCAGAAATGCCGCCTATGTCATCTGGCAGTAGAAAACCTAGGGCATGTGGTTTGTATCTGTCCAGCTTTGGCCATTGAAAGAAGACAAATGCTGAAGAAAGAACTAAATGAATTAGGGGTCAGATCATGTAGACAAGCCCTAATTTAAGCACTTAACCCAGAAACACCATACTGAACATTAGGCTCGTCCAATTTCTATAAATGTTTATTTCCCTAACCAGCCCACCCAAAAACATTTTTTTTAAATTTGAAAAACTAGGTCCCCCCTATAAACCCTAGTAGATAGGAACATGCCATGGGCACTGAATCATACTACTACGAAACATGAAAACTGCCTACTGTGAAAAACAGATTGGAAAAAGGCAGGGCGGTTAGTTGTTAGTTCATGTAATCACATTTTTAATTATTCTTGTAATGAAGTCCTATATTTGTAGTCGGAGCCAAGTGGGGTTAACTTGCCCAATGTATTAATTATGTCTTGTTTTATTGTAATAAACACAATTTTGTGTTGAAGGAATGTTTTATGGTTTTAAATAACTGATCAAATAAAATATTCAAGCCACAAAAAAAATTCATTTGAGTGTTGAATTTGCATAGAAAATGTAATAACGTATGGAAAAATAATGCACGCATCTGAAGGCGCACCCACCTGAGTGGCTGTTAATGTTCAAGAAGTGCACTTATTAATGTCTTATTATGAAATGATGAGCTTATGTTTGATTAATGTAGAACTATGTCATATTACAGGTTATGTATTGTGCATTAGCTTTATTAATCGTAGGCCTTAACTTAGCAAGATCTTGGCCTAGTTGCACGGCCTCATGTCAAGCTGCATTGCTTAGGAGTTTTACAAAATGGATGCTTAATGAATTAAATTGTGATTTTCCACTGTGCTGACCAAGTGCTCGTAGCTCAAAGTCTTTTGCATGAGAAGTGCTTGCTAGAAGATGCTGTACTTGCTAGCGAAACATTGTTTAATGTAATGTATGTGAGACTAATTTTCCAAGGAGAAGACAAAGACCATACTGACTGGAGTATAATCTGCAACAATATTGTTACCAGATGAGCCAAATGTTGGGAGCGGGAGAAGAGGAGTCAATCACTGACATGTGAACCATGTAGTTGAAGAACGTTAGATTAGAGCTTTAGTTTTATTGGACAAAGTATGAACATGCCATCCCCTGACCAATTAGAATGTGGGAAGTAGATTTAGAAAATCTAATTTAGCCAGACTGCACTGGGGGAAAACAGCGCATTTGCCCATTTTTTATCTTTCTGAAAGGCCATTACTTTCTTGACCGTCTCAAGAAGAAACGTGCTTAATCTTTATTGCTTAAAGACTTTGCTTATTCTGAACTTTGATGCTGAAATTGTGATGCCTTGCTGACCAGACTGATATCCTGAGGACGAAGACTATCTTAGCTTGCCGATCCAATTGAGGAGAAGTATACTATCACTGATATTGTTTGCTATTCCTATTTGCTTTTTTTTCTAGGTACCAACCGCTAATTTTGTTAGAGCCATAGTTAGATGTTTTTCCAAATTTATGTTGACTAAATTGTTTTGCATGAAGCCCAAACATGCTATTCTAATCTGATGCCAGTTAGGGTTCTCACTGATGAAGTTCGCTATGTGAAATAGCAGCTGATGTCTTTTCTTTGCTGAAACTAAATGTAAATGTAACTAAATGTATGTTATTTCGTTTGCGCAGTTATTCTTGCTATTAATTTGCACTGAAACTTTGGAATGTGTATTAGCTCAAGTTTTGATTAGATTGCGATTCTTTCGCCACATTGAACAGCCAGTGTTGTTCTGTATGTTTATCATTTTATCTTGAGAATGAGCTATGTTACAATAGCATTGTTAATATAGGGAAATAAACATTCTAACTTTTACATAAGGGTGTGGTTATTCATGACTGCAAGGTCATGGTGTGTGAAAGGTACTGACTCCTATTGATTACTAATGTTATTGATTGTTATTGATTATTGACCTGCATGTACAAAATATGGAGGGAAAACCTCGAAGCAAGTCAAAAGGTTAATCGACCAATTTGTGTCTCCCTTGTAAGTTTACTTATTAAGGTCTGACGTGCTAACAAGGGTAAGACATAATCTTCACATGCGATGGTTTTGTGGAACTTGAGGATGTCAGTTAGGTTTACAAGAAACAGGAGATTAATTAATGATCACTGTGGGATGCAGCAAGGAGGATAGAAGCAGGCTTGGTATTGTTAATGTGTTGTCAGCTCTTATTTATGTTTTTTTTAACTAAAGAAGATTTTGATGGCATTGCACCTGTCTGTGGAGTGTGGAATAAGAGAGTCAAGCAGAGGGGTGATGATTGCTTGATTTTCTTGAAAGGCATTTTGCCTCTATTGGCAGTTTTATTGACAACGTTGGCGTAGTACATGCCTGATGTGATGAGTTGTCTGCGTGTTCCACGGGGGGACTTCAACTGCTAGAGGACATCAGGGGCTTTGCTTTTCTTCCAGTTTCTCTCTTGCCTGAGAATGGAGCATCTCATTAAATGTTTTCTGGTGATCAGCACTTGTCTCACCTTTCTCTACTTCAAGTAAGCTTTCTGTGTGACAAATCAGAAACACAAAACTAAACAATCATAGTTAGATTTATTTTAAATAAGCAAAGAAAAGCTCCCTCCCGTGCTCCGCAGTTGTGTTTATTCAGTATAATGGTATACCAGTGCAACAAAGTTGTGAAGGAAAATGCCATGCTTTGAAATCATATCTAGTGACCTTTACATGTACATATAGAACATAAAATAAGAAACAGACAGCAATGGATGTTGACGTACCCTTTTCAGGCTTAATGAATAGAAAGAAAAGGATAAAAGGAAAAGCAGAAACAACCAAGGTTAAGACAATCCTATAAAGAACATCATAGTTCAATTTTGCACAAGTATAGAGAGAGCTTGCAGTTCAGATTCTTGTAGTCTCGCGTCTGAGGATAAAGGGATAAAAAAGAATTCACCTCTTTGAATATTTCATGTTTGCCACTTCCCTCCTTAGATCTCAAAACATGAGCCTTATGTCACCATCTATCATATCCAACACATTTATTGAGTATACACCCTGAGAAAGGCCATGTTTTACAAACGTTCTGAAATAAATAATTCTGTAATCATAATGTAGAATGAAATGTTTTCCCGTACTGCAGAAAAATGGCATTTTACTTATGAAGCGCAAAAAAAGTTGTTTTATACATTTTACTGCCCTGTCATGCCAAGATGCTGCTGCAAGTTGCCAAACTTCCGTGGATTAAATTCATAATTTGAATAAAACAATTTTAAAATAATTGCCAGAAGCATTAAAATGTAGTTACCATGCAAATTACGAGGCCAGGCGCCTACGTTGTTTACTGTTCAGTCGGAGACCATGCGCTGAGAAGAGGAGGCTTGCTTGCATAAACTCTTGGCAAAGTTCTCTTTTCCGTGCTTAGCTGAACTCCTCCTGAACACAGATGTCCCATTTGTGTTTCATTAGTGCACCATTCTCTCTGAGGTTTTCGACCTCTGCACAAGGCAATAATTACCTGGCTCGCGCCCACTCCCTCACCAGCTGGCCTGGGAGCAGCACCGCTCAGGCCAGGGCCTTGTCTGCTGTCAGCTCTTTCCAGTCAACTGGACGGCTCAATCAGCAGAAAATATCAAATATGTTTGTTGTTAGGGCCCAGCCAGCGTTCTTTCTGCTTGGTCTGACAACGCGTCTCAAAAGACGACAAAAAAGTGATGCTTTCGTAAAGTCGTTGTGATGTAGGCAGCAACTGGGGTATTGGAGTGGGTTATTGAAACTGCGAGCTACTCTAAAGTGGTAAGTTCAAGACACAAGCAAACGCAGAATTAGTTTTACGTGCCCAGAGGGAATGACGGATGAAACACAGACATTGAATATGTTTTGTTTTGGAGTAGTAAATTTCACATCAGTAACTTAGGATTTCAATTCAGTATTATTTTTTTTGTCGCAGAACAAAACAGTGCCATAGGCACTGAGTGAACAGTATTAGAAGATATTCTTGCCAACCTAACTTGTTGTTTGGGGTTCAAATGTTAAACACCAAATAGTTTCTCCGAATAAAGGATGATGCATATGCTACACAGTCTCTAAGGATACGGGAACTTATTTACAATGATACATTTGGTTATGAATGTTGTTTATGACCAGTCGTGGCTCGCAGCGCTACAAAGGGGCGGGTGCGACGCTAGGGGGGAGGTGGTAAGGGAGGGGGCAGGGGTTTCATTTAATTATTTAAATACAATTTAAAAAAAGTTCCTGATCAGCCGACCCGCGCCGCTCTCCTTTCCATCGTTGCTGCAGGCTAATCCTGAGGCAGCATCAGGATTGGCTTTTTATGACTGCCAGGAATTCACAAAGAGATTCCAGGTCGATGTAAATTATTTTGTAATGACTAAGATCTCTGTCAGGAGTGTGGAGATGTTTGCATTTATAAATCCCACTCAAAGGGTAGGAAGTAGGCATTTCAAGGTCTGGTTTGCTTTGGAAATTTAGGAACCCCCACAAGCATGTATTTGCATTCCCAAATTTCTCTCTGATCACTTTCCACCATGAAAATGGTCAGAAATGTACTCCAACACAAGGCATGCAGGATGGTTGGGGTGGGGGTGGAACTGTTCCCCCCAGCTTTAATAGGGGTACAGGGGAAAGTTTTATCCATGGAAGATTTGTGCAAGACATATCTTCAGAGTAGTAAGTGGTTTCTTGTATGCATGCAGGAGCTAGAAACAATGTTTCTATTACCACAGGACGGTCACCCTTGATAAATGTATGACTATAGGATGTTGACTTCCCCATACACCTATAGAGGAAAATCTGTCCTTAATGAGGTGTAACCTGGTGATCAGAACCCTGAGCGTGCAAGTAAAAGTGGGTCAGATGATAGCGTGCCCCATGGGCACGTTGGAGAGCGTCACGCTGTGCCGCCGTGATGCCGAGAGGACTGAGGAAGGGAACACGCGGCTGGTGAGGAGGGGTGCACACAGAAAGAAGACGCGAGGAAGGAGAGAGAGGAGGAGGCCCGGAACGAAGGAAGATGCGACAAAAAGGAACGAAGAGAAGGCCTCGGGAAGTCCAATCCGGGAAAAGACGGACCAAGACGACAACGAGGGATGAACACCCTTAGAAGACATAGCAACCTGCCACGTCCCTGGAGGGACGTGGCTCAACCAGGTACGTGCCCGTATTCTGACTGTGTGTACCTTCTGGGGACCAGCAAGGGGGACGGGGGAAGCAACAAGGGCAGGGAAAAATTACATCATTAATTTAAGTGAAGAGCAAGGGAGAACATTATAATACCTTGCTGGGGAAGCGAGCGTGTAAATAGAAAATGCTCTTTCTTCCAACCTGTTTTTTTTCTTCTCCTCTTCTTTCTTTTCTTTTCCTTCTTTCTATTTTATTTTTATTTCTTATTATGATTATCATATATACATCAGATTTTTTTTCTCTCACGGGCACCAAATCACTGGGAAAAAATCACACAGTGAGATGAAAGAAACGGCACTAAGAGTGCAAGGTTGCGTCACTTCCCCTTCACCCCCCCCTACTTCTCCTTAAGCATATGGTCAAACAAGCACCAGACTCACCTCCTATTTTATATCTTCTGTTTTCTCCTAATGCTTCGGGGTGGCTCAACCAGTCTCAAGCAGGAACCCGGCGAACCCCTGAAAGAAAAAACAATAGAGAAGTTTAAAAACTGGTGGACAAAAAGAGAGGAAAACAGTATACAAGCAAAGAAGAAAAAAAGAAGGAGATTGAGAAAAACAAGAGAGAACTAGTACCAGATAGAAACAAGGAGGACGTTTTTTTTTGTTTTTTTTTTAACAATAGAGAGGCGGTAATCTATAATTAGAGTAAATAAAGGACATTTTTTCCCTGTATAAAATGTGCGTGAATGGACTGTGTTAGAGAAAAGGGAGGGTTCTCACTAAAACACCTACTACATCTTGGTGTCAGAAGTGGGATTTTGTTCTGAAGTGGAAAAAGGGAACAATGGAGGAGACACCTTCCCTTGCAGATATGATTAATCAGCTGGCGGAGGGACAGAGACATTTACAAATATTGTGGGAAGAACAATTACGAGAAGCTAGGAATGACAGAGAGACATTGCAAAATGCTCTTAAAAGTCAAACTATAATTATAGCCAACAATCAGTTGGTTCAAGAGACAGCCATTCAAAAATTGACAGACACATAGCCTCTATGAGGGTTCACCCGAATGTACCTAGTTCAGTACTACAAAAATTTTAAGAAAGTGAAGATCCTGATGCCTTCTTTACAAATTTTGAAAGCGTGGCTGCTTCGGCCAACTGACCATAGGACAGATGAGGCCAATATATAGCCACTCTGTTGACTGGGACTCTACAAGCCCCCTACCAAGCAGTAAACCCCGAAGGAACCACCCCTTACGGAGAATAAAGAAGGCTATCTTAGAACGAGTAGGACCTCATACTGAGTATTATCACATCAAGTTTAGAAAAACTAAATGGATGCCCACAGAAAGCCCAAGAGCCCTGTACTACAGAATACAAGATTTAGGACTAAAATGGTTGGGTCATATTAGCACCAATCGGGAAGAAGTGATACCGGTTATATTATTATAACAGTTTCCCAAGGCATTACCTAGTCAGACACGCAATTGGATTAAACAACATCCAAATGTCATAACAAAGACCACCATTGAGCTGGCTTGTGCTTTCCACAGGGCTCCTGATTTTAGGATAAACCCCTATAAAGGACAACCAATAATGGGGAAAACAGTTAGTATCAATTCAAGACCTCAGGGATCCAAAAGTCCTGAGGAAAGTCTCACCACCCAATTCACAGATAAAAAACCAAATCAGACCCCCCCCAATGTTATAATTGCGCAGAATGGGGCCATAGAGGACATAATTGCCCCCATAGACTCCCAAAACCAGAACCTATGGAAATAGGAATAACGAGGGGGAGGCTACTCTGTACCAGTCGTACAACAACTCGATACTCCATGGAAATATTAGGGAATCAGAAACCTACACGGGTATTAATTGACTCAGGGTGCAGTCAGTCTGTGATAAAAGTGGAGGTATTAGGGAAAGAAGTGGAGCCAGAAGAAGAAACCGTATCCAGTTGCTGTATTCATGGGGATATGAAACATAATCCCCTAGCTGGGATTACTATAAACTAGGGGGGATGGGAGGAATCCATACAAGTAGGAGTGATGCCTAACTTAGTCGAAGATATGATCCTAGGTACAGATTATTGCACTTTTTCTAAAATCCTGGGTCACATTAATGGAGACTAAGTAGGCAATTCTTGGCTCAAAAAAGCTCCTTTTTCCCACAGTGGCCTAACCTTGGGTAAGACAAAAGAAAAGATGAGTAGACAAGAGAAAAGACAGCAGAAGAAAATCTATCAAAGGATTAAACAAACCGATTCTGTTCCTATGTTTCCTATAGAAACCTCCATGTTGACGAGTCCACCCCCTTTTCAAGTCAGTCAAAGGGATGACCCCGCGCTGAAACATGCCTGGGCTACTGTGGTTACTGAAGCAACAGGACAGGTGGGTCCTTACTTCCTAGTCCAAAATGGCTTATTATATAGAATAACCCAACAGGGCAAAGAATCGAAGACCCAATTGGTAGTACCCACTCCCCATTGTATGCAAGTCCTTCATTTGGCCCATAGTCAAGTTGGGGGTGGCTTTGTGGTCGAGAGAAAACCAAGGAATACCTTCTCCGATGACTCTGCTGGCCAGGGGGGTTTTCTGAGATACAGACGTTCTGTGCACAATGCCCTAGATGTCAGCTTATTAATCCCAGTAAGGTACGGAAAGCACCCCTCTATCCCTTACCCATTATTGATATACCTTTTTCTAGGGTGGGGATGGATTTAGTTGGACCGCTAACACCCTCCTCCCGCAGTTACATGTATCTTTTAGTCCTTGTGGATTATGCTTCCAGATATCCTAAAGCTATTCCATTAACAAGTATGACTATAAAAAGCGTGGCTCACGCTATGGTAGGTTTTTTTCCCGAGTGGTATTTCCTAAAGAGATATTAACAGACCAGGGGACGCCTTTTATGTCTCAACTCATGTCATAGATATGTCAAATACTGGGAGTAAAACACATTTGCACCTCAGTTTACCATCCACAAACGGTTGGACTAGTAGAGGGATATACCCGCACTATCAAAACCCTTCTAAAAAAAAGATATCTGACTCAGGGAGGTACTGGGATAAAAAGTTACCCTTGGTTTTGTTTGCAATAAGAACACATGCGCAGGCATCAACCAGGCATAGCCCATTTGAGCTAGTCTTTGGTAGACAGCCTGGAACCCTTCTGGAGATGGCAGTAGATAAATGGGAAGAAAAAGAAACAGAAAGTAAGGATATCCTAGAGTACACTCAACAGTTGAAAGATAATATAAAAACTATATGGGAAGATGTCTGGTTACATCAGGAAGAGGCACAAGAAAAACAAAAAAAATTACAATACAGGCACAAATTTAAGAGAACTAACCAATGGGGAAAGAGTCCTGATACTCTTACCTAGCTCTTTAAATAAGTTATTAACAAAATGGCAAGGACCCTATGAAATACTTGAGAAAGTAACTCCTGTTACGTTAAGTGTGTTATTATCAGAATCACTGCAGAAAACCCAGATTTATTATATCAATCTGTTAAAGAAGTGGGAAGAAGGAGAAATACCAAAAACACCTATATATTCAGTCCTCTTGGTGACCCAAATAAAACCCCTGCAGATAACCTTATGTCCTCAGCAGGAGGATCTACATAAGGTATTACCTGACATGAATCTGGATCTATCTAAGGAAATGAAGACCCAACTTAGAACGGTTGTACAGAAATATTGTAAGCTGTTTTCCACTAGTCCAGGAAGGACCCCCCCAATAGAACATAACATTGTCACCAAAGAAGGGAGAATAGTCTGTCTAAAACCGTACCGAATATCAGAAGCCAGTAGGACATTCGTAGAAAAAGAAGTACAGATATGTTAAAAACAGGTATCATAGAGCCATCTACTAGTCCTTGGTGCTGTCCAATTGTGTTAGTTCCTAAACCAAATGGGACAATTTGTTTTTGTGTCAATTTCTGACAACTAAACGTCATTTCAGATTTTGATATTTATCCGATACCCTGAGTAGATGAGTTGATCGAACAATTAGGAAAAGCACAATATCTGTCCACATTAGACCTTACTAAAGGGAATCGGCAAATACCCATAAACCCACAGGCGAAGGGAAAAACAGCCTTTTCCACTCCTTTAGGGCTTTACCATTTTACCGTACTACCTTTTGGTTTACAGGGAGCTCCAGCAATCTTTCAAGGTCTAATGGACAAGCTATTAAGACCTCATACAGAGTATGCCATTGCATACCTAGACAATATTGTTATACACAGTGAAACATGGGAACAGCATATGCTCCACTTATCCAAAATATTCCATACTCTCCTTGAAGCAGGACTGACAGCTAACCCAGGAAAATATAAATTAGCAAGAGAATCTATTTCATATCTCGGATATAATATAAAAAAAGGGCATATTCGACCTCAAATCGACAAAGTAGAGGCCATCAATAACTTACCAATCCCGAAATCAAAGCTAGAAGTACGGTCCTTTTTAGGGTTGATTGGCTATTATCGTCATTTTATTCCAAACTATTCCACCCTGGGGGCTCCTTTGACCAATCTTTTAAAGAAAGGACAACCGAACAAGATCTATGAATTAAACACTCCTCAAAAGGAGAGTTATAAAACACTAAAAACCTTTCTAATGCTTAAATCTGTGCTCCACTATCCAGACTTCAAAAAAACATTTTTGTTACAGACTGATGCTTCGGATGTTGGACTAGGATCCGTGCTATCCCAGAAAAATGAAGGAGTGATACATCCAATAGTGTTTATTAGTAGAAAATTGTTACCCAGAGAATGTCACTACCCCACTATAGAAAAAGAATGCTTAGCTATCAAATGGGCTATAGAAACCCAGCAATACTACTTGTTTGGACACCTGTTTACTTTGATTACAGACCATGCCCTTCTGACGAGGTTGGCACCTAATAAAGATACCAATGCAAGACTATTACGTTGGTATATAGCACTGCAACCTTTTGTATTCCAGGTACAACATTTTCCGGGTTCCCAAATGATACCAGCAGATTACCTATCCAGACATCCCCTAGACCAGGGACTCAACCAACCCTGTTCAATGGAGGGCGAATGTAAGAGGGTGATCGGAACCCTAAACGTGCCGGTAAAAGTGGCTATGATAGCGTGCCCCCGAGACATGTTGGATAGCGTCACGCTGTGCCACCATGACGTCGAGAGGAATGAGGAAGGGAAGGTGTGGCCGGAAGAGGAGGGGCGCACACAGAAAGAAGATGCGAGGAAGGAGAGAGAGGAGGAGGACCGGACCAGAACGAAGGAAGACGCGACAAAAAGGAACAAATAGAAGGCCTCTGGGAGTCCCATTCAGGCAAAGACAGACCAAGCCGACAACGAGGGATGAACACCCTTAGAAGACATAGCAACATGCCGGGTGTGGCTCAACCAGGTACATACCCGTACACGGGCTGTGAGTAGCTTCTGGGGACCAGCAAGGGGGATGGGGGAAGTGACAAGGGCAGGCAGGAAGAGAGGGAAAAATTACAGCATTAATTTAAGTGAAGAGCAAGGGAGAACAATATAATACTTTGCTGGGGAAGAGAGCGTGTAAATAGAAAACACTCTTTCTTCCGACCTGTCTTTTTTTTTTTCTCTTCTTTCTTTTCTTTTCCTTTTCTCTATTTTATTTTTATTTCTTATTATGATTATCATATATATATATATATATATATATATATATGATTTTTTTTCTCTCTCTCTCTCTCTATAAACTCACGAACACCAAATCACTAGGAAACAATCACCCAGTGAGATGAGAGAAACCGCACTAAGGGTGCACGGTTGCGTCACTTCCCTTTCACCCCCACTTCCCCTTTAACGTATGGTCAAACAAGCTCCAGGATTACCTACTATTTTATATCTTCTGTTTTCTCCTAATGCTTCGGAGTGGCTCAACCAGTCTCAAGCAGGAACCCAGCGAACCCCTGAAAGAAAAAACAAATAGAGAAGGTTAAAAACTGGTGGACAAAAAGAGAGGAAAAGAGTATACAAGCAAAGAAGAAAAGAATAAGGAGATTGAGAAAAACAAGAGAGAACTAGTACCAGATAGAAACAAGGATTTATTGTAATTTTGTTTTTAACAATAGAGAGGCAGTAATCTATAATTAGAGTAAATAAAGGACACTTTTTCCACTTATAGACTGTGAGTGAGTGGACTGTGTTAGAGATAAGGGAGGGTTCTCACTAAAATACCCACTACATGAGGGTAATAACAGGCTTAGCAATTTAAAGCTTACTATAGCACTGTTTCTCTGTTTGCCTCTTTATGTGTTACATTGTCCCCCACAAAACACCAAATTAGTTAGAGTGGACAGATTCTTGAGATCATAGGGCCTGATTTAGAGTTTGCCAGATAGGGTACTCCAATGCAAATTTGACACAGCACCCTGCCTGCCAAACCTTTGATCGACTCACCTCATATGGGGACAGGCAGACCTTAAGAATTCCGTCGATGAAGCCCCTGTTGAGTCTGTCAATTGAATACTTAATCTGATGGCCCAACAGACTACAGTCATCAAAGGAAGAACATTACACTATCCACCCTATAAAGAGTGGATGGTTAAATGTATTTTTTCCTGTCTTTTTGTGCTGCCTTTTATGTTCTCTGTTAGCCCCGGGAAATACCTGGCCATTTAGGATAGGGAAAAAAACAATAACATCTCCGAGGAAATTCCAAGGGTGAGGGTGTCATTAGTTTCTTTTTTTCAAAAGATGAAAAAAAATGTAGACGTTTTGTAAATGACCATCAAAACAGAGGGAGGCGATCTACCAAATATTTAGTATATTGAAAGGAACAGTAATGACTGCAGTTCCTTTAAATGTACAGAGATGACCACTGGGCCAGCAGTCATCTTTAAATCTGGCATCCATTAGGGTGGCAGAGGTAATGTTCTTCTCCACCCTGATGAACTGTACTCAGCTCGCCAAATTTTAAACGAGGCCTTTAGTCCTGAAGAGGGCCACTGACCCACATAGGTGTTACTGATGGCTCAAAAATGTTAACTTTGAATTGAATGCAGGGTTATTACTCTCCACTGGTGTCCAAACGTTATTTTTAATCTTATTAGGTGCACCAGTAATAAGTTTAGCTTTTAGTGACAGACTAGTTATTTTTTATCTAAATAGATATTAAGAGCTACCACAGATGGTTAAGCCAATTCAAGCACATTGGTGTATTCAATGTTGACAAGACCTGATGATGAAGCATGCCACAAACTTTGGGTAAGGTTTCTGGTCCAAAACCACAGTGTTTTCTTCTTACGTAATTGTAATATTCTGTTCTCTCTTAATGGAATGATATAAGTTTGAGTGCTTTGTTCATAGTCTAGAAAGGATGGTGTAAGAAATTGGACCTCTAGTTGGCAGAGGTATGCACCCTGTCCATGTAGGGACCACAATCCTAGTCAGGGTAAGTCAGATACACACCCTAAAGTAACCTTTGCTCACCCTCTGGTGGCTTGGCACAGAGAGGTCAGGCTTAACTTAAGATGCAATGTGTAAAATATTTGTGCAACACTTAATTACAGTAACACAGTGAAAAACACCACAAAGAGATCCCACACCAGTTTAGAAAAATAGAGAATATTTATCTGAGTGAAACAAGACTAAAACACCAAAAATCCAATAAGTAGAAGTCGAGATTTTAATTTTTGAAGATTATGCGTGAACACAGTGCTTATAAGTCACTAGTGGTCAAAAAGGCACCTGAAGTTGTGAGGGACCGGTGCAAATCCAAAGTTCAGGCTGACCGCGATGGAGAGTAGGCCGGCTACAGACCCCACATAGGGTCAGCTGAATAAGTACCTTGGATGGGCTTCGGTAGACATCAAGAGTCCATTGCATCATCATTAAGCCGCGTAAAGTGGGTCCCGCATCATCTTCGAGCTCGCTTTGAAACAAACGCAATGCGTCATTGTCGAGCCACGCCGGGTGTCGTCATCGAACCGTGTTGGCTGTGAATCTGCTGCCATTGATGAAATGGCAGTTTAAAACTGCACATACAGGCTCTGGAGTGGCAGGCCTGAAACATGCTTAAATGGCTACTGTAGTGGGTGGCACAATCCGTGCTGCAGGCCCACCAGTACTATTTAATTTACAGGCCCTGAGCACAGATAGTGCAATTTACTAGGGACTTACAAGTAAATTAAGGGGCATATTTATACTCTGATTGCGCCGGATTTGCGTCATTTTTTTTAACGCAAATTCTGCGCAAACCTAACACCATATTTATACTTTGACGCCCGACCCCATGCATGTCAAAATTCCAACGTGTGTGTCATTTTCTGGATGCGTGACACCACCTTGCGTTAATGACATGCAAGGTAGGCGTTCCCGTCCAAAAAATGACTTAAACACCTGTGCGCCATATTTATCCAACCGTGCAAAAATCCTGCATGGCTGGGAGGCGGAGTCGGAAAATGGCGCACAACCTGATTTGTGTCAAAAAATAAGGCCTGGGTCAGGGCAGGCGTTAAAATGGGGCAAACACACCAGCACTTAAGGAAAACACACAGAAGCAACATCAGAGCTCAAAAAGGAAGACATGGAGGTGCTATTCATCCAGCATGCACGAAGACGCAGAGCACAGGACCAACAGCAGCAGCTTCCACCACACCAACAGGGACCCCAAAGGCAATGCAGAAGGCAGGAGAGGATATTCTGGACCAGGACAACTCTTCTGGGCCTCAGGGAACATGACATCATCCAGAGGTACAGACTAAACTGGCAAGCCAGACAGCAGCTGCTGGGCAACACTGAGCCACAGTTGGCACCCACACCATTCCACCAGAGACCAAGCTGCTAGCTGTCCTCCACATGTTGGCAAGTGGCTCTTTTCAAACAATTGGTGCCCTGGTTGCCGGGATCTCACAGCCCTCATTCTCTGCCTTCCTACCCAAGGTACTGGATGCCATCATCTCCCTCACACCCCGGCACATCAGCTTCCCCAAAACACAGCAGAAGCAGCAGGAGACCAAACAGGGCTTCTACCAAATCAACGGCTTCCCACAAGTGCTTGGTGCCATTGACTGCACACATGTATGGATTGTGCCACCTGCTGCAACCAAGCATCTATACCGCAACAGGAAGCACACACATTCCATCAATGTGCAGGCCATTGTGGATCACCGGGGATTGATCACCACCATCATGGCAAAGTATCCTGGGAGTGTACATGATTCATTCATCTTCCCCCACTAAACCATCAAGCAACACTTCCAGGATGGACGATATGGAAATGGCCTACTTGTTGGTAAGTACAGAAACCCAGTTATGTACACATTGCACAGCTACCCTGTAGGACACACAACACATACATCACTACTTTGACACGTGGCCAGGATGACACTGAGGTTGTGACACTGCTAGTCATGTTTGATATCCTGACCCAATGGGATACACACCTATTAACAAATGACGGATGCAAATAACAGTAGATGCCACTCCAGAGCCACAAGGGACCAATTTTAAACCACACAGTGACAATGGCATGGCCTTAACTGGCAGTACAACTTGGAAGATGAATCTTTCAGTATCACATCAATAACATTCAATCAAACACCCTTCCAAGCAATAAGTACTGTGTAAGGGGTGTGTAATGTGTTTTGCTGCAGGTCAAACACCATGAGACAGATAGCATGATGGTGATGACTCTAATGAAGGTGACATGGAATCATTGAGGCAGTACCAACATCTCACATCACTCCTGGGGTGACATTGCCCGCTTCCAATAAGCAAGTGGACTGTGCTAAGAACACATATTGATGTGACATTATTGCAAAGTGCACATTGCTACATATACGGATTGAGACAATTACACATATACACAACAGATGTAGAGGCATATGGACCTTCTGACAATTAAACCTTCACCCCCACAATGAAGTTAGCCAGCTTACCTTGAGCAGGTTCAGGAGTGTAGGTACCCGTTTGCACTTGAGCCAACTCAGTGAGGGCACAAAAATAGGTTTGCATAGAACTTGTCACACATGGGTTATTTTTGCATTGTCAATTGTCAAAATTTCAGGGCTGCCAACTTATGGAGATGTGTTGTACATTGTCACCTAGCCAAATCAAAGGTCCTCACTGTTGTTTTTCACATGCTATTACATATGTTGAATTGGATGGGATCTTCAGGCCACATAGTGCAACCGTGTTACCACCCCTGTGGAATCGATTCTGTGTGTGGAAGTATCATGTCACCCCCAGTGAAGACACATGGACACTTCTTTCACATGACATAATGCATGGGAGTACACAATGTACTGCAAGTGTACAAAAATAGCGCTGATATCCGGTCCATCAGCCAAACACCAGTTTAGATAATTAAACAACCCAACGCTGATGGTACATCCTAGAAGCCTAGGATTCCACACAATAACACAAACACAGATGAGTCACTGACAACATAAGATAACAACTACGGCTTAGAAGCTGCCATTTTATGTATATCCTTGTTGTGTATTGCCGTATAAATCACTTGTGTAAAACAGGCCTTGGGTTATTGTGAAATGTTGCAGCCCACAGCACAAATACAGTTTTTATTTTCCACAGTGTTGTTCCAGCTTTTCCCAGTCAGAGTCTACTCACTGTGCATTTGCCTTGTTCATGTTAGATCCAGACAGAGCCTGCATCCTGTTAGCCTGATTGGTTCCTGTCTTTGTGTTACCATAGAGGTTCCCTGTGGCTACATTTGTAACATAGTTGCTTTCCATGCCCTCACTTTCCTCCTGGGGTATTGTGTCTGGTAGGTCTATGATGAATCCTCAAATAGATTGTATAGTGTAATCAGTTTACTTATCGTATCATGGTCTGGGACATGTAATCAAATAGCCTAATCCCGGCCCTATCCCTTGTCTGGGTTTCATGTATGCATAAGTGACAAACAGTGACAGTGTACTATGGCTGTATGCATGGATTGGGTATGGTGCCTCCAGCACAACAAGCAACCTTTGCTAATGTGCATGAAAGGACAAAACATGTTTGTGCCCGGACGGTCCACACACAGATTCACATTGGCCACAACCTAGTGATGGTGCTTGGGTGGTGACTAGCTGTGAGATTAATCAGCACAGAGGCACTGATGTTCCCTGTTGCAGTGGGAAGTTTAGAGGCCACCCTATGTACAAATGTTGTGATGAAACCTGCCGGTTTCCATTTACTGATCCTTTAAGTTTGTGAGCATACCAAGATTGCCCTGTTGTCAGCCTCATAAAACGTCTGCAGTGCCATAGCTGGACTATCCCCATGTGTGTTTTTTCAATTCCTCTTTGGCTTTTGGTCCATTCTGCTTTGAAGGATACTCTGTTAATGCAGGGAATGGCTCCACAGAATCATGACTAGACCTGCACGTAACTGTGACAACATGGAGGCCAATAATGACACAGGGTACACAGGGCCACACACTTGAACTGGACACCTTTGTACAATTAACCACTGGAAATATGTGAACACATGCAGCTTGGTCTGCTGGTCCTCCACTGCCACAAGAGAAACATAGTTCATTTATATGACTCAAACTGTGGAGTGACATAACTTTTTTGGATTGGTTTTGGGACTCTGTGTCACAAACACTGTACCTACATAGCATTTTCAAATGCCTGACTCATGGGTAGTATACAAATAAGTGACCAGGAAGTGGTATCCAACATTCCAGTACATGTGATGGCTTACTCTTGTACCTTTGCCATTATCAACCGTCCTCTATCTATCCTGTGCATAGTATGTCACAGGAGATGTTTTGTCCCAAAAGTCATGGAAGTTCACAAAGCATTAGATGCTACGTGTATGACAAACACATATCCTGACTCATTTCCAAACTGAATAGCATCTGATGGTTATCACATTTACGACACATGCATACAAGCACATTAATGAAAGCATGTCTTGTGACCTCACACAGAGGCCCAACAACAATTGAAACAGCCAATTCACAAACATAAACACAGCCATGAGTGAATGTATTAAGTTGCGTAGCCTTGCTATCCTCTATTGACGCACCACCTGCTAAAACTAGGTAATACCAATTTTTATTCAAAATGTTTGGGCTGCTGTTGCGTCAGTTAAGAGTGCTCATCCGGTACAACAACATGAGTATTATGGTCCGCAGTAGTGTGGTTGGCCACATGTGCCCAAACACTGGAACACACAATGCAGCCACAGACAGCTTATCTTTGTACAGTTACAGCTTTCATGTACGTTAAAAATGAGAGAAATTACACAAACACAGTTAAATACAGATATTTTGATGAAAACGCGTCAAAGACGCATATGCATCAAAATTTGCCGCATATGCGTTGAAAAAGTATGCTCACAGCCATTATACATCAATTGGGCCCGAGCGTTAATTCCTACACTGTACCCCATGAAATTGGTAAGCAATGAAAAATATATGGAACTATGCATGCAGGGGAATTTTTAAGCATTTGCGTAAAATATTTTTGCCGCAAAGCCCGTAGGCGGCATAAACTTTTCACGCATCATATTAAAAACACACCGCATTTGAGACAGGAAGTGATGTAATAGGATATCCTGTATACAGAAATGGTACAGTGGGTGTACTTTCACTTTGCAGTCTGTGATTTTTCTAGACTGTGTAGCTGTGCTGACGGTTTTGTCTGTCCAAATTGTGCTTTTTTCTCCTGTGTGCTATCCTTTTTGTCATCTGTTGTTTTAGTAATTGTCTCAGTTGTTCAGTGTAAGTGTGCTTTTGTCATATTTGGTGTCTAATTTTGTCTTTGTACTGTTGGGAGTGTGTAGTGGGTATTGTTAGTTTGGGGATTGTTGGGCTGTTTGTGGGTTTCTTAACTTTCATTTTCCTCCCTCCTTTCCCTGTATTTTCCTCTGTACCCTTTCCTATAACTATTATTTTGGTCATGTTGGGTAGGCCACGTCTGGGGAGAATGGGTGAGGAGGATCTGGGGGCATTCATTTGGCTGGTGTGCCACTTCCTCCCCCTGATGATTGAGGCTGGTGGCAGGGTGATACAGGGGTATCACACAGAGGCGAGGAGGCTCAGGTGGTCCAAGGTGCTGTACCATCTGAGGAGAATTTTCAACACACCACGCAACGACCACCAACTCAAGCATCGCTGGGCTGACCTTGTTGCCAGAGAGCAAGACATGCTGGACCACCTGGGTGTGGTGATTGGTGACCCTCTTGGTGAGTACAATTCGGAGTAATGTGAACCTTTAAATGCTCTGTAGTGACAGTAGCAGATTTGTAGATATGCTGCATGCAATGTTTTTGGACATGTGGAATGCAAGTTAAATATACAGTGGCCCTGATTTATACAATATTTGCTACACATTACCGTCATTTGTTGACGCAACAGCTTCGCAAACTTACAAAACACAACTTGATCTTGTAAATTAGTGCTGCTTTGACGTCAACAGATGATGGTAATGCGGCTCAAACATATGTTTCATTCATGGTCTGTGAGTGTACCAGGAAAGAGATGTATTTCACAAGCTAAAGCAAGGAATTAATGTGGTTCCCAATTATCTGGAATACATGTCTGAACTGTATTCCTGGCTATACGTACAAAGTTCTTCCTAACCTCAGGTAATATCTTAGCCTGATACTTTGACTTGGTTTGTGCAGCATTTAAATTAGAAATGGATGCCAAAGTAATGCACACAGGTTTATATCTAAATGTTTGGTGCTACTTTCCATAGCTGTAGCGTAAAACATGAACCAAATGCTACAAATTGAGGAATAAAAAATATATCTGGCCCGCTGTTCATTGTTCCTGTGTGTTTTAATTTGCCTTGGGCACAATAGCTTGAACAGAGCTGATGCATTTGCCATCTGTGTCACTTTATAGCCATGCAATTCTCATAAGTTATTGGGTCATCATGGGATACCTGAAGTTGGTGATTGCATGCTCACAATTTATTACTTGCATGATGTTGTGCAAGGGACCCCTGACCAATTCCATCATACATATAAAGTGCCCAAATACTTTGCTACTTTACGTTTGGTACACCCCTGCTGATCTAGTGCAGCACATGTACAATAGCTAACTTCCTAGTATGAAGGCTATCACAGGCATGGGTGTGTGCTAAGATCAGAAGACCAGCATTCCTGTGACTGCTGCCATTCCCAAGGTGCATACAAATTGAAACCTACATTATCAAGATTGCCACAGTAGGACATTTGCTAAACCATGTTTCAATAATGGGACAGTGTCAGTTTGTTGTATACCCGCAGATCACCCAACTTGGCTAATGTAAGATGATGAATGTGGCTAACTGTGAATTCCAGTACCCGATATGGGTACACAGGGCAATGATTTACACATTTCTGGTGCAATGACTACACCTGTCCCCATGCATTCTGTAACGGATATATTTCTTTGTTGTATTAATTTAGATAAATGGCCAATCCATGTTTAGCGTCAAATTGTCATCAAGTAACACACAGGATCCCTGCCATTATGGTGTCATAGGAGGCATATCTGGCTCTGGGTATACAGTACTATAAATGTAGCATATGTAACCTAGAGACAACACAGGCCCACATGTAATGGACCATAGAAAGCATAATAATTCAGGAGTTAAACTCAACCCACATGAGCATCACACAGTAACTGATTGTCCCTTGATGCACAAGCCACAATACCTGAGTGACCGGTATTGCAGTGCACCAGGAA
The DNA here is from genome assembly GCF_031143425.1 of Pleurodeles waltl. Classification (NCBI taxonomy): domain Eukaryota; kingdom Metazoa; phylum Chordata; class Amphibia; order Caudata; family Salamandridae; genus Pleurodeles; species Pleurodeles waltl. The sequence continues at coordinate 915,805,447 of NC_090448.1, read as the reverse complement.
CATGGCTTTGCCTGTCTATCAGAACAACAAATGAATAAATGGAGTACACTCTATAAATGAATACGCAACCAATTGAGGAATCATGTTTGTCACCACATGATTGTTAGGGCCACTGCATGTGTGCATATGTGTGTGTATCACTCACTAGAGTGACAGGGTCAATACATGTTTGCAGTGGTATGTATGTTGGAGTGTCATCATGCCTGAGGAGCTGGACTATCAGATATAATGTCACAAACAGTATTTTTTTCTTCAAAGTGTTGTACAGTGCACAGACATTGAGCACATTTCACCCTTCTATGCTTTACAGGTGGACCTGCTACCTACACAATTGGAGAAGTGGCTCTATTTGCGGACCCAGACATATCCAGTAAGTGTTGATATTTCAGTTCTGTGTTGTGTTTGCAGCTGTTGTGTGATTGACTCCTGTGAGTTGGACACCTAGCAAGGTATGATGTGCTGGCACATGATCTGATATGTGACTTGACTGGAGTTTGACTTCATTTTCCATATTTGAGTTGGACAATTAGTGGCGTAGAGTCATCATTTGGGATTGTAGTGCAGCGCTGTAGGCATGGCCATGTGAATAGGGTGACATTTGTAGTTACATTTCTTGTAATGAAAAATTTGGAGGTAGCCATTTTCATGATTTAGTCAGCAAGTCATACCCTGAATCAAACAGAGCAGGGATGCCGAAGTATTACCCACAGACTTGAGCCTCCCTGTTAACTAATGAACATGGAGCACTGTATGTTTGAATTCCTAGCAGCATCTAGTTCCACATGTTGTGCTACGTTTATGTGGCATTTGAGTACAATGTCATAGGTGTGCATGCAGCTCAAGCCCAGATGGGTGCTTGCATCTATGTGCTTGTTGTAGGACAGGTATTGGTGATATCAAATGAATTTGACAATTGTCCACAATTAGGAACATAAATGTGGATGTGATTGAACAATGTTTGTGTCTATCCTAGTTGGAAACCCTCCTTACCTGTGGTGCACTAACTAAAGGAAAGCTTCCTGGCTGTCCTTGATGTTTGAAAGTATGTGTTGCATGTCCACCCCCCCGATGCACAGGCTTAGGATTATGAAATATGTGTACCTAGGTGTGAGGATCCAAGTGTAGTACACAGACATGTAATTCAGGAATTAATTTGTTCCAACCTAGGATACCCACTCATGATTAGCAACTGCATACCATCCTGGCAATTCCATTTACAAATCACAGATCTTGTGGCCCTTGATTGTCATCCAGAAGATAGTCATTAGTTGGCCTGTCACATGTAGAGGAGTTGCAGCATTTGTTATGTGACTAATGGCAGAACAATGATGCATAGATCATTTAAGTAGGTACACATGTTTTAGAGCATTGCTGTGCTGTTAGATAGGACATGTGTAGGCTGCGTTGGCATGTACTTCCTCAGGGACAATCTGTGATCTGTACTGTGATTTGGCCTGTTTAAGCTAATTTTGATGATTTTTTTGAATATCGTCAGTAGCTGTATCACACAATGATGTAACTAATGTTTGGCTTCATCTTTTTAACAGCAGCCAATATGGATGCCAATCAGATCCACGAATTCCAGAGGAGGGCGATGCGTTACCACCACATTCTGGATGTTGAGTCTGGGTTCCGCCACATGGCACGGCGTTATCGCCATGAGAGAGCCACAGGGGTCTGGAGGGAATTTGCCCAAGGGGGCCCATCCATGTCCACAATAGCCGCCCCCACCAGCACCACCACTCCGACCCAAGTGGCACCAATGATGACAGCCACCACTGCAGGTCCCTCAACATCAACGACTGACAGCAGCCCCTGCACCTCCCCCTTCAAGCATGGCACCGGCAACAGCACAGCCCTCCACAACTGGCACACAGACCACCCCTGCTGCAGTCATTGACAATGTTAAATTTAGGAACATGCAACGTGACATGCAACGGATATTGCACAGAATGGACAGGCTGCAGCAGGAGGTGTCCCAGATTAACAAGAGAGTGCGTGGGATAAAAAAGATCCTGCAGAGGGCAAACTTATAACTGTTGGACCCTCAACCATGATTCCCTCCCCTCCCTCCTCTTTCCTGGTTCTTATATTTAGTGGGTTTAGGGGGCTTAGTGTTAGGTTAGAATAGGCTGTTAGTTTAGTTAGTATAAGTGGGTTGTGGGTTGAGGGTATGATATTTTGACATGAGTTTTTTTTTTGATGGTGGAGTTTTTGTGTATTAAAAAATAAAAAAAATACAAAACAATATATTAAAATAAAAATCTATAATTGTTTAGGATAAGATACTATGGGGGTCATTCGGTTGGCGGTAGCACCGCCAACAGGCTGGCAGTGCCCCGCAGGGCATTCTGACCGCGGCGGTTTGGCCGTGGTCAGAACAGGAAAACCGGCGGTCTCCCGCCGGTTTTCCGCTGCCCTGGGAATCCCCCATGGCGGCGCAGCTTGCTGCGCCGCCATGGGGGATTCCGACCCCCTCACCGCCATCCTGTTCCCGGCGGTTCCGCCCGCCAGGAACAGGATGACGGTGAGGGGTGTCGTGGGGCCCCTGGTGGCCCCTGCAGTGCCCATGCCAATGGCATGGGCACTGCAGGGGCCCCCGTAAGAGGGCCCTACTTTGTATTTCAGTGTCTGCTTTGCAGACACTGAAATACGCGACGGGTGCCACTGCACCCGTCGCACATCCTCCACTCCGCCGGCTCCATTCGGAGCCGGCATCCTCATGGAGGGGTGTTTCCCACTGGGCTGGCGGGCAGCCTTTTGGCGGTCGCCCGCCAGCCCAGTGGGAAACCCAGAATACCCGCAGCGGTCTTTTGACCGCGCAGCGGTATTCTGGCGGTTCCCTCCAGGAGGGCGGCTCCCGCCGCCCGCCGGGGTCAGAATGATCCCCTATGTGTTTAGGTTAGTATATGATGTCCTCCATGTGTCCCGTCACATAAGTGGGGTGGGGGGATTGATGTTTAGATTGTTTAGTTAAATGTGATATGTAAGTTTAGCTTAGGGTAGTTAGGGCCAGTTGTGGGTAATGTGTAGTTAGGATAGGTTAGGTTAGTTAAGGTGTTTCCAATAGTTTTACTATCCTTTTTTACAGTTAAATATTTAGATACTCCTTTACAGTATGTGTCATATGCTTGGGGATCAGGGCCTTGGCATGGGTGAACAGTGTCAATTTAGTATTTGCATTTATGTTCCATCCTGCATCCAAATCCCAATTGAGCTGTCACATTGGCAGCTACACCAAAGCTACTTCTCTATGCATCTGCCATCCATTGCACTATTACTATGGTTCCCAATGTGCTGTTAAGTTTGGATGTATGTTTTCAATGTGTCATACTTTGAGACCAGATTTTGAATCTTGGGCACTGTGATACGTCTGCCTGCGGCCTGATGTTCATGTGAACCCTGATAAGGTGAGTGATAGTATAATCTTATGTAGTATAGTATACATAACTCACACCTATCATTTCTTACATTGTACTGCCAGGTTACATATTTGTTCGTACACTCATACACATCCATTCCTGCGGTATGGTGCGTGTGATGACATTTTAGAGTCAGATGTCATATACCTAAAGATTGTCTAGAAGAAAAAATTTAAGACATTGGTTTTTTGCTTAGACATCCCTTGAAGCAGACTTGTCCTGTCCAAAACAGCATTTTTCTGTAGTTGTTCTATTTACTTCAGAAATAACCCTCAGGAAGGGCAGATGATGGTACAATCCAGACCCCAGTGCATAGTTATAAGCCCACAATATTTCAAGGCAGTTGTATTGACATTCTCTGGCCATTGACATGAGGCAAACATCACTAATCTCCTACACAGTTGATGTGTCACATTACACAGAGACAAAGTGGTTGTGTAAGTGCTATTTATTTTAAAGTGCTGTAGTGCTATATTTACATAGTCCAGGATTGTGAGTCCACTAGTGTGACGCCTTCTATTGTGATACTACACAAGTGCAAAAGGACAGGTCATTGAACATGCTGGGTGAAGTGTCATACAGTGCAGAGGAACATGAATTGCCAATGAGGTAGTGAGAGGCAATCACAGAGCATAGTGTTAAGGTAAACAGTGGGCTGGAAAACAGTGCATGTGAGCAGCTGTTGCAAGACTCACATGTTACGAAGCACAGGACCTTGGATATAAGTGCCCATTTTGGCATGGACTTGTGCTACCGGTTACTCTTACGGGTGAAGGTGATCTGTTCCACGTCTTCATCTTCTGATGTGTGTGTCGTCTCCTCTGCCCTTGGTGGTGGTGGGTTTGAAGGGACAGCATACACTTTAGTGTTTTAAGACGTGGAGTCTGAAATCCCGGTAGCTGCCAACTGTGGGGCTATTAAGGGCAGTACTGCAGCAAGGGGGAGCTGCTGGTTCTTAAGTATAACAGCTACATCACTGTGGTAGGCAGCCAGGTCGGCCCTGAGGGGGTCAATATTGCATTCGCGCATGCAGTGAAAGGTTTGTTGTGCGAGGTGTTGTGGTAACTCCCTTACTGCTGTGCTGATTTCATTCACACTTTGTTGAAGTTCTTGCAAGATAGATGTTCACCCTTGCATGGCTGCCACCTGTTCTGCAGATGACATCATGCACGAACGCACCCCCTCTAGGCTGGCTGCCATATTTTGCATCCACACCCGCACATCCTTGGCCAGCTCCCGCTGTACTCCAACTACAGTCCTCTCAAAGCTGGTGCCAGTGTCGTCAGAGTCCTCCGCTGGGTTGGAGCTGGCAGGTTGTACAATTGGGGTGGTGGGTGGGTCCTCTTTAAAGGCTGCTACTTCTGTGCTCCTCCTTGCAACTGGAGGTGGGGTCTGGAGGGTTCCAAGGACATCATGGAGGGTCTGCTCGCTGATGCTTGTCAGCTCGTCATCCATGTCATCAGGGAAGTCCAGGACAGGCATATCCCCAGGAGAGCCTTCATCCTCTGCAATGAGATATTGTACAATTAGTGTGTCAGTGTTGTGGCATTTGTAATGTGAGTTTCCTGACTTCCTATTAGTTGCACATTGTGATCTGGGTTCCTGTTCATTGTTACTGTCATCAATATTAGCATATTCCCAGGCCTATGCCCCACCTGAATGTCACATGTAGTGTGGGCAGTTTGGGGAAATGTCTGCGTCACATCCTCTAGGTGTAGGTTCTGCCCAAATTATATGTTGCCACCTTCTTGTCCTATCCAACCCTCCGTCTACTTCCATTATCATGGTCTGGCCTTGTAATGGCTGTGGGTGTTCCGATAGCACTTGCACCACACTTAACAATCTGGAACTGACCCAGTCTCAGATATTTCACATCCACCTATATGTTGCCGAGACCTAGCATATACTATGTATAGCATTGGCATGGCACACTACAGGTGTCAGCATTGGTAGTGTGTAATGTTGATGTTGGGGAATGTGCGCTATGTTGATGTTGGGGAATGTGTGCTACATTGGATTACACTGATGGTCCTAGCAGTGGTCCATTTCCTCTTATGACTGTGCGGGTGTGTTTCACTAGCCGGAAACATATGCCCTCTCCCTCAATGCTGTTGTCTTAGCACTATGACCCTTGAGATGTTGCATGGTGGCATTGCAGCTATTGTGACCCAGGCACAGGGTAGCCCCTGACATGTGCAGCATGGGTATGACATTACTGCTGTGTACCTCATAATGTTTATGACAATGCCTAATATTTGTAGTGACTATGGACATTAACATTTGACAGGATAAGCGCATTTTTATTGATTACAGGGGATTGATAACGTTGTCATCCTGAACCCTCTAATTTGGGTGTGTTTGATCAATGGGCACATAACTGCCATTAGCTACTTGACCTGCACACACAGCAGAGGTGGTAGTTGCAACTATTGTCAATGGGAAATTCCACTTGCGGCTATGGCCTGAGACTGTTAATTGAGCCCTAGTTCATGTAGCGACAATACCAGCTGTCATGTGACAGCATGCCAGTTTTACGTTGTACCCTACCCTCCTGGACTGGCTGTGCTTTTCCAACATCCTTGACATGGCGGCATACCCCCATGCAAAGGTTGTTGGTGTAGTGTTGTGCTGTGCCCCAGGTTTCCCCTGCACAGCCCATGCCCCCGTGCCCTGCCCCTTTGCCCTTTCCACTACCTGATTATCATGGCTGACATGCATTGTGTAGTAGGTATGCCACCCTGCTTTCAGTTAACAACTAGGCATTTTTGTTCCCCATGCCACTTACCCTGCATCTGTGTGGTTTCCTGGTAGTCTGCGCTGTCCTGTCCTTGAATCCCTGTGATGATCTCCTCAGGGATGATGGCTGCCACCACCTCCTCCATGTGGTCCATGGCCTCCTGCGGTGCTGGACTCCCACCTCCAGTCTGCAGTGCTGCCTTCCTGTTCCTGGCCATCTTTTCCTTGGTCCTGCGCTTGCAGTCATGCCAGCATTTCTTGCACTCAGTGACTGTTCTCCATACTTCTGCCACACTGTTTTGTCTTATCGACAATTTGTTGCCAAATTGCCTCTCTCCCGCCAATTGGCAATTTAGAGGTGACAAAAAGTTGGTGCTGGTGTTCCGTCATCTCTTTCACCAGTATTTCATGCTCCTCTGCACTGAACCGACACTTCCTTTTCTTCTTTTCCCTCTCCTGGGTCTTGTGTGGGTCCTCCTGGCTGGTTCCTGGTCGGTTGTCATCTTACTGGGGTCTCTCATAGCTTCTGGAATCCATTTTGGGGCTCCTTTGCACATTTTGCAGTGTTTACGTCGCTTTTTGATGCTATTGCATCAAAAAATGGCGCATATCCAGTTTGCGACGCCATAAACCGGATAAAAGTCATTTGCACTGCATTAACGTTGTTTTTCTTTACGACGTGGCGCATTGGTTTGAGTAAAAAAAATGACTCTCACCAGTGGTTTGCGCCACTGTGCGTCAAAGTATAAATTTGACGCCTACGTAGGCGCAATGAAATGTCATTAGTCGGCATTAAAATTTTTGACACAAGACTGCAGTGGCGCAGTTTTGCGTCAAAAAGTATAAATATGGGCCTAAATATTTCCATTCTAGGTAAATTAATATTCCCATGTTTTAGAGTAAAGGTCACCTGCACTTTAGCACTGGCTAGCAGTGGCAAAGTCCTAAAGCCAACAAAAAGAAGATCAGAAAACAAGGAGGAGGAAGGCAAAACGTCCGGGGATGACCCTGCATAAAGGGCAATTTATGCCAGATGGTGTAACTGTTTCCCCTCTCTCCGCTTTAGTATTAAAGTTTTTTTATGTGTCACAATGTACTGCAGTGAGATTTGTGCAAATGCATGTGGTGAGGGTATTTAGTGGATTCTTTATGCGTTACAAAGTACTGCAGCTAGATTTGTGCAAAGGCACTTGGCCGGGTTAGTTGATGGTTTCCTGTGTGCGTCACAATATACTTTATTGAGATCATGAAAATGCATGTGAATGGTTAGAATGGAAAAAAGTTGGACGAGGGGTGTTTGGGATAGCAACGTCTAACAAAAAACTCATAGATAAGAGGTGCGGCAGAAGAACCATGACACCAGAGAATTTGTGAATAATTGGGTAAAGCTACTCCACTTACTTTGTCCGAGGTGTTCCATAGGTTTCAATTCTGTACAATTTTTCCTCTTATACTTGACATATTTAAAGATGTTAAACACCCTCATTACTCATGTTTTTAATACTGTAAAAAGTATCACGCGAGCTAAATAAAAGGAGTGAGTATTTTACGGGATACAGTAATATCAGAACTTGGAAAAGACCCTCAAGAAAAATACTCCAAATGCATTAATGCTTCTGCAAAGCAAAAATGAATGATCATTGGGCACTACACTAACTGTGATAAGGAAATAATCTGTTTTGCCCAAAAAAAACTCACAGTTACTCCAACGTGGACTTAGCAGCTGCGTACAGCCTGGCCCGGGGGGATGTCCCTCTACTATTCTGTTTTGCAAGACAGCAGGCGGCTGCGCAATAACAACAACACAATGGCAACAGGAAGAGGAGGGCGATAAAGAATTGAAGGTGGAAAACAATAACATTAAAACCCAGAGTAAATCCTTTCTCCATAAAACTATACCATATGGTCCAAACCTTGACAAGGATACCCTATTGTACAATATCTTATTTACTCACGAATAACTGACGTTCACCAATCATAGCAGCTAGCTTAAATTGCTTTGACTGTTTTAAGGCACTAAGGCCCTCATTACGACCCTGGCGGTCGGTGATAAAGTGGCGGTAATACCGCCAACAGGCTGGCGGTAACTACCACCAAATTATGACCATGTGGAAAGATCTCCGAAAGACAGACAATGTACACACCAACCGCCAGTCTGGCAACAAAAAGCACCGCGGCGTAGCCGCCTACATCCAGGCGGAAGTCAACGTTCCGGCCACCATATTATGACAAGACAATCCGCCACCTTTTCCGGGGTGGAAACAACAACATCAAAAGCCTGGCGGAAACACTGCACAGAAGTGAAAGGACTCACCATTGGAGACACAGGGAAGAACCACGCCACCATGGAACCAGAACTGCAAGTGTTCCCGATGATATTCTACGTCCTGCTCCACCACGAACACCAACGCCGGCGAAGACGACGACGGAGAGTACAGCCGCCTAGCATGCAAGGGAGGGGGGGAGAGTGAGACACACACACACCATACACACCCCAGGCACACACACCATACACACAACCAGCTGTCCAAGAAAACAAGTTAATCCCCGTAAATCAGCTGAATAATGCAAGGACAACAGGAATTGACTAAAGTGATTGTAATAAGATCAACACTGTATAAATAATAATTTTGCCAATGCAACAGATATGTACAAATGTACAAAAAAGGGGCACTGCCCAGTCCTCAGTTCGCATGGGCCACATGGCCACAGGGCAAAGCCCAATGCCCCACTTGTTACCTGCATCAATACAGAGAGAACAATGCAGGGGCCTAAGTTGGCAAATAGGCAGGCACCTCAGGGGGAGGGAGGTCACCTCATCCGCATGGGGAAACAAGGCCACTGGTTCAGGAGGGGACAACATGCCCTGTGCTTGGTTCTGTGGAGTGATAGGCCACAGTCTCTGGAGTGGGTGTCTTCCCCACTGGTTCTGGAGGGGGGAACATGCCCTGGGCTTGGTACTGGGGAGTAATAGGCCACAGTCTCTGGGGTAGGTGTCTTACCCACTGGTTCTGGAAGGAGCAACATGCCCATTGCTTGGTCCTGGGGAGTGATAGGCCACAGTCTCTGGAGTGGGTGTCTTCCCCACTGGTTCTGGAGGGGACAGGCCACACAGCATCCCATAGAGGCAGGATCACATTGCGTCCGCCGGCAGTGACGGCTGCACTGTGGTGGTGGTAGTGGGAGGCTCCTACTCCGCCCCTGCACCCTCCGATGGCTGCACTGTGGTGGTGGTGGTGGTAGTGGGATGCTCCTGCACAGCCCCTGCACCCTGCGATGGCTGCATTGTGGTGGTGGTGGTAGGGGGAGGCCCCTGCACAGCCCCTGCACACTCCGATGGCTGCACTGTGGTGGTGGTAGTGGGAGGCTCCTGCACAGCCCCTGCACCCTGCGATGGCTGCACTGTGATGGTGGTGGTAGTGGTAGACTCCTGCTCAGCCCCTGCACCCTGCGATGGCTGCACAACCACAGTTGGTGGTGGGGGCTCTGTGACAGCTGCTGGTGGAGGCTCCTTCCCCTTCTTGTATACTGGTGCAGGCTCCTTCCCCTTCTTGCCTGCTGGTGCAGGCTCCTTCCTCTTTCGGATGGTAGGTGCAGGCTCCTTCCCCTTCTTGCTGGCAGGTGAAGGCTCCTTCCCCTTCCTGCTTGCTGGTGCAGGCTCCTTCCCCTTTTGGATGGCTGGTGCAGGCTCCTTCCCCTTTCGGCTGGCTGGTGCAGGCTTCTTCCCCTTCAGCATTTGTGGCCTGGAATCCTTTCCATCACGAGTAGGTGTGGATGGAACTGGGCATGTGGACTGTGTGGCTGAATTGCTTGGCTGGGTTCTTGATACCCAGGCCATACGTGCAGGCCAGGGGGAGGGGGAAGGAAGAGGTCAATGGTGGAAAGGAAAAGCTTTTTAGGGACATTGGGGTGGGAAGAGGAAGAAGTAATGGGAGTCGAGGATGAGGGAGTGTTTGTTGGAGGTGTCTGTCTGCTGGATTTGTGTACAGGTGCATCGGCTGTATGCTGTTGTAAAGTGGATGGCTGTTGGGTATCTGAGTGCTTGCGTTTGTGTACTTAAGGAGGGGGGACAGACACAGTGGGAGAGGACACAGGGGACGTGTGCATAGATGTTGTGGAGGTGTCTGCCAGTGAGGTGTGTGTTCTGCTTGGTGTGGTGATGATGCAGGTAGTGGATGATGATGTAGTGCATGCAGGTGTGAGTGTGGACGTAGCTGGGTGGGAGGTGGAGGAGGAGGAAGAGGGGGAGACAGTAGAAATAGTGGATGTTGTTGTGTCTGCAACTGGATGGTGTTTGTGTGAGGGCCTGTGGGATGAAGTGTGGTGCTTGTGTTTACCTGTGACACTCTTGGCTGTTGTCCTTTGTACATGCCCGTCTGGCTGTGTGCTTGGGATGGGTTGGGGTTCAGGAGAATGGGACTGGGAGGTGAAAGTTGGAGGGGGGACAGTAGAAACAGGGACAATGGCTGCCATCAGAGAGGAGGCCAGAGCCTGGATCAATCTCTGTTGGGCCGCAAATCCACTGTGAATGCCCTCCAGGAATGCATTTGAGTGTTGCATCTGGGCTGCGAGCCCCTGGATGGCATTCACAATGGTTGACTGCCCTACAGAGATGGATCTCAGGAGGTCAATAGCCTCCTCACTTAGGGCAGAAGGGAATACCTGGGCAGGGCCTGAAGTGCCTGGGGCGAAGGAGATGACCACCCTCCTGGGTGAGCGGACACAGGCATCTCGATGAGGGGCTGCTGCAAGGACGGTGCTGGTATGGGGGTCGTGGCTGTACCATTAGCTGGGCGTGGTCACAGAAGTGTCCGCCACCACCAGGGAGCTTCCATCGGAGGAGGTATCTGAGTCTGTATTGTCCCCTCCAGTCTCTGCCGTGGTGCTCCCCTCGCCCTATGTCCCACTGGTGCCCTCAGTGTCAGTGGACTCTGCCTCCAGGGTCCTGTGGGATGCAGCTACCTCCATCGCCGGTGCCTCTGCTCCTCCGCCAGATGATGCTAATGCACATAAGTACAGGATGACAAAACAAGAAAGGGGGGAAGAGAGGCAAAGGATACACTGGGTCAATGACTGAACCAACACCACCTTTGGAGTACACAGCACCCTCACACACAGGGAACAGACCTACGCACTATGCATTGTACCACCACTGATATTGCAAGCCACCAAGGCATGAGGAGGGGCACACACCACCAACTGCAGCACACCTGGGACCCACGTAGCCCTGGCCGGCTGTGGATGCTAACAAGCTAGGTAGGCAGTATTATCCCTTCAGACCCCTAGCCACCAGAGGACCTAAGCTGCTATGTCTGGCCTGGCCTAGGGGCACACAAGGACACACAACCACCACCCGGATACCACCCAAGCAGGCGTAAGTTGTAATGATCCACTGTACTCACCCCCTTGTGGATGCTGTGATGCCCTCAAACGCCCATCCAGCTCTGGATAGGTCACCGCCAGTATGCGAGCCATCAGAGGGGTCAGGGTTCGATGGGCACCCCTTCCTCATTGGAAGGCCATACCCAGCTGGGTCTCCGCTGTCTTCCATGCCCAGCATCTCAGGTCCTCCCACCATTTGCGACAATGGGTGCTCCGCCTGCCGTAGACCCCCAGGGTCGGCACCTCATTGGTGATGGCACGCCATATAACCTTCTTTTGATGGGCGCTGACCTGCAGAGGCAATACACACAGGAAAACACCATTAGACAAACAGTCCAACCAGTTACACATATGGCCCACCATACCAGTTTATAGCACTATTGGAACACACATAGCCCAGCACTCAATGTGTACGCAGCCAGGAGGACATCCCTCCCACCTTACACGGAGTCATCACACACACCTCCATACATGCATGCCACATGCATCGTGCCCACAGTGCACTCACCTCTTGGTCTGGAGGCCCATACAGCAGTCCGTATTGGGGGTAGGACCCCATCCACAAGTCTCTCCAACTCCTCAGAAGTGAAGGCTGGGGCCCTTTTCCCAGTCACATGGGCCATGGTGGGTTGCAGCAGACACAGGTCACAGCAGCACATGCAATGTAGGTCCTCTCCTATGGAAGGTCAGGTAGCAAGTGAGGAATCAGATAGACAATGAAGGTCACGTCCGTGGTGGTGCATACCGTCACTGCCGGCGTAGGTCACCATTGGCCACTGTACCCCATAGGGCCCAATATTAACCAATGAGGAATTGCACGGTGGTTCCCGACCGCCTCCCGCCACAGCGCACAACGTCAGCGGAATTATCTCAATTCCACCTGTCCCTCCACACAGGACAGCCCGACACCATTTCAGGGGGGGGCTTTGAAATAATGCTGCATCACAGGAGAAGTACGGCACATACTGGAGAAATCACACTGACCCATTACATGTTTACAGCATGCAAACTACATTTGTGGCTCCATTATTCAGTTTGTGACAGGCTCCTTACTCTTTTGTGCCATAGATTCCTATCGCTGCGGATGAATAGGAGATGGAGACATACCCACGTGTCAGACCCCTAGTGGACTTGGCTACACTGGAGGACAGGCACATTATCCTCACCTATAGACTTGACAGGGCCACAATCACAGAGCTGTGTGCCCAATTGGAACCTGAACCGATATCTGCTATCCGTCAGCCCACTGGGATCCACCCTCTTGTGCAAGTGCTATCAGTACCATTTCCTGGCAACTGGTTCTTTCCAAGTGACAGTGGGCTTGGCAGCAGGAATGTCACAGCCAATGTTCTCAATAGTGCTGTCAAGAGGTTTGTCTGCCCTGATAAAACACATCTGCAGTTACATTGCTTTCCCTAAGGTTGAGGATTTGGCCACAGTGAAGGCTGTGTTTTATGCATTGGGACATATCCCCAATATAATTGGGGTGACTGATGGAATACATATTGCATTTGTCGTCCCCCCACCAGAATGAGCAGGTGTTCAGGAATCATAAGAGTTTCCACTCCATGAATGTGCAGATGGTGTGCTTGGTGGACCAGTACATCTCCCACGTCAACGCAAAGTATCCTGGGTCAGTGCATGACGCCTTTGCCCTAAGGAATAGCAGCATCCCAAATGTGATGGCCCAACTACAGAGGCAAAGGGTGTGACTAATAGGTGAGCCCTGGTTCCCACCCAGTATATGCTGGTGTATGGGTATGGTGTTGGCCATATAGGATGGTGTGTGGCTAAATGTTGTCCCTCAATATTTGCAGGTGACTCTGGTTACCCAAACCTATCATGGCTGCTGACCCCTGTGAGGAATGTACAAAAACAAGGTATACACAGTTCCACAACGTAAGTATAATCAGGAAAACCACATTGGGTCCTGATCTAAGGAAAAGATCGTAAAAAAGAGAGAAGAAAGAAGAAAGAAAGCCAGGTCCCTGGAAAATTAATTATTTTGGAACAAGAGCCCTCACTCACCAAAGGTGACATGCTTTATCCTCGGGCTTTGCTCCACGTCAGGCCGGCGCTGCAATGCCTGACGGGCCCCTCAAGGGGGGCTCTTTGCCGGAGATCTTTTGAGATATATGCCCGGTTTAGAAAGAATAGGGTATAGGATTGGAAAAATTCTATTTAAAAATAACTAGAGATTAGGCAAATTTTATTAAATAATCCAACCACTGTCATGATTAAAACCAAAGAGCGGGGAGAGAAAAGAACAAGGTCTACGCTCCCCAAAAAATTATTTACTTCCTCACTCAATTTGAGGTTAGGAATTGTACGCACAGGATCCCCTGTACGATTCACCAGAAGGTCAACATGTTTCTCGCTATTGATGTCCTATGGATCTAACGCGATTCTTCAGGACTTAAACTACCTAATCCTATGTGTAAATATAACCTATAATAAGGAATATTAGTACAATGCAGGGACCCTCCTCATACTAGTGGATGGGCCGCATCAGGTAAAGCACCAAGTAACGGAGGTCCTACTGAGTTGGGACCTGTCTGAAGTTTGCGGCATCACCTGCCCCGTCTCGGTGTTCCTGGAAGAGGAATGCCAGGACAAGGGGAGAAGAAAGTTATAATGAGGCACCTGGGCGAACCAGAAGGATAATTGAGAGAACCTTTAGCCTCCTGAAGGCCAGGTTCCAGTGCCCCCATCTAACAGGTAGATCCCTGTGCTACTCACCGAAGAAGGTCTGCCGGATAGCAGTGGCATGCTTCATGTTGCACAACCTGGCCCTCAGACGACATGTACCTTTTGGACAGTTAGGATGAGGAGACACACAGGTAAGACAGTGTAATTATACATTTCAATGACTTTGGTTGGAATCTGTGTGGCAATGGCATGCTGGTACTTCCCACTTCTATGGCCACTTACTGTTCCCTCTGGCTATTCATTTTGCAGATGTTGGTGATTTGACAAATACTCCTGGAGTGATCACTACAGCCAGCCACAGGTCATTAATCTATGCTCATTCTATGTACAGTTCATTTGTAATAGTTGTACCTGTTTCAAAAATACATATTTGATATACATGGCATACTCCAAATAGATTTTTTTCAAAGGGTGTTTATTAAAGTGCTAACATATAGGTTGAAAGTGCAATATGATGGGGTGATGATGGAGGAAAGCCCAGGGTATTGTTCCAGTCTGTTTGTAGCACAGGTGCATTGTCCAAGGGGACATAGGAAGGGGAGCAATGGCAGTTCAAGGTGGACAGGGTGACTGGGTGGGACACAAGGTAGCTAATCAGGAGAGTCTAATTTCCTGGTGGGGGTCTTGGCATGTGTCTCTGGCTTCTGTCTGGATCGCAGGGAACTTTGCAGGGTGGTTCAGCTTCTGCAGGGGGAGGGTTGCTGGTGGCCTGTGAGTCCTGTGGCGGGGGCTCCTGGCCACTAGCAGCAGCAGAAGTGGAAGGCTGTTCAGATGACTGGTTAGTGGCAGGGGCTGGCTGGTGTGAGACTGCCTCCGTCATAATGTTGGCCATGTCTGCTAGCACCCCTGCTATGGAGATCATTGAGTTGCTGATGGCCTTCAAGTCCTCCCTGATCCCCTAGTACTGTCCCTCCTGCAGCTGCCTGTTCTCCTGCACGTAGTCCAAGATCTGGCCCATTGTGTCCTGGGAATGTTGATAGGCTCCCAGGATCTCGGAGAGTGCCTCCTGGAGAGTCGGTTCCCTGCGCCTGTCCTCCCCCTGGCGCACAGCAGTCCTCCAGTGTCCCTGGTGGCCTGTGCCTCTGTCCCCTTAACCGTGTGCCCACTGCCACTGACCCCAGGTCCCTGATTGTCTCGGGGGCAAGGTGTGGCCGGGGGTCCCTGTAGGGGTGGACATACTGCTGATTGACGTGTCCTGGGGACAGAGGTGTGGGCTTTTCTGGGTGGGTGCTGTGGTGGTGTTTACTGATGAGGGAGGCTCTGTGGTGGTTTGTGTCTGGGCTTGGGTAACGGGATGTGCAGTGGTCCCTGATGGGCCAGGTAGCTCATTCAGATCCTGAAGACCAGATTTACTGTCATCACTGGGGGCATCTTCTGTTGGGGGACTGGATAGTGTTGGCACCTCCTGTCCGGTTACATTATCTGGGGTACCTGTGGGGATGTAAATGATGTGCTATGGTTCATGTGTATGACATATTGTACATCCCTGGCTTCCCCTCTATGGTTGATGTTGCCCTGCCATCCTTTACTTGTGTGTATGTTGGTGTATGGCGGGATTGTTAGTTCTCTATGCTGTGCATGCTTTAGTGAAGGGTGTCCATGCAGGGCTGTGAGGGGTGTCCATGCATTGGTACAGCATGCAGGGCTTGGCATTGGGATTAGTGAGATGCGATGGTGGAGTGTGTGGGATGTAGTGGAGTGATAGGAGTGAGGGTGAGGTTATGTGATGACATGCAGGTAGGGGGGTGATAGTAGTAGAGAGTTGACTTACCAGAGTCCATTCCTCCTCTGACTCTGGCCAAATCCTCAGGATGCAGTATTGCCATTACTTGCTCCTCCCATGCTGTGAGTTGTGGGGAAGGAGGTGGGGGTCCACCGCCAGTCCTCTGGAGAGCAAGTTGGTGTCTTGCTGCAATGGAACGTACCTTCCCCTGTAGGTCGTTCTACCTCCTCCTGATGTAGTCTCTTGTTCAGCGGTGTTGTCCCACTGCATTGACCCTGTCCACGATTCTTCACCATAGCTCCATCTTCCTAGCTATAGATATTTGCTGCACCTGTGCTCCAAACAGCTGTGGCTCTACTCTGATAATTTCCTCCTCCATGACCCTTAACTCCTCCTCTGTGAAACGAGGGTGTCTTTGTGGTGCCATGGGTGTTATGTGAGGTGTGTTGGTGAGGGTGTGTTGGGTGATGTGGTGGGGTGTGTGATGTGGAGTGTGTGAGTGATGTAAGGGTGTGAGTGGTGTGTGGCTCTAGTTGGCCAGGTGGTCTTGGTGTCAGTCTTGTGCCAATGATTTGTAATTGTAAAGGGTTGTGGGTAATGTGGGTGGGTGTTTTATAGTGGTGTGGGTGTGGAATGTGTATGGGTGTCAGGTGTGTGTTGTATGAATTCTTCAATGTGGAGTTATTTTGTCTGTGGGTGTCCATTGTGAGCGCAGCGGTATGTACCGCCAAAGGTTTACCGCCGTTGAATGTCCACCGTGGTGATTCATGGGTCATAATATGGTGGGTGTTGTTCTGTTGGCGTAATGGTGTGGGTTTTGATACCACCAGTTTATCACCGGCCTTTGGACTGGCGGATTTGTGTCTGTGGCTGAATTCTGTCGGATTGGTGTGTGTGTGTCATAATATGGTGAACGGACATCCACCGCCACCGCGGTAAATTGGCGCCCGTCAGCGTAGCGGTAAGCGGGATTTACTGCCAATGTCATAATGAGGGCCTAAATCTCAAATAAAATAGTCAAAGACCAAATGATTCTAGATGCAGATCTCGTATTCACAGGTGTGCTATTTCCTGGTATCAGCAAATGATTACTAGGTCCTGGCCAACATTTTCCCCGCAAACTTTGAGTCATGAAGGACCGAGGGCATGGCTCCTGGGTATGTAGGTATGCACATAAGCAAGTGCACAATGTGCAATTTCTTTCTTACATCTCAAGTACTTCGCATCATACAAACATCTAAATCATACACGTGTAAGCACATACTTTTTTAAGATGCCTTGTGGTACTGTATATTACCTATCCAAGATTTATGGCCACCACACGATAGTGCTGTGTCACAACAAGAGAAAAGCAAAAATATGATGGATATAATGGATGAATGGATTTAAGCCACTGGTAAATGCTCTGGCCTACAATCAAGTCCATTGATATTTGCTGATAGTCATTACAGAAAGGGACTAAACTTATGTATTTTAGGGGCATATTTATACTCAGTTTGCGCTGAATGTGCGTCAATTTTGATGCACATTCAGTGCAAACCTTGCCCCATATTTATACTTTGACGCCCGGCCCTGCGGACGTAAAAAATCCTCTGTGTGCATTATTTTTTGGATGCAGGAAACCACCTTGCGTTAATGACATGCAAAGTAGGAGTTCCATTCCAAAAAATGACTGTAGGGCCTGTGCGCCTTATTTATACTCCCACGTCATTTTGACGCACAGGAGGGGGCAGGCCTCAAAAAATGGCGCCCAGCCTGATGTGCGTTGTTTTTTAATGCCTTGGTGAGGGCAGGCGTTAAGGGACCTGTGGGCTTACTTCCATGGTCTCTGACTATGGAAGCTGTCCAGAGGTGCCCTTCCCTGCTCCCAGGGACACCACCTGCCACCCCCACCCACCCCTGGAGGACACCCATGGATGGGGGACCCATCCCAGGTAAGTACAGGTAAGTATCATTTTTTTATTTTTTAAAGTGGCATAGGGGGGCCTAATTTTGGCCCCCTTACATGCCACTGTGCCCAATGACCATGCCGAGGGGACAGATGTCCCCTGGGCATGGCCATTGGGCAAGGGGGCATGACTCCTGTCTTTGCTAAGACAAGAGTCATTTCAATGGGGGTTGTGAGTCAAAAAATGGCGCAAGTCCGGTTTTAGCCATGATTGTTTACTCAAACCTGACTTGCACCATTTTTTGACGCACAGCCCCCATTTTCCTCTACGCCGGCACTGCCTAGTTTGAGTCATTTTTTTTTACTCTGACAGCCCGCAGCACCGGCTAACTTCAATCCTTAAATAAGGCGCCCACATGGTGCGTAGGAATGGCGCTGGTTTGCGTCAAAAAGTATAAATATGGGCCTTAGTCTTGGAGCTGCTGTAATACGAACAGAACAGACCAGAATATGGCTGCCCTCAGGAGAGACTCACACTGCCGGCTACTGTTAAATGCTGTGTCATGAGACTCCCGCACTGACTTAATGCAGCCAAAAGTTGGTGGAACTAACATGGACTACTGTGAGTCATATAGACTCAGGCCTACAAACTGTGGAAAGCCCAAAGGCTGCTAATACAGAAACACCCCCTCCATGTCCCCTCCGTTCCAAGGTCGTATTGAACTGCACAGCACACGTGCAAAAACTATGACTGTTGTTAGCTACTGAGGGCACAAGAGAGTCTCTTTAATTTGGC
The DNA here is from genome assembly GCF_031143425.1 of Pleurodeles waltl. NCBI lineage: Eukaryota > Metazoa > Chordata > Amphibia > Caudata > Salamandridae > Pleurodeles > Pleurodeles waltl. The sequence goes on along the minus strand of NC_090448.1, from coordinate 915,786,791 downwards.
ACAATCCCAGTGCCCTGTCTGACCATGCTCTATGATGGACTGCAGCAGCAGTGATGTCAACAATCCACCACTATCTACAGGTGAGTCTTTGCACGATATAGCCTGATCCATTGCCTTAGGACCTTTGTTCTTGGCCATTTACTTGCTGGTTGAGAATAAACTCGGCCCTGGAGGAGCCATCAACCTTCGGAAGCTGCAACACCAATTATACAGGCACCATCTGAGATTTTTTTGCACATATATAGGGCCCCCTTCTATATGACAGCATTGCCAGGACTTTTTAACTAACCCCAAAGTCTTAAGAAGACCAAAATCACAGTGTTCAGGGCTGGCCCTGTGGACTTCACTACTACACACATGTAGGCTCTTCTGTCTTTTGATTTCAGTCGAGTTCTGCTATGACTTTGTGAAGACCCCAGGCAAGAATTGTAACCTGGAGCTATTTATCATACTCAGTAATTTTCTATCCCACTGGGATCCTAATATGTTGAGTGCAAAATAAATAGAGCTATTTTCTGGGCCAACACATACTGTTGCCTTTAGGTGGTTTTGTCCAGAATTATGTCTTTTGAAATCCTATGTATACTAGTATATACAAAGCTGCTGTACTCTTGGTTGGTCCCTTTAGTCTGTTTCCTCACAGCTGTTTGCCAAACTTTCAAGATCTCGCACCTTCCTCTCGTTTGTAACCGATACAATTCATGATGTCATTCACATATCCATCCAGACGATTGTTATTGTTCAGAGTCAATTACCGGCAATAAACCATTACTTCCATCTCTGCCCATGAAGTCAGCAGAAATCACCCCGGAAATGATGCTAAAGGAAACACTGACTATTGGCTACACAGTGGGAGCCAACTGAATGTAGAATGACAGAACTCACGTTGGTAGGGGTGACGATCTGTACGGATATTGCAGTGTTCCAGCAGCCACTTACCTCAACTGGAAAACGGATAAAACGGATATCTAAGCCAGAAGAACGCATTAATAAAAATCCTAGACTTGGCTCAACAAGTCTGGCATCTTGCTCAAGGATTACTCATTTAGAGGATCTCTCCAGATGTGAAGGTGCATGAATCTATGGCATGTTAGAAACACCTGAAGGCCGACCAAAAACGCATCCTTGCAGAGTTTCTGCAAAATTGCTGAATATTGACTGCACACCAAATCTAGAATTAAAAAGAATGCATAGGATACGGATAACAATCCCTTAAAATCCACATAAACAACACTTGTGATTTCTTGCTTCAATCACCATAAACGGGCCCATCGAGAGTTAAAAGCTACCAAGAAACAGCAAACTTTCTGTTTTGACAACCACCGAATTGGCTTCAGAGAATTCTTCTTTTGACAAGAACTGCAACTGGAAAGTCTTCGGAGTCCAACTTTTGTTTGGACAGACAAAAATGCACTGACACAGAGTCGATTGTAACTTTCACTCTGAGGATACATGATTCTAGAGAAAGAGGTTTGATAGAGTGGATCTGAACCAGATTGTAGGTCTTTCTGAAATACAGGGATAAGTCTAGGTCTCCTCTGAAGTCAAGAGATGCTCCCTTGCTTTCTATGAAACCTGCCTAACATGACTTAAACCCACATTTATTTTGACTATCCCTTAGAATGAGATATCTTACCCACACCTTTCAGCCTATCTCGTAGTCAAGCATAACACGTCATATGACCTAGCACCTAATTTCCTTCACTTTGGCTCTCCCTCTTTATCACTGACATCCAATCACACTTCCTGTCTTCACTCCTCCACTGTCTCGCTCCCCATAATTAAACTGGGGCCTGCATTGGCCCATCTTTGATACCCATGCCAACACTTTTAGTGCTAATCTCCTCCCTCTGTGGATAGAAGGCCCTTTGATTTCAGTAGTATTGCCACTCCTGCCAGTGGCAATTTGCATCGCCAACGTCAGTTCAGCCAAGAACTTTATTTTAGTTACTTTCTCCCCTAAAATCCTTATTTGTCTCTCTGGCCCGTAGACATTCTAACACCCTACTCTGATTGGGCAAAAAAATCTACAGAGGGCAAACAATATGACCTTCAGGGCGCCCCACACTCTCTCTTTTAACAGTGACAAGAATATGGCATTGCGGTTCTGATTAGAAGGCCAATACCGTGCAAAGTACAGAAGGAAGACATGTCTTTGCCCAGATATATAACGTCTCAGAACCTTCCCAAGTGGCTCTTTTCGTCAGTATCCTGGCTGCTTCTGTAATTTGGTATTTCCAAGTGCTTGCAAGGCGAATGGAACATGGCTATTGATTCAGTGCTGGGCAGATCTGGCCAATGCTTATTTTGTAAAAAAAAAAAAAAAATGCCGGGCTGTTTTCGGAAGACCAAAGCAGCCTGCACAACCTCTCGCCCCTGCCAGCGCAATCAATAACAGTATAAACGTAACACCCAACCATTGATAGAGCGAACCGTAGTAACAATTTACCTGTGTTCGGACGCTCTTTAGGCCGATGAATCTTTTGACTAAGTGGGAACTCTCTGTACTCTTAATCGATCAGTCGCATCAGATCAATAATCAATAACGTACATAAGCAATACCTTGATCAACATAACACTTAATGATTAATCCAGAATACATTTCGGCGAACCCTGACCTTTCAGCCAGGAATAACCACACCAGTTTATTGCAAAGTTAGTGAATTTATTTCCCTATATTAACAAAGCTAGCACGATATAGATGTGTCTCAACACCAAATGATAAACATAAATGAACATTAATAGCTGTCCATATCGTCGAAACAAGTGTAATCTATGTAGCATTTGAATCACAAGGCATTCGATAATAGCAATGCAAAGCACTAATACGATAATCTGTAATGAACTAATTGCGTACATTTAGTCAGCATAACAAGATCTCAGATTGCATCGTGCAACATGTGGAATCCTCATCTAACCTCAAATTAGCATCGGCATGTGGGACTTCTTGCAAAAACAATTTAGCAACATAAATTTAGAAAAACTCCTAGCTAGGGCTCTTATCAAAATCAGCAGTTGGTTACCTAAAAGAAACACAATGCAATTTTACAATTCCCTTTCATATTTACCAATTACGATCAGCATACAAGGAAATCTTCGTCTCACAGGTACCGTTTCTCGATCAGCATGGGACGGGACAAAGGGGCAGGGGTGAACGGGGCAATCGCCTCACGGCGGCAAGTTAAGACTACTACTTCATGCAAAGGGCACTTCAAAGTTAAAGTCTCTAGGGCAAGAATCATTTAGGTCTCTTTCTCTCGATTAGAGAAAGCATCAAAGTCTCTCAAAATGGCGTCGCAGCAAAGTGGGCCATAATAGCTACGAAGTCTGCAAAATGGCGGGTATCGAGCTGGTAATGGCGCCCAATTTCTTCTCGTGCACCTGGTTTTTATAGCCAACAGTTCGAATCCGGTAGGGTCTCCATTGGAGGGTTCATAGGTTAGCTTCAAATTGTCCAATCAAAAACGACAGTTCTCAAGCTTTTACTTAAGCATACATTATCCTTGGAGATGGGTACGCAAATCGCAACATTGTCTACCAATTAGCTCACTTTCAGAGCCTCCATTGTCCGCACCTGCAAGTCGACCTTGAATTAAAGAGAAAATATGCCAGGCTGGCACGAAACTTTAAGATAAGCATGTGAACAGTTTCTGTGGAAAAGTACAGCTTCAAGCAGAAATACACGTTTAATAGCACATTGGAAAAATACGAACATCTAAACCGTGAGACCAGGCCACTAGGCCAAAGCCTCCTCTAAAGTAATGCTAAGCTAAAGCATTTCAAACAAGCAAATCGTAGCACACGTTTATGATTATGTCGGATTAGTGCAATTCTAATACACCACGTTATATAAAGCACGCTTATAAATGTTGGCAAACTACTCTAAGGGCACATTTTGTCCCCGTACAATCTTTATTAGTTCGGTTAATGTCACACATGATTATTTCACACTACGTTTATGCGTTAATAAATCAAAACCTTCATTTTCTGCTTCATCAATCCCTCCTCTGATGACTACTTGTCATCACACAAATTATGCCCACAAATTTTATTCCATTAAAATTCTGTCAGTTCCCTTTTCCTTTTAGTTCCCCTAGTTTGTCCTTTGTATTCTTCTGCCATTCTCTTCATAATTTTCTCCTCCTTTCTTCTTTTAATTCTTTCCATAATCATTATTATTCCCCTTTTTATTCCCCAAATTCCAAATACACAAATTATCACTATTGAAATTCCCTCTATTATTTTTAGCAATATTCCATTCCAAATTCCCCCAATCCAATGTCCCACTGAAGCAAGTCCTTTCCCAACCTTCTCCCACACTCCTGGTTCTTTCAGTTCCTTCAAATCTGCACTTTCTTTTGTTAGATTAGCAAGCATAGTTTTAATTTTCACACTATTGTCAGGTATATAGGTACAACAGTGTCTTGCACCAAGCATTTTGCAAACGCCTCCATCCTTTGCTAAAAGAATATCTAAAGCAAGCCTATTTTGAAGAGTCATAGCTCTTTCCGCTGCAAGTTCAGCATCTATCAGGATTATAGCACCTGAAAACTTTGTCAACATGTTATCCACTATAGTAGACAACTTTCTTATTTTGATGGAATTCAGCACAACTCCCAATGAAGGAATCATGGCTCCAAATATATCACCTACCACAGCAGCTGCGGTCTCTCTTTTCTGGATACGATGGGATCCAGATGTCTTTTGAATCATCGATAGGTCATCCAGCTGATAAACCTTTGGGAACACTATACCCAAATAACATCTCCCCCACCATCCCTTTGGAAGACGATAATAGGCATTATACCCACAAATGTAATATACCCCTGGAATGACAGGGTCAAGTCCGTCCATCATGAATGTCCATTTGGCCTTAAAGATAAACGTATGTTTACATTCACTTGCTCCTACAAAAATGTTGTCATAATAAGATTCACCTCGATATATACAAAACTTCCCTACATGCCAAGCATCTAAAGCAATTTTCCCTTGTGTCTTTATGGCAGCAAAATCATAATTATCTACTGAAGTCCTCTTATGTAACTCCTTTTCTAACTTCGCCTTCATTTGAGCCCTTCTATCATCTGTGCGATCTAAAAAGCTTATTTCTACTGCAGAGAGTGAACAGGTAAGATTTTCCCTATGAGCGTGAGCCGTTTCAAAAGGTAGCATTGGCTCGAAAAATTCCCTCATAATTTTAGCATCCCAATCCTTTGCAGTCTGGCTTAGCTGCGCTATTATAGGAACATAAGCAAAGGTAACATCATAATTTGAGTAAAAATACTGTATGTTAGTTTGACCATAAAACCTAGACATTACTATACTACATGTAATCCCGTATGTAAGAGGCATGTGGTGATATGTCACCCCTTCCTTCACTGATGTCGGTATCTGGGTACACACATAACAATCTTTCGCATCCATTGTCTCAACATATTCCGTTAGTAAGCGATAGAAAACATTATACGAAAGCTCTTTCCTTTCATGCAAGAGTCTCTCATCCAGTGCTAGCCTTTTCAATGCGGTTAGTTCAGTGACAGTAACAGGAGCAATAGTAGAAGCCTCAATAGTCTCATTCTCACCCTTTCCATGCATTCCAAGTACAATTGCCATTATTATTAGTACACATGTAACTACCAAGCCTATACACACATATTTACAATATTTCTTTCTATTATTTTGCGTCATGATCTGTATAGAATCAGAGAGTTAGAAGCACTTATAAATGATACTTATTTAGCAATTCAGTTACAAAGCTGAGCGAGCGCAATGTTCACACCGTCTTCTTCAAGAGGCCAGTCACTTATCTGTTAGCAGCATCTGTCTCAATTCGGCAATAACTCAGTCTTTATCGGTTTAGCAAATGTCTCATCCGGTTTAGCAATGTCTCAGCTGGTTGTTTGTTTCACGTTATATTGTAGCAAGCGATATCATTTATCACCCCTTCAATCAACACTGTCCATGAAACTTTTCTTTTCTATTGGTATCTCTTCCTCTTCTTCGTTCTCGATGCTTAGAGATACAAACTCGTCAGTCCAATCGTCATTGACTGCATATGCCCATTCAGGACCGGAATATCTTCTGTTCGGTATCCTTTTCATTTCAATTTTGCTTCTCTTTTCGATTCTGCCTCGCTGGTACTTTCCTCTTTTGTCAAGTCCTTTTCTTCACTCGAGGTTGGTACCACGACAGACACTTCTTTTCTTTTCTCTTTTACTTTTGGCCTTTCTCCGTCGTTCAAACCTTCTCCAGACCTTTGTTTTACTGGTGATATACTTAGTCTCCTCTTTGCACCGTGTCCATTTGATGGACCTGCGACCTTTTCTGTAGATGTTTGAAATTTTTCGTTCTGCTCTGCCTTGTCCCCTCCTTCAGGGGAATCGATCACGTTCTCCTTTTCTTTTTCTGTATCGTCTGTTTCTGGGAAAGCCCTCCTCTGATCAGGCTCTCCTGCTTTTTCACCTTTTTCGAGCCCTTCGTCACCGTTACTTTCGTCAGGCTCAGTATCACTTTCAGCTGCTTCAGGTTCTTTGTCACCTTCAGCTGCTTCAGGCTTTTTGCTACCCTCAGCTGCTTCAGGCTCTTTGTCACCTGCAGCTTCTTCGTCGCTGTCTGAACTTTCTCCTTGGTCTTCCCCAAGTGAGTCGGACTCTTCGTTCTCCAATAATATTTCTTTTTCTCCTGCTGCTGCTTGTTCGCTTTCAGTTCGCTTTTGTTCTGTCTCAGCACTCGGCACTGTTTTATCAGGCACTGGCAATTTCAGCGCTTCAACTTCCTCATCTGTGGGACACAGCACCTTCTTTGTGTGACTGGCGTGAATCCAGTTGGGAACCCCCGCACACTTCACAGCAGTAGTTGTCGTCAGGATCACTTGGAAAGGGCCTTTCCAACGGGGTTCCAGGCACGACTTCCTCACGTGCTTCTTCACCACGACCCAGTCACCTGCTTTCAGTGCGTGTCCTGGACCTTGGATCGGTGGCAAGGTGGTTGCTTCCACCTGGTGAGAGAAAGAGCGAACCACGTCAGCCAGTCCTTTGCAGTAGTCTAACACCATATCATCTGTAATATTCAAAAGCGCGTTTGCGGGAACTGCAGGAAGTCTCATAGCCCTGCCCATGAGGATTTCGTGCGGAGACAATCCGGTTTTTCTATCAGGAGTGTTTCTCATTGACATTAGCACTAAGGGCAATGCATCAGGCCATTTCAAATTTGTTGATGCACATATTTTCGCCATTCTTGATTTCAGTGTACCATTCATCTGCTCCACCAGTCCTGATGCTTCAGGGCGATAGCTACAATGCAGTTTCTGCTCAATGTTCAGCGCTTCGCAAAGTAACTTTATCACCTCGTTGTTGAAGTGACTTCCCCTATCTGATTCTAAAGAGATCGGGAATCCGAAACGTGGTATCAACTCTCTCAATAGTAGCTTGGCAACTGTAAGGCTGTCATTTCTACGTGTGGGGTATGCTTCAATCCAGTGACTAAAAATGCACACAATCACCAACACATATTTCAAACCTCCATGCACAGGCATCTCAATGAAGTCCATCTGCATACGACTAAAAGGACCGCTTGCCCTACCAATGTGGCTCGCGTTCACAACTGTTCCCTTTCCTGGGTTCATCTGCTGGCAAGTGACACATCGATGGCAAACTGCTTCTGCAGCTTGACGAAATCTGGAGTTAAACCAATCAGTTTTGAACAATCTTATCATGGCATCTCTCCCTAGGTGAGCTTGCCCATGATAGAACCGCGCAAGCTGTGATAGGAGACTATTTGGCAAAACAAATTTTCCCTCATGTGAAACCCATAACTCGTCTTGTCTTTTTATACATTGTGATTTAATCCAGGAATCTCTTTCATCCTCCCTGACATTATTCTGTAGTGTTTTTAGTTCCTCTATCGTATCTACGACCTTCAAGGCAAATGCTTCAGCTGGTTCGAGTTCTGGCTCACTTATTGAGTTCCATTCATCTCTCAGTAATATACAGTTCAAGGCACAAAATCTTGCGACTTGATCTGCATATGCATTTCCCAAAGAAACATAGTCCTGTCCTTTTGTGTGAGCACTGCACTTTACCACTGCAACTTCAGCTGGCACTTGAATGGCATGTAACAATTCCCTTATTCTCTCCCCGTTTTTCACTGGGGATCCTGAAGAAGTCAGGAAACCTCTCTGTGACCATAGTTGTCCAAAGTCATGCACAATCCCAAACCCATATTGGCTATCAGTGTAAATGGTGACTTTCATCAATGCAGACAGTTGACATGCTCTGGTAAGGGCTACAAGTTCTGCTACTTGTGCAGAATAGACTCCTTGAAGCCATCCCGCTTCCAAGACCCCTGTTACAGTGCATACAGCGTATCCTGCTTTCAAAATCCCCATCCCGTCTCTTAGACATGAACCATCAACAAAAAGAATTTGGTCATTTTCATCAAGCTTAGTATCTTTAATGTCCGGTCGGGGTTTTGTGCAAAATTCAGTCACCTGAAGGCAGTCATGCTCGACGTCTTCAGCGTTCTCAATTTCGACATTTTCTCCAGGAAGCAAGGTTGCTGGATTCAACGTAGTGCACCTTTTCAGCTGCACATACGGTGAGCCCAGAATTATCGTTTCATACCTTGTGAGTCTAGCTCCAGTCATGTGTTGCGTTCGGGAGCGGGTCAAAAGTATCTCAACTGAGTGAGGGACCATGACTGTTACTGGGTGTCCCATCACTATTCCTTCACTCTGAGTGAGGCTGATACCAACTGCTGCTACGGCGCGCAAACACCCTGGGAGTGCTGCTGCGACCGGATCCAAAGTAGCTGAAAAATACGCTACTGGTCTGTTTACGCCACCATGGGCTTGAGTCAAGACAGACAAAGAACATGCATCACGTTCATGGCAAAACAATGTGAAAGGCTTTGTGTAATCAGGCATACCTAAAGCTGGAGCCCTACACATGCATTCTTTCAATTCAACAAAGGCATCCATCTCATCTCCTTTCAGCTCAATTTGATCCAAAGCATCCTTCTGGGTCAGTTTCAGTAAAGGCTTCGCTAGAGTCGAGAAGTTGGGAATCCACTGGCGACAGTAGCCCACCATTCCCAAAAATTTCCTCACCTCCTTTCTCGTCTTGGGCGGACTCATCTGAAGTACACTTGTAACTCTTTCCTTCATTATCCTCTGTGACCCTTTCTCTATCTGGTGACCCAAGTATTTCACTTTCTTCTGACAGAACTGTAATTTGGAAGGAGACACCTTGTGTCCATTCCTTCCCAAAGGGTTCAACAGAGCAATGGTATCGGCTGTGCAGCCACTTTCTGTCTTTGATGCAACCAGTAAGTCGTCAATGTACTGTACTAGGGTTGACTCGAATGGCAACTCTAACTCTTCCAAGTCTTTCTTTAGAACCTGATTGAATATTGACGGTGACTCAGAAAACCCTTGAGGAATTCGACACCAACTGTACACTCTGTCTAGGAATTTGAAACAAAAGAGAAATTGGCTGTCCTCATGAAGAGGCACAGAAAAGAATGCTTGTGACAAATCGATGACCGAGAACCACTCAGCATCGCAAGGAATTTGAAACATTATCACAGCTGGATTCGGTACTACTGGGCAGCATTTGACTATGATGTCATTTATTTTCCTCAAGTCTTGCACAAGTCGGACCTTTCCACTTGGCTTTATTAGTCCCATTATCGGTGAATTACATGGACTACTTAACACTTCTTTCAGTACCCCCTGTTTTACAAATTCGTCAATGAGTTGGGCAACTTTCATGAGGGTATCTTGTGCCATGTGGTATTGTGGGGTCTGGGGAAAGATCGCATTGGGCTTTACCGTCACTTTCACTGGTTCCACTCCTTTCATCAATCCCACCTCTTTCCCTGTCATGTCCCACACCTCTTTTCCGACTGTTTCCCGTAATTCGGCTGGAATATCTTCTTCAGTTATCATCGGGAAAAGGCAAATCAGAGGATACTCTTCATCGACCGTTTCCATTTCATTCCCCTCTACACTATCCTCTTCCTCCCCATCACTGCTCGTCTGGATTGTTATTCCTTCGTTCGAACACATGATCGAACATCCCAGCTTGCACAATAGGTCTCTCCCTAACAGTGCTATTGGGCTTGAGTCACATATCACAAACTGATGCATCCCTTGATAGTTACCGATGCTGACTGGTACCGGGTCTGTTATTGGGTTCGTCAGGTGCCTGTTTGCTACTCCCACCACTTGAACTGTCCTCCCTGAGAGTGGCAAATTTGGTACTTCACTACTCTTAACAGTTGAACGTGTGGCTCCCGTGTCCACCAAGAATGAAACACGATGACCCATTACTTTTCCCTCTACGTACGGACCCTTTTGATCAACTTCTAAGGATGCTGCAAGCACACAATCTCCTTCCTCTTCTGAGCTCTCACTCTCCCATACATTGTTTATTCCACTCTCACTGTGTAATGGGAACTGTTGTACGGTGCCATTTGTACTCATTACCTGACCCAAGACCTGTGGAGGAACCATCACTTGCTGCTGACTCATTGGTGCCAAAGGTATTTGCATTTGCTGATTAGGTACCATGGGTAACTGCTGTTGCATCGGCTGCATTTGCGTCATCTGCATACGAGGCATCTGCATCTGCTGCGGCTGCATAGGTTGTAATCCCTGCAATTGATTTATGGTCTGAAAATTTGGGTTTGGACCTCTCATTTTCGGTCCCCTCATTGTCTGAAATGCATTGACATCATTGTTTTGCTGACCAACACCTACACCTGCACCTGCACCTTCCTGCACCACCATCGGGCACTCGCGTTTCCAATGACCTACAATTCCGCACACGTGACACGGCATCACCTTCTTCATTGCCTGCACACCCGTTACAACAGTGTTTAAATCCGGACCGTTATTCACAAAACCTCCTCTGCCTCTAGCCTGTGGCTGAAATGCCATGTTTCCCTGCAACTGCGGCTGCGGTTGCCGTACCTGCTGTTGGAACCCTTGCATCCCTTGCAAACCTTGCAGACCTGTCTGAGCTGCTTTAAGTTGCATCATCATCACCTTCTCTTTCAGCTTTTTCTGTTTCACCTCAATTTCGTCGCTACAGTATTTCGCGTAAGTCAAGACCTCATCAATCGGTTTAGACTGCCAACAAATCAAATGCGACTTTATCATCTGACTTATTTCTGGTCTCAGCCCTTCCACAAATCTGAACACAAAATGAAGCATATCCTTCGCCTCAATTGTTTCTGTGCCACTGTAATTCTTGAACGCCTTCAACAACCTCTCATAGTAACTATGAATCGATTCTTTTGCCTCTTGGGCCGTTCAATCAATCTTCTGCCAATCCACATTTTTCGCGGCAACCTTCGTCTTCAAATGCTCAATCACCTTATAGTACAAACTCATCACCATAGGCGATGGTGCACCCGTCTCCCTGTCTATCTCTGGTTCACTTGTCGGCCAGCCTACAGCTCTTTTGCAATCCTCCCACAAATCTGCCGGAACCACGATCTCAAAGAGAGTGTTCAGGTCTTCCCAGAGACATTTTGCAAGTTTCACAAACCTATCAGTCTGTTGATACCATTCAATCGGCTTCTCTCTCAGTTTGGGAAAATCATCCGTAAATGACTGAATGTCGCTTCTGTGCCATGGTACATGTATTAACTTTCCACCTGCTGTCTCCCTCATTGGTAACATGGTTACTGTCTCGCTGCTTTGTGGTCTCTTCTCATTGTGCTCTGTAGCACTGTCCCTCCTCTTATCCTTCCTTTTTACCCACCTGCTTTCCCACTTGTCTAAGCACCTCCACACTTGGGCACTCTGCAACAATTCTCTAAGGTGTGCCTTCATACCTGCTGACCTCATGTGTTCAAAATCTGTGGTCCCAAAATCCAACCTATAGCTCCTGCTCAAGTGTTTCGTCTTGCCTATGTCAATCCCGTTTCTGTCCGCTACTTCCTGCAAACTTTTATGTACCTTGTTCACTTCTTTCGTGATCTTTGGACATAGATACCTCAGCTCCTCTTCCGTGTAGGACTCTAACCTGTTCACACCCATATTCCCTTCTACCAATTCTTGTGCTTCCATGTTCAGCCTCATCCTATTCAAGTAATCTTCTCCTTTCCCACTGTCTGAACTTTGTGTGGAATTCAAGCTGTTGAACCACTGTGTCAGCTGTTGCGCATTTACCCCCATCAGTGTAGCATTCACATCGACTGCCATTGATGGTTGCGGCAACTTTTCAGTATTCGATGTTAAAGGTATTATCAGTGGGGGGCTCGACCTCACCAGTGTAGACTGAGCACATATGGGACTAAACTCCATCAAGGATCCAGATCCACTTGGCTGAGCCGCTATCGGAGTTATCCCTGGAGTGTTCTCTATGCACCTCCTCTCTGTCCCATTCTGCAGCATTGATCCCTGACTATTCATGCCTAAGTTAGGCTGGCTATACAGAGGTACCGGTGGACCTACAGTAATGGGTAGTGATATCGCATCTGGGTTCTGTCCATATCCCATGTTCTGAGGCATGTTCATCCCCATACTATGGGTCATCATTGCCGGCATGCCCATCTGACTCCCCGTCATCTGAGCATGAGCGTTTCCTCCCTGCATCTGCTTTTGAGGCATCATAAACTGAGTTGATTCAGCCTGTGTCATTGTTGGATTGTGACCATTCTGTACTCCCCTTACGGTTGGATCTAGAACCATTCCTCCACTATTGTCACTGCTGTAGTACCCTGGCATCTGCGGTTGGTAATTTTCTGCTGGTTTCATTATGGGCACATCTGGATATATTCTCCTAACCTGCGGTATCTGCGGGGTGAACAGTAAACTCGGGTCCTTAGATCCCGATGGCGCTCCTGAACTCTGGGTTTCACTGCTCTGTACCGATGCCGGAGGGGCAGAACTGGTACTTGGACCTTGTCCATTCTCCGCATAAGGTGGTGGACGGTCGTTCAGCAATTGCATTATTAACTCCTCATCCTCTAACTCCTCTTCTCTTCTCAACTTTTCCTCGTCCTCTCTATCCTTCGAACACTTCCTGTCTGTCTTACAGGTAGCTTTCTTACCTGTCTCCTCTTCCTCCTTAGTAATTGCGGGAAACAATTTTATTCCCTGCAATATATCTGACCTCCACACCTTCTGCGCATTATCCCACCTAGCATCCGCTAGTGTCTTTTCTACCTTCCTCATCCTTGTTTCAAACTTATTCTTCTGTTGCTGTCTAGCCATTAATTCCCAGATTGCTAGAGCCTCAAACTGTGCCGGCCTTGGAGGCACCTTCATGTCATACATCGTGAATCTCAAATTCTCTAGGATCCTTATATTGAATGTCCCATGTATCGGGAACGCTACGCTCCCATGTTTCTCTGTCAGTTTGTGCCATTGCTTTAGCCAAAGACACGGAGCTACCCCTTTTTCCTCCATTACAATGTAAGCTGGTGTGCCCTCGGGCGGCGTCTCCTCTCCTACGCTCGCTTTGATGTAAGACTCCCCCTTCATCGCACTCCTAAATGCTTTAAGGAATTTCATTTTCTCGTCTTTTGTTTCACAAAGTTTATAATCAATAGGTTACTTTTATTCCACAAAATTTGTAATCAATAGGTGACTTTAATTCCCGGAATACTCTTCGCTTGCCTTTCCCCTTCCAAACGAGCCCCACGGACTGCGTCCAATCCGTGCGCGACCCTTCTCTCCAACCAACCTATCCCAGCGTGGCTCCTAGTGACGTCACACTCACACACACTGCGGCTGACAAAGCCTCGCGGCTAGTCTTCCTTCACTAACCTCTTTTCGTAACAACTTCTTGCATATATTGCGAGCTACCAAAAATAAAACAGATCTGTCGGTTTACTACAGGAAGGGTAACACAGTCGCTTCAGGACCTTAGGGACCTTTCACTAGCCTCGGCCGCTATTCCGTCTTTCTCGGTCCCCACGTTCGCAAGCAAATCTGACCTGCAGACCTACTCTCAACTTGTCAATGATCTGTTCTAGTGCACTTAGAATCTTGTCAAAGCCCGAAGTCGAAGTTTCTTTCACTCCCTAACACACGTACCGACTCGTTGACCACGCCCGATCAACCTACTAAACCGCCCAGACCACAACATGGATCAACATACTCCGGAGTCTCTTGACCTCGCAGGGCCCGTCTCAACAACAACAACCACGTGGACCTTTTTATGCACAAAGCGCCACACGCACATGAAGTTCGACGACTTCCCTACTCTCACACTCGGAGCCGCACCTCCGCTATTTCTATGAAGTTCGACGACTTCTCTACTTCTACACTCGGAGTCGCACCTCCGCTATCCTTTAAAAGAAAAAAATCCTCGCAACCTTTTCACACACCCTGCGGCAATAAGCTGTGCAAGCGCAAAACCCTAACTTCACTCATACCATCACTAGTACCGCCAACGCTGTTTCCACACCTCCGTTCTCTCCATTCGCAAGCTCCGAGATCCCGGGAAAGTCGCGGTGGACCTAGCCCATCATCATTCTGTCAATCAGTTTTATCCAAGAAAATCTAATTCAACTTCTCGAATGAGGCCTCAAAACGCGTAACCGTTAATTCAACACCATGTATTTTAATAGTACAGGGTCCCAAAAGACGAAACCGTCCTCTGCTACCATCGACTGATAGAGCGAACCGTAGTAACAATTTACCTGTGTTCGGACGCTCTTTAGGCCGATGAATCTTTTGACTAAGTGGGAACTCTCTGTACTCTTAATCGATCAGTCGCATCAGATCAATAATCAATAACGTACATAAGCAATACCTTGATCAACATAACACTTAATGATTAATCCAGAATACATTTCGGCGAACCCTGACCTTTCAGCCAGGAATAACCACACCAGTTTATTGCAAAGTTAGTGAATTTATTTCCCTATATTAACAAAGCTAGCACGATATAGATGTGTCTCAACACCAAATGATAAACATAAATGAACATTAATAGCTGTCCATATCGTCGAAACAAGTGTAATCTATGTAGCATTTGAATCACAAGGCATTCGATAATAGCAATGCAAAGCACTAATACGATAATCTGTAATGAACTAATTGCGTACATTTAGTCAGCATAACAAGATCTCAGATTGCATCGTGCAACATGTGGAATCCTCATCTAACCTCAAATTAGCATCGGCATGTGGGACTTCATGCAAAAACAATTTAGCAACATAAATTTAGAAACACTCCTAGCTAGGGCTCTTATCAAAATCAGCAGTTGGTTACCTAAAAGAAACACAATGCAATTTTACAATTCCCTTTCATATTTACCAATTACGATCAGCATACAAGGAAATCTTCGTCTCACAGGTACCGTTTCTCGATCAGCATGGGACGGGACAAAGGGGCAGGGGTGAACGGGGCAATCGCCTCACGGCGGCAAGTTAAGACTACTACTTCATGCAAAGGGCACTTCAAAGTTAAAGTCTCTAGGGCAAGAATCATTTAAGTCTCTTTCTCTCGATTAGAGAAAGCATCAAAGTCTCTCAAAATGGCGTCGCAGCAAAGTGGGCCATAATAGCTACGAAGTCTGCAAAATGGCGGGTATCGAGCTGGTAATGGCGCCCAATTTCTTCTCGTGCACCTGGTTTTTATAGCCAACAGTTCGAATCCGGTAGGGTCTCCATTGGAGGGTTCATAGGTTAGCTTCAAATTGTCCAATCAAAAACGACAGTTCTCAAGCTTTTACTTAAGCATACATTATCCTTGGAGATGGGTACGCAAATCGCAACATTGTCTACCAATTAGCTCACTTTCAGAGCCTCCATTGTCCGCACCTGCAAGTCGACCTTGAATTAAAGAGAAAATATGCCAGGCTGGCACGAAACTTTAAGATAAGCATGTGAACAGTTTCTGTGGAAAAGTACAGCTTCAAGCAGAAATACACATTTAATAGCACATTGGAAAAATACGAACATCTAAACCGTGAGACCAGGCCACTAGGCCAAAGCCTCCTCTAAAGTAATGCTAAGCTAAAGCATTTCAAACAAGCAAATCGTAGCACACGTTTATGATTATGTCGGATTAGTGCAATTCTAATACACCACGTTATATAAAGCACGCTTATAAATGTTGGCAAACTACTCTAAGGGCACATTTTGTCCCCGTACAATCTTTATTAGTTCGGTTAATGTCACACATGATTATTTCACACTACGTTTATGCGTTAATAAATCAAAACCTTCATTTTCTGCTTCATCACCATCGCCCTCCTACAAGTGTGGCAATTCAGACTATTTCAGGCCACATAAAGCTAGAATCATGCAGTGAGAGGTTGGTATAAATGAATTTTAGTTGAAATTGACTTAATAAAAACAGTTGTTGTGCTCACCTCAAACTAATACAGTCAGGGCTGTCATGTGTTGGACTGTTCCTAGAGCCAGTGGTAACCTCCGTCTCAAATTAAGCACTGGATCTGGCCACATGGACAAACAAAACAGAAATGCAGTGACATGCGGTGGATACGATAGAAGGCCATGCTCTGGTACATGTTTCCCGGTTGACACACCCAAGATTAACCTTGATGAAAAATAAAGATCAGCCTACTTGGCACTGGCCATTTGGGCAGTAGACAAGCCCTCATCAATAGAACTACTGAAGCGAGATACTGCTTCGGCCAGTAAAAAGCGGAGAGAAAAACAGACCCTAATAGATCAACACATTCAGGCTCTAACTGGAAGCTATGAGAAACACTCCTCTGAATAACTAGGACAAGCACTTGAGTGACAGAAATGTGCTCTGAATGGCATTTTTCTTACTAAAGTTGAACCTTATTCAGACTGAAATGGCATCGTTATGAACGGGGGGGGGCATGATAGCTTCTGGCAGCTCAAGTGCCATAGGTCAAAGAAAAGCTCAAACAAGCTATTCTTTCTATTTACAACAAACCCGGAGGACTATGCACCCACACACAGACATAGTGATAGCATTCACTCGTTCTACAGAGACTTGCACAAATGAAATAATGACGACACATCTGCAGAAGAAGAAAGATTTCTATCATCCCTAAATCTATCCACTCTGTAAGATGAAATCCTGAAACTTCTGGAAAGCAGGATAACTGATGAGATTTCTTCAGTAATACTGGACATAGCCTTAAACAAACTGCCTGGAGAAGATAGCTTCTGTGTAGAATTGTAAACAACAGGCATACACTCCCTATCACAATGCTAAAGCAACAGGAACCTGACATTGAAATCCAATGAGACACTAATCTTGCTGATTTCCATATTGGACAATCCTCTACAATATGCCAGCTCCCACCTAATGTCATTGGTCATCACTTACGTTAAGATCCACACCAAAATCCTGACAAACAGACTCTGAAAAGTAATACTAAGTCTCAACAAAGAGACACAAGTTGGGTTTGTTCCGAGAAGATCTTTGAGGAATCACGTGTGGATGTTGTGACATCTTTTCTGGCTTTCCAAAGATTACCCAGTGGTAGCTATCACGCTTTCACTGGATGTGTTCTACGGAGTCCAATGTGGGAGCCTGTCCGTAGCTATTCAGGGGGCAGGCTTTGGTCAGGATCTCATATCTAAGGGCCTGATTCAAAAACAGACTTACAACTCATAAAGTTACAAGTGCAGAATCTCCGCACTGAGCACTGCAGTGCAGAGATACCACCCTGGGTGCGGAGATTTTGCCCTGAGTGCGGAGATTCCACCACACGAGTCGTAAGTCCCTTTATGAACCGAACCCCGAGGTTTGTTTGTTCTACATATCTGTACATGCACAGGTAAACTTTGGGCTGGAAGGTGCCCAAACCTTTATAACTGAACAAGGTACAAGGCAGGGTTGTTCCCTATTTCCTCTTTTATTTCTACTAAGTCTAAAACTACTATCTGCAACCATATGCCAGTCAATGGAGGGCAAGAGAATCAGCATGCCCATGGGTGAAATTAATGCCCTATTTTTTCAGACTGCAACCTGCTCATACTCACAGATTCAAGGGCATCTTTATCCGCCCTGCTCTCACTAATAACTGAGATTTCTATCTCTTCAGTGTACAAAGTGAACTGGGTAAACACAAAGTGTTGCCGATGTCCAAAATCAAAACTTCACATGGGCTCCTTCTAAATCAAATACTTGGAGATTTGTGTCAACATGGGCTTAAACAGTATGGTTGCTGATAACTAAGAACCCTTCCTAGCAAAAACTGCTATAAATATAATCTGTGGTCATGTTTACACTCTTTGGTCAGGGTGTAGATTATTAACAAGACAGAAGAATCAAACTTTCTTTGTTTTACATGCTACCTTTGACTATCCCTAAGAATATACTCCAACTCTTTGAGCGAGGTATCTCCTAATTTTGGGCACATTGAGACCTCTGAAGCGTCCTCAGAATATCACATGCAGTTTTACTATTTTCTGCATCAATTATTGTAACTGACATACTTTATCCCTGAGTCACAGTGTCCACCTCTTGAGATTGAGCAAGCCTTACTACATGATCCATAGGGGCTTGCGATACTCTATCACTCCAGCTTCCAGTGCTTGTACCTATAGAATCCAATCATAGGGAGTCTCCATCATGGCTTGGAAATCATACACAAAAATCTAAGGGTAAACAACTTAATCTACATGTCGGCTCCTTTATGGAACAACAACGACCTTCAAGTTGGTGATCAAGGGATCCAATAGGAATTCTTGTCAGCTGCTGTTAGAAACTTTTTTTGATGATGGGCATATTACACCCTTTGAGGCGCTTTGCAAAAAGTATGACTTAGACATAAAGGGCCAGATGTAGCAAAGGTTTTTCCCCATTCTGTGTCTATGGGAAAAAGTGTTCGTACATATGGCCCTAAGTCTGCCACAAGGTGGCACTGTCTGAATAATTGAAAGATGAACACAACAGTTAATTATTAATTCAATATACATTCAAAATTACTATTACCCGCTGCCCAAGCCATTCTTATAGCTTTGGGGGCTGGAATAGTCTGCTTTGCCTCACTCGTAGGAGTGTGATGGTTAGCAGTTGTATTGTTCCCATCACCGCCAGGTTAGCAGGGGAAATGTACGGTGCAAGGTGCAGTGGCCTCCTGATGAAAGCCCTGACACTTATTTTTTTTTTACAGATTTACTAAGGTTTTGCTTCACCCCTGAACCACAGAAAGGGACACAAGGGAGATGCAAAACCAAAATGAGATTTATCAAGCCATGCAAGGCCACCTCGTGTGGCCCTGCATGACTTGATAAATCTAGAGTAACACAAGGCAGCGCAAAACGCTGCCTTCTGTTACTCTGCAACAGTGAGGCGTTCCATGGGTGGAGCGTGGGTGTTCCCATGTATCCCCCCCTGGATCTTGGCACCCTCCTAGATTAACTATTACTGGTAGACCTGGGAATGCGTCAGAATTGTACACCTCCCCACCAGTGGTGCACACAAGGAGAAATATCTTTATTTCTCCTCATTGTTTTCTCTTTCTATGTTTTCTGCATTCTGCAGCAAACATAGACAAATGAAAATGCCTCTCTGGATTGTTTTTGTGCAGGAAGGTCTTCCTTCCTGCACAAAAACAATCCTGCCTACAACACAGGCAGCCTTGCAACATGATGCAAAGTGCCTGCATTGGCACTAGGCAGCCAAAAGTGCACCAGCACTAGGAAATGACAGGAATGTGCTGTATGATGTTAACTACGGTGCATTCCTGCCCCTTCCTCATCACGCAGTGCAGCCAGGTAGCTTGCTGTGTTGCGCTGCATGAAAAATTGGCAGATATGCCCCCAACACTATCACACTTCCTGAGAAAAAAACTCCAAACCCATAGACTTACCTGTTCTATATGCCAAGATTAGGAAAATACATGGGTGTAATCTCCATGTTCTGCAATACAGTTGTAACTCATCTCTTCTACAATATAGCCGATAACCTGCGAGTGTGCTAGCAGTAAGCCATGTCCTATGAGTACTCAGAGGAGGAATTGTCCAGTCATACTACATCATGGTAGGGTTTTGTGGTGAGTGAAGCTCAAGTTTAGCTTTTATAAGAAACTACAGAATTGGTAATGGACCGTCTCAAAACTTTTCAAGGCCAGTTTTATCTGTGGCTCGTGTTGCTGGGGGTGTCACCTACCCATTTACACCCTACTCCATGCACTCTTCAGCTGCCCGGAGATCCACCAATACTGGTCAATAATATGGGAACTAATATCTAGGGCCAGTGGAAACAACTTACCCCTTTGGGCCAGGTTAGCCATTTTACAATTTGTCTCAGAAGTTCTGTATGTCACTTCTCAAACGATATGTTGGATCTCTAGTACTTGGCGGTGCCAAAGCTGTGCATTTTCTGCACTGGAAATATTCTGATGTATCCTGCCAGGGGAAGTGGCTATCTGAGCCATAACATGTAACAGTATTATATATGGAATGAATTATCAAATGGACACTTTGCATCAGATCTCTTAATATTAGAAAACAGGTTATTGGTTGAAGGGGTGGAAACTGCAATCATTTTCAGAGTGGCACCTCAAAAGTCACTAAAATAACGTGCTTAAGACTCTGGTAGCTTGGCATAAAGCAGTCAGACTTACCTTATCTGCAAAGTGTAAAGTATTTACAATGCACACAAACAGTAATAAAGTGAAAACACAACATAAGAGAAATTTCAAACCAATTTATAAAAATTGGGTATGTTTTTATAAATAAAATAATACCCGAGAGGAACAAATACAATCAGTAAAACAGGAGATATGCAATTTTAAAAAATTAAGTAGAGGTAGCACCTAAAAGCACAAAGAACCTCTTGCAGTCATCTGGTCTTGCAAAATTGGGGGAAAGTCACAAGTTTAGGCCAACCTCAATGGATCATGGGGTAGAAACAGGGACCATGTTAGTCCAAGTGAAAACGTTACCTCCTCAAAGTTCAGCTCAAAGAGTTCTGCTCGCGGTGGGGGATATTGTAAAGAGCAGGGAGGTTTAGGCCTGGCAAAAGGTTTATGTTGCCAGATCTAAATGACAGTTTGAAACTACACCCCAGACTGCAGTGGCAGTGCTGAGATATGCTTTCAATGGCTACTTTAGTGTATGGTACAATGAGTGCTACAGGCCCGCTAGTAGCAATTTATTTACTTGCCCTGGGTGCATGTAGTACCATTTACTGGAGATATACAAGTAAATTAAAGGTTCCAGTTGGTCGTCAACCTGTTTTACTATGTTTGAAGGAGACAGCATAAGCACTTTAGCACTGGATAGAAGTGGTAAAATGTGCAGAGTCCTAAAACCAACAGAAACTAATTCAACAAAACAGGAGTAGTGAAAGTAAAAAAATGGGGTAATACACACCAAGAATGTCAGGTCTAACACGTAAGCTCCTCCAGTGAGCTATAATTGGTGAGGCAGTAATGCACCATCTCTCTGATTGGTTTGCGCTCTAGACACACATTAGTCTTGTTCACTCTGACCCCAATTGAGCTGTAAACATGGTGCCGAACAGAAAACACCATGGTTAGAAGCATCCCTTTCTGTCACTTGGTATTTCTGAATAGCTGCCATGGAGCATAACCAACTTAATCTACTTTCATTGGTGTGGATAGAAATCCCACAGAAGGCCCTCTCAGTCCCACTAAGAGCTCATCAATCTTCACTCAAAGTGCAAGAGATATACAACCACCAAAACATGCTTAAAATGAACATAACAATCCGCAAAATAATTACCTGGGAGAAAATAGTGGGAAAGTATTTCCAGAGATTTATGCTGACCAATCTTCACTGAAAAGGGTCAATGAGTTTGCATACCTATATCTAAATCATTTGAAACTAAGATGGAAATTCTAAAATAACCAGCTTCTAACATAAGCTGCCTCTGCTGCAAAGGGTAGGCATAACTTTGTAAAGCATAAAGAGAAAAGTAGGAAGGTAAAGGAAGTAGAAGGGCCTCAGATTAACTCTGCCAGGCTAAAATCCAATACCTTATTGCACCTGTCATTATGGATAATGTTTTGCATCTTGCTCTATCCTCTCTCTTTCTGGTGGAGTTGCTCTGGACAATTAGAAGATCAGGACTGTGTAATCCTTAATGAAGAAACGTATATTGGATACAGAGGATGTATTGAACTATCACCCAATGGCATTAGTTTCAAATGTAGGGAATGTGCTGGTAAAATTATTATCTAAACAGCTAGCCACCACCTCTTCTGAAATAATGTGTTTGGGTGATAGTAATTTAGTTTTTGCCTTAAAAAAGGGGAAGAGACTACCTTTTTGATAGCCACTTTGGACATCAGATCCTTCCTTGATGGAGGAGATGCAGCAGGAGTGGTTTTGCTGAGACTGGGCTTCACACAGTTGACTATGCAAGCCTTGTTCAGTGCTTGACAATGTTGCTTTGGATGGCGTGGTTCAAGTCCTGTTTTTTTAAGACTGTGTTCAATCGCTCAGATTGGCAGGTTTTAAAATCAACAGGTGTTGAAACTTTGTTGAGATTCCGAAGGGATCACAGCTTTTGCCGCTGCTTTTCAATATTTATGTTCAGCCTCTTTACAAACTCATCCACTCTTTTGGCTGTTCTGCAATCCCTATGGTGATGACACATGGCATGTCATCCATTTGGACAAGCATGCTCTGGATTCCTTGGTTGATTTTCGCAAGAGTTTGTCACCATACAATACAGATGAACAAATATGTTCTCAATTGAATGTCAGGTAAAGACGACTTGTATTGATTCCAAGGACCAAAGAACAGTGGGATGTTTTAACATGACTGGGTAGAATGTGAACTGCACCACTTCCCTCATTTAAGGTTATATCATTGGACATCTGACATGCAATACCCAGGTAGGTGGAGGGGTAGTTCTAGCTTTCAAGTGCTTCCTCTTCTATGGCGGGCAGTCCTTTTCTATTCTACAGGAGCTGCATGCCTCTGTGGTGGGCACTTACAGCTTATGTAAGTTGGAATATTGGAAAAGTATTTACCTGGGGCTTCCAGCCCATGATCTTGTGAGACTACAGACAGTCCTCAATATGCCTTGTGTTCTGAGCAAGTTTGATCATGTAACCCAGGGCTGGCACAGGATACAATGACTACGAGTTGAGTACAGATTTAGATGTAAATATTTACATTTACTGCATAAAGTATATTTGTAACTGACCTGCTCTTCGGTGGCACACCTTCTTTTTCTGTCTACTCTAGGGAAGGCTATTATTTCTAGATAATGATTTGTTGTTTAAGGTCCCAAACTGAAACATGTATGCCAGGGTGTGCGACTTCAGGTATTTTGGCCTAAGATCTGGAATGCTCATCCAACTGCAGCTACATCAGATTGGCTCTCATCTCAAGTCTTAGATGGGGTTTACACTTTACATGCATATTTATTTTGTTCAGCTGATTGACCCCTTTACTTGGCAGTATTCTTCATCGTGTGAAGCAGTTTTGGTAATCTTTGATGTTATTTGAATTCAGTTCTTATAAAGTGCAATCAGTTAAGGGGTTAGTACTTCGGGCCTACATGGAAAAACGAACATCATCAGGTACAACATGCAGATATAGAAACATCTGCTTTGCATCCCTCATGCTACCGCAACAGCAAGTTCTGAGAATGGTATAGAATTCACGTATGAGACCACATTTGTAAGTTGCACAATGATCACAACTTGAACAAAACTTGCTGGAAATAACAAGTAAATTATTCCATAGATTCAACATAACAAAGCAGAAAATACAATCTATAAAAAATGAAAAAAGTGGACATTGAAGATCTTATTGAAACATCACCCAAAGGAGAGCCATAAAAAGTTGCATAAAAAAGTTGGTGGCAGCTCTTCTGTTTGCAAAAGACAAACAGAGAAAACGCCCATCTGACGAGCCAGACTTGGTAAAACAAATGTTCATTTTATGGATCGAGATATCTCAACCTCCAACCTTGCCTGTCTTTCTTAAAGAACAGGGAGGACATTTAATCGTTTGCCATGGCTAGAACAATCTTTCCCTACTGAAAGAAGAATACATATGTTCCTAAAACATTAAACTATAAAAGAGTAACTTGATGAACTAATTCTGAAGTGTATATTTTTATGCTGAGGATATGCTGTTAAACATACATGGAATAACAAGCATCGATATGAGCACACATAATAACGAGGTGACAGCCAAGATGGCGGCCTTCTCCATAGAATCCTGGAAAAAATTGCACTAATTAATAACCTCTACTTGAAAAAATCAAAAAACATCAATAACTCTAACAAGGCTGTTAACGATGAGCTGAAGTGTCCATATCATAGACAGTTCTGCAAGGTTATTTTAGCAGGAATTGAGAGGGTGTGAAGGGTGCAAGGGTAATTGCCCGATTAAAGCACAGACATCAAATGTAAAGCCAAAATTGATTCAGATTAGGGAGAAGGAAAATTCTGGACGTCAAAAACATGCCAAGTGACCTTTTTGAAACTTAGTTTGCTAAGTTATGTCGGTTCAGTCTTTGGACAAAACACAGATGTGAGAAGCTAACACAATTTAAATGAACTGAAAAGAAGAAAGGGAATAAGAAAGTAGTTGGATGAAAATTTGACAAGAATCACAGCAGCATATCAGAGACTTCAATTGATTGCATGTTGAGTGTAAGTAGCTCGTCCGAGTTTTGCTTTTTGGGTCTGGCATACACACATTCACACAAACTGCCTTTTAGACATTGCTTGTTTCATACAATCCATGCCTTCATACAAATACAATCTTACACAAAATAAGCATTGGCAAAGCCAAAAGTTCAGCCACCAACACCAAGCCAATTGTTTTTGCCAGTGCTATTTTGATTTTCATTTTGACACATGTAGGCCTGCCTTTACAACGGTAAGAGCAATACTGCAAGTGCCCGAACGCAAATAAAACCTTGACATGGTACACAGTGAGATATCTGGTAAAATTCCACAAGGCAAAGGGCATGGCAACAAAGATTTGGCTGATTTTGTTTTTAAAGATAGTCTTTGAAGGGCGTGGTATTCTTCTTTAAGGCTGATGTTGACGTTTCCAATACATCAGTGTTTGCAGATGCAGGAAATAAGAAAATAACCCATGGCATTAACTTAAAAGACAATCCAGCGTTTTGTTATTCCAGCGCCTGCAAAGCAGAAAGAGTTTCTAATGGACTTACTTAAAGCGGCAACACATCACCTCTATAAACGGAGCAGGTGAGACTTTAAGGCTTCCAATTTCTTTTGTCACTTGGGATAACCTTTTTTATTGCATCAATTGATTTTTAGTAGAAAATATATTTTTTTACTGCCGATTATCTTGTTTAAAAGGAAAAGAGAGCACTGGGACTGTCACTCTTCATTGCTTGTCCCCATTTAGTAAGTGACGTGAAGGAGATTTGGCATTCGGAAGGTTAATCCTCTCTGAAAAAAAACATAAAACTCTACAAAATTCTAAATTTGCAGAGCAGCAATTTGGAAAAAAAATTGCGATGGGAAAATGTTGGTTATGCAGCACTAGACATCCAGTACTCAAGGGATCAATTATAAAAAACACTCATTCAGCGATTTCTATTCAAATGAACACCTGAAGAGGAGGTCTAGGTGGTTTTAAAAGCGTGTGGATATTGCTGGATAAATGTTAGTCCAATAAAAGAGATCATCAGCTGCTATTTGCGTGCATTTAAGATGACACTGAAAAGATCTTTGAACAGAGCGGTTTCTCCCCTCGTTTCGCATTTTTTTTTTCTCTTAACTCCTTCCAAACAGAACCAGAGTTGCCCGAATGAATGTCGTCCTCTTGATTAAAAGGGTGGTACTTGCCGCACCTGCACGCGAAAGGAGCCAGCTCCCCCTCCCCTCAGGCACCCTCCGGTACCTATATGTATATTTAATCATGCGCTTGGAGGCACAGTCACCCCCCGTCTTAATAAGAATTCACGATTCCATGTTGCAAAACCGCCATTTGCATTTGCCCTCGAGTCGCAGGACACGCCGGCCATTTGTATTCAGCAGTAGGGCCTGTAAAGAAATGGAATCAAAAATATCAATTTTATGGTACTGTTTTTTATTGAATAGTGATTATTATATTTTTACAGATAAGGGATGAGCAGATGCATAACGGAAGCCAGCTAGCTATAGTTTAGGTAGGCCCTGTCATCGACACAAAGGTATAAGGAGAGATGGCCTACAGAGAGATATATTTTAGTTACTATTTTCCTGAACACTACTAAGTTGACCACCAGAGA
Source organism: Pleurodeles waltl (assembly GCF_031143425.1). NCBI lineage: Eukaryota > Metazoa > Chordata > Amphibia > Caudata > Salamandridae > Pleurodeles > Pleurodeles waltl. The sequence goes on along the minus strand of NC_090448.1, from coordinate 915,760,633 downwards.
AGGCAAAGCACCTGGTAGGCTTTGTAAATCAGTGAAATGGTACAGGAAAGATATAAACAAACACTACAGCTGAGAAACCAAGACAAAGAAATACACGAGGCCCTGCGTGTTTTTTTGTGTGGATTGTAGAACTGATTATCAACAGAAATGGGAACAAAAACAGTACCTGAAGTCACAAAAGATCTAGGGCAGAAACAGATATGCAGTAGTAATGAGGGGGAAGACCAGAGCTGGAGACCAAGGCCCAAACACAGTTTTGCGGCACAAAGTATAGCGCCAGCTTGCGTCATTCCAAAGCACTAGCTGGATGCCAAATTTAGCAAATACCGCAAGCCGGCACTAACCCTGGGCTACCGTCATAAAAAATTACTTTAGCTGGGTGGAGGTGGCCGTACAGGTGAAGGGGATTTGCCTAAAAAAATTACGCTAGGCTGGTAGAGGCAAAAGAAATGCAGTTAATCAGCCTAGCATTATTTCCTGACGCACAACCGTCGTAACACATGACTCCTGTCTTTTCTTAGAAAAGACAGGAGTCATGTCCACCACCACACCAATGGCCAGCCATGGACATTGCACCCAGTGCCATGCAGGGGGCCCCATTTCAGGGCTCCCAATGGCACTTAGATTTTTTTTTTTAATACTTACCTGGGATTAGGTCACCCATTCTCTGTTGCCCCTCTGGTGTGTGTGTTTCTGGGGCTTGAGGTGGGAGCCTGTGGGCCCATTCCATGGTGTTTGACCATGCAAATGGGTCCACAGGTACCTTAATGCCTGGTCTGACCCAGGCGTTAAATAATGACACTAAGCAGGCCTAGCATCATTAATTAGGCCCACGAGTGCACAATTTTTGCACAGGAGGATAAATAAGGCACTAGAGGCTTAGAGTAATTTTTTGGACTGGAGCGCCTACCTTGCTTCTCATTGACGCAAGGTGGATTCAAGCATCCAAAAAATGACATTAACTCCTATATTTTGACACTAGACAGGTCTAGCATCAAAACATAAATATGGGGTTGTGTGCACCAATTTTGCTTTAAAAAAAAATGATGCACAAACAGCGCAAACAGAGTATAAATATGCCCCCAAGTTGATGTGCATGTTGTATAAAAGTTAGGCATGGAGTGGAAGAGTGTTAATGAGCCCTGAAGCCCTATTGTTTCCAAGCTTGTCACAGACTATGTTAATAGGTTTGGCACAGTGAATGAAAATTCTCAAAAGAGCTAGAAAGTTGGTAGCAGAAGAATTGGTGAAGTCTTTCATCTGTAGGTACACAAGTTCAATCTTGACCACCGCCAGGGCGCTTATGCCATCTAAGGCTTGGAGTTACTAAGGGCCATATTTATACTTTTTGATGCAAAACTGCGCCAGCACAGTTTTGCGTCAAAAATATTACCGCCGGCTAACGCCATTTTGGTGCGCCGTGTGGGCGTCAAATTTATACTTTGACGCACGGCGGCGCAAACCACAGGTGGGAGTCATTATTTTTGACGCACACCACAGCGTCAAGTCATAAAGCAAAACTACGTTAACGCAGCGGAAATGACTGTGGGTCAATTTAAGACCCCGCAAACCGGATATGCGCAATAGCGTAAAAAAAAACGCAAACACTGCCATTTCACCAGAGGAGAGCCAAAATGGATCCCCATGCCACTACAGACCCCAGGAAGGTGACAGCAGACCAGGAACCAGCCAGGAGGACCCACACAAGAACCAGGACACTTTTAAGAAGAAAAGAAAGTGTCGCTTCAGTGCAGAGGAGCAGGAAATTCTGGTTAAAGAGGTGACGGAACACCAGCACCAACTGTTTGTCACCTCAAAGTTCCCAATCAGTAGGAGAGAGGCAATTTGGCAACAAATTGTTGACAAAATTAACAGTGTGGCTGAAGTACGCAGAACTGTCATCGAGTGCAAGAAACGTTGGCATGACTGCAAGCGCAGGACCAAGGAAAAGATGGCCAGGAACAGGAAGGAAGCACTGCTGACTGGAGGTGGGAGTCCAGCACACCAGGAGGCCCTGGACCACATGGAGGAGATGGTCGCAGCCGTCATCCCTGAGGAGATCGTCACAGGGATTCAAGGACAGGACAGCGCAGACTACCAGGAGACAACGCATATTGTCTGCATGGGGAATTATAATGCAATAATGTCAACTGTGAGCAGGGGGGGATAGTGACCACAAAATGCATGGAAGTCATCTTATACATTGAGTGGCATGGGTAAAGGGGCACGGCAGGGGGGCATTGCCCGTTCTGAGAAGACCTGGGGCACACCATTACACAACACCAACAACAGTCCCATTGGGGCATGCTGTCATGCCAACGAGGGAGCAAAGGTAAAGCCATGCCAGGAGGGAAGGCCACAACGTCAAACTGACATCCAGGCACACATCAGCCACCATACCCCCTACATTAACTAGGGCCCTATTAACAACCTCTAGCCATACCGACAACTGGAATGTAACTGCGACAACAGTTGCCACTACCACCTCCGCTCTGTGTGCAGCTCAAGTAGCCAATGGCAGTCACCTCCCCATGGATCATACACACCTAAATTAGGGGGTGAGGATGACAACTTCAACAATCCCCAGAAACAAGACAAAGGCCCCAGTACTGTCAAATGTCAATGCCCATAGTTGTCGCAAACATCAGCCAATGTAAACAACACTAGGAGCTACACAGCACTAAGGACACACCCATGCTGCATATGTCAGGGTCCATCCTGTGCCTGGGTAACAATGCAACATCCCAAATGTCATACTGCTCAGACAACAGCATTGAGGGGGGGACACATGTAACTGGTCACTGAAATACACCTGCACAGTCAGAGGAGGAAATAGGACACTGATACGACTATCAGGGCAATCCAATGGAACACACATTCCCCAACATCAGCAGTACACATTGCCAATGTCAACATCCATATCGGATCATAACATTGCTATGCATAGGATATGCCACATGTCAAATACATTTAAGTGCATGTGAAAGATCAGAGATTGGGGCAGGTCCAGATTGTTAAGTGTGCTGCCAGGGCCATCAGAACACCCACAGCCAGTGAAAGGTCTCACCATGAGAATGGATGTAGACGGAGGCTTGAGTAGGACAAAAAGGTGGCAATTCTCGATTTGGCCTAAACCAACACCTAGAGGCGATGATGCTGACAAGTCTAATTACTCAATAACATACATGTGACATGCAGGTGGGCCATAGGCCTGGAAGAGTGCCCATCTGAAGGGCTGGAGCAATTAACACGAAACAAGATCACAAAGTGAATTCATCAAAAGGCAGGCACGTCACATCCAAATTGCCACAACACAGACACACTAATTGTACCCTGTTTCATTGCAGAGGAAGATGGATCTCCTGCCGATATGCCTGTCCCAGATTACCCTGATGACATGGATGACAAGCCGATAAACATTCCCCAGGAGACTATCCAAAAGGTCCTTGAAACCCTCCAGACCCCACCTTCAGTCACAAGGATGAGCACAGAACAAGCAGCCATCACAGAGGATCCACCCACCACCCCAATTGTAAGACCTGCCATCTCCAATACAGCTGAGGACTCAGACAACACTGCCACCAGCTTTGAGAGAACTGTAGTTGGAGTACAGCGGGAGCTGGCCAAGGAGGTGTGGGTGGGGGATTGCAAAATATGGCAGCCAGCCTTGAGGGGATGCGTTCGTGCATGATGTCATCTGCAGATCAGGCAGCAGCTATGCAAGCCCTAACATCTAACTTGCAGGAACTGCAGAAAACCCAGAAGGAAATCAGCACAGCTGTAATACAGTTGACCCAACACCTACAACAGCAATCCTGTCAACGCATGCACAAATGCAACATTGAACCCCTCAGGGCCGACCTGGCTGCCTACCATTGTGATGTGGCTGCTATTCTCAAGAACCAGCAGATACTCCTTGCTGCAGTACTGCCCTTAAGACCTTCACAGGGAGCAGCGACCAGGATGTCTGACTCCACGTCTTCTAACACTGAGGTGTGTGTTGTCCCTTCACAACCAACAACAACAAGAACAGAGGAGGCAACACACACATCAGAAGAAGAAGACATGGAACAGATCACATTCACAAGGAAAATGGCCCGGAAGCACTAGTCCCTGCCACATGGCCAACTATTACCAAGGTCCTGCGCTTTGTAACTTGCCAGTCTTGCAACAACTGTTCTCAAGCACTGTTCTGCAAACCACTTTATGTCTTGTCACCCAACCCAGTGATTGTCTCTCTCCTACTCATTGGCAAATTCTGTCCCTCTGCACTGTCTGAAACACTACCCCAGCATGTCAAAAGCATTTTGGTAAACCCTTGTGTTAAATCACAATGTAAGATGTCACTATAATGGACTCACAATCATGGAGAATGTACAGATAGCACTACAGCACTTTTCAATAAATAGCACCTACACAACAAATCTGTCTCTGGGTAATGTGCACATCTTAGTATTCCAGGGACCTCTTCCGACAGGTGGGTTGTGACCAGCTGCATTGGTGTGTCAGGAGTTAGGAAATGGGCTGACATGTACATGGAATGTCATGTGTGCAATGCTGCTCATATGTGTGGCACTTGCGCTGTCTATGTTCTGCTTCTATGGAACTCTGGTCACAGATAGTCCTTGCAAATATTGGATGCAGTTGGACATACTGCTGTCAAGGGTCTGGTAAGACATTCCTGTTACTGATGCAAAAGCACATCAACTGCCTCATGTATGAGGCTTGTTTTCCCCTTATTGAGTGACGGTGTCTTAGTTGTGTGTCATATGCTGCGTTGGACCTTGATTTCAACATGTATGTGTAAAATAGGTGTGGTCCTCTGCTATTGGCCTTCAAAGGAGAAATGTACATGATATATGTCATTAACAGTGTGTGTGACCATTTTATGTTAGGCATCACATTAGCTCTGGGATGTTCAGTGTCCTAATCAGTATCTCAGCAATGCTCCATGAGGCAACACTCTTATTCTGATAAGTAGAGATGAAGGTGTGCAAAAATGAATAGCCAGACCATGATATGGTGATTATTATAGGTGTTTATTTAAATTAGTTAACTAAAGTGGTGAAGGTGATTATATTTAAAAGAAATTGTTGATGATATGTTGCCGCCTGCGTATGCCAGCGGCCGTTTTCTGTAGCTCCCCCTCATGTTGCAGGCCAGCATCCTCCTCTTCCTCCTCTTCAGGCATGTGTGGCTCTGGTTCCAGGAGGGGAATGTTCCTTTTGATGCAAATGTTGTGCAATATTGCACATGTTAGAATGATCCTACAGACCATCTCCGGCGAATATAGGAGTCTACCACCAGTGATGTCGAGGCACCAGAACCTTGACTTGAGGACGCCAAAGGTCCTCTCAACAATGCTGCGTGTCCTCCTATGTGCGTCGTTGTAGGCATGCTCTGCAGCAGTACTCGGGTTGCCAAATGGCGTCATAATCCATGGCTGGATGCCATACCCCTGATCAGCTGCAAGAGAAAATTAATGGGATCATGTTGATGTAGCTGGCCCTATTGAAATCACCTTTCATGGCAGTAGTTGTCTTGTGTTGTCTGTGACTCTTTTGTGTTATAATGTAGCATCCTAGGCTTGTAGGATGTACCATCTGCATTTTGTTGTTTCCTTGGCTGAACGAGTGTTTGCCTGCTAACCGGTTGTCAGCAGTATGTTTTGGGATTTGCAGTACAGTGTGCCCTCCCTAGCATTGTGACTTGTGATACAGGTGTCGTGTGTCTTCACTGGGGGTGAGATGATAGTTCCATACACAGGTTAAAATTGACAGTGGTGGTAACACGTTCATATCAATGTACCCTGGACATCCCATACCTTTAGACTTATGCAATGGATTAATGTAAAGGTCATTGGGACACTTACATTTTGCAAGGTGACATTTAGGCAACCCACTCCACACGTTGTGATCTTTGACGTCTTAACATTACGCTGTACAGTAATTTCCGATGTGTGACAGGTTCAATGGTGACCTAAGAAACATGGCTAGCGATGTCACGTCCTCAGTGTGTTCTTGTCCACATGTTGGTGTTGTGGTGTATGTGTTGTGTGTCCTAGAGGGTTGCTGTGCAGTGTGTATATAAGTAGGTTTTTGTACTTACCAACAAGTAGTCCATTGCCATACCGTCCATCCTGGAAGTGTTCATTGATGGTGCAGTGACAGAAGATGAAGGAGTCATGGACACTGCCAGGATATTTAGCCACGATATTGGTGATGAGTCCCTGGTGATCGACTAAGGCCTGCACGTTGATGGAATGTGTGTGCTTCCTGTTGCGGTAGAGGTGTTCAGTTGCAGCAGGTGGCACAAGGCGTACATGTGTGCAGTTGATTGCACCAAGGACATGTGGGAAGCCACTGATGAGGTAGAACCCCTGTTTTGTTTCCTGCTGCTTCTGCAGTGTGTTAGGGAAGCAGATGTGGCGGGGTGTGAGTCCAATGATGGCATCCAGTACTTTGGGCAAAAAGGCGGACAATGATGGTTGTGATATTCCGGCAACCAGGGCACCAGTTGTTTGAAAAGAGCCACTTGCCAGCATATAAAGTACAGCAAGCAGCTTGGTTTCTGTTGGGATGGTGCGGGGTGTCAGCAAAGTGGGGGCCAACTGCGGTTCAATGTTGCGCAGCAGCTGCTGAATGGCCTGCCAGTTCAACCGGTACCTCTGGATGATGTCGTGTTCCCTGAGGCCCTGAAGGGTTGTCCTGGGGCGGAATATCCTCTCCTGCCTTCTGCGCTGCCTTTGGGGTCCCTGCTGGTGTTATTGTAGCTGCTGTTGTTGCTGCTGGGCTCTGCGTCTGCGTGCACGCTGGATTAGAATCACCTCCATGTCTCCTTGTTGCTGCTCTGCTTCTCTGCTGTTGCTTCTGTGTGTTCAGATTAAATACAGGTGTGTTTGCCCCATTTTAACGCCTGCCCTGACCCAGGCGTTAAATTTTGACGCAATTCAGGCTGTGCGTCATTTTCCGGCTCCGCCTCCCGGCCGTGCGTCATTTTTGCCCGAAAGCATAAATACGACGCACGGCCGTTTGACTCATTTTTTGGACGGGAACGCTTACCTTGCATATGATTAACGCAAGGCGGGTTGCCGCATCCAAACAATTATGCACACAGTGGAATTTTGTTGTCCGCAGGCTCAGGCGTCAAAGTTTAAATACGGGGCAACGTTTGCGCTGAATGTGCGTCAAAATTTTTGACGCACATTCGGTGCAGACGGAGTATAAATATGCCCCTAAGGGTTGCACAGGCTGTGGCACAGTGAGTCCATGGGTCTTTTCAATGATAAGTAAATCGATGTAATGCTTTGCGCCACCCAGCAGCCAGGGCACAGCATTAGTATTAAAAAAACGCTATACATGTAAAATGAGTTAGGTAATGTACATTGGTTGTTACAATCTTAGTTTGCCCCAGCACAAAAGAGCACATCAATGCTTCATTAAGGAGTCTGCTAAATACTAGAGGGAGCGTTGCAGTTTCCTTTTTCAGTTGTAAGCGAGTCCATCCATCCCCTCATCTTTAAAGAGAGGAAGTTAGGGCAAGAAGTGAGGCGTCACCTAGAAGTAACTTGAGGAATGTTGTAAAACTGTCCATTGGGATGTGCTTAATTTATTTTTATTTTAAGACCTTATTGGGACTGCCGAATATCAGCTTTTGCAAACATCAAGGCTGTTTGTTCTAAAAACCACTTCATGCTTCTTTCCTCCAACCACAATACACTTCATGTCCCTTTATCTGATGGTTCGTTTTCATCCCTGCTTTCTCCACTTCTCACAGTTTTCCTTTCTTACTCATCCTCCTTCTTTCTCCATTTTCTGCCTTTCTCTCTCTTGTTCTGAATGGAAGCTCAGTGGAGAAAAATACGTTTAAGTCCCCAAAAATGAGTGCTGGGCTCAAATTACATATTGACAAAGGGGATAGCTTTGTCTTCTCCCCAGAGATTGCAAAAAAAGAGAACCGTTTATAGCAAAGAATTGGTCAGGCAGTAAGGAAGATGGACTGAGCTTGTCTGCGTTAAAAGGTCTCTTCAGGAATTTTACAAAAGCCACATGTGCTGTCCAAGAAGGCCCTTCCACGAATAGTAGAGCCATGCAAACTTTAAACTGTCTGATACCTCCTACCAGACAGAACATGTTTCCATTTCATTTTTATTGTCTGGCATGACAGTACAACTGTTGCCAGGCAATTATGTGAACATCACTAGAGAGAGGCTTAAGCTCCACCAACATGTTGGGAGTCAGGAGTATATGTTTCAACTGGACAGACGTTGTATGCTTTAAAAAGAAATTCCTTGCCCAATCCACAGTTACGGTCATTTTTGTTAATTTATCCAGCTACTGGAGTTAGAACTTTCATAGGCACACACATGACTTTGTAATGCTGTTAAGGTGTCTTAGATAACTATATAATTTAAAGTGTTTTCTCTGGCAGCAGAATAAATAGGAGGAGATCATCATAAATCTACAGGGATTTTTAGGTCTGCCTCGACAGTGCATTCATAAGCCAGACGACCTATTGGCATTGGCAATGCTTGTTTAGTGTAGTGTGTGAAATGCTGCATATATTTGACACTGAAGTGCTTTTGTAAAACTGATCATGTATGGTAAATTGCACACCCGATAATGATATTTATATAGCGTTTCCATACCTTTCAAGAGGTCCATCAAGCTTTACCTCTTTGCTGTTTTTTGGTGGTAGCAGGGCTCCCTCTACTATGTAGTAGCGTTTTATGACTACATTTGTAATCCTGGCATTTTACTTTCCTTTAAAAAAGCAAAATCCTGAAAATTTATGGAAATGTCAATGTAACATGATTTTAAACACCTCTGGCCTTTTGTAACTGCGAACTAGAGAGCACTTTCTGATTCTTTTCATTTAGATGGCTCCTTTAAGTTTGGAGTGGGTGGAAAACTGTGACGTATGCCCTTGGTGAGGTAGTCACTTGAAGGTAGAGATGGTCAATCATAAGCGGCTGACATTCTAGAAAGCGCACGCAGCAAACATATCAACATCTCAAGGAGCAGCATTTCATGCAAGGGCGCAGCCAGAAGTGTGCATCCAGTGCAGCGGTGCATGGGCCCACAGGGACACATCAACCTACCCTACAACAGCTGCAGTTTACTTAACAAGACAACTGGGTACCAACCAGGGCCGGCTCTAGGACAGTGCAACCGGTACAACCGCACAGGGTCTGACTGTGGAAGGGGCGCCGTATTTGCAAGCATATTATAGTTTTAAAAGCCCCTGCTGCAGTGTTCTATGCCTCCAGCAATTTTCAGAAAACAATAAAAATGTCAAGATAACTCTGGTGATTAATGTTCTACCTGGAGAGAGATCTGAGTTTTTTCTAGTGGAAGTTTGAAGTAGCACAGGGGGTTAATATGCCTCCTCGAACAACATGTACCTTGCAGATCACAAAGTGCATATAATGCAAATGGGTCAGTGGGTTACTGCTTTTGTCAGAGAGGTCCTTTTGTTACTTGCAGCTTAAAAGTTAAAGTCCTAATATGGAACAGTAAGTTAATAACTGTCATCAAAGAACTGCATGCATTCCTCAAGGTATAGATTAGAGCATTATTATTTTTTCCCTGTCTTTCATTATCCTATTGTTGCAAAAAAAATGTTAATTTGGGTATAATTTGATTCTTATTACTAAAGACAACCCCCAACCATGGTGTTATATGTTAAATTCTGTGTTTGTGCTTCTCCAGACTAAGCCCTCAAACTATACAGCCTACCAGTAAGGATGACATGTGACTCTACACCTTGTAGTCCTCTGACTTATGTACCATTTATTATACACTGATTTACAAACTTATGATTGATTGTCTCTGTGTAATGCGCGTGCGATGTAAGTGCTCTGACACCCTACACTGAAATGAGTGGCGATAGAAAGCAAACTAAGTGCACCTGAGAAAGGGGGGTTATGGAGACTTGAGGGGCACTGTTAAAGGGTGGTAGTGAGAGAATCCGTGGCAGAGGTGGTCATTGGGGTGCACCAACAAACACTGTCGCACATTGCGCCTCCAGCGCTAACAACTGCCCTGTTGCCAACTACCAAGAGCTCAAGTTGACAGTCGGTAGGGAGAGTGGAAGGTGAAAGACACAGAGGAGAAAGAGAGAGAGTCAGGGACAGCTGACGCTTAAGTCAAGGGGAGGGGTGGGGGGATGGAGACAATGTGAAAAATAAACAAAAACACACTTACCTCGATGTCTCCATTCCTGCCGCCTCGCTCGTTGCTCCTCTTGTGGTGTCCCAGCATTCACTGCTAGGACATCAGCACAGGCTCCCCAGCAATCCTGGTGCTGCTTTCATGCTAAAGCTAGCATGAAAGCAGTGTCAGGACTGGTATGAGTGGCTTATTCTGCCACTCAGACACAGCCCTGGAGTCTGTGCAGTTTCTCCTGCCCAGCTGTTGAACACAGCCTGGCAGGAGAAACCTAAGTGTATGCATGTTTGTTTGACCGGCCTGAGACATCTGGCCAAACACACAGGTGCACTACGTGCACTCTCTCCTCCTCCCACCTCCCAGCCCTGCCCCTCCCTGCACTGCTGCCGGCTCAGCCAAGGGGGCGACGCTCCTTCACCATAGTGAAGAAACCGCCCCTGGAGAGAGTAGAAGAGAAAAGAAGCAGAAAGAAAGGAAGGTAGGTGAGTCAAAAAGACTTGAGTAAAGCAGGAGAAAACAATAAAGTGAAGGGCTGCACGGTGTATAGTGGAAATATTAATGGAGAATGGACCGAAAGGAATAGGAGAAATGCAGGAGGGAATGAAGGGGGATGAATGTGCAAAGCAGCACGAAACGGAGGAAGGGTGAGGAGAACAGAGTGAAGATATTCACGGAAGGATGAAGAGATAACTGGAAAAATATGGAAGAGTAGGAAAAAGTGAGGAGAGACGGTGGGCAGGATGATAAGGGACAAGAAAGATGCAGGATCAAGAAGGAGGGATAATGTAACCAACAGTGGAGAAAGGAGGTAGGAAGGGAACATTCGAGAGACACAAGAGTAGGGGGGAAGTGAAAGGCAAAAGGTACCGTGATAGGGAGGCAGGCGAGACTCAGGAAATGACAGAGGAATACAGGGAACTAAAGAGATAAGCAGCAGGACATAGCTATCAGTAGTGCGGCAGGTGCAGCGGCACCCATGCCATGGACGTGCAGGTCTAACTGCACCCCATTTTCTGCTGCGTGTTTACTATCCAGCGTCACTGGGGCAAGGGACACATTTTTCTCTACTTGAATGAGGGAGGGTCCATGGCAGCCGTGCTAGGCCGCTGATTTCACAGAGCGTTCTGAAAGAGGAAGAGCGGAACATCTCTGAATAAATCAGTCTGCAGACTGTTCTTTTTAATTGTGCAAATATACCGTTTGCTGCACCGTCAGACACGATCCTCCGAAGGCCCATAAACGTGGACGTAGCGCGCGCTAATCAGAGACGTCCACGCGGCCGCCGGCTCTAACGGCGCAGGTGGGGGACAGTCACCGGTGGAGGCTGCTGCTGTGGTTAACGAGCGTGCAGTATTTATGCAATCAATAAGTCTAAAAGAACCATTTCCTCTGTCATCTGGTAATGCAGGCTACCGCTCTCTGGCTGCGTGCAGCGCGCCAAACAAAAAAGCAGCATGTCTGTGTGAGGATTGAAAAATTCCATTGTTCAGGACGATGAGGTCACCTCCTTAGTACTAGAGTTATGTGTCGTGAGGCTACTGTCATCCCAAATTCTCAAGCCTTTCTTCAGTGTTTCAAAATGTTGCACCTTTAACATCATCATAAGTATATATGCTTTAGATATGTATTCTGTTTTGTATCTTTGATTTTTTACCTTTCTGGCATTATAGAACATAAAACATGGAACTTTATTTTAGTCAGTGTTACTCATCCGGACAACAGCGTTTTTATTCTCCCTCTCATATAACACGTACACATATGACGACCATCCTATTTTTCTGTATAGTTGTAAGTTTGATCTAGGTTTTTCAGTGCTCTCATTTATGTATTTTTTTGTCCTTTCTGATAAATTGTAACCTTGACTTTTCCTTCTAAATTTCTTTAACATCAGCGAGTCATGTCCACACTACATAAAACTGCAAATAAATAAATGTCATCCCAAACACTATTAAAAAATACTACAAAAAATCAATTATGTTCATCTCTGTATTTTAGTCAGAAAACCACTAGGGGCGTAGCTACCATTGGTGCAGCCCGTGCAGTGGCACCGGGGCAGAGAGTCCTGAGTGACCCAAAGAAACCCGGTAACTGCTGTGTTATACTACCCCATCTGCAGTCAAAGGGGTCTGTTTCCTTGCTTTCATGAGGGCCCAAGGCACTCTTGCTATGCTGTTGAAAACTACACTTCCCCTAGGGAGGACGATATCAGCCCACTCTTGAGGTATGTGTATGCTTGCTAACTGAGAAAATACACGTGGGAAGAAAGTCATGATTTTATTAAAGACACAGAGGCTGTTGTTAAAGTGGCACACTGCACCTTTTTGCCCAGTGAGCAGCAAAGAGAGCTGGAAAAGTTGATCCATGTAGAGTGTGGAGCCAGTTCTAGAATTTGTTTTAAGGATATGTTGGATGTTTTTGTGTTTAAATGATGTTATTGGTTGCTGGTGAATATTAATGAAAGGAGTTTTTGCATTATGTTGCTTGCAGTGCTAGACAAGTCTCCCAGAAGTAGTCCATAAAGCCATTTCATCTGATCTAGTTGTGGAGTGGACATATCCCCAGAAAGCACAGCACCATTTCTACTTCCTAAAGAAACTCTAGACTGATACCTGCTTGAAGACCAGGGTCTCACTGTGAAATCCATACAATGGAATGGGCACAGTGCATCATAGCTCAGCACCATGTACAAACTAACAAAGCCTAGCTCAATGTGCATGAACGTATTTCAGTCTGTGGCACTAGATCCAAACATCACACAAAAAACAAGTGTAGCAAAGGAGTTACTCCCATTCAGCAAGAGTCGTAGAGCTGTAGTATGTAGCTGGTGTTCCATTTTTTAATATGCCGTCGCAAATACAATATTGAAGCAAGGTGTAGCAGCACATTGTCATTTAAAGACAGCATTTTCCATTAAAATAGCCACAAAATTTGCACAGGCATACAGTTTTACTGATAGAACTATAGAGATCACAAATTATATTGTGTGGAAATCAAGTTTCAGGGAACATCTGGGCATCCCCAAGCAAAGTGTCCTTATCTGTTGTCACCCTATTAAAATATTTGTTCCCGTCACACTTTAGAATTAGACAAAAGTGCCTTATTTGTGCTTTCTTTACTGCTGATATATTTTGAAATAAAAGTACAGTTCATTTATAGGTATTTAAATTGTGTTGTGTGTTAGAAAAGTATGACATCCTACAGCATTTCCTCTGATACCAGCACGATTGTCACGTAGTTCACTTTAGAAAATCCTCTCACTTTGCAGTCAGAGAAAGAAAAGCAAACATCAATCTCTATGTAAAAACAATAAGCAGCAATTTGTCCTAAGACTGGCCTGATATTTGGCCTTTGTCTTTGAATGCACAGCAAGATGAAAACAAACTTTGAAGGCAGTTTGTTATTTGGGGAATCCCGCTGCACCTTCCCACTCCCCCAACCTACCATGCCTATGACTTCATCAAGATGGCTCTGTAAGTTCAGTGGTCGCTGCTGATGTCTATATCACCGGAAGTCACAACTTTGAACCCCCCCATGGACAACTCGGTATTTCTTCCTTCTGAGGTCGATGACTTGGGCATAGGAACTATATACAAACCAAATTGATATTATTATAATTAAATCAGTAGAATTCCCGAAAGAATGATGGCCGTGAAAGGGCAGGCAAAGAAGCAGTCCCATGTAAGTAAGTCTGTTTTTTGTGAAAAAAGTAAACTTCATCAAAAATAGTATTCAAAGGAGGCACTATAATAAAAATGTGAAAGCACTGTGCTAAATGAGTGCTACCGATATTTCAGTGCGAGGCTGACTGCTATAAATCCGGCACAATGTGTAGGATTTTGCTGACACTACAACATGGTAACATCAGAACACATTTACATAACTATATGTGGCTACATATTTTATCCAGTGTTAAACTAAAGGTGTTTAAGTATGATAAGCTTATCCAGCTGTATCAGAATAATGACTTGTTTTATATTGTGCTTCATACAATACTTCAGCCTTTTTTATGGGCAGCACAAAGTGCTTCGTCCATTCTGTTATCTCTCTTTGGGCTTGAAACCACGCCCATGCCACGTCAGTCACTTACATCCGTTCGTGGGCTTGCCTTTTAAAATCCGCTTGCTTTCATTTGTGAAAGGCATGCATACGTCATGCCTTTTCCGGTGTTTAGCTCACGTACACAGCACCGGTAAAGTACCAAAAACATACGAGGTTCGATGTTTTCAGCCTGGAGTCTGGACTACTTTATCTGTTTATTTTCCACGCAGCACGATCACACTGCATTTTACATAGCGCGATCGTGCTGCGGTTTTTTTCGCTTTACAACGCTAATAGCTCTAACTCGAACAAATGTGAGACCCGTTGCACTGAAAATGCTTCTTAAGTGCTGTAAATAACAGGTGTTACTAATAAACAACGTAGTGGTATTGAATTTGCAAACCTCAAAAGGGAAAGGATAGGTTTGATTGGTCTTGCCAAGATGCAAAAGTGCAATCTACAAATTACTATAGTGAGATAGTAACATGCTCAACCGTATTGCAGCTTGCCATATTTGCATGGTTTTTCAGTTATCAAGACCGTGTCTCACTAAATTTCTCTTGCACACTGCTATAATTAATGTACACAAAAATTCTAACAAAAATTTTGCTTGGAAATCACAGACCCTGATTCACAAAATCCGTGTATTTTTCCATGAAACGACTGTATTTACAATTTAAGATAAATCTCAGAATATGTGAATTTATTTTATATCACGTGTGTGATTAAGAGGTTGAGAAAAGAGTCTTTCCCTGGCAGAATAATGAGAGTGGGCAATGTAAATATGATGAACACCTTAAATTTTAAATGTGGATATTGAGATTAAGTGTAATCAGCGTAGTAAATGTGTGAAAGTGCCACTAACATCCCCACTTATTGAAGAGGGAGTCATGGAAGATATTTCTTCAAATGAAAAAAAAATACCATTAGAGCAAAATAAGGTAAATAAATAGATTTTGCAAATGCACGTTTTTCATAATGGTATGCTTGTGAATTGTCTTCTCTGTGGTCGATGTGTAGGTGGATGGCAAGGAAGCCAATAGAGGCCTATGCTTAAAAATCTACATAAGTCGCAGCTTTTCATGGTGTACACTTGGGAATTCTTGTGAATATGGTAAAATTGTAAAAGTCAGCAATGCTAAGGGGTAAGTAGAGAGATCTATGAGTGTTTTGTGACCCTGGCTCAAAATTAATAGATCGCCTTTCTACCTAACATGAGAGAAGCTGTGGTCTAGTGTTCTCTTTGTTAACTTTAAACCAGTTCACTTGAGGTTTGATTCCGGCTCCCCCACTTGAACAAACTGTGTGATCTCAGACATTTCTATTAGCAGTCTGTTCCTCCTTTGCTCGTTTACGTGCCAACATTATTAGCAGTTAGAAACCAGTTTTAAATTGAAATACTGGAATAAAAGCTGGGCTGGGGAAACACCCCTTACCATTGAGATAAGAGGTAACAAAGTGTTTCCATTAACTACTATCAGTTGTTCTATTTAGTAGCAAATTTAATTGTAATCTCTACCTTAACAAAACCAGGTTTTGACGCAGAACTAACAGAGGTATAATTCAAACATTCCCTGAATTGCACTGTGTAGCTGGCAGCTGCCTCTAAGGCCTGTTTCTAGCCTGTTATTCATAGATTTGAAGATTGGCATGGCTAACTCTGCCTTTCATCCTTCGGTGGTCCACATAGGAAAGGCAACAGGCTACAAGAAATAGCAATATCTGCGGCAGCAGGAACTTGATATAATGCAATTCCTCATTATATCCCAGAACGGGAAGTTGCATTGTAGTAATATCGAGAGACTGGCTACAGATCATGTAGCGCACGTGCCCTACGCGGCCCACTGCACGCTAACAAGTAAACTATTTCGCTTATTAGTTGTGAACTGGTTCAGCACAACGAGTCGCTGTGGAGAACGTTCACTACAGTTATCAAACCCCAATAAATAAATGGGCACAGAGCATGGCGTGCAGAGTTTTGGCAGGCTTACCGCTGAGCTTTCTTCTCCAGCTGGATCGGCTAGGGAGATCACCTAGCAGACGGGCGAGCTATTTTATTCTCCATCCTCTTCCCTGGGACAGAAATATCAAGAAATGTCTCTTGTAACAATATGGCATTAGTGAATCTGTGGAAACTTTTTACGTTGATAAAAGCAAACCGTGAGAGGAGCTCATGGTGATTTTATCTGTACGTGTGAAAGGGAAAGCAACGTTGTCCTCTTTTGCTGACTGGATGTCACAGAATACAGGAAGCTCTGATTTGAGAGCCTATAGTGACACCTGCTGTCCACATTAAGGGATCGACGACGTCTCCGAATTCAGCATGTGTCGACTTCTCAATAGCAGTTGAGTGAGAAAAAACGTGCAGTGGTGCTGGAACAATTTTCATGGAGTTGATGCCATCAATTTTACATTTAAAGACAGCACATTTCCATTGAAAGGACCACAACATTTACACTGACCTGCGGTTTTACTGATAAAACTACCTAGCGCATAAAGGATAATGGGTGGAAATCGGCTTTCTGCAAATATTTATAATTTTCAAATCACCAAGTGTCTTGATTTGTTTTGATCCTATTAAAGCCTTTGTTTCAATCACACTTTAGAATTGCAAACAAATGAGTTACAAACAAATGTGCTTCATTTGTGTTTTCCAGACTGCTTATCTATTTTGAAATAAATAGTTAATTTGCAGGTATTTAAATGCGGTTTGTGAGAAAAAGCAAGACTGTCAGTTAGTTCACTTTTCAAAACCCTTTTACTTTGTAGTCCAAGAAAAAGAGACCTGAATACCAATCTCCCTGTTAAAAGAATAAATAGCAATTTGACAGAAGAGAGAGCATGGCATTTAACCTCTGTGTTTCAATGCACAGAAAATGTGACAAGATCAAATCAAAATGTAAAGACATCCTTACTGCTCATTCACTTTTTGAACCCACTGCACCTCTGTTTACAGCACCTATGAACTTGTGTGGCTAAAGGGAGTGCAGAATACACATTTTCTTTTCTTATACTAGTAAGCATGCAGATATATAAATATAAAGTGAATGCAACATTTGTATAAGTACCTACTACCCCATGCGAGGCATTGAAGTCCTTGCCTACAGGGGTAGCATACCACACCAAGAAGGGTGGATCCTTTGGAAGTGTGTCTTTGTTTTGACCCTATGTGGTAACTTTTTTCTTGTCCTGTGAGATGACCACCAGGGTGCTGGTATCTTGTTTTGAGACGCAGCACTTAGCAGTGTGATGAACGAAGAAGTATGAGACAGGGATGTGCAGTTTAAGGTTTTCAGTAACCTGGCACATTTAAGCAACTTTGCAGCTCCCTTTATGCATTTTTTTAAAATCATAGTCCAGATAGCTGGTTACCTCACTGGTTATTCATTCTGAGAGATTTTGTATAAATTTTATGCTGCTGGGGAGGCATAGGTTGGGGGGAGAAATAGTGGCAAAATCTGATGGGATAGAAGCCATTAATATCGTTCCACTTTTTCTTTAAAGGACATGTCTAAAGGGCCTGATCTAATAGATATCTATAGAGGCTCTATTTTAACTTCAAAATACATCTACGCAGGTTTTCCTTTCTTCAAATCCTTTTTTGGAAAAAGTGCATCTTAACCACCCACGGACACCACAGTCCCTAGCACACGCATCTGTTAGACCTTTAGGATTTCAGAGACAGCATGGCTTTAACCAAATCAGAGAATTTGATTTATGGACTTAGGTGGGCGACAATTTCCTACCAAAAAACAAAATGAACATTATCTTTAAAATATTCTGTTCACGCTTCATCGATGGAAATTTGAATTATTTGCTGCAAGGGCCTGTAATTTGAAGACTTTACAATGGCGGATTTCAGTGCATGCACAGATCCAATTTAACCGATTTCTGCGCATCTGCAAAATGTTGAATGGGGAAATTTGAATTCTGTCGTGTCTGCAATAGAACTTTATGTCTTGATATTTAATAACATAAGCGAAATTAGAGGGCATTGTAGTGCCAATTTCACAGACCTCTTCTTCCAAACACCCGCTGGAGATTTGACTACAGGAAAGTAACAGTGAACAATACCTAGGCCTGGAACTTCTAAAGCTTTTAAAACACGATTACAAAGTTGGTTATCAAGAGCCACTTGCAGTAATAACTTATGAATAATTTACGGCGCCATTAAAACGTGCTGTTTCGAATATTTTGTACTTGAGTACCATTGAGCAATCACCTGTCATTTACACCGCTAAGGAACACGGTCTGAAGTCTGGATAACTGCCCCTTTTTATTGAGAAAACAGACTGTAAGAGAAGGTAAACAGACTTCTTCGATGGGAGACGGCCTTTTATGTTTGTACTGCACCTGGCTGCATTTGATGGCCCTGTTTTCAGCACGACATGAAAGCGGTCCAGCCAAGGTGGGAAATTGGGATTACAAATATAGACGCCTCGCTTTTGACTCCACAATCTGCTTTTCCCACATTAGGCGCGTTTTTCTCTCCTATGTAAATTCCTGGGCGCAGAAGTGCGCGCGAATGATCTAAAACAGACTCTTTGTAACTTTTCTCAATATTCTGCTGATTGCTACTTCAGTAGCAGATGTGCTAAGCTTAATGGCGCATATATAAGATGCAATCCCCACTCCCTAAATGAACTCCTTGTCTCTAAATATATACAGGATGAGCTATATAAACTCAATTTAGCCACTACGCCATCAAATCTAGTCGAACCGAACAGCGAAAGAATAACATTACAGCCCAGCACCTGTTAGGGAAATTCAGAGCAGAAAAAAACACAACTGCTATGGCCCTCGACCAAGCCGTAAACTGGAATGGGGACCTGAACATCTCCCATAGCAATACATTTTGTAACTCTGTAATTAGCGTCAGCTTTAACTGTGCTCTATGCTGCCTACATAAACGCAGACAACCACATTAGTCTGCTTTTGTCCGCGCGTGATGAAGCCAGTGGTGGTCATTATGTTTTGTAAAGAAAAAAAATGTTGGGCCCAAGGCTGCAGTTAATTCGTTTTGTACTTTTTTCACTAGCGAAAAATTGTCACTTCTTAAAAATATGGAGGTGAGAAAGAAAAGGGCACTAAAGCAGTGCAGGTTTACAAAGTATGTGTGGCCAGAATGGAAGGCGAAGGTGTTTGTAGTTCCCAAGAATGGAAGACGTAGCAATTTAAATACCCCAAGAATATATATTTTTAGGGGGACACACAAGAGACCACAGATAAAATTGATAGGGCCACCTACAACGGACTAACATGAAGATACTGTAAGTATGTGGTATGTGTGCATATACATGTGATATATATGCGTTTCCTTTAATCTGCCAAAGAAGCCGCCACAACTTTAACGCAGGGGGTGCAGAGTTGTGTGAGGGCGGACTCACTGTACATGCCTTTCCAAACAAAAACAGGTTGCGCACTCTAGAGAGATTATATCTGTTGTTTATTAGTCCATGCACAAAAGAATGCTTTAACAGACATGTTTTGGTGCTTGGCCTTTACCTATGTCAAAGTCGCCCTTGTCAAACTCATATAAATACTAACATCAATTTCAGTTTCCTCCGCCTGCTCATTTTACTATCAACATAGAAGACATACTTCCCTTGTTTACCACTGCTGCCCTTCAATTGCACCATGGCCGCCATTTTATAATACCACAGCTTTCCCTATGAAGGCACCCTAATAATGCAGTAACACCATACACCATTTTCATTACACATCATAACTAAAATTGGAGCATGACAATCAGGGAATATTCAATCCCTCATGATCCACAGGACACATGACCCTTTAAAGCAACCACCGCCATTGCAGGAAAACAACATATTGGGGGTCATTACAGCATTGGCGGCAAGCTGTAACCGCCGGGCGGCCGGCAATGCAGCCACACTCCCGCGGTGCCCATTTGGACATCCCCGCTGGGCCGGCGGGCGGAAACCAGGTTTCCGCCCGCCGGCCCAACGGGGATGTGGGCCGCAACATGAGAGCCGGCTCCAAATGGAGCCGGCGGTGTTGCGGCCGTGCGACGGGTGCAGTAGCACCCGTTGCGCTTTTCACTGTCTGCATAGCATACAGTGGAAAGCCGCATGGGGCCCTGTTAGGGGGCCCCTGCACTGCCCATGCCACTGGCATGGGCAGTACAGGCAGTGCAGGCAGTGCAGGGGCCCCACGACTCCCCTTACCGCCAGCCTCTTCCTGGCGGTGCAAACCGCCAGAAACAGGCTGGCGGTAGGGGATTCATAATCCCAGGGCAGCGCTGCCCTGGCGGATTATCACCGCCGGGGCTAAGATGGCGGGAAACCGCTGGCCCCGGCGGTGCGACCGCGGCGCTACCGCCGCGGTCCAAATACGCCGGGAGGCACCGCCAGCCTGTTGGCGGTGCTCCCGTCGTTTTGGCCCTGGCGGTCTTTGACCGCCAGGGTCATAATGACCACCATTGTGCCTTAATGGACAGTCCCAATTAACATGTTTGAATATTCATCAGTATGAAACAAGCAAATCAAAATCACCAATTTCAGAATGAAAAAATATTATTAAGGGAAAAAAATTGCTAAATAAATTCCTACATTTTGTCTCTGCTCAGAAAATTATGAGCATATCAGTGAAGACCTGAAAGGGCATATATGGCATAGTTCTCCCCTACAGGGCTACAGTCAGTAAAAATTTACTGAAACTATCCCCACTCCTGTCCAATATGTGTCCACATCTCATCAATGTTTAACCCCCTTGGAGTCCTGATCTGCATCTCAATGATATACCGGGATTCAGTGTTGAAACTTTTCAAACACTCACCCCCAGTCACAGATTTGGGTTTAATCCATCGTTCTTTTGCTCACCATGCCACCCCAGTTTGGACCCAGCCATATGCAAATCAGTCTTGACCCTGTTCCCCATCGGAACAGTCCAGCCCGAACTGCCGGGCCAGGTCCTCCCTGGACCAGAAACAAACATTCTAGGACCGGTTTCAGGGTATCACCCTTTATCAGCTAGGCTAGCTTGAATCCAGTGGCACAGTGAGCAAGGGACCCACGTCTGGGCATACCCTTCCCTCTTAGGGCAACTATAGCAACACAAAAGGATGATGGACGGAGTGTTGAAACTTTTCAAACACTCACCCCCAGTCACAGATCTGGGTTTAATCCATCGTTCTTTTGCTCACCATGCCACCCCAGTTTGGACCCAGCCATATGCAAATCAGTCTTGACCCTGTTCCTCATAGGAACAGTCCAGCCCGAACTGCCAAGTCAGGTCCTCCCTGGACCGGAAACAAGCATTCTAGGACTGGTTTCAGGGTATTACCCTTCATCAGCTAGGCTAGCTTGTATCCAGTGGCACAGTGAACAAGGGTCCCATGTCTGGGCATACCCTTCCCACTTAGGGCAACTTTAGCAACACAAAAGGATGATGGACAGAGTGTTGAAACTTTTCAAACACTCTTAATTTGAGTATCTTGTCCCCTCCCCTCTCATCTCTAATGACCTGATCAACATAGAAAAAACATAACAGATTCCTGTTACTCTCATGCTTCATTTGGAAATGTCATGCCACCGGATATGTGGGTTCACCTTTTGTTATTGCATGCATGTGCTCTAGAATTCTCTTTTTCTCTACATGTACTGTGCTGCCTACATATTTCATACCACAGGAACAGATTAAGCAGTAGACTATATAGATATAACTACAATTCAGCAGCTTGGTAATGGGGTTCCTCACCCTTCTCCCCAGCACTTCATAGTCGCTCACCTTTGTGCTGTATTTACATGCCTTACAGCACATGCAAGAGAAAATCCTGGCATCCTAGGTTTTTCAATTCTCGTTTCAACATAATGGCTGTGAACCAACTTTTCCTTCAGTCAGGTACGTCTCCTATAGTTCACCTGTGGAGTAGATGGTAAGCTGGTACCAATTACCTGATCAGTCTGTTGAATTCTCCAATTCTTTCATAGCACTCTATAGAAGTGTATAGCCTCAGCTGAAAAGGTTGTAATTAACCACACTGCTTCATCCTTTTTCTTTGTACAAGTTTCAGGTTGCATCAATGCTTGGAACTGATTCAAGGTATCTTTCGCAGCCTGTGCATATTCACTGTGTGTGGAACAACTGCGCCTAATGCACAAGAGTTCCCCAAAGGAACTGAGTAAGTTGGAGGGGTACTGGCTTCTAGCATGCAAGATAGAGTTGCCCGCAGTAGGTTCTCTGAAGAGTGTTGTATGCACCGGCCATCCTGCACATAAACCAGTAAATCCAAAAAGGGTACTGCTGTTTCACCAATCTGAATAGAGAAGTGTTGATTCATGGTGTTATTATTCAGCCTCTCAATGTAACTCTCAGCCAGCTCCCTGGTGCACCTCCACACCAAAAATAAGTCATTGATATAATGTACCCATGGGACATCATTCTCTATCTATGGGTAGTTTTCCTCTGCCCAGGCCACATGCATCTCCCACCAGCCCACAAATACATTTGCATAGATGGGGCAAAGTATGTGCCCATCGGTGTCCTCTGTCTTTGGTGGTACAACTGAATTGCAAAAAGAAAAATGTTATGTTTGAAGCTAAAGGAAATCAAGTACAATATGATAGCATAATGTTCCAAGAATTCCAATGGTCTGCTTCTCAAAAAAAATTCCTTGTTCATGATCAATACATGTATACAGACTTGTTATATCTAATGTTATGAGATATGTTTTGAGCAGAAAATTCTCCTCCCACTGAGTATTGTCAATAGCTTGCATAAAGTCAGTGGTGTCTCTAATATAAGAACTCAAATCCTTGACAAAAGGGAACAAAAATTGATCCACAAAAATCGAGGCGTTATCTAAAAGACTTCCATTGGACAACACTATTGGATGCCCTGGTAGTTAGTACCTTGGTATGTTTATGTACTTTCGGTAGATGATAAAAGGTTGGAATAAATGGATGATCCACCTTTAGAAATTGATCCTGATCATAATCCATAGTTCCTCGATTTCTCCAACCTTCTAAGAGGTCATAAAAGTTTTGAATACTCATCAGATATTGTTCCGTTGTGATGGGTTGATGACATGCTGCGTCCCCCAATTGTCTCAATGCATCTTTGACATATTGCTCTTTAGTCAACAGGAAACAAAATGTCCCCCCTTTATCAGAGGGCTTTATGACAATGTTAGGATCATTCTTCAAATTCAATATAGCCTGCCACTGTTCCTTTAGTCAGGTTAAAATTAAGTTTATCGTGTCAATACTTCCAAAAATTATGAAGGTCACTAATCACTACCTCATGAAAACAATCAATGGTATCATGCGGTGTCTGTTGAATACACCTAGATTTTAATCTTAGATTACTTTTGCTGCCACATTGCATAGTACCGGCTCTCTCTAGAGATGCAACATCATCATCCAGAGTGTCAGTCGCCAAAGTTGGTGCCTGTCAGAAATGGGGTCTCTAGTTGGCAGTCAGTTTACACTCTCTCAAAGTAGGAACCCTCACTCTAGTCAGCGTAAGGGAGATACACAGCTCAGATAAGACCCGCTCTCCCTCTAGGTAACTTGGCACAAGCAGTAAGACTTGTCTCAGAGGCAATATGTAAAGTATTTGTACAACTACACACAGTAACACAGTGAAAACACCACAAAAGGACTCCATGCCAGTTTAGAAAAATAGCATATATTTATCTAAATCTAACAAGACCAAAACAACCAAAATCCAACATACACAAGTAAAAATATCAAATTTTAAAGTAAAAAGAGTCTTAATCCATAATCAATGGATGTGTTGTTTTAGCAGAAAGTACCTGGCATGCATAAAAAATAAAGCTGCAGGGGCCAGGGTGCATCAGAAAAGTAAGCCCTTAGTCATTTCCCTACTCGCAAGTGAGGCCACGCGTTGATTCTTTCTTCACCAGGTAAACAATGCTTCAATTTTTCCCTTGCAGGCAAGAGATGTGTCGATTTCCAGGCAGGCTGCCTAATGTCTGTGCAGCAATGTTGAAGATTTGACGCCCAGGGACCATGCATGGAAAATACAATGCATGGCAGCAATCAATCTGCGCCGAGCTGGCGATGCATCAATTTCACTGGTGCTGCGTCGATATTTCAGCCACGGTGCAGGCTCTGCATCAATTTTTCGGCTTCTCAGCTCCGGTGCGTGGATTTTTATTCAGGTTCTGCCAGCTTCTCCTCCAGCGGCCCAGAGACTGGATGTGGCACCACTTGACAAGTCATGGGGTCTCAGCAAGAGAGTCCAGTTGATAGCAGATGAAGTCTTTGATGTCCCTGAGACTTCTTAACAGGAGGCAAGTTCAGTCCAAACCCTTGGAGAATCTACACAAGCAGGATACACAGCAAATTCCAGTCTTTGTCCTCTCTAAGGCAGAAGCAGCAATTGCAGGACACACAGCAAAGGGGCAGTACTCCTCCTCACAGCTCTTCAGCTCTTCTCCTTTGCAGAGGTTTCTCTTGACCCAGAAGTGTTCTAAAAATCTGGGGTTTTGGATCCACTACTTATACTCATTTCTGCCTTTGAAGTAGGCAAATTTCAAAGGAAAGTCTTTGTAGTGCATAAGACCCTACCTCTTCCTTACCCTGCCCCAGCCACACTCCAGGGGGTTGGAGACTGTATTGTGTGAGATCAGGCACAGCCTTTCAAGTGAAGGTGTCAGCTCCTCCCTCCCACTCTAGCACAGGAAGACTCATTAGGATATACAGGACACACTTCAGCTCATTTTGTGTCACTGTCTAGATTGAATTCACAAACGGCCCAACAGTCAGTCTGACCCAGACCTGGGTTCAGGAGCCAAGCAGAGGAACACAATGGTTAAGCAAGAAAATGCCCACTTTCTAAAAATAAACAAACACAAATGATGGACGGAATGAGGAACCAATCAAACATTCACCCCCAGTCTTTCTAAAAATTGCATTTTTAAACAGACAATCTAAAAAACAACTTTACCAAAAGATGCATTTTTAAATTGTGAGTTCAGAGACCCCATACTCCAAATCTCCATCAGCTCCCAATGGGAAACTGCACTTAAGAGATATTTAAAGGCAATCTCCATGTTAACCTATGGGTGAGATAGGCCTTCCAATAGTGAAAACGGAATTTGGCAGTATTCACTATCAGGACTTGTAGATCACCCTAGCACATGTCCTGTCTTTTAAATACACTGCACCCTGCCCATGGGGCTACCTAGGGCCTACCTTAGGGATGACTTACATGTAGTAAAAGGGAAGGTTCTGGCCTAGCAAGTGGGTACACTTGCCAAATTGACATTGCAGTTTAAAACTACACACACAGACACTGCAATGGCAGGTCTGAGACATGTTTACAGGGCTACTCATGTGGGAGGCACAATCAGTGCTGCTGGCCCACTAGCAGCATATGATTTACAGGCCCTGGGAACACATAGTGCACTTTACTAGGGACTTACCAGTAAATCAAATATGTCAATCATGGATAGCCAATCATAATCACAATTTACACAGGGAGCACTTGCACTTTAGCACTGGTAAGCAGTGGTAAAGTGCACAGAGTACCAAAAAAACAACAACAACGAAATCCAGCACACAGTCAAAAATACAGGAAGCAGAGGCAAAAAAGACAGGGACAACCATGCCAACGATGCCAAGCCTAACAGTGCTAAATCTTCCAATTCATGAAACATTTTCAATGTCTGTAAATCATGCCATGTTAGGACATCAGTGGGTTCCAAGACCCCACCTCCATTTCCAAATCTCTTTTGGGATGTAACAAATGCACTTTGTTAAGCTTGAGTTTTCGAATGTTTCAATAGAAATCAATTAGTGTTTGTTCAGTATCAAGTCTTGATGTGGGGCAGAAGGTTCGGCCCAGGGGGAAAACCTCCCCTTCTATATCGGTTAATTTTCTATTCATTAGGTTGACCACCATGAGGTTGGACTCATTCATCTGTGGACACTTCCTCGCTTGCTTTTCGCAGCTCTTTGTGGTAGAGACTTCTTTATGCCCTTTCTTCCCTCTTCTTGTTCTTCTGATGTGACATCTGGTGTGCAGACTCATTGGGGAGTATTCTTTAGAGACTCTCTTATCAATTGATACTCCTGGTGAAAATTTATACCCATGCTTGTGCTCGGCTGTCCTATTAATCTTGAATTCTCACACTCAGATAAGTCCATATCCACCTCTGACTCTGAGGTATCCCTTGCACTAACCACCTTCAGATTAGTAATCTGTTGAAGTTGCTTTCTTGGCACATCATATTTTATGGCAAAGCTCAATACATGATTTGACTCATAATCACATCGATCCCTCACATATTTGGACTGTTTATGCTGTTTAATTTTATGCCACCAGCCTTGTTATCATTTGTTGGTGAAGCGTTTCTGCTGTTGATTTATCCAGGTCTTGTGTAATAGCATCCTCAATCCTTTTAATTTCATCCAGTAATTTTGTTCTGTCACTAATGGCATATTTCACCAACATTTATACCATGTCCTTTGCTGAGGCTATTGTGAATTACCCCCATTCTTGTAGAAGCTTTGGGTCAGGATTCTCATACGAGTGGACAGTATAAATCCTTATACCCCATGGTATTCTGTTCACATCCAAATATTTCTGCAATTATGGGGATTCCCACCACTTCCTAATATCTTTTTCATATGTTGTCTGCAATGACCGAAAAGGTCCTTTGAGATTATTCTAGGGGCCAGAACTATTTCCTTGTGTAGGGAAATCACTCCTTTTGGCATGGTTACCCCCACATTTTTCCTGTTTATAAGGGTGTTTAGACTGCTTTCACTGGGATCCTGCTAAACAGGACCCCAGTGATTGTGCTCTCTTCTCTAAATTTTGCTGTTTTGGTACCCTTTACACCCCACAATTGGCATACTGGTGTACCCTTGTAAGCCCCTAGTATATGGTACTTAGATACCCGGGGCATTGGTACAGCAGGGGTCCCCCATGGGCTGCAGCATGTATTATGCCACCCATGGAAGCCATGCAAAAAGTGTCTGCAGGCCTGCCATTGCAGCCTGCGTGAAAAAGTACATGCACCTTTTCACTGCTGGTCACTATATCAGGTCACTCCAAGCCACCCCTATGGTAGGCCCTCCTAGCCCAGAGGGTGGGATGCAGGTGTCTGTGTGTGAGGGCACCTCTGAATGAGCAGAGGTGCCCCTACAAACTCCAGTTCCAATGCACTGGTCTTCGTAAGTGTGGGGAAGCCATTTTACCCCATGTACTGTGTCCAGCTACATAATGGTAACTCTCAACCTAGGCATGTTTGTTATCAAACTTGTTGGAATCCTACCCCAATACTAAGGCCAGTATAGATGGCATGATTCCATGCCCTTTGAGGACTCCTTAGAGGACCCCCCCAGTATTGCTCCTGCCAGCTTTCCAGGGTTTGTGGGCAGCCCACGCTGCTGCAGTCCCTCAGACAGGTTTCTGCCCTCCTGCTGCTTGACCAGCTCAAGCAGGGGAAGGCAGAACAAAGGATTTCCCATGTGAGAGGGAAGCAACACCCTATCCATTGGAAATAGATTTTACAGGACTGGGAAGGGGTAGCCTTACCATAGTACGGCTTGCTTTGTAGAGCACATTTGATGCCCTCCTTACATAATCCATTTTTCACCAGTCCAGTGACCACTCCCCCGTCCATTACCACCCATGGGGTAGTGCCAGAGCTCCTCCAGGTTGCCACTTGATTCTTCCATCTTGGAAACAAGATGTGCAGAGGCCCCTGGGAGCATCTGGTTGGTGAGGACAGGTAACTGATGTCAGTGACCCCCTCTGATAGGTGGTCCCCCTCCAGAGTGACCAAGCCCCTTCTTAGGGCTATTTAGGACACCTTTGCAGGTGGGTTCCCAGGTTCGGCATTTAGGACTCCAGCAGGACTCGTCTGCAATGACCTCTTCTGCTCCTGGCCACCAGAACCGCTGCTGGACTTCACAGGAACTAAACATGCCCCCAACTCCCAAGACGACCCTGCCTTGCAACATTGTTTCTTTTGCTCTTTACAGTAATTGTACCATTCCATGGTTAGTCCATCCTCGGGGGACAGCAAGAATTCAGCTGCACTAAAGAAGCAAGAAGGATTCTCTCTTGAAGTGAAGGAGTCACTCCTCTGCATCTGCAGGCACCTAAGGCAACGACGATCAGCTGCTGGGATTTTCTGTCATCCAGCTCCAGGAAGAATCCCCAACACAGGTGGTGGTTCTGAATGGTCCCCTTGATCCTCTCTACCTGTTGTCCAACTTGAGAGACAGTGACTCTTTGCCTTTCCTTGCAGGACAACACCCCTCTGCACCTTGACTGTTGCAGCAACCAAGGCTTGTTGACGCCTGCTCCAGGAAATCTTCAGGCCTCCGGAATGGGCTTTGAAGCACCCCAGCCTCCAGCACTCCATCCGTGCAAAGACACTCTCTCCTCTGCTGCTCCAGCAACGTGGGGCTCCTCGCCAGGTGTTGTTGATGGTCCTCCTGACCACTAACCATCTGCAACCCAGTGACCGACATAGGATATCATATGCATGACTCCAAGGACTTATTTGCAGCTCCTGGGCTCCACAGCTGATCTTCAACTTCCCTCATCAAACTGGATCTTCATCCACAGAAGGGTGGGTAGTGGCTCCTGCCCCACCTGTACACTCATGTGTGGACTGGACTCTGTCCCCTTCTTTTGCACACCTCTTCTACCACAATATACCATTGGGTTTAATTGGACAGGTCCTGGTCTTGCAATCTTCCTTTTCCGGGTCCCCTTGTTAGTCTGTGGGAAGACCAGGTAACTTAACTCTGCTCTCCTGGTTGCTGGGTGTCACCTAGATACTCCCCTCTTGGGGTTCTGTGTTCTCCCAGCTCCCTTTCAACTACTCCACATCCCAAGGGTGGGGGACCTCACTTCGCATTCCACTATTTTAGTATATTATCCCCTCTATAGGGACCCAGCTATTTTTCAATAATTCTTGCCAAGGCTTGTTCTTTCTATATGCTAATTCCTAATAATTAATATATTTTCAACTTGGTAGCCACACTTTATTAACTATAACTCGTGACTTTTCCATGAACTGCTTATACCCTTTTACATTATTTCACTTCTACTGTCTAAAGAATAGTATATACATCATAATAGTTATGGCATTGCAAATCACATATTTTGTGAGAATACAGTGTATGGAATGGAGTGATATATTGGGCTGCCGTGTGCCATGGTAATTCGCAGTATATCGCTGTACATAGCAGTGACAAAAAATAATATTATTGGTTAATAAATTCCCTTACAAAATAAAAGGATGGCCATATTGTTAAGACAACACTTTGGGAGTCATTCTGACCCTGGCGGTCTATGACCGCCAGGGTCGCGGATGACTGAAGCACCGCCAACAGGCTGGCGGTGCTTCAAAGCCCATTCCGACTGCGGCGGTAAAGCCGCGGTCGGAAAACCGGGTCCGGCGGTTTCCCACCGGATTTTCCCCGGCTGGGCAAATCCACCAGGGCAGCGCTGCAAGCAGCGCTGCCCAGGGGATTCTGACCCCCTTCCCGCCAGCCTGTTTCTGGCGGTTTTTACCACCAGGAACAGGCTGGCAGGAACGGGTGTCCTGGGGCCCCCTAACAGGGCCCCAGCCTGCTTTTCACTGTCTGCCTAGCAGACAGTGAAAAGCGCGACGGGTGCAACTGCACCCGTCGCACACCTGCAACACCGCCGGCTACATTCGGAGCTGGCTTCAGTGTTGCAGGCCCCTTTCCCGCTGGGTCGGCGGGCGCTACCTTAGGTACCTTAGGTAGCGCCCGCCGGCCCAGCGGGAAAGTTGGAATGGCCCCAGCGGTCTTTTGACCGCGGGGCGGCCAAATGGCGGTTCCCTCCAGGCGGGCGGCAACCGCCGCCCGCCGGGGTCAGAATGACCCCCTTTGTCTGTGTTCTGGGTTTCTACATGGGATGTGGCTTATTACTATTATTTTAAGCTATAGGAAGAAATGGTGCACTTTACCAAAGTCTGTATAGGTAGGAAAAAGTGTGTTTATTGTTTTTATATTTCTAAAACAATTTACAGAGTACTGCAGCACTTTCTCTGAAGTATCTAGGAAGTACTGCAGTACCTATTGAAATAAAAAGAAAAAATATTATAAGACAAAAGACACAGAAGGACACGCCTCGATATTCCACGACATTCCACTCCACTGTACAAGCCACTCTGACACTCCACACCACTCTATGTCATTTCACGGCACGCCAATCTATGACATGCCACACCACTCTATGACACTCCCTTCTACTTTATGACATGCCATTCTACTCAGTGAAACCTACTGAAACCTAAAACAATTTTTATATGTGTCAAAAGACACTCTACGACACGTCACTCTATAACACACCACTTCACTCACCGACACACCACTTTACGACTCACTACAACATGGCACTCCACTCTACAACATGCCACCCTACTTTATGCCACTCTACTCTATGCCTTTCCATTCTAAGACGCTCTGCGACTTTCTTCTCAATGACACAGCAGTCCACTGTATTTTATAACACACCACCTGACTCTATGCCACTCAACTCTACGCCACTGTACTCCGCTGTACAACACTCTGCAACATGCCACTCCACTCCACTCCACCCTATGATATACCACTCCACTCTACAACATTCCATGCCAGTGCACTGTCTGACACTCCACCCTACACTATGATATGCCACTCTGCTCTACCCCTCCACACCCCTCCACTGTAAGACACTCTGCGACATGCCACTGTGTGACACTCAACTTCAATCTACTCTACAACACGCCCCTCCATTTTATGTCACTCTACTCCACAGCACTTCACACCACTCCACTCTATGACACTCTACTCCGCTCTACAAGATGACATTCCACAACACGCCACTCCACTTTAGGACACGCCATTCCACTCTACGACATGTCATTCATTCTATGACACACCATTCCATTCTACTGTACGACACACCACTCTACAATACTCTGCTCCAGTCTATGCCACTCTACGACATGACATAGCATTGTACTCCATGATATGACACCCCACTCCACTCTGTGACACACCACTCCACTCTACACGACTCCATTCTTCACCCCTATACTCTAACACTCTATGACATGGCACTTTATGGCACACAACTACACTCTACCCTAAGGCACACCACTCCACTCTACACTATTCCACTCTAGAACACTCTACTTCACTCTATGCCTGTCAAATCTATACCCCTCTACTCACCTCTACGACACACCACTACACTCTATGACATGCCACTCTATTCTATGGCATGTTGCACTGCTCTATGATGCACCACTCCACTCTACAACATACCACTCCACTCTGCCCGATTCCAATCAATGCCACGCCAGTTTACACCACTCCATTCTACACCACGCCACTATATCCCAAGACACACTACTCTATGACATGTCACTCCACTCTATGCTACTCCACTCTAGAACACTCTACTCCACTGTAAACTCCTCCACTCTATGACACTCTACTCCCCTCTATGACATGCCACTTCACTGTACGACATGTCACTCCACCTTATGACACACCACTCCACTCTAGGACATTCCATTCCACTCTGACACACCACTCTACTCTACTTTATGGCATTCCTCTCTACGAACTGCGACCAATGGGCCACCTACCTTAGGGTGGCTACACCCACTACGTGTACACTTCCTGTGGGAAGAGGTCACATTCCTAGCCCTGATTGGCTATTCTCCTACCATCCAAGATGGAGGAAAATGAATTGGAGTAGTCAGCTCTTCTGCCATACCTGAGGTTTGGTGCAGGTTGTGGGGGAGGGGGCACTCCTCCTACTCTAGCTAAGTTTTCCCACCGTTTTTTCTGCCCAAAGTGGGGGAAAAACATTGGGTGGTCATCTGCTGCTAGCAGCAGAGTCAGAGGTCAGATGTCAAAGGCAGTAAAGCTTCTGAAGCTGACTGCTGGGCCTGAGTGCCTGCCTGGGGAGGAGAAGTAACACCTCCACCAAGTAAAGACTTTGGCCCTCATTACAACCCTGGCGGTCAGTGGTAAAGCGGCGGTAAAACTGCCAACAGGCCGGCGGTAAAAAAAATGGAATTATGACCATGGCGGAAACCGCCAACATAGACAGCCACTTTAACACTCCGACTGCCACGGCGGTACAAACAGCATGGCAGTCACCGCCAACAGACAGGCGGAAGACAATGTACCACCCACACTATTATGATAGGCCAATCCGCCACCTTTTCCGGGGCGGATTCAACGCAAACAAAAACACGGTGGAAACAGGACTTGGAAGGGGAAACACTCACCTCTACACAACTCTGGAGGAACCAGGACGCCATGGAGCCTGAACTCCAAATACTCCCTGCGATTGTCTTCCTGCTCCTCTACCAGGAGCACGACCGGCGGCGGCGGCGACCACGGTGAGTACAGCACCTACGACACAGGGGAGGGGAGAGGGAAATGAGAGTGACACACACGCAACACGCAACACCCCCACCCTCACCTACAACAACACACACACCAATACATGCTGAAACATTACATTCAGACCCCCAAACTCCCCTGGAAGAACGCAAGGACAAAAGGAAATGATTGTAACCATTGTAATCAATAAACATCCATTGGTCAAAAAGTTATATACACTATAAACAAATATGTACACCAAGATTTCAAGTCCAGGTACTGCACCTATATAGTCCGTGGACCACTGGGCCCAAAATGCATGGGCGAGGCCCACACAAGATACCCGAACGGAGAGAACACTGCAGGGGCATCAGATCAAAATAATACAGGCACCTCAGGGGGAAGGGAAGAAGTGGGGGCACCTCAGCCAGATGAGTGCACAACGCCAGCTCCACGAGGGGGCTCCATGTCCATTGATGTATCCTGGGGAGTGCAAAGCCACAGTCTCTCAAGTCTCTCCAGTGGGTGGGTTGCCCACTGCTTTATGCTGGGGAGTGCAAAGCCACAGTCTCTCAAGTCTCTCCAGTGGGTGTGTTGCCCACTGCTTTATCCTGGGGAGTGCAAAGCCACAGTCTCTCAAGTCTCTCCAGTGGGTGGTTTTCCCACTGCTTTATCCTGGGGAGTGCAAAGCCACAGTCTCTCCAGTTGGTGGGTTGCCCACTGCTTTATCCTGGGGAGTGCAAAGCCACAGTCTCTCAAGTCTCTCCATTGGGTGGTTTTCCCACTGCTTTATCCTGGGGAGTGCAAAGCCACAGTCTCTCCAGTTGGTGGGTTGCCCACTGCTTTATCCTGGGGAGTGTAAGGCCACAGTCTCTCAAGTGGATAACAGTCTCCACTGGTTCTGGAGGGGGCTTTGTGGCCAGAGCGCTTCATCCTGCCGAGGACAGAGGTAGCGGATGTCTTTCTCCACTGGTCTTTGTGCCCAGAGTGTTTCATCCTGCCAAGGACAGAGGTAGTGGATGTCTTTCTCCACTGGTTCTGGAGGGGGCTTTGTGCCCAGAGTGCTTCATCCTGCCAAGGACAGAGGTAGTGGATGTCTTTCTCCACTGCTTCTGGAGGGGGCTTTGTGCCCAGAGTGCTTCATCCTGCCGAGAACTGAGGTAGTGGATGTGATACTTCACTGACGGTGGGGCAACATGGAAGCTGCCCAGGCCCCTGGAACTGACCACCAGCCACGTACGGATGACCACTGGGGATGGCAGCCATGTCTGCAATGGTGCCACTGGCTCAGGTTGTCGCGGAGCCGCTGGTGGGGCTGGCAGCGGTGTCATTAGCGGCGGTGCTTGCAGCGCTCATTGTGGCGGCGGTGCTGGTGGCGGCCGTACTGACTGCTGTGCTGGTGGCTGGCTCACTGGCTGCTGTGCTGGTGGCGGTGTCAGTAATGGCGGTGCTGGTGGCTGACTCACTGACCGCGGTAATGGCGGTGCTGGTGGCGGGCTCACTGACCGTGGGGCTGGCGTGTCAGTAGCGGCGGTGCTGGTGGCGGGCTCACTGACTGCGGCGCTGCTGAAGGGCTCTGTATCTGGGCTGCTGGCGGCGGTGTCCTTGGCAGTGGTGCATGTGGCGGTGCCGGTGGCGGTCTTGTCCACCATGCAGGTTGGCGGCGACGTTGACTTGCCTTTCTGCTTCAGGCCCATCCCCACCTTGGATGCTGGCGCAGCTCTCTAGCCACTTCCCACACTTGCCTTGGCTGAGCACTTGTTGGCAGGTGTTTTGGCCTTCTCCCTCCGGGATGTGGGCAACATCTTCTGTTTTGGAGGTGGGGGAATGTTGTTGGCCTCGCTCCCTGGGACACTGGCAGCCCTGTTGCTTGGCGCACTCCAGAAACCGGGTATTGCTGGCACCACTGTGCCCGGTGATGTGGTGGCTGAGGTGCTGGGTTGGGACCTGGAAAGGCAGGCCCTAGGGGACAGATGGGGGGAGGTGTAGGAAAGAGGTCAACATTTCAGAGGAAAAGTTTTTTTGACACACTGGGACAGGTAGATGGAGGGGGTTTGGGAGTGGAGGAAGAGGTGGTGGTTGTAGGAGGTGTTCGTTTGCTGACTTTGGTTGAAGGTGCATGGGCGGGAGGCTGTTGTGAGGTGGATGGCTGTTGGGTGGGTGTGTGACTGCGTTTGTGTAGTTTGGGAGGAGGGCTCACAGACACACTGGTAGAGGACACTGGGGATGTGTGAATGGTAGTGGGGGTGGTGAGTGCACGTGAGCGGTGTGTGGTGATGGGCGTGCTGGTGATGGAGGTAGTGGCTGAAGATGTAGTGCATGCAGGTGTGAGTGGAGACGTGACAGGGAGGGAGGAGGGAGACGTGGAGGAGGGGGACATAGTGGAGGCAGTGGATGTTGGTATGTGTGCATAGGTATGATGCTTGTGTGAGTGCTTGTGGGATGTGTGGTGCTTATGTTTGCCAGAGCCACCCTTGTGTGTTGAGGTGTGTGCATGCTGGTCTGATGGTCTGCTTGGGATAGGCTGAGGTACTGGGGATTGGGTCTGGGTGGAGGAAGTTGGAGGGGGAGGCTGGACACAGGGACAATGGCTGCCATCAGTGCAGAGGCCAGAGCCTCAAATGCTCGCTGTTGGGCTGCCTGCCCAGAATGAATGCCCTCCAGGTATGCATTTGTCTGTTGCAACTGCCTCTCTACACCCTGGATGGCATTCAGAATGGTAGACTGCCCAAAAGTGAGGGATCTCAGGAGGTCAATAGCCTCCTCACTGAG
This sequence comes from Pleurodeles waltl, assembly GCF_031143425.1. Taxonomy (NCBI): domain Eukaryota; kingdom Metazoa; phylum Chordata; class Amphibia; order Caudata; family Salamandridae; genus Pleurodeles; species Pleurodeles waltl. Next base: position 915,725,289 of record NC_090448.1, on the reverse strand, counting down.
GGCAGCAGGGCTGACTGAGGCAGGGCCTGAGGTGCCTGGGGCGATGGAGATGCCCACACTCCTGGGTGAGTGGCCACGGGGGACACGCTGAGGGGCTGCTGGGAGGGCGGTGTTGGTAGGGGGGGTAGCGGCTGTACCTGTATATGCGTTGGGCACAGAGGGGCCCGCCACCGCAAGGGAGCTCCCATCAGAGGAGGAGTCGGTGTCGCTGGTCTCTGCTCCTGTCCCTGCCGAGGAGCTCCCCTCGCCCTCCGTCCCACTGGTGAATTCAGACTGCGTTGTCTGGCCCTCCAGGGCCATGTGGTATGCAGCTCCCTCCTGGTCCGGTGGCATAGCTCCTCCGCCTGATGATGCTATTGCACACAAGAACAGGGAGACCACAAAAAGGTGGGGGGGAGAGAGAAGAAAGACATGTTCAGTGCATACAATACCGCTACCGTCGGCGGACACTACAGACACAGCAGCTCTCTGCACTACCCCATGCACTCAGAGTTCCCTAATTCATCACAGCGACATGGGGTACATGGCCTATGTACGATTGCTGCACACATGGAAGTCACAGAAGCATGACTAGGTGTAGATGGCTCTTACCACTGGTGGGGATGGGGTGCCACTTAGCCTGCCTCACAAAGGGTCCTTGCCTACAAAGCTCGCCCTAGCCTACGGGAACCCACTGCCCACCTCCCCCGCCCAGACACCTCCTAATGCGCGCAGAGTCAGCTGAATGGGAGTGTAATCACCCCCTTGTGGCTGCTGTGATGCCCACTAGCACCAATCCAACTTTGGATACGCCACCGCTAGGATCCGGAACATCAGGGGGGTCATGGTGCGACGGGCACCCCACCCACGTTGGCAGGCCATCCCCAGCTGGGCCTCCGCCATCTTCTTGCTCCAGCGGCGAATGTCCTCCCATCTTTTACGGCAGTGGGTGCTCCGTCTGTGGTGGACCCCCAGGGTCCGGAGGTCCTTGGCGATGGCACGCCAAATATCCTTCTTCTGGTGGGCGCTGACCTAGAGGAATAGTACAGGGGAAAATGTAACACTTTTACCGTCCGGACCGTCACAGTCATTGACCCACGTTCCCACCCTTGCCCTGATGCACATATACTCACCGTCCGATCATGCAGGCCTCATCTCCCCCCGTATCTTCCATCCACACCACTCCAAACAGGCATTGCCCATACAGCATGCTCACAGTGTACTCACCTGTTTGTCTGGAGGACCGTAGAGTAGCGTGTACTGGGGGAGGACCCCATCCACTAGTTTATCCAACTCCTCCGATGTGGAGGCAGGGGCCCTTTCCCCAGACACATGAGCCATCGTCACTTCCAGACTGAGGTCACAGCAGCACTTGCAGTGTAGGTCCTCCCCTGTCGAAGATCAGGTATCAAGTGAGTGAACAGAGTGAAAATGGCGGTCACGTCCACGGCAGTGCGTACCGTCACCGCCGGCGTACATTGTCATTGGCTCCAGGGACCCATAGGGCCCAATGTTAACCAATGCAGGATTGCGCTGCGGTCTTCGACCGCCTACCGCGACGGTGTACAACGCCAACGCAGTTACCTCATATCCCCTTGCCCCACATTACAGGTCAGGCAGCCGCCATTTCAGGTAGCCACATGGCATTATTTTTAAATGCATCACACATATATAGGCCTTGCATACACACAGAGACAGGCACATAGCTTATTGACAAATGTGTGCAATACAATTGTTTTTTACTTACCTAAGTGTTGGCTGACTCTGTGCTCACCGTTCTCATCCATAGGGCACGTCTGCTGGGGCAGGTGAAGAGATGGCGCATCCTCCGGTGTACAGACCGCTGGTGGACCTGTCGACAATGGAAGAGCGACATGTAATAGTCACCTACAGACTACATCGTGCCACAATCCAGGAACTGTGTGCCCAGTTGGAGCCAGACCTGATGTCAGCTATCCCCCATCCCACAGGAATCCCCCCTCTAGTGCAGGTACTGTCAGTACTCCATTTCCTGGCAAGTGGGTCTTTTCAAACTACAGTGGCCATTGCATCAGGGATGTCCCAGCCTATGTTCTCCAACGTGTTGTCCAGAGTGTTGTCTGCCCTGCTGAAACACATGCGCAGCTACATCATGTTCCCTCAGGTGGAGGATTTGCCTACAGTGAAAGGGGACTTCTATGCCCTGGGACATATCCCCAACATCATAGGTGCCAATGATGGGACACATGTGGCCTTGGTCCCCCCCCGCAGGAGTGAACAGGTGTACAAAAACCAGAAGAGCTACCATTCTATGAATGTGCAGATGGTGTGTTTGGCTGACCAGTACATCTCTCATGTGAACGCCAAGTTTCCTGGCTCAGTGCATGACGGTTAGATTTGGCGGAATAGCAGCATCCCTTATGTAATGGGGCAACTCCAGAGGCACTGTGTGTGGCTATTAGGTGAGGACATGGACCCTATACCGTGTGATTAATTGTCTGGATATGGGGTTGTCCCTAAGAGTTTGTGTGTGTCTAACAGTTGTCCCTCGACATTTGCAGGTGACTCTGGGTACCCCAACCTGTCATGGCTACTGACCCCAGTGAGAAATCCCAGGACAAGGGCAGAGGAACGCTACAATGAGGCACATGGGTGAACTAGGAGAATTATTGAAAGAACCTTCGGCCTCCTGAAGGCCAGGTTCAGGTGCCTCCATATGACAGGTGGTTCCCTATACTACTCACCAAAGAAGGTGTGCCAGATCATCGTGGCCTGCTGTATGCTGCACAACTTGGCTTTGCGACAACAGGTGCCTTTTCTGCAGGAGGATGGTCCAGAAGGAGGACTTGTGGCAGCTGTGGAGCCTGTGGACAGTGAAGATGAGGAGGCAGAAGAAGAGGACATAGACAACAGAAACACCGTGATCCAGCAACACTTCCAGTGAGACACAGGTAAGAAGACATCACTGCCTCCTACATCTGATAAAATTGTTCGACCTATCATCTGTCTGTCACTTTCACCCAGTGTATGGACCCTGATTTTTCACTCTGCCTTTCAGTTTCACAGATGTGGGTACCACTGTGTGACCTCTGCTATCTTACCTCATGGACTAGAGCTGTGTGACATAGGTATGTAGACATTAGATTGGACATTGGGTTTTTCCTCAGTTATTGCAAATACACAATTGTGAAAACACAGACTGACTCCAGATTGTTTTGTGATTCAAGGGTGTTTATTTAAGTGCAAAATAGTGGAGGGGGTTGTAAAATGGGCAGGGGTGATGGTGGAGGATTGTCCATGGCAGAGTCTAGTCTATTTGTCTCACAGGTGCATTGTCCAAAGGGGCATAGGAAGTGGAGCTAGGGCAGTTTAAGGATGGACAGGGTGACAAAGTGGGACTGAAGGATGACATTCAGGGTGGTCTAATTTCTTGGCGGGGTCTTGGCATTGTTCTCTGTCTTTATCCTGGATCTCAGGGACCGCTTGCGGGGTGGTTCTCCATCTGCAGAGGGTGGGGTGCTGGTGTCGTGGTCATGTGGCGATGCCTCCTGTCCACTAGCGCCAGCAGAGGTGGTGGGGAGTGCATCGTCCAGGCTAGTGTCAGGGGCCCCTTGTTGTGCCACAGTGTCCCTCCTGGTGTTCACAAGGTCCTTCAGCACCCCTACTATGGTGCCCAGGGTGGTATTGATGGACTTGAGTTCCTCCCTGAACCCAAAATACTGTTCCTCCTGTAGCTGCTGGGTCTCCAGAAACTTGGCCAGTACCGTTGCCATTGTCTCCTGGGAATGATGGTACGCTCCCATGATGTTGGAGAGGGCCTCCTGGAGAGCGGGTTCCCTGGGCCTGTCCTCCCCCTGTCGCACAGCAGACCTCCCAGTTCCCTGGTTTTCCTGGGCCTCTGTCCCCTGAACCGTGTGCCCACTGCTCCCAGGTCCCTGCTGTTCTTGGGGTGGTGGTTTTGCCTGGGGTCCCTGTAGTGGTAGACACACTGCTGTTGGCGTGTCCTGGGGACAGAGGGATGGGCCCGCTGGGTGAGTGCTGTGTGGTGTTTCCTGAGGGGGGAGGCTCTGTGGTGGCCTGTGACTGTGTCAGGGGAACCGACTGTCCCAAGGTCCCAGATGGGCCGGGCTGGTCATCTAGATCCAGTTGGACAGAACTGCTGTCATCACTGTGGGCCACTTCTGTGGGGGGAGTGGACATGTATGGAACCTCCTGTCCGGTGACATTGGGTAGGGGTCCTGTAGGGGTGTAAAGGCATGATTATTGCATCTGTGTGTGCCATGGTGTGCAATTGGTGGGTGACCCTGTACCCCAGTGCTTACATTCTTGTGTAGGACCTTGTGTGATAATTGTTTTGGGGATCTGTGTGGGTATGTGTAGTGGACATGCATTGGTGATGGGTGTCCATGCTCTGTTGTTGCATGCAGGGCTTGGTGTTGGGATGTGTGGTTTGTGATAGTGGGACATATGGGAGGAGTTGGAGTGATGGGGGTGAGGGTGGGGTATGTGATAGCATGCAGGTAGGGTGGGGTATATGGTAGTTCAAGATTTGACTTACCAGAGTCCATTCCTCCAGCTACTCCTGCGAGGCCCTCAGGATGCAGTATAGCCAAGACCTGCTCCTCCCATGTTGTTAGTTGTGGGGGAGGAGGTGGGGGTCCGCTGCCAGTCCTCTGAACCGCAATGTGGTGTCTTGAGACCACAGAACGCACCTTCTCCCGCAGGTCGTTCCACCTCTTCCTGATGTCATTCTGTGTTCTTGGGTGCTGTCCCACTGCGTTGACCCTTTCCACAATTCTGCACCATAGCTCCATCTTCCTAGCTATGGTGGTGTGCTGCACCTGTGATCCGAATAGCTGTGACTCTACCCGGATGATTTCCTCCACCATGACCCTGAGATCCTCCTCAGAAAACCTGGGGTGTCTTTGCGGTGCCATGGGGTGGTGTGGGTGATGTGTGAGGTGGTGTGTGGTGTGATGTGTGGGGTGATGTTTAGGGGTGTGTGTTGTTTTGTGCGTGGATGTGTATGAGTGATGGTGTTGTGTGCCTCTGTATGTTGGTGTGGTCTTTGTTTTTCTGTCTCTCTGCTTCTTCCAATTTTTTTGCTGTAAGGGTTTGTGGGTAATGTGGGTGTGTGTTTTATATTGTATTGGGTGTGTGGGAGTGGTGTGTGTATGTGTATCAGGTGTGTGTATTTGGAATTGTCCAATGTGGTTGTGTTTTGTAAATGTGTGTGTATGTTGAGCGCGGCGGTGTGTAACGCCAATGGAATACCGCGGTTGAAAGACCGCCGCATGAATTCGTGGGTCGTGATAGTGTGGGCGTATTCCTGTTGGCGTGACGGTGGAGGTATTGTTATCGCCAGTTTATCACTGACCTTTGGTGTGGCGGACTTGTGTGGGTGTCTAGATTTTGGCAGATTCCGAGCTGTGGGTAGTGATAGATGTGGCAGAATTCTGCGGCCCCGTGTGTTGGCGGTCTTCTGCACGGCGGTAAGCGCCATTTACCGCCAATGTTGTAATGAGGGCCTTTGTGTTCTGGTTCCTGAGAGCAGAGGCTCTCACCCCAAGAGTCCATATTTTGGTCTGGTGGTGGCAGGCTGGTTAAAACCAGTCAGCAACCATGCCAGGGCTGTTAGGTTTTGTAGGGGGCACCTCTAACGATCCTTCTCGGTACATGCCATAATAATTCCACCACTGGCATCAGTGTGGGTTTATTATTCTGATACCAAACACTCCAGTTTTCAGAGAGGTCATCATGTAGCTGGGGAACTCGTAATGACCAGTGGCCAGCACATGTATTTACTATGGCTTCCCTATACACTTACTATGTATTAAGGTTTTGTAAAGACACAGGCGGTCATTCCGACCCTGGCGGTCATTGACCGGCAACAGGCTGGCGGTGCTCCCAAGGGCATTCTGACCGCGGCGGTACAGCCGCGGTCAGAAACGGAAAACCGGCGGTCTCCCGCCGGTTTTTCGCTGCCCTGAGGAATCCTCCATGGCGGCGACCCCCTCACCGCCATCCTGTTCCTGGCGGTCGTGACCGCCAGGAACAGGATGGCGGTGAGGGGTGTCCTGGGGCCCCTGGGGGCCCCTGCAGTGCCCATGCCAATGGCATGGGCACTGCAGGGGCCCCCGTAAGAGGGCCCCTAAAAGATTTTCAGCTACTGCACCCGTCGCACCCTTCCCACTCCGCCGGCTCCATTCGGAGCCGGCTTCCTCGTGGGAAGGGGTTTTCCGCTGGGCTGGCGGGCGGCCTTCTGGCGGTCGCCCGCCAGCCCAGCGGGAAACACAGAATAACTGCGACGGTCTTCTGACCGCGCAGCGGTATTCTGGCGGTTCCCGTTTGGCTGGCGGCGCCCGCCGCCAGCCAAAGTTGGAATCACCCCCACAGTAGGGGCTTATTTGCTCATGCACATATATGCCTTCACATGCATTATAATGCACCCTGTCTTAGGGCTATAAGGCCTGCATGAGCAGTGGCTTACCTATAGTGCATGCAGTGTTAGTGGACTGGGTGCTCTTTGTGAGTGCCATGGTGAGTTTGCAACTTTTGAATACACCTTGTCATGAACCTGCAATGGCAGTCTGCATAAGGCTGGTGTGGGGCCTCTCAGAGTGCCACAATTGGTGCTGCAGCTCTGGGGGGGCCCTCTTCAGTACCCAGGCCCTAGGTACCAGGGGTACCATTTACTAGGGACTCACAAGGGTGGCTGAAGTGTCAATACATAGTACAGTTTGGGGGAAATAGATCTGGCCCTGAGAACATGTTTAGCAGGGGCCCTCGGCACTTACAGTTTGAAACCACATCATTTTCCAGGCAAAAAGAGGTGGGAAGGGTTACCATTTCAAAAGAGGCCCTTTCTCACACTACTGTACACTGTACAACACTCCACTCGATGGCACTCCACTGTACAATACTCCACTCGACGGCACTCCACTCAACTGTATGTCTATGACATGCCAATCCATTCTATGTGACTTCACTCTAGAACACTGTACTCCACTCTATGCTTCTCTACTCTATGACACTCTACTCCACTCTACAACATGCCACTCCACTCTACGATATGTCACTCCACTTTATGACACGCCACTCCACTCTATGACATGCCATTCCACTCTTAAGAACCGCCACTGTGCTCTGTCACACTTCACTCTATGACATGCCACTCCACTCTATGCTATTCTACCCCAAGACACTGCACAACACCCCCACACTATGACATGCCACTGCACTCTACTTTATGACACTCAACACGACTCTATGACACACCACTCCGCTCATATTGTATTGTAATTGTATTTATATAGCACTTACCACTCCAATCTATTCTAGGACACGCCACTCCACTCTATGCTACTCCACTCTATGCCACAACACTCTATGCCACAACACTCTACAACACTACATTATATGCCAGAACACTGTGTGCCAGTCCACGGTACTGTATGACACGCTACTTGACTCTATGAAACTGTGTCACTCTGTAACACAGTATTCTAGTCTACTACACTCCATGCAACGCTCTCTATGACACTTTACTCCACTGTACTCTATGACACACTATTCAACTGTAATCCACTCCACTCTATGACACTTTGTTCCACTCCCACAATCTATGACACTCTGCTTCAGACTGCAAACTTCACAGTACAATACTGTAATCTCTCCATGCCACTCCACTCTACTCCATTCTACGACACACCTGTCTCCTTCACTCTACTCGATGACATTCCACTCTACAATGCTCTACTTCACTCTATGCCACTCCACTCTACACCACTCCTCTCCATGACACTCCACTTTTTTCTGTGCCACTCCATTCTACACCACTCCACTCCACCACTCCACCCTACAACAGCCTACTCCACTGTATGCCCCTCCACTAAGCCAATCTACTCGACTGTATTCTATGCCACTCCACTCCACTACATAACATGCCACTCAACTCCACTCTACACCACTCCACACTTTGCCCTTCCACTCAAACACACTCTACAACAGGCCACTCTGTGACACTGCACTCCAGTCTACTTTACGACACATCACTCCACTGTATGCCGCTCCAATCTACCTTACGATATGCCACTCCACTCTATGCCACAACACTCTATGCCACTCCAGTCCACTCCTCTGTATGACACTCTATGACACTCTAAGCATCTTCACGCCACAATACTTTGTTACATTGTGTGCCATTCCACTCTACAAAACTCTAATGACCTCTAAACCACTATACAACACCCTACTGTATTCTGTGCCACTCTGTGACACTCTACTCTATGCAACTCCCTCTAAGTCACTCAACGCCAGTTCAACCCACTCGCCTCTATGACACACTACTCCACTGTACTCCACTTTATTCCACTCCACTGTACACCACTGTATGCCACTCCACTATCACACTCTATTCCACTCTACATGTCTCTAGTCCACTGTATGCCCTCCACTTTATGCCACTCTCCTCCACTCTGTCACGCCACTCCACTATATGGCACGCCACTCCACTCTAAGAGACTGTACTGGGAAAGAGAAAGGGGGTAAAGTTGTTGCAATAAATTAGTGATGAAAGAGGGGAGACGTATTGTGCTGAGATGGTGCAGATAGTCAAAGCTCGAAGTCTTTGTTAACTGGATGTACAATACTTAATTGTATGGGGTACAGGTATTCAGTCCACTAGGATGCAGAGGGATACAGATCACTCATTCCCCAAGAGTACAGTTAGGCACAGATGATTCAGTCCTCGGGGTAGCGTGGTGCATACCATTTGTTCAGTTCACATGAATGTAGTGGGCAATAGATCACTCTATACACATGACTGCAGAGATGCACTGATCTTTCACGCCACATGAATTCAGAATGGGAAAATTAACCCTAAGTCCAGTTGAGACTCGAGTTCAACTGGGGAAAGGGGACACCAATCGCACATTCCTTATGAGTGACGTTTGGCACGATCAATCAGTTCATAGGGCTGTAGGGGCATTGAAGGCTCAAAAAACTTTATTTGAAGGTTAGGCGACAATCATAGTATCAGGATTGGTTGTAATCAATCAGTGCACTTGAGTGCAGTAGGCACAGCAATCATGCAGTCCATATTGATTTGGGGGCACTGATTACTGAAACTAAAATGCAAGGGGGCATGGATCACTCAGTCTACATGAATGCATGGGAAACAAATCACTCAATACATTTAAGGAAGGGTGGGCAAAGTACTAAATCCACACGGATGTCTTGAGGTATCCATCACTTAGTTTGCATGTGGGCAGGGAGGAACTTTAAAGGATGAGAACCTTACTTGCTAATACAATGTATTCATCAGCTCATGACAACCCACTAGGCTCACAACATTACCTCATAGGCCTTAATCTGTTGACATCTCCGTCCTGGTGTCCTGCATGTGTGAAATGTGTAAGCGCGTCAGGAGGTGTGTCCAGGGCAGGAGCCCTTTAAATTTCTAACAGCGCTCCCGCCGCCGCGGGAAGAGCGTCAGGAGGTGTGTCCAGGGCAGGAGCCCTTTAAATTTCTAACAGCGCTCCTGCCGCCGCGGGAAGCGCATCAGGAGGTGTGTCCAGGGCAGGAGCCCTTTAAATTTCCAACAGCGCTCCTGCCGCCGCGGGAAGCGCGTCAGGAGGTGTGTCCAGGGCAGGAGCCCTTTAAATTTCTAACAGCGCTCCCGCCGCCGCGGGAAGCGCGTCAGGAGGTGTGTCCAGGGCAGGAGCCCTTTAAATTTCTAACAGCGCTCCCGCCGCGCGGGACGCGTGCGGGCGAAGTCCGGGCCAAGGTCGGGCCCGTCCTTGCCCGTCATTGCCAGGAAGAGGCAGGGCAGGGCCACCCCCCTGACATCCATATAAAGACGCTCGGATTAGGCAGCTCATACGTATATGGCTGCCTGAAGGTACTGTGCCGATAATTACTCCTAAAAAAGGTCTTCTTATAGAGGGCCTTAGGACGGAAGTCTCCCTTTATTAGTGTTACGCTTTCATTATTATCTGTTAGATTTTGGAGTGGGGCTGGGCCGGGTCTCTGCCTCTTCATTTTCCGCAAGAGGTTTGCTTGTATTTATGAGTGCAAAATTTATATTTAACGTTTGCCATATGAGAAGTTAATATTTATTATCTAGGTTTATCCCCACTAGACCTTCTTTTAATCTCTTCTATAAATACATATTGTGGACTGGTTCCATTAAGTATTATATAGGTGGCTCAAGATATGGGAAAACGTAAGGCATCAGAACCCCCAAGGGGGAAGGAGAAATCTATAAAAAAACTTAGGAATGCGGGCGAGAACTGCACTATAGCTGAAATTGATGATCTTATCGAGGAGGTAGAGTCACTACTATGTAATAGGGCCACTATCCGGGAAGGTCCTGATAAAAAGATTACCTCCTATTATACGAAGAAAGTCGAATTAGAGGAAGATAAACTGATAGAGATAGTTAGCCAGCAAGAGGGGGAGGTACCGACTGATACTAGGACAGGCAGCCCTAAGGATGCTACAACCCGATCCATACACCCATGCACTATAGATAGTAATAGGGAGAAGGGTCATATGCAGGAGTGTGAAGTTGTGTGCTCCAATAAATACGCAGTCTTAGCAGAACTCGATAGTAATAAAGTACAGAATGTACAAGAGGGGGAATCTGTGGATGAGCTATACCCAACTACCCCAATTGTACAGTTAGCTAGAGAGAGGACATCTCCACCTAATCTAGAACCAGTGAATCATTTAAAATATAAAACAAGAACTCTAGCAGATCTTTATGACCTACTCTCTGGATTAATCCAGGAAGTTAGGGAATTGAAACTTGAAGTAAGAACCTTATCAGATATTGTGGAAAAGGAGGGGGGTAGGAGAACTCATAGAGCTCAGAGCGGAAAGGAGACCCCCTTACATCATTTCATCTACAAGGTAGATCTACACGTCCTCAAAGTTTGAATATTGACCCCAACCCTATCCCAGCTATAGCTAAGATTTTAACTCAACCACAGGGATGTATGAGAGGGGTAAATGAGAAAAATATTGGATTACGCAACTATCCTAGAAGTGATGCTAGTGTTCTACGCCAAGAAACAGGGAATCTAAGAAGAGAACCCTGCTTGGTAAAAGGGCTACAAAAAGGGGAAAATGAGGAAAATACTGGATTACGCAACTATCCTAGAAGTAATGCTAGTGCTCTATGCCAAGAAACAGGGAACCCACGAAGAGAACCCTGCTTGGTAAAAGGACTACAAAAAGGAAAAGGTAATGTGGAACCTACTCTGAACCCCTATCCCCAAGCATTTAATGATTGTATCTGTCGCACCACATGGAATCGTCATTCTGAGGGGGATAGGTATCCTATTAGGACCAATGTTGTTTACCTGTTAAATGTTCCAAAACTGTCCCTAAATAGCAGAGAAGACGAGGATTCCTTAAAAAACAAGCTTATACATTGGATCAGGGCCAAAAGACACTGTCTATCCATAATTCGTTCAGATATTAGGGGGGGCAGAAAGAATGCCAGGAGAGACGGGGCAACAGGACGTTATTGCACTAACACTTAAGGATGGAAGATTAATCAGAGGCCTGATTGACATGGAACAGAGAACCCCCGCCCCCAAAATTAATGCTATGAGGTTTAGCCCGGATCCATTCATTATCAAACCCCTAGTCCAGAGGCCTAAGTATAATAATAATGGGGGACTGCAAAGGAGAAATGGAGTTTCCAATCTTGAAAGAGTTGATTGACTAACCCAGCTAGATCAGGCACAAGTGGGACCAAAGGGAGACCCAACAGTAGGTGAGCCCCATGAAGGGAATGATCCTCATGCTATAGGGGCAGGGAGTACAGTGGAGTCTTCGCCCCGTAGGAAAGATTGGTCAGCATATTTGAGCCCTACTTCTAATGTCATGACCCTAAATGGAAGGGGATCAATCACTATCATCTCCTGGAACGTAGCAGGCTTAAAAAATAAGCTTATGGACCCTGAATGGCAGGACTATATTGATCAATATCATGTCTGTCTCTTTCAAGAGACTTGGCTTAAGGATCCGCCGTATAAATTAGGATATAAAACCTTTCTGATTAGTGCAACTTCAGCTGCCAGAGGGAGGCCGTCCGGGGGGTTGGTTGCATGGGTGAAAATTTCATTAATTGTTGAGATACGTATGCAAGTTACAGAGTCAGAGGATATCCTATGGTTGATATTGGGGAAAAAAATAAGATAATATCCCACTTGTTCAATGTATATATAAGGCCTAGAAGGACAAATTTGGAGTCTCCTGAAATAACTCTATTAGACGACCTGCTTAAAAAGATCCCAGTAGGAGAGACAATTATGATAGGGGGTGATCTTAATTGTAATTATGAACCTATAATTGGATTAGAACATCTAGCAGAAGAAGAAGATCGAATGAGAGCAATTCCTTATTTAACAATAGTAAAAACTGTTCCGGGCACAGTGGCCGCCCTGCAACTTACGGGCCTTACATTAAAGCACGGACTGAGGGCGTGTAATGGCAAAGTGGGTGAAGGAGGCCTTAATTTGGATACCTTCCAGAGAGGCAACTCAACCTCGAAAATAGACTACATTTTGCATAGTATAAGTACATGGGGAAGACTAGTGACTTTTAAAATAGATAAAAGAAGGGAAAGCGATCACTTCCCGCTAATAATTGAACTCAGGGCCCACCTCCTGGATTTGGACTTGGATTTGGAATATATAGAACATGATAAGGTGGAGTTACAACCCACCCTCAGCAACAATAGAAGGGTTGTAAAATAGCCAGCAATACTAGGCAATTTGGACACTATGACAAATATTTACAATATATTTTCTGATCTTCTGGAGCCTTATGCAAAAAATAAACCTATTGATATCCCTATTACGGCCATCCATCAGTCAATGAGTACTGCACTAAGACCCTTCCTGACCAAACAGTTACAGCATAAGCATAAAAAGGAGAAGGTGCAAATCACCCCAAGTAATCCATGGTATACTATCAAATGCAGGGAGAGGAAAAGAGTACTGATAGAGGCTCTAAAGCAAAAAAATCTAATAGCTGTACAACAGGCAAGGGCCTGCTACAAGAAAACACTGGCAACTGCCCAAAGTAACTGGGAGGATAAAAAATGGCAAGACCTGCTGGAAGCAGCAAAAAGTAAAGACGCTAGGATCTTCTGGAAAATAGTTACCCACGGCAGCAAAGTGGGGATATATAATACAGATCATTATATAGATCCCAAAACATGGGTTAATCATTTCACATATCTTTACTCTGATCCCCCAGTCTCGATTTCTATCCCTCCAAGCATAAAACCCTAGCTACTTGGGGCACCTTACCCGAGTTACAATTTAGTCTGGAGGAGACGGTGAATGCCATTAAAGCAATCAAGCCAGGAAAAGCCCCCGGCTTGGATAAGACCCCGGGGGATATGTTTAAACATAGTATAGAAATGTGGGCACCTTATATAAATCTTTTAAGTAACGCTATAGCAAGGGGAGGTCTAGTGCCTGAGACATGGAAAGGGGCAGAAATAACCCCAGTCTACAAAAAAGGATCCAGGGAAGACCCTGGGAACTATAGACCAATCAGCCTCATAGATGTTATGCAAAAAATGTATGCTAGACAATTGCTGAATAGAATTAGTAGCTGGATAGAAGAAAACAGCATATTGACTACATACCAAGCAGGCTTTAGACAGCAGACGAGTACGGTCGATCAGGCCTTTAGGCTACTGACAATAATGTGGAAATATACTAGACTAAGGAAGGGTCACCTCTATATCGCGAACTAGCTTTTAGATCCAGTTATTTACTTATTTTTTACTTAATTGATTAAATAGTCCTCCCCTAGTTAAGCAAATAAGTGCCTGATGGCACGGGAGGCAAATTTTAATCTTAAGGGTTCTTAAAAATGTAATATTGTAATTGATTGTTATTTATTGCTTTTAAGATTAACATTGGCCATTATCTAGACAGTCTGATTTTAGTATTTAAGTGAATATTAATTGTTGCTGGAATAATGTGCTTTTTGTATTGCTTGATTGTATTTTCCTTTTATGGCTTTTAGCCGAATAAAGGCATGTGTGAACTGTTAAAGAAATGTGTATACATTTGTTTTCGAGGCACGTTTCTCAGTTTTCTGAATCCTAACTGCTACACAGTGTATTCAGTTGCAGGTTCTCTGTCCAGTGTTCTGCTGCTGCAAGAGCCAGGACTGTTCCGTAAAACACCCTAAAAAATATTACAAATAAATTGGCAAAAATGTATGAAAGTATATCCAAGGCTATTTTCATAAGAAGTTTCAAAAATGTTAAATTCCTCTGGGGATTTTAGGAGGATTAGGAGGCCTCATCATCCATAGCCAACCTATAAATCCCCACACTTTTATTTTGTGGTTTGCATTGCCAATGTCTAGGTCATTGGAAGCGACATTTTTCTCCACAACCTCGCTCAAGTGCAGCAATGACATACGAGGCTATCGGATGTTTTCTGTTGTGTAAGATAACATGGAGTGGTTGCTGTTCAAATGACAGCCATACCCCAGGAGTGGGGAATTCCTACTTGCCTTATTCATATGGTCTACGTCTGTAAATCCTACTGCTACCTTTTTGGCCATTTGGAATGAATGCTCAGTATAGGAAAGAAAAGTTGGAAGCAGATAATTATTACACTCAACATAGCTGGTGGCCCCTGGCTAACCATATCATGTTTGGTATGATGTTCATTCAACTAATTCACAAATATATAAGCCACATTTACTAGGTTAAATTGACTAATACAACGAAGCTAATTCCACTAGAAGCACACATCAAATCATGAAGAAGTAGACTAATTTTGAACAACAAAGCCGCAGTTACTATCTTTCTCACTAACACTTGGAGAAATGTCTGTGGATGCAATCCGCTCCTCATTTGAACAAATTGCCCCGATACAGAACGCATGCATTTTGAAACCCTAGATATAAAGTAACGAGGTGTGGATATTATGCAATGGGATGCCATGTAATGAGAATGGAAACGAGTGGAAGGTGGAAGCTTACATGAAAGGTTGTAGGATGAGCAATGGCGAAAAGCTGGGCTAAAGGGGGCAGGTGTCAGAAGAGATTCACGGAGGGGCACTTTAGGCTGGGTCATTTAACTGCAAAATACATTGCAAATATATGTTGTTTAAAGAGGAGGGGATTACGTTTGTCTTTAATGTGGAATACCTATGTTACCTGACGGATTATGATTGGGATGGAGTGCCACACCCCCAAAGTGTAAAAGGAGAAGTTGAGGTTCAAGGGCTTTTCCTTTGTTCATGTTCTGGTCTCTCTTGTGGCGTGCTGCTGCTGCACGTTGTTTGAAGGCCACTGTATGTATATAGAATCTGCCAAGCAGTGTTCATTAGCAAGACGCCCCGTGGTGTATGGAATACCGGCTAAAGATGTCTGACTCTGGAGCAAACTCAGGATCTACCACATGAAGTTTTGTGGTTCCACTATATCTCAATGAGTCAGAGATTTGGCAGAGAGAGAGATCTGCCAATTTACAGCAGTGGACCTAAGTCACCACAACAGGTCTACTTTCATTACCACAATGAGGGCTTCATGTCCAATGCAAGGACACAGTGGCGGGATGTGACCTGTACTTGGTCTCGGTTCTGTGAGAAAGCAGATGGTGGTTAGTCCACAGATGCTAGATAGCTTAACCTGCTAATCAAGACACCAATGCGTGAGACTAACAATCCAGGATCAATAGATGCTGGAGTCGAGAACCACTCTCATTCGCCTGCAGGAGCACTGTCTACGGGCAGACCCGTTTGTCTTTATTATTGCGTTTATTATATGTAGTACCCACTCTTTGTATAATAAAAATGACGATCTCCTTCGGGCTGGCAGCAAACTCTGTCTGAAGGTTGGTGAGCACCATCCTTCAGAGAGAGATCTCCAGGGTTGGAGAAATGACATCCCTGGCCCTGGGGCCCTAGTACAACTCTGTGCCCTGCCCATGTGTGATATGTTGGACATCACAGCCTAAACTTTGTAGTGCCCATACATACCCGCCAATCTGCCTGTCACCCTACTCTTTCCCAAATCGTCAAAGAGTTGCGAAAAGGTTAGGTGAAAGAGCAGAGACTAAAATCTCAAACCTTCAATTTTAAAGCGTTTAAATGCTGTGTGTTGTGATATGGATAAGAATGTGTCTGTGGTACAGCTTGTGGGTGTTCGTGTAAGTGAAAGTGAAAGTGAAAGTGAGAGAATCAGGGGGGGGAGTCAATGAGTAACAATGAGTGACAGGAAGAATGAGTATGAGTGTGAATGAATGATAGTGAGAGAGGGAGAATGACCATGTGTGTAACTGTGAGGGAGAATGCCAGTGTGTTTAACAGTGAGGGAAAATAACAGTGAGTCTTACTGTGAGGAAGAATGACAGTGTAACTGTAAGGGAGAATGACAGTGACTGTAACTTTGTGGGAGAATGACAGTGAGTGTTACTGTGAGGGAGAATGGCAGTGAGTGTATTTTTGTGACTGTGAGGGAGAATGACTGAGTCTAACTATGAAGGAGATCAACAGTGAGTGCAACACAACCGTGAGGAAGAATGACAGCAAGTGCTACTGTGAGGGAGAATGGCAATGAGTGTTACTGTGAAGCAGAACGATAGTGAGTGTAACTGTGAGGGAGATTGATAGTGAGTGTAACTGTGAGGGAGAATGACAGTGACTGTAACTGTGGAATTAGTGAGTCACAGCATGAGTAAGTCAGAATACGTGTGTCACAGTGTGTCTGAATGAGTGGGACTGAGTAGTAATTTGTGAGAATGATTGAGACTAGGCAAGTCAGTGAGATTGAATAAATAATCAAAAGGCTGATTGACTGAGATTGAGTGAACATGAGTGTGACAAAGTGACACTGACTGAGAATGAGTGAGACTGAGTGAGTCACAGTCTGAGTGAGTCCGAGAATGAATGGGACTGGGTGAATCAGAGAATGAGTGAGACTGAGTCAGGGAATGAGTGAGAAAGAGTGAATCAGAATGAGTGGGACTAAATGGAAATGAATGAAACTGTGTGAGACTAGGGGAGTCAGAGTGAGACTGAATGAATGAGAGTGAGTGGGGATGAGTGAGAAAGAATGAGTTTGAGTAAGACTGAGTTAGACTAACTGAGAATGAGTTATACTAAGTGAGTCACACTGAGAATGAGACCAAGTGAGGCAGAGTGAGAGTGAGTGAGTCAGAGTGGGACTGAGTGAGCCCCCCTCAAACCCACTGAGAAGTCATTATTCTTCTAGATATCATAGAGTAGAGATTCACTTGTGAGAAGGAATAGGAGAAGGGGTAAGGAGAATCTGAATCTTGGCAAGTTGAAAGCTCTTTGAGGCTTGACCAATAATCTTAATTCTTGTTGAGGGATCAAAATAGAGTGACATGGCCATGTGGATAAAGCCTGAAACGATGTTGAATTTTTCCAGTATCGCTCAAAGGTAGGGCTAAGGTACCTTATCAAAGGCCTTTTCTGTGCCAAGCACCATGGCCGTCGTGGGGGAAGGTATAATCTTGGCTTTTCCCAGGTGTGACAGAAAAGTCTAATAATATTCACTGATTATCTCCCCTTCATGATGCCTCTCTGTGAAGTGAGATAAGTTCCGAAAGGATACGTTCTAGTCTTAGGGCAAGGATTTTGGCATATTGCTTGTAATTCGTGTTTAAGAGAGATATGAGTCTATACTTTTTATGATCAAGGGGATCTATGGTTTCCTTGGGAATTACTACGATTAATACTTCAGAGGCTATGCCTGTGATTTTCCCAGATGATGTGAAGTATTTAAATGAGTCTTCTAGGTGGGGCAGGTGAGGGGGTTAGAAGGTTTTGTAAAAGAAGGCTGGAAAGACTTTTTGCACTTGAGTGAATTGATAGTCTTGAATATTTTCCGACTTTATTTTTTTATATTAAGTTCTCTTGGTTCGCAGAGTCAGAGAGGTCTGGGAGGTTATAGTGTCTTAGTAATCTTGAGATCATCGATGGCTATCTGTTTAGAATTATAGAGATCTGTGTAAAAGGAAAGAAAGGACTCAAAAATTTTCTGAGTCCGTTTGAAGGATGCTGCTTTTGTCTTTAATGGCTGAAATCTTCGTTACAATTGTTTAGCTTTAAGGCAGAGTGCTGAAGTCCTTCCAGTTTTCTTACTTTCTAGCAGACTTTTGTGT
Source organism: Pleurodeles waltl (assembly GCF_031143425.1). Taxonomy (NCBI): domain Eukaryota; kingdom Metazoa; phylum Chordata; class Amphibia; order Caudata; family Salamandridae; genus Pleurodeles; species Pleurodeles waltl. The sequence continues at coordinate 915,707,150 of NC_090448.1, read as the reverse complement.
TTCAAGTTAGTTTGTTGGCTCTCTCATTCAAGATTTTGCTACATTCATGTTTAAGGCTTTTACTTTTAGGAGTTATCTGTGAGTCCTGGGAGCGAGATCTCTCTAATTCAAGATTTTTGATTTGGGATTCTAGTGTATTAAGTCTATGGGTCGTTTCTTTGGTATTTGGCCATTACCTTTATGATTTTGCCTCTGGTAGCTTCTTTCATTGCACCCAGATGATCTCCGCCAATATGTCTGGGAGTTGTTTTCCCTGAAGAAGGTAGAAATTGCATCATTTATGGATTTAGTGGCAATTGGGTCATTTAGGGCATCGTCATTCACTCTCCAAGAAACATTTTTAGGTTTTGGATTGGAGAGGGAGATGTCTAAGGAGGTACATGCATGATCCGAAATAATTATGATTTCTATGTAAGGGCTTATCCAGTGTGGTATGAGTGGATGGCTACATAGAAGGTGGTCTATTCTGGAAAACGTACTATGCAGGAGGGAAAAACAAGTAACTCTCTGCCGGTTGGGTTACAAAGATGCCAGAGAGATTGTGGTCTACATAATGTTTCCTCGTTAAGGCATGTTCTTTGTTTGTCTTATAACTGCAGGAGGAGAGTCTGTCTACAGTAGTATTCAAAGGTAGGCTAAAATCACCTCTGAGAATTAGTAGTTCGCTATCGGGAGGAATTTCAGAGAGCTTTTTGTTAAGATCTGACCTGAATTGGGGGTCATTACCAGTTGGTGCATATATGTTGACTCTGTATAGGATAGTAATATCTTTACTGTGTATTGCAATTAACAATTTTCCTCTTGGTGTCGTGATGGGCTCAATTAGGTTTATATTCCCTTTTATTGAAATGAGTATGATTATACCATTCTTTTTGTTGAGTCCTGGTGAGCAGATAGTGCCTTGGATCCAAGTCTGTTGCGCTCTTAAAAAAAAAATCTATAGCACAAACCTGATCCGAAGGTATTGGAACGCTTTACATGTTCAACACTTACATTAAATAAAAACACATTCATTTTTTTAGGCTTGGGGAGATTAAGGGATTTCCCAGAACCACAGGCTGTTGAGCCACTGCTGAGACTAGAACCTGATTTCCCAGTTCCAAAGTGTGCAGCGATACCCTTTTGTTTCCGTTGGCCAATTCTTGTTTCCTGTAGGAGAATTATATCCCTTTAAAGCTTGTGAAAGTAGTCTAAGATCTTTTTACCCTTGACTGGGTGGTTTAGGCCCTTTGATGTATGGGGCACTATTTTGAGAGCGTTATACACTATCATGTTATGGGGTATACTGTTTTGTATGGATGTTAGCAGTTTCAGAGTAGGAATGGATGAATATTGTACAGATCTGACTTAACAGTTTCAGTATTGCTGAAATTAGATCATAATGTAGAAGTCTTGCAATGATAGGGGCTGGAGAAGTTTGAAAAGAGAGGGGGAGGGAAAATGGAAGAAAGTGAGGCAGAGCAAAGCCATGTATAACATAGTGAGAGTCGACATTCAGACAGGTACAATGCACTATGAATAGAACATAAACAAAAGCAGATATAAAAACTCAGGAAAACCAACAAACCCACCCCAAGCCCAGCCCACAACCCAAAAGTAACTTAGGGCCAGATGTAGCAAAGGTTTTTACCCATTCTGTGTCTATGGGAAAAAGTGTTCATACATATGGCCCTTAGTGAGAAAGTGAGGCCACATGAGCCTGGTCCAGCAGAAGCACAGAACCACGGGGCAGTAATCAGACAAATGATAACGAGGTTGTCCTATTATGCATATCGTTATCACATTAATCCATAATGAGCTTAGTTAAGCTATTTCAGTACATTTGTTATGTTAAGCACTGTGAAGCCGTTAGTAGCAGCCATTTGATACTAATGAAACAGAAGGGCGGGTTAATTCACAAATGATTCAAAATTAATGTTAGTAGATCAGAAGACTGTAGTTTGAAGTTAAAAAGTTTGCTAAGACTATTATATGGAGTAGGAGAGTAACCTGGTTAAGCCATCACCGTTAGTCAATGGGGAAACCAGCAATCGAAAAAAGAGCAGAGCTGGACAAGTTAGACACCAGTGGGTCAATCGGGCATCAGCAACGTCTCCGAGTGTGATTTTGAGTTATTTGGTTCATCACAGACAGCAGAGTGCCTGTCCTAAAGAATCTTCATTTTTTTGTACGGCCGATGAAGGAAAAGCGCATATTTAGAGATCTCGTGTCGTTCTTCAGGGAGAGGAAGCACTGTCTGCGTAGCAGTAGGATTGGCATAGCCCTGGGCGATGCTGATTTGTTTTTATCCAGTGCTTTGATTTTCCGTATGTGTTTCAGGATATTTTTGCAATGTTGATTTCGTGGGCGTCCGAAGGACTCGGGTGCTTATAAAATCCAGTGTCACGAGATGAGATTCTGTGGGCTCTACCTATTTCAAAATATTTGTCAAAAGTGAGGTCTTGCACTTTTGGGAGTCATTTTGCTAAAAAGGGGAAACCTTTTCTCGGAGACCAAAGGTTCTCAGATTGCCTCTTCTATTTCTGTCCCTTAGTTCCGTAAATTCCTTTTCTAGAGAGAGCAGTTTTTTTTTCAGAGATGGAGTCCATTTTTGTCTTCATGGCGTTTTGGTTCTTCTTGGTTTTGCCAATTTTCATTTTGGCTTAATCGATTCTATTCACCTGGATTTTGAAGTCTGATCTCAGACCCATTATTTCTGATTGTAAAAGTTCTGTAGTGAACTTGGTGCTTTGGGAGATGCCATAGAGATGGTTAAAAGTATTGAAGGTTGAGGTCCATGTTGTTAGATGACTCTGATTTCCTTTTATAAGGGAATCAGGGATGATAGGCTGTTGCTTGGATCTTTTCTGGCCAAATTTGTTCTTTTGCGTCACTCAATTCCTTTTGGTCTTTTCCCTTGAGGTAAGTGTTTTAGGTCGAGCCCATTGGTTAGTTGGTAGATCAACAAGTAATGTTAAGCAGGGCAGTAGAGAGAGTAACGATTCCTTGAGACCTTGATTTATTCACAATCGGTTGGGTCGGAATTGATGTTGCTGAAGTTAAGAAATTACACCTGTGGGATTTGCATAGCATTCAAAGTTTGGGTTTGTAGTAGGATTTGTAAAAGAACCCAGGAGTGCAAAGAAAGTGGCGTTCTTTTTCTGTATTTAAATACTGCAAAACAGGTTCTCTCCAACAACTTTCTGGGTGAGAACACTTTGCTTGATGGGTGCTGGGCAAATGGGGCTTCCTAAATGAGGTTCTGGTAAGTAGAGATTATCTGCATAAGGTTAACAGTGTTGGTTATGGGTCTATAGATACAGAGCAGAGGATGAGCATAGTTTGCAGAGTAGGGAAGCATTTTATGATCGAGTGAAGGCCTGGATTGCCCCTTTTATTAGATTCCCCATGAGTAGGTGTGGGATGCGAGGCACACTCGCACTCACTTTACAGCTAGGCAGCCATCTTCATTGAGCGCTTGCCACATACCCATCACACAATAATCCTTAATATATTCTTCAGATTTGTACCATTGCTAAGTAGCCATCAGTGAATATTCAAATGTGTACAATCACTCACTAGACCTCTGGTACATGTCCATTACACTATCTGAAATTAATATTCAGAACAATCTAATATTTGCACCATCAGTCAGAAACCTTGACTGCATGTCATTTATTTATCTTCAGTTCTTGCTCCGATTGTCTCTTTGGCGCATATTCAGATTTGCCCCACCACTCAGAAATCCTTCCTGCATGTTCTCATTTGCCTCAAAAAGCATTATTCCGAATTGCATGTTAAGATTTTTCCAATAATAATCTGTAATGTTTATACAGATGTTTCCTACAAGTTAGGAAATCTTCGTGTGTTTTCAGATTTGCACATTCACTCATCATAGAGGAACATCTTGTGTTTTTCATTTTTTTTTGTTTGTCGAGTTGCACCTTCACTTAATAGTGTCTCTTCATATTTACGTCGTCACCCTGTAATTCTTAGTATAAATTCAGATTTCCAGCATTATTCTGTAATATTTAATCCATGCTCATATTTTCATCCTCACTACATAATTGTTTGTGCACATTCAAATGTGTCCCATCACTCAGTAACCTTTAATGCAAGTTCTAAATTGCACATTACTCAGTACTCTTCAGGTGTTTGCTCCAATCACCCAGTAATCTGAGTGCATGATCACATTTGTACAATAAATCTGTAATGCTAAGCGCACGGGCCCGATTCACAGAGGTAAACTAAGACGTTTGGTTTAAACTTAGACCAAACGTCTAAGTTTAGGATTTTTGGGAATTCACAAAGGGTATTTATGAGTAGTATCTTTACGTCCACATTCGGAGCATATAAATATACTACTCATAAATGCCCTTTGTGAACTCCCAAAAATCATAAACGTAGACGTTTGTGTAGGAGGCTGGCCCTCTATGTAGTGTGCAAAGCTAAGGCATACTATGCAGGGATCCAGGCAACCACACGCTGGTTTCCAGAGGTAAAAATGAGACTACCTAATGCCCCAATTTTTATGGTTGCTGGTCAAGCAGTTAGGCTAATCAAGGAGATGTGGTAAGTATGTGCTGCACTCACAAATCCAATCATGCACCATACACAATCAATGAATAACTCAAGACCAGAATCTATAAAAAATACTTCAGACTCTTATATCAATTTTAAGACCAAGATCTTTAAGATACGTTAAGTACTTTTTGAGATATGACTTTTCAAATTTTGATAAAGTTAGTCTTTCTGTGCGTAATTACGCACCATTCTAATCAATAGGCAGTCACTTTTAAAAATGCATTAAAAATCGTACTGTTGGGTTACCAGTCTCTTCTTTTGCAGAATGGTTGCAGCAGTCGGTGGGCACCTTGTGCCAGCTGGAGAGCTTCAGGCAGCTCCCGGTTCCGGCGGGAGCAGCGTTGGAAAGTCTCTTGACACCAGGTCACCTGGAGGGGCCACTTGGAAAAGGAGCTGGATTGCAGATTTAAAGGTGGTGCCTTGGGGTCCCCTTGGCTGTTAAGGTCACAAGGGGTTGGGGACCTGGGGCACACAGCAGATCCCACAATGCAAGGCTCAGTGCGACCAGGTGCAGGGTGTTTTGGAGGTCTAGAATGCTGTGCGCAAAGGGACCTTTTGGAGCTGGAGGTTTCTTCTTGGGGTCTTGCAGGACGTCATGGGTTCTCTGGCGGGAGGTCCAGGGTGTCACTGAAGTCCCTCAACTGGGGCTTCCTCTTGGTCCGGTTGCAGCACTGGGGGAACTGTTTTTGGTGATGTCCGATGTGCACTGGTCTGTACGTATGGAGTATTGGCACAACTCAGCCACAGGAGGGCGCTGTGCCCTCAAACTTGGCACACTTTCAGATTTCATCTGGGCTGTTGTTGGTGTTTCGTTGGGTTCAGCTACGACTTCCAGTTGAAAAGATATCATCCAGTCAGTACAGTGTCCTTCACCGGTTTGAAGGTTCCTTGCAGGTTCTTTTGGTTTCTTGAGGAGGGAGATCTTGGGCTATTTGCGAAGCCTGGAGGTCCTCGGGGTCTTTTGAGGCCGGTCCAGTGGTCAGCTCTTCCGCAGCGGTGATTGTCGGAACTCCTGTGCAGCAAGCGGGGCTCTTGGAGCCTCTTCTGGTGCAGCAGGTCCTCTGTTCTGAATTTTGTGGATGTTTTATAGGGAACCTGGTAGTGTCCAATGAGACACTTACCCTTGGGTGGCTACACCCACTACAGTAACCACTTCCGGTGGGACGGGTCACTTCCCTAAACCTCAGTGGCTAGTTTCCTACCATCCAACATGGTGGAAAATGAAATGGAGGGTACACTTCGCCTGCAAGCCCCTACGGGTGGTACAGATTCAGTGAGGCCACTCCTCCTACCCTTTGTCTGGTTTCCCGCCTTTGCTCCTGCCAAAAGTGAGGGTTTGCAAAGGGGGAAGCCATCTGCTGCTAGCAGCAGGCCTGGAGGTTCATGTTTCAGGGGCAGCAGCCCTTTCAAGCTCACCACCAGGGTGTTGCACATTCCTGAGGGAAGGGGTGTTAGCTCCTCCACCCAGGGCATTGTTTTACAAACCAGAGAACCATGGGTCTCCCCCAGGTATGCATATTGGCTGTCTGGAAGTTGCAGGCCGAATGGAGCCAGTCACCAACTATGCCAGTTAGATTAGCTTTTGCAGGGGGCACCTCAATGGCGACGCCTGGGTACATTTAGGGTTAAATCCAATACTGGTACCAGTTTGGATTTAATATTCTGAGTTCTTTGATACCAAACAACCCAGGGAACAGAGTGGCCATCATGTAACTAGGAACTCATGTTTGACCAGTGTCCAGTACATGTACTTAAAATGGTTGCTCTGTTCACTCACTATGTCCCAGGTTTGGCAAGGACACAGTGGGGGCATATTGCTCATGCAATTATGCCCTCACATATAGAGTGGTGCACCCTGCTTAGGGCTGTAAGGCCTACCAGAGGGGTGACTTACCCATATCATATGCAGTGGAGGGTGGACGGGGCACACAGGGAGTGTGCCTTGTCGAGTTTGCCTTTTTAGGATTGCCCCAGTATACTCAGCCTGCACTGGCAGTACTGGGTATCTGGATGCCAAGCCCTACAGGGTGGTGCAATCAGTGCTGCTGCCCTCAGGGGCCTACTCCTACTACCCCATGCTCTGGGTACTGGGGTACCCATTTACTAGGGTCTTACAGTGATATGTAAGAGTGTATCCAATTGTGCCAAGCATCACAACAGACTTAGGGAAAGAGCTCTGGCCCAGGGAACCTGGTTATCAGGGGCCCTGGGCACTAGCAACGTCTAGGACACATCAACATCAGGCAAAAAGTGGGGGCCAACCATGCAAAAAGAGGCCTCCTCTCACAGTTTGGTCTAAGTTTAGACCAAACGTCTAAGTTTACCTTTGTGAAGTGGGCCGCATGTTGAGATTTGCACTGGCACTCATTAATCCTAGAGGCATGTTCAGATTAGTATTGTCACTCACTGATTCTCAGTGCATATCCAAATTTGCACCATCGCTTAGTAATAGTCTTTGCATTCACTACATACATCACTTTGAGTGACTGCACAAAGCTACTGCACGTTGTTTGCATCTACCTAAAAATAGTTTGTGTTTTATTTTATTTATTTTAATTTGGAATACCATGAACAGAAAAAGTTGCTATGACGCGGCGGCCCCCACCAGGTGCATAATTCTGTAGTTACACGCAAGCATGATGGCATGAGCGTACATAAGCAGCACCATGCATACATACCTCAACGGAATGACGAAACACTAGTTTGTTTCTATCTGATCTAAGAGTCTTGTGTTCACAGCCTCCAGCTATATTTTACTTATGATAAACACTTTTCAGACAGCGGAGTGACCCATAAAAAAATTGCAGCTGCCGGTCCTGCAAAAAAAATAATAATGTAAAAGCAAAAATATGAAAATGACTGCAAGGGCTAGGGGAGTAATGGAGGAGCAAGAGGGGAGCAATGGAGCATGGGCAGGGGTGAGGAAGAAACAGAGGCACCCAAAAGCACCTTTTTCTAATACAGGGGAACTTGGCAGCAAATGATAGCTGCCTGACCCTCCAAAAAAAGTAAAATAAATAAAAAATAAAGGGCCTGATTCAAGGAAAGTGGCACTGCACCCAGTGCAGCGCCACATTCCTTGCGCCCCTTAGCTCCCCCCTAACGCCACCATTTGTGTGCCACATCCAAAATACAGCACACTATGGTGGTAGTTAGGGAAACTAGCATCAACATTTTTGATGCTAGTTCGGAGCTTTGCAGGACTAGCGGCAAAAATGTTGACGCTAATCCTGCAAAGCCCATTGAGACCCATTGAAAACAATGATGTGCCTCCTTTTAACTCCTGCTCTGAGCAGGCGTTAAAAGTGCCAAAACAATGACGCAAGAAAATCTATTAGATTTCTTTGTGGCATTTTTTCAGCCCCCTCCCCCCAAATAGAGGAACGCCCCCGCAGGCATAATGTAGCGCAAAGGGTTACAAAGTGGAGCAATGCATGCATTGTGCCATTTTGAAAATCTGGTGTGGTGATTTCGGCCTCGTTGGGCCACATTAGCTTCAAAGAACAAGTGACTTACCTTTGTTAACGCATTATCTAGTAGAGACTCTATCTAGCTGCAGATTCCTTACCTTAGAATTTCCTGGTGTCAGCTTGGAATACGGAATTTTTTGCTGAACAGTACCCTGCATGTGCCGTCGGGTGGCATCGTTCAGATCCGCATGGTGTCTTTGGAGCCATCTGTGACGTTACGGTCACCTATAAAGGCACCACCCCGCTGCGCGTATGTCATTTCTTTTGCCCACAACCATCCACGCCAGAAGCGCAGAGTCATGGATAGAACCAGTTCATCTGTGCAAAACTAGGGCCCTGTAAGGGATAAACCCTATTAGACATATCCGCGGAGCAGGGAGGTATGGATGGGTGTAAGGAATCTGCAACTAGATAGAGTTTCTACGAGATAATGCGTTACTAAAGGTAAGTAACTTGTTCATCTGATAGAGACTTCTAGCTGCAGATTACTTACCTCAGAATAGATACCCAAGCCATAACCTCCTGGTGGTGGGCTGCCGATATCTCCACTCACACTAAAAAGTCCTGTAGGATGGAACAGGCAAAGTGTCTGTCTCTCCATACTTGATTGTCCAGGCATTAATGTTTTTCAAACGTGTGCAAGGATGCCCACATTGCTGCCTGACAGATTTCCAGGACTGGAACGCCCTGAACTAGCACAGTGGTAGCAGCTTTGCCCCTGGTAGAATGATCCCTCAAGCCCTCAGCAGGCTGCTTCCTGGCCAATGCGTAGCAGATATTGATGCAGAGAACGAGCCAGCGTGAAATGGTTAGCTTCTGCACTCCCCAACCCTACTTTGCTCTCACGTATCCCACAAAGAGTTGGTCAGCCATTCTTTTAATGGAGGCATAGAGGAAGGGAAAGACTGGAAGGGGAGGGAATAGCCCTTCTGTATGATTTGCAAGACCTATTTGTCCGATGTTATGGACCACCAGTGAGGGAGATGAATTTAATCCTTCCTCCAACTGGATGCGTGTGGTCTTGCAGAATCATACTAGGAGGACTTGGGCAATGTGGAAGACGGGGGCTGGATGGTGGCTGACCTCTGGCTAGACCCTCTGGGTCTGAAGGTACCACAACCTCGTCCTCACACTGGATGATGAGTTGATGAGGACAGTGGCTGACTTGTGGGTGGCGTGATACCACACCCCTTCGTAGCCTTGAAAGGGGCGAAAAGCAGACTGCTGGTGAGTATGTGCAGAGAGGCCCAAGGATCTGGCTGTAGCCCCGAGAGTCCTTGAACTGCTCAAGCGCTGAGTCTGCCCTTTCTCCAAATAGGCGCCTGGACATCCCCCAAAAAGCCAGACGTAGGGAGCCAGGTGTGGAGATGAAGTGCCACCGTCAATGAAATCACCCTACCCAGAAAGTCGGTTGTGTCCAAACCACACCGTATCATAAACTTTGCTGCATCTCTCCCATCTTTTACAGATTGTGTGAGAGTGTACTGCATGCCCTCTGGGCCCTGGGGCAGCACCTGTGCCACCATCTACCATAAAGTATGGGAAAAATGGCCCAATAGACATGAGGTGTTTTCGGACCTCTTCTGCAAGACTGGCAGAAGAAAACCTTTCCTTGCCATGCTGGTCCAGCCTCTTGGATTACCTATCCAGGGGAGCGGAAGGGAAGGCACAGTTCGAAGTAGAGACCTGGACCACCAAACTCTCTGGGGTGGAGTGTTGGGTAAGGAAACTAGGGTCATTAGGAGCTGGTCGATGGTGGCGGCCGATTGTCCTATTAACAGCAGCCCCTGTGCTGGGTTTGGGCCACGTCCCCAGCAGGACATCAGTGAGGGCCTCATTGAAGGGTAACATCAGTTCTGATGTAGAAGCCCCCAGCTGAAGCACCTCAGTCAGGAGGTTAGTCCTGACTGGCACCGTAGGCAAATCTAGGTCCAAGACCTCAGTAGCCCTACGCACCACCATAGCATATGTAGCACACTCCTCCGTAGCCACAGTAGGAGGTGAGAGCATGTCAGTATCTGGAGAGGTATCCAGTCTGATGGCTTCCCCTAGTTCCTCATACAAATCCATATGCTCCAAACCAAATTCGAAGAATTTTTCCAGGCTTCAGGCTGGATCCGGAAACGTTTGCTGAGAAATACCTCTTGCGTGTGCCGTCCTTTGGCTCCATTCGGCTCCGAGTGGTGTTGTTGGCGTAGGATGCGATGCCGTGGCCACCTATATAGGAGCCACGCAGGCGTGCAGGTGTCAGTTACTTTTACCATAACTTTCCACAATGTCGCTAGGGGCGAAGATCATGACTGCAGTTCTCGTGGCCTGAATGATGATAATAACAGGATCGTTATAATGGTGAACATCTTCTATGGGTGAACAGCTCTAATTACAGGTGTTTTTACAGTAATGAAGTCCCTTAGGGACCAAATCTAAAACTTCAGCATGGTATGCTAAATGTGTTTTAAAATGCACAGACACCCTATAGGGGTGAAAGATGGCATTACATCATGATTAACCACCAAGTGATGTTCTTTAGGGACTGTGTCAACGACGCATCATTTTTATGTTGAATAATTCAGTGTGGATTATGATGAGCTTTGGCCCACAGATTCTGATGGTGTAGGTAGACTGTAGATCATGCTAGAGTAATCCTAGCAAAGCCAACCACTCCAGCCACTTAGACATGTTACTTGCTGATGCTTATTTAAGTAATGAGTCTGACAGCCAGCAGTGATCAAAGTAGATGTACTTTATTGCCAGTTTCAGGTGCTCTCACTCTCAACTAGACCGACATGGCACTGTGACGGGCGCCACACGGTTTGATCCCCCTCCTTCCTCAAAGACATCTCAACACACTTGAGAAAAAACTCAACAAAAGCTGAAAAAAGGCTTGTCATAAAGTGACAGAGGGGTAGCTCTCTCTAGATCTGTGCTAATTGGCGTGGAAAGAAAAGATCTGAAGCCTGCACGCCTGTGTGGTACCTATCTAGGTGGCTGCGACATCACATCCAGCACTAGCAATGCCAGTCAGAGGTGAATGAAGCTACCCAATGGCGCGGGCAAGGGGTGTTGCTCAGCAAAATATCTATGTTCCAGAGAAAGAAATAGCTATGGATGAGTCTTTATTCCTGTTCAAGGGCCATTTGTTTTTTGGGCATTACATTCCTAGCAAGAGGGCACGTTATGTGATTAAGATATATATGCTGTATGAGTAGTACTGGATATGTCTATAATGTCAGGGTGTACACTGGTAGGGTTTCTTCCATTGACCACCTGGTTGTCTATCCATTTTTGGAGTGAGTGAGAAAAATGTGTTGAACTTGTTAGAGGACCTTTTAACAAAGGTCACCATTTATACGTTGATAACTTCTACATTGGTGTGCAATTGTTAAAGGAATTGTTCAAAGTGGACACTGTTGCTTGTGGCACAATCTACCCCAACCATAGTGGTTCCCCTAAAGAGCATGTATGTAAAGTACTTCAGAAGGGACAGTGCAGTGCCTTGCACAGTGATGAACTTCTAGCTGTGAAATGTTCTGACAACCATTCATGATGAAAGTACTTAACCTAAGACTGTTTGGGGTCAGGTTGCTGATTGCCTAAACCTGTGTGCATTTTAGAATGGAAGTAGATTTGAGCTTGGAGCCTTACACAGCTGTTCGTAAGTCATTCATTTAGTACAAGAAGTTGGCTGTCATTTGGCAACCTTCAGTGCTTTTGTTGTATTCAAGGATTGTTCACCAAAGTCAAAGATTACTTTTTTTTCATTTTCAGTAGTCTGTGATAGGCAGACTTGTTGTAGTACAGCAGGCAAGTGTTCCTAGAGTTGGAGTGGTGGAGGATGTGGCTGGATTGAAAGATCAACACTTTTCTGATTACATTCCTCCCACACCCAAAACAAACTTTCCCTGTAGGAGACCTAGGCCCTCATTGCAACCCTGGCGGTAAATGCGTCTACAGCCGTGCCGACGGCTGCCAAGATACCGTGACCATGGCGGTAATCCGCCACGGGTATTATGACCCACACATAGAAATCCTCCACAATACAGACACCCACACAAGTCCCCCACACCAAAGGTCAGTGATAAACTGGTGGTAGCAAAACCCACACCGTTATGCCAACAGGAATACGCCCACAGTATCATGATCCACAAATCAACGCGGCGGTCTTTCAACCGCGGTAAACCATTGGCGGTACACAACGCCGTGCTCAAAATGCACACACACTTACAAAAACCACACCACAATGGACAATTCAAAATACACACACCTGACACACATACACACAACACATCCTCACACTCATACACACACCCACAACCCCTCACAACAACAAAAACTGAGACCAAGCACAGAGAGACAAGCAAAGAGCACACACTCACTCAGAGGCACAGAACACCATCACCCATACACCATCCACGCACATCACAGTATAGACCCCAAACACATCACCCCACACATCACCTCACACATCCTTACACATATCACTCACACCACATCCATGGCACCCCAAAGACACCCCAGGTTTTCTGAGGAGGAGCTAAGGGTCCTGGTGGAGGAAATCATCCAGGTAGAGCCACAGCTATTCGGATCACAGGTGGAGCAGACGTCCATTGCAAGGAAGATGGAGCTATGGCGGAGAATCGTGGACAGGGTCAACGCCGTGGCACAGCACCCAAGAACAAGGGATGACATCAGGAAGAGGTGGAACGACCTACGGGGGAAGGTACGTTCTGTGGTTTCAAGACACTAGATTGCTATACAGAGGACTGGCGGTGGACCCCCACCTTCTCCCCCACAACTAACAACATGGGAGGAGCAAGTCTTGGTGATCATGCATCCTGAGGGTCTCATCGGAGTAGCAGGAGGACTGGACTCTGGTAAGCCAAATCTTAACTATTATATCCCCCACCCTACCTGCATGCCATCACAGACACCTACCCCTACCCTCACCCCCATCACTCCAACACCCCACATATACCCCACCATCACAACCCACCCATCCCAATACCAAGCCCTGCATGCAACAACAATGCATGGACCCCCATCACAGATCTGCATGGACACCCATCATCCCAGCATATCCAATAGAGAGACTCACCCAGCCCACAAAATCACCACTCACACAAGGCCAAGCCGACAGGGAAAGCACAATCATATAGGGAAACACACCCATTGCACAAGATGGCACACACAAATACATTAACAATGCATTTGCATCCCAACTGGGCCCCTACCCAACGTCACCGGAGAGGAAGTGTCAGCTACATCCAGCCCCCCCCCCAAAAGAGGCCCACAGTGATGACAGCAGCTCTGCACGCCTGGATCAGGATGACAAACCTGGCCCATCAAGGACCTCTGGACAGTCGGTTACCCTGCCACAATCCCAACCCACCACAGAGCCTCCCCCCTCAGGAAACACCCGCACAGCACCCACCGAGTGGGCCCATGTCACTGTCCCCAGGACACGTCAATCAGCAGTGTGTGCACCACTACAGGGACCCCAGGCAACCCCATAAACACAGGACGATCAGGGATCTGGGGTCAGTTGCAGTGGGCACACGGTTCAGGGGACAGAGGCACAGGACAACAGGGAAGCTGGGAGGACTGCTGTGCGACAGGGGGAGGACAGGCCTAGGGAACCGACCCTCCACGAGGCACTCTCCAACATCCTGGGAGCATACCACCATTCCCAGGAGACCATGGGCCAGGAACTGGCTAAGTTACAGGAGACCCAGCGGCTGCAGGAGGGATAGTACCTGGGGATCAGGGAGGACCTAACTAAAATATACACCATCCTGGTCACCATTGTAGGGACGGTGGCTGACATGGGCAAGACCATGAGGGAGGCAGTGGCACAACAAAGGGCCCCAGACACTAGCCAAAATGAGGAACAGCCTTCCACCTCCGCCGGCGCTAGTGGACAGGAGGCCCCGCCACAGGACCAACAGGCCACCAGCACCCCACCTCCTGCAGAAGGAGAACCACCCCGCAAACGGTCCCTGCGATCTAGGCAGAAGACAGAGTACATTGCCAAGACCCCCGCCAGTAAATAAGACTCTCCTGATTGTCACCCTTCTGTCCCACTATGTCACCCTGTCCACCTTGAACTGCCATTGCTCCAATTCCAATGCCCCATTGGACAATGAACCTGTGATACCAATAGACTGGACTCTAACTGGACATTCCTTCACCATCACCCCAGCCCCTTGCACTTACCCCCATACTATTTTGCACAGAAAATTAACACCTTTGAAACAGAAACCATACTGGAGTCAGTGTAATGATTATAAAGATGTATTATTACAACATTATCAAAGCATTGCAACGTCTATGTTCAGTGAAATATACCACAGGATGACCTTTGGTGGGCAGCAGAACATATAGCAGTAGCCAGAATGGGGTACACAGATCTGAAAATAGTGATTCCAAAGGTAACAGACAGTGTCCATAGACAGAGGGTAAGAGGATGCCATGTACAATGTCCAAACATTTACTGTAATGTAAATTTGAGTTACAGTCTCTTACCTGTGTGTCACTGGAAGTACTGCTGTATAATGTTTGTTCTGTTGTCCACAACTTCTTCATCTGCCTCCTTTTCCTCACTTTCCACAGGCTCCACCGCTGCCACAAGACCATCTCCAGGCTCATCCTCCTGCAGAAAAGGCACCTGATGACTCAAGGCCAGGTTGTGCGACATACAGCATGCCACGATGATCTGGCACACCTTCTTGGGTGAGTAGTACAAGGATCCACCAGTTAGATGGAGGCACCAGAACCAGGCCTTCAGGAGGCCGAAAGTTCTCTCAATAATCCTCCTTGTACGCCCATGTGCCTTATTGTAACATTCCTCTGCCCTTGTCCTGGGATTCCTCACTGGGGTCAGTAGCCATGAGAGGTTGGGGTAACCAGAGTCACCTGTAAATTTCGAGGGACAACTGTTAGACACACACTAACCCTTAGGGATAGCCCCATACCCAGACACCTTCCTATAGTGGGTGGGGACCTTGGGCTCACCTATTAGCCACACCCGGTGCCTCTGGAGTTGGCCCATCACATAAGGGATGCTGCTATTCCTCAAGATATAGGCGTCATACACAGAGCCGGGAAATTTGACATGGGAGATGTACTGTCCGCCAAACACACCATCTGCAAATTCATCGAGTGATAGCTTTTTCTATTCCTGTAAACCTGTTCAAACAAATGCCGAATGTATACCATCAATGGCACCAAAGATGTTGGGGATATGTCCCAGGGCATAGAAGTCAGCTTTCACTGTGGCCAAATCCTCCACCTGGGGGGAAAACAATGTAGCTGCGCATGTGTTTCAGTAGGGCAGACAACACTTTGGTCAACACGTTGGAGAACATTGGCTGAGACATTACTGATGCCATGGCCACTGTTGTTTGAAATGAACCACTTGCCAGGAAATGAAGCACTGACAGAACCTGCACTAGATGGGGATTCCTGTGGGCTGGCGGATAGCTGACATCAGGTCTGGCTCCAATTGGGCACACAGCTCTTGAATTGTGGCACAATCAAGTCTGTATGTGATAATAATGTGTCTGTCCTCCATTGTCGAAAGGTCCACCAGGGGTCTGTACACCAAGGATGCCGGCATCTCATCATCTGCCTCAGCGGTTGTAGCCTATGGAGGAGAACGGTGAGCAGAAGGTCATATTTCCACATAGAATGCACAACTGTTGCTGAAGTTAGGTCACAGAAGCAGTATGTGAAGTCGAGAGTCAGTTGATGGGCCAATGTCTGCGGAGACGCAGTTAGGTGCCATGCCATGTGCCCCCCCCTGAAATGGCGGGTGCCTGACCTGTGAGGAAGGACAAGTGGAAATGAGGTAAGTGTGCTGGCGTTGTGCGCCGTCGCGGTAGGCGGTCCATGACCGCCACGCAACTTCGCATTGGTCATAATTGGCCCCTAGGGGTTCCAGAAGCCAATGGCGATGTACGCCGGCGGTGACGGTATGCACCGCCATGGACGTGAGTGACATTTACTAACAACTCACTCACTTGCTACCTGACCATCAACAGGAGAGGACATACACTGCAAGTGCTGCTGTGACCTGAGTCTGGAAGCGACAATGGCTACAGTGTCTGGGGAAAGGGCCCCTGCCTTCACTGCGGAGGAGTTGGAGAAACGGGTGGATGGGGTCCTACCTCAGTTCACGTCACTCTACGGTCCTCCAGACAAACAGGTGAGTACATTGAGAGCATGATGTGTGGGCAATGCATGTTTTGAGTGGTGTGGATGTAAGCCACATGTTGGGGGGTGCTGAGGCATCCTGGCCTGAGTGCTGCATGAGAGGTGGTCAGTGTATGTGCGTCAGGGCATGGGTGGGAACTGGGGGGCAATGAGTATGCCGGTCCGGATGGGTGAGTAATTTCCTTTCCTCCTGTCTTTTCCCTCCAGGTCTGCGTCCACCAGAAAAAGGGTATTCGGCGTGCCATCGCCAAGGAGGTGCGGACCCTGGGGGTCTATCAGAGGCGGAGTACCCGCTGCCGCAAGAGATGGGAAGACCTGCGCCGCTGGACGAAGAAAACGGTGGAGGCCCAGCTGGAGCTGGCCTCCCAACGTGGAAGGGGTGCCCATCGCACCATGACCCCCCTGATGTTCCGCATCCTGGCGGTGGCATATCCAGAGTTGGCTGAGCGCTTGAGGGCATCACAGCAGCCACAAGGGGGTGAGTACAGATTATGATTCCTGACTTTGCCTCTTTAGGTGGTAGCTGGGTTGGGTATGTGGGCTGTGGGTGACCCTAGGCCAGGGCGATCATGGCAGGGTAGGTCCCTTGTGTGCAGGCTCTGAAGCACTCCAAACCCAATGGTGTAAGTGGGCATATACTCCTGGGTAGGGTCCTGGGAGTGTCAGGTGTGCAGATGCTGGCGTTAGCCATTGTACCCCATGGGCTTGTGACTATCTTAATGACTGGTTGGGCATGGCCTAGTGCATAGGGCTGATCCCTGTGTGTTGTGTACGCCAACGGTAGTGGTGTTGCTGGCAGTGACCAAGTGTACCCTCTGTCTCTCCCCCCTTTTTGTTTTGTCACCCTGTCCTTGTGTGCATTAGCATCATCTGGCGGAGGAGCAGAGGCACCGGCGACGGGGCGAGCTGCATCCCACATGGCCCATGAGGGCGAATCCAGTATGAGTGAAGGCACCAAGGGGACGGAAGGCGAGGGGAGCACCACGACGGGGAAGGGGGGGAGACCAGTGACAGCGACTCCTCCGATGGAAGCTCCCTCAGACACCTCTGTGCCCACCCCAACAACAGGTACAGCTGACACCCCCCCTACCAGCACCGCCCTGCCAGCAGCCCCTCAGCGTGTTTCCCATGCCCGCTCACCCAGGAGGGTGGGCATCTCCTTCGCCGCAGGCACCTCAGGCCCTGCCCCAGTCAGCCCTGCTGCCCTCAGTGAGGAGGCTATTGACCTCCTGAGATCCCTCACTGTTGGGCAGTCAACCATTCTGAATGCCATCCAGGGTGTGGAGAGGCATTTGCAACAAACAAATGCATACCTGGAGGACATTCACTCTGGCGTGGCAGCCCAGCAGAGAGCATTTCAGGCTCTGGCCTCAGCACTGATTGCAGCCATTGTCCCTGTGTCCAGCCTCCCCCCTCCAACTTTCTCTACCCAGTCCCCTCAACCCCAACCCATCCCAAGCACACCTTCAGACCAGCATAGACCCAAATCAACACCCAAAAGTGGCTCAGGCAAACATAAGCACCACACCTCATCTCACAGGCACTCACACAAGCATCATGCTCATGCAGACACAGCAACATCCACTGCCTCCACCATGTCCACCTCCTCCTCTTCATCCACCCCCCAGTCTCGTCTCCACTCACATCTGCATGCACTACATCCTCATCCACTACCTCCATCACCAGCCCGCCCATCACTACACACCCCTCACAAGCAGTCACCACCCCCACAACCATGCACACGTCCCCTGTGTCCTTTCCCAGTGTGTCTGTGACCCCTCCTCCCAAAGTACACAAATGCAAGCACCCACCCACCCAACAGCCATCCACCTCGCAACAGCATCCAGCCCATGCACCTTCACCCAAACTCAGCAGAAAGACACCTCCTACAACCACTCCCACTTCCTACACTCCCAAACCCTCTCCATCTTCCCGTCCCAGTGAGTCTAAAAAAACTTTTCCTTGTCAACTTTGACCTCTTCCCTATGCCTCCCTCACCCCCCATCCTTCCCCTCGGGCCAGGGTGTCAAGATCCCAGTCAGCACCCCAGCCACCAAGTCGGCGTCCACGGTGGTACCTGCAAGTCCCAGTGGATCAAAGGGGGCACCCGTCAGGTCTCCCAGTGTGCCAGCGACCCCTGCAAAGCACCAACCCATTTTGCCACCTGCCAAGGTGAAGAGGTTGCCAGCAAGCAGCATGGCCAAAAAGCAGGACCCAACCAGCAAGGCCTCCTCCAAAACTGCATCTGCCAGTGCCAAGGTCCCAGCAGCGTCTGGCAAGGTGGGGAAGGGCAAGAAAACCCAGGGCAAGGCACTTCAGGCCTCGGACCCTCCAGGTGAGGGACTGGTGCCCACCATAAGTACTGACAGCCCAGCAACCTGTACCGCGGAAGGCACCGCCACCTGCACAGCCATCTGCCCTGCCACATGCACCACCACCTGCACCGCAGCTGCCACAACAACAGTCAGCAGCATCATCCCCAGTGGGCAGCCGTCCGAGGCTGCAGAAGACAGCCTGGTGTCTCCCTCTACTACTACCAGCACCTGCACCATGGCCTGTACCAGCAGCATCTCCGCCGCAGACACCGCCGCAAGCACCGCCATCTGTACCACCACATGCCCAGCCAGTGCCACTACATCTGTCATTGGCAGCATCCCCAGTGGGCAGGCGTCCTGGGATGCAGGAGGCAGCCTGGACCCTCCACCCACCACTTGAAGCACCACCACCAGCACCGGCACTACCAGCAGTTTGCAGCTTAAGTCGCCGCAGGATCATGCTACCTGTTCCCCGCACATCTCGTGGCTCAGACACCCAGGTGAAGGAATGGGAACTGCCACACCCCAGGTGCAGCATCACTGGGCACAAGGCCCCCTCCAGAGCCAGTGGAGATATGCATCCACTATCACTTTCCTTGGCAGGATGAAACACACTGGGCACAAAGCCCCCTCCAGAACCAGTGGAGATATGTATCCACTATCACTTTCCTTGGCAGAATGCAGCACACTGGGCACAAAGCCCCCTCCAGAACCAGTGGAGATATGCATCCACTATCACTTTCCTTGGCAGGATGCAGCACACTGGACACAAAGGCCCCTCCAGAACCAGTGGAGATATGCATCCACTATCACTTTCCTTGGCAGGATGAGGCACACTGGGCACTAAGCCCCCTCCAGCACCAGTGGAACATGTCACCCACCTGAGATACTGTGGCTTTGCACTCCCCACAACCAAGCAATGGGCAAACCACCCACTTGAGAGACTGTGGCCTTGCACTCCCCAGGACCAAGCAGTGGGCAAACCACCCACTTGAGAGACTGTGGCCTTTCACTCCCCAGGACCATGCAGTGGGCAAACCACCCACTTGAGAGACTGTGGCCTTGCACTCCCCAGGACCAAGCAGTGGGCATGTTGCCCCCTCCAGGAGCAGTGGCGCAGTACCATCTTCCGGCTGAGTTGCCCCCTTCCCCCTGAGGTGCCTGTGTGTTTTCGACCTGATGCCCCTGCAGTGTTCTCTCCATTTTGAGGCAGGAGTCAAGTGTGGGCTTCGCCCCTGTTTTTTTGGCCACTGGTCCACGGACATTTGCAAAGGACAGTGTACGGCCCTCTGTACATATTCTAAATATTTGTATATACTGTTGTTTACAATTGTAGACTTTATCTGCATTTTCTAAACATCACTGATTTAACTCAATTCCTTTTGTCCTTGCGTTCTTCCAGGGGGTTACGGGGTGTACATGTAATGTTTCTGCATGTGTTTGTGTGTATGGTGTTGTGGTTGAGGGTGGGGGTGGGGGTGTTGCGTGTGTGTGTCACTCTCTTTTTCCTCCCCCCCTCCCCTGTGTGCTAGGTGCAGTACTCACCGTGGTCGTCGCCGCTGCCTTCTTTGATGTTCCTGGTGTATTAGCAGATACACCAGCATCGGCAGGACCTGTAGTTTGGGCTCCATGGCTTCCTGGTTTTTCGTTGAGTGTCAAAAGGTGAGTGGTTTCCCTTCCAAAGACTGTTTCCGCCGTGCTTTTGATGTTGTTGGTACCGCCCTGGAAAAGCTGGCGGATTGGTGCCTTGTAATACTTTGGGCGGTACATTGTCTTCCGTCTGTCTGTTGGCGGTGACCGCTGCGGTGTTTGTTGCTACCGCCATGGTGGTCGGAGTGTTAAAGTGGCTGTCTGTGTTGGCGGTTTCCGCCATGGTTGTGATCCCATTTTTTTTACCGCCGGCCTGTTGGCTGTATTACTGCCGCTTAAACACTGACTGCCAGGGATGTAATGAGGGCCATAGAGTCTGGGTCCAAAGAGTTGTGCAGGAGAGTTGTATGTACTGCCCGAGTTTCCTTCTAATTATGGGCTATGTGTGTCTGCATGTTTTAAATTGCACCACACACAACTGAAGTACTGGGAGCAACAGTGAGAGTAAAAGTGAACTGACTGGTCTGTATCATTCTACATTTTTTGTTCAGTTTCACTCTAGGCTTGTTGTGTTTATAGTCATAGTTGGATTTCACGTCCTTCAAATTGGCTTGTGTTTTCATTTTTGTAAAAAATAATGTGCTTGCAGTGTGTGTGGACTGTTTCTTGGCTGGCAGTGTAAGCGGACTGGTGCCTGGCTGGCAGTGGGTGTGGACTGATGACTGGCTGACAGTGTGTGTGGACTGGCACTTGGCTGGCAGTGTGCAAGGACTGGTGCTTGGCTGGCGGTGTGCATTGGCTGGCGGTGTGCGTGGACTCTACTTGGCTGACAGTGAGCATGGACTGGTGCTTGGCTGGCAGTGTGCGTAAGCTGGATTTGGCTTGTTGCAGGTCACTAAACACACATTGCCAGCCAATCGCCAGTCCACACACTCTGTCAGTTGCCAGATGGTGTGACTGCTGGGTCAGTCGTCTGGGTGTATGAAAGTGATGGGCCCTTGAATGTCGCTGTATGTTGATGTGAGTGTTGTAATGTGCTGAGTCTGTGGCTGGCGGTGTTAATGGCTTTGTGTGTGCCACACATGAAAGGTGAGTGAATGCCCTATAAAGCGTACCTTGTCTTGGCTCACAAGCTGTGTCATTGGTTCCGTTTTTTGAACTTTCAATTATTAACAGTGTATTTCATTTTTGTGAAATCTCTTGTTAATAAAAATTTACATTTTGAACCTTTCACTCACACTTGTGCCAAATCCAACCAGTATGTTTGTGTACTGGAGGAATAGATGGTTGTGCAGTAATCTTTGTCTTTTCTGTCTTTCTCTAGGGAGGATCTACCAACTCCAGATATTTTTGTAAACTTAACACCAGGGGACTCCAAAGTGGCTTGTGTGGATCCATCAAAGTACTGAAATCAGCTGGGAGCCCCAAACTGCCTGCCACCAAGAGTTCCCAGATATATCCTGATAAAAATAGTACCTCACCTGTGTGGGTGGGCCTAGTGCCCGCAAAAGTTCAGAGTCTAAGTCGCAATGTGTCAACATCAACAAAAAGGGTAGCTGCAGTTTTGGGGCCTGGGGACGACGGTCACTCAGGAAAACCTAACAAACACAGGTATTTCTTAAAACTAGGCACCCAGAGAAGTACAGGGTTGTGTACCTCTCATGAATCACATAAAGTTTTCTTATGCACAATGGCCAGCAAATCCCCAAATTTAACTAAAATCACACATTTTCCCTTCATTTCTATGCCATATTCTTTCAGAACCAGAAGGAATCCACAAAATTCCTACCATCCTGCATTTCCCCAGTTGTCCCCACCAAAAAATGCTGCTCCACTTGTGTGGCTGGACTTAGAGCCCACAACAGGAACGGTTCAAACTAACATCAACGGGAGTCCTCGCAAAAGGGCACTCATTGACCTTGGTTTGATTTGCTCTATTGCGGGCATTTGGCCTACCAACATAAGTGGGGTACCATTTTTATAAAAGAAAATTAGGCTAATGTTAGGTTTAAGGAAGTTGAGGCTTCCCACAGATTCCAGAACTTTCCATCATATAGATGTGAGGAAAATGTGTTTGTAGTCAAGGTTTGAGGTTTGCAAGGGATTCTAGTTAATACAACGTGGTGAGAGGCACGCAAGTCTCCCATCTCGGATTTCCCTAGGTGACTAGTTTTCATAAATGTACAGGTTTTCTAGGTTTTCCTAGGTGCCAGCTGAGCCAGGGCCCAAAATCCGCAGCTAGGCCCATTGCAAAAAAGGGCCAGTTTTCGGTGGAAAAATGTGATGTGTCCATGTTGCGTTTTGGGCCGTTTCTTATCTCGGGCACTAGGCGTAACCACACAAGTGTGGTAAATTTTTTATCAGGGACTTGGGGGTCCACAGAATAGTAGAACAAGTGTTATTACCAATTGTATTTCTCTGCATTCCAAATGTAGGAGTGTAAGACAGAAGATATTTTTAGAAATGTTCTCTAATTCACAAATTCAGAAATATGCAAATGACCACTGCTTGTAAACTCCAGATCTTGTGCCCAATTCTGAAACGCATAGGTTTCCTTCATACCTTTTTTCACTCTTTATATTTTACTTTATGAATTGCTCTGTACCCTGTACACAATGAAAAACCATTGCAAGGTGCAGCTAAGTTTTGACTCGAGGTACCTTGAGCTCTTGGAAAACACACAAACTCTATGTATCTCAACACCTGGGGCTTGATTTAAGAAAAGTGACGCTGTCCCCAGTGCATTGCCACTTTTCTTGCACCACTTAGTGCCCCCCTAACACCACCATATGTGTACTGTATCTAGGATACAGCACACCATGGAGGTAGTTAGGGGAACCAACATCAGCATTTTTGATGCTAGTTCAGAGCTTTGCAGGATTAGCATAAAAAATGTTGACGCTAATCCTGCAACGCTCATTTGAGGCCCATTGTAAACATGGTGTGTCACCGTTTAATGCCTGCTCTGGGCAGGCATTAAAAGTGCTG
Source organism: Pleurodeles waltl (assembly GCF_031143425.1). NCBI lineage: Eukaryota > Metazoa > Chordata > Amphibia > Caudata > Salamandridae > Pleurodeles > Pleurodeles waltl. The sequence goes on along the minus strand of NC_090448.1, from coordinate 915,684,013 downwards.
AAAAAAAGACGCAAATAAATCTTTTAGATTTTTTCAGACCCCACTAATGAGGGAACGCCCCCTTTGCATACTGAGGAGGCAAAATATTTCACAGACAGCATGTGTAAAAAGTAATAAATCATGAAGTAAAATTACACAAAATGTGCCACAGTAAGTTGCATTATTTGTGTTTTCTTGTCCTACAATTTAGTCAACCTTGCTGCATAATTTGGTACTCCACTGCCACATAATTCCAGGGGCCCTGAGTAAAGGGAAAGGTATTCTTGTCAGTGATGTCAGGTGCAAGACTATGGGCCGTATTTATGCAGCCCTAACGCCACAGGAGCGTCGCTTTTTGTGACGCTCCTGTGGCGCTAAGCACAGCACCGTATTTACAAGGTGGCATTAAGCCACTTTTTGTGGCTTAACACCACCCTGTAAATACAGCCTCTTCGCACGCAGCACTGTGCGTGGAAGGGGCGTGCAAGGGGTGTTGCTGTGGGCGTGCTACAGCAACACCCATTGCATTTTGACGCTGCCTCAGATTTATGAAATCACGGAAACCTGAGGCAGCGCCAAAATCTAACGCCACTCCCAGGGGTGGCGTTAGCAGGGCACAACCAGGAGGAATACTTTTATTCCTCCTCGTTTTTTGCTTTTTCTATGCGTGCTGCATTCTGCTGCACGCATAGAAAAAGCAAAATGTCAGAAATTATTGTTTAAGTGCGGGAAGGTGTCCCTTCTTGCACATAATCAGTCATTTGGACATGACGCTTTGGCACAGAAGTGCCAAAGTGCCATTAGTGATTGTTTATGTTCAGGAAGGGACACCTTCCTGCACATAAACAATCACACCCCTCAATGCAGACATCCTTACACGATTGTGCAAAGATGCCTGCGTTGGCGCTGGCAGCTAAATTTAGCGCCAGAGCACGGGGAAACGCAGGGGTGCGCTGTATTCACTTAAATACGAAGCATCCTTGTGTTTCTAAAGTGACGCGGCACTGCCAATTTTGGCACAGCACAGCGCTGCACCACTTTTCAATAAATCTGGCCCTATGTGCTCACTCTTTAAGCATGAATATGAGCCACAGGTTGGGGAGCCATCTTGTTGAGTTCATATGCTTGAAACTTCCAGTGAGTTCACTAATGAGAAAGTTACAATTATAAAATATTTTGTGCTCAGACTTTTTGGTTGCATAAGGATAAACTCCATCTGTTTCATTGCATCAACGCACTGAGGCTCATGTGGCTGAACAATTTCAAAAGTAGTTCCACTGAAAACTGATTCAGCAGTTGCAACAAAGGAGCTAAAGATAAGGATCGAAGAAATGTACGCACAAGCAAAACAGGAATTTTCAAAGACAATATAATCCGTTCAGCTAAAGGAAAACATTTCAGTGCTTTCTTTTTAGATAATGAACGATTTCACACATCTACAACTCTGAGGGAAAGGACGAGATTCAAAAGCACAAGATAAGTGTCTGTGCTAAAAGCCAAGAGTGCTGAGGTGTGGAGGCTGCATTGTCTCAGGTGGCAATTTTTTTAAACGGGCAAACACTGCGCTTGGATACCTCGAAGCAAGAAGGCGGAGTGGGGTTCTCACGGCTGCCTGGAAATGTTACCTCTTATGGACTCTGGTGTACTTGCATTTGATATCGCAAACATGGACTTAGTTTCATTAAGAAATGCACAAATGCACCAACGCCTGTTGGTTCTTGATGGTCAGGAACAGAAGAAGGCCATTAATCTTAGCACTTTAGAATGTGAGGGATAACACACATTTAGATTACTTCCTGAGGTATTGGATCATAATGGGCAAAGAATACCTGATGCATATAAGGAGACCAAGTTGAGACTGAAGTGGAGGCTTGCTAAAAAGAAAATGTGATAATCTGTATGTAAGAAATTGGGTTGTTGGTTGACTGGGGTGTGAGCCCTAGTTAAGCTGCGTTCACAATCCTTGTGAGGGTGAGGCACAAGTCAATCCTAAATTAACCTGTGCTCAACCCTCTGGTTGCTTGGCACAGAGCAGTGATGCTTAACCTAGAGGTAATGTGTTAAGTATTTGCACAAGCTTCAAACAGCAATAAAGCGAAAAATATCACAACCAAAAGTATCCAAAAACAAGCTAGGAAAATAGAGTTATTTTAAAGAAATAAAATAGGACCATGAGAAAAAAAATCCAATCAGTAGAACCGGAGAAATGCAGATTTAAAGATTTCAGTAAAAATAATGCTAAAAAGTGCAAAGCACAAATTGTGGATATCTGGTCTCACCAGACCAGGACAAAGTCACAACTTCAGGCCAATTGTGATAGAGTGTGGGCCGGCCACAAGGACCTTGTTTGTCCTGCTGAAAAAGTACCTTAAATCCTGGCTAGCGGAACATTGCAAGGATGTGTTGGTTCCTAGATGCGGCAAGGATGCAGTGCGAGGTTCTGAGTTGTTGTCGGGGATCTCATCCACGAGGGCAAAGTCCGGTTCTGAGAAGCATTAAGGCTGTGATGCGGAGTCTGGCATCATCAACAAGGCTGTTGTCGAAGAGGGATGCAAGGGCCTGTGCAGAGGATGGCTCACACGGCAGCAGTTCCAATGGGGTGACGAGTTGCGATGTAAGGCAGGTCTTTCCACCAGTACAGATCCATGCAGCTGCAGCAATGCATTGGTTCTGCTCCTGGTTGCACCATGCAACAGAGGAGATGCATTGGTTCCGCTGGATCCATAGAGGCTGGCAGACCACCTAAGCCCACTTCCTAGGGTCCAGGACTGGGGCGGCACAACTTAGCAGGTTAGGCACACCGATGGCAGATTCCTGTCAGGAGCATTGGCAGGACCGAGTGATTCTAGAGGTAATACTTAGCAAGGAGGAAAGGCAAGGATTTAGCATGCTACTCACTGTGAAACCGAAGCCACTTAACAATACAAGACAGGAGATAGAAAAGAACAAACTAGTCAAAGTAAGGAGTGTACTAATATATGAACAAGACGTCTCTTGATAACTTAGGGAAAGCCCTTTGGAGTAGAGCCAGCAGATTGCTTTTAACAACAGTCATACACCGAATTCATAGTGGGGCCTGCTGTATAGACTGTTGTACTTAGTGTGAGGTGGACCAAGACTGAAAACAACACTGAGTCAAGTAAGACTCCAAAGGAACTGGGTGCAACAACAGAAGTTTTTCCCTTACCTGTTCGGAACAGAGACCAAGCCAGAGGTCACACTATAAACAGATATGGACTGCAACAGACAGTGGACTCCATTTTGAGTGGAACAGAAAATCAGAGTGGAAAGAATAACCGGATTACAGGACAGACAAAACAGGAGTCAGGCAAGGAGGAAAACAATACAAGGAATTATGAGCAGGACTTCAAAAATGAAGACTAGGAATACAGGAATCAAAGACAGACTGCATCCAACAGGAAATAATGCCCTGTTGGTACAGGGAATTGAAATTAGGATTCAGAACAAGTAACTTGAGACATATCCAACAGGCAGTGAAACAAGTAATGCCCTGCTGGTACAAGTAAACTGGAACTAGGATTCAGAGCAAGTAACACAAGGATGTACCTAACAGGCTCTGGAACAAGGACAGAACAAACATTTAGAACAAGGAAATAAAGGGAACCCACTGCCAACTCAGCAAATATGTGGCAAGAAACCCAATAGGGAAAACACAGAAATCAGGATATCAGGCTAAAAAGAAAGGCGAGACTGAAGAGCAAGTGAAACATATAAGCACAATGCTGCTCAGGGCAGCCACAAGAAAACAGAACACTGCAAAAAGCAATCGCTCGAATCAGGAACTCCTCTTAAGGATTCAGCAGGGCAGGCAACTGGAGAAGAAAGCAGGAGCTCTCAGAAATTGTATTTGAAGCTCAAGTTCTGAATGCAGAAGCCAGGCTTTAATCCCTACTCCCAGCTCAGAGCCACACAGGGTGACTGGAATTCAGAACAGGTGTGAGCGGGTTGCAGCGCAGTGAAGGTGAGAGCAGTCAAAGCCCCTCCTCCAGCTCTCTGTCTGAAAGAGTACACAGAGATTCCAGGAAGCGACCAGCAGGTATAACGAAAATCCAGAGTGGAATATGCATCCAATCTAGTTTTGTAACATGACCAGAGTTCATGCAATTGAGCACATGGGCCTGCTGGAAGAGGGAAGACAGAGTTCCAATTATAATATGATTCCCCATAAATCTCCTCACCAGCTCTCATGGTAAAGGCATACAAGTACCATAATGCTTTAGTGGTTGGTAAGTAAACTCTGTGGATCTGATTTTCAGAGGGTTTAAATACTGAAGATCAGCAAAATAGTATTCATGATGGCAGTAGGCTCACAGAAGGTCCTCAAGTAGCGCCACTCAATGGGAGGTTCAAAGGAACCTGACAGAGGCCATGTGCTGGGGTCAAGGAGATTGGAGCCTTCTGTCCTTAAGGCTCAAGTCAGGAGGCCAGCCAACTAGCCCGCGGAGTCACTCGGGCAGCCCTGCTTTCAACAGATGTAGGTCCAGTCTTCTCACCCAGGCAAGAGGGCAGCAGGCAGGAGATCAGCAAAGCATCAGTCCTTTGGGGCAGCAGTCCAGCAGAGTGGTAGTCATTTGTGTGGAGGCAGGACACAGCCTATTCAAGGTTAAGTGGCATATTTATACTCTGTTTGCGCCGAATGTGCGTCACAAATTTTGACGCACATTCAGCGCAAGCCGTGCACCATATTTAAAAATAGACGCCCGCGGACGTCAAAATTCCACTGTGTGAGTCATTTTTGGATGCGGGAAACTGCCTTGCTTTAATGACATGCAAGGTAGGCATTCCTGCCCAAAAAAATGACTTTAAGGCCTGTGCGCCTTATTTATACTCCTGTGTCATTTTGATGCCCTGGGTGAGGGCAGGCGTTAAGGGACCTGTGGGCTCACTTCCATGGTCTCTGACCATGGAAAGAGTCCAGAGGTGCCCTTCCCTGCCGCGAGGGACACCCCCTGCCACCCTCGCCCACCCCTGGAGGACACCCATGGATGGGGGGACCCATCCCAGGTAAGTACAGGTAACTTGAGGTAAGTAATTTTTTTTTTTTAAAGTGGCATGGGGGGGCCTATTTTGGGCCCCCCCTACATGCCACTGTGCCCAATGACCATGCCCAGGGGACAGAAGTCCCCTGGGCATGGCCATTGGGCAGGGGGGTATGAGTCCTGTCTTTGCTAAGACAGGAGTCATTTCAATGGAGGTTGTGCATCAAAAAATGGCACAAGTCCAGTTTGAGGCATGATTTTTGCCTCAAACCTGACTTGCACCATTTTTTGACGCACAACCCCATTTTCCCCTACACCGGCTAACGTCATTCCTTAAATAAGGCGCCCGCATGGCACGTAGGAATGGCGTTAGCCGGCGGTAACATTTTTGACGCAAACTACTGCCTGCGCTGGTTTGCGTCAAAAAGTATAAATAAGGGCCTAAGTGAGGCGAGGCCCAGCTACCCCTCCCATCCTGCCACTGATGGCTCACCCAGGCACATCTAAGCTCCCTATTGTATGAAGCCGTCTAGGAGGAATACACAAGGCACACTGTCAACTACACCAGTCATGTGACCTACAGCCAGGCTGCAGGCACTAATCGGCTAAGGCAGGAAAATGCCAACTTTCTAAAAGTGGCATTTTTAAAATTGTAATTTAAAATCTGACCATCATGTTTCATTGCAATTCCAAAGACACCAAACAGGATCTGGTTACCTGCTTCCATTTAAAACTTAAAAGTATATGTCCTACTTTTTAAACACATTGCATGTTGCCCTCCGGGCTGTCCAGGGCCTTCCCTAAGGTGACATTTATGAATTCAAAAGTAGGATACGGGTCTGTAAAAAGGCTTACTTTGCCAAGTCAACATGACAGTTTAAAACTACACACACAAGCTGCACTATTACTTAAGTGGGTGGCACAATCAGTGCTACAGACCGACTAGTAGCATTTAATGTCCAGACTTTGGGCACAGATACTGACATTTTTTTAGGGACTTACAAGTAACGTAAATATGCCAATTAGGCATAAGCTAATTCTAACATGTTTTAAAGAGAGAGCACAAACAGTTTAGCACTGATTAGCAGTGGTAAAGTGTGCAGCCTCCTAAAGCCAGCAAAAAGAAGTCAGCAAATGGGAGGGTTGAAGGCAAAAAAGTTAGGAGGTAAACCACACCAAGGAAGCCAAGTCTAACAGCCTAGATATACATTTTATTTATAACTGCAAAGACTCGGAGAGTCAATTGACAAATTTGTGGCGAGGTTGTGAGAGTTGTCAATAAAATACCAATTCGGAAACATGGCAGAAGAATTGATATGTGATCAAGTAATTGCTCAATGAAGGAGTAAGAAGATCCAGGAACGATTATGGGCTGCAAAAATCCTACTTTGAAGGACACTATTTAGATTGTTTTTTAGATTGCTAATGTTGTTGAGAAATAAGAATTGTGTGTGAATAAGAGGTATAAAAGAGGTGTTGTAGCAGGTGACAAGGAAGAAATAATAGCTGTGGGATATGTAGAAAAACTGGGAACTGTGTCAAAAGGTTCTGTTAAAGATCAGGGAAATGTGGGAAATAAGCATGTTTCACAAGCTTGCAACAAGTGTGAGAGTAATTAGCTATACTATACTATTGGTAAAGCATGTAAAAAGTACAAAGGTAATTTTACACGCGTGTGCAAAGAAGTTCCCAAATCAACGGTGGCTGAAGCTAGGGTCAGGATAAAGGAAATGAGAGGAGAAGAAAAAGACCCATAGTATTATTCAATCTGTTGTAAGGAACATTGAGTTGATGGTATGTACACCATCATATCCAAAGACATAGGAGAATTGTTTCATGTAAAGCTTCTACCATCATACCCAAAGACTTGTTTTTAAGAAAATGTTCGGATGTAAAGAATCTGCCTGAGGAGGTTTGTCCAGTTAGTATTAAGGGGAAGAGATTGACATTATAGTTTATTTCAACACTAGCATTACGTTTTTGGCTGGAGAGACTGAGAGCAAGGTTTACATTCGAGAGAGTGGTTCACTAATCCTAGGCTGGATGGATTAGTATGATTTGCACATTATTGTTAACCCTAGGTCGCACAAACAAGTGATGGAGGCTGAAGAGGTGAATGTCGATGAAATATTGTGAAGTGTGAAAAGGGTTATGAAGAGAGTAACTGGGAGAATTGAAGGGTTATGTGCACCAGATTATGGTTAAGCCAAGAGCAGTACTTATTAAACATAAATTAAGAAAGGTCCTTCTCGTAGTCAGGGACGAGATAATGAAGATGTTGGATGAAATGATAAAGAAATGAGGTATAGAACCTGTGGAGGCTTCCAAATGGATATCACCAGTTGTCATTACACAGAAGGCTGTTAGTTAATTTAGATTTTGTGTTGACCTGAGGCATGTGAAAAAAAATATTGTCACAGACAACATTCCCTTATCTAATATCAAGAAACTTATATTATTGTTGAATGGTGACAAGTTCTTTTCAAAGTTAGATTTTAAACATGTTTTTCACCAGATTTGTTGCACAAAATTCCAAAGCTCTTACAGCATTTATTACCACAGGAGGAACTTTTCACTTCACAACAATGACTTTTGGGTTATCTTCGGCAGCCAGTGTATTTCAACGTTTGTCTCAGGTGTTCAAGAGCTTGTCAAATGTCATAAGATGACATTCTTGTCTATGGAACAACAGTGGAGCAGCACAATCAAGTACTGAAACAGCTCTTGGACAGTTCGCGGAAGGCAGGTCTTACTCTGCATAGAGAAAAACATGTTTTTTGACAAAGGAAATAGAATATTTGGCCCTCACAATGACAGGTGAAGGGGTGAAACCTAAAAGAGATGTTGTTATTGCTATTAAGTCATCTCCACAAAACAAACATCAATTAAGATCAGTCATGGGCTAATTGAGTACTATTCAAAATTTGCAGAAAATGCTGTTATAAAGATAGAAGTTCAAAAATACTGTTAAGAAAGGGATCTCAATTCAGATGGGGTGAAGAACAAGAGAATGATTTTTAATTACTCAAAGAATTTGTTCCATAGGAATTTTAGTTCCTTTTGACACTATGTTGTGATCTATTTTCACTGGTGATGCTAGTGGTGTGGGAAATGGGGCTGTTTTATCTAAATTACAAAATCCTGTTGAAAGAGCAGTGCTGTAGGAAAGTACCTTCTTTCTTCTCCTGGCTACCCCCATTTTCTGCCTGTTGTCAGTGTGTTTGACTGTGTTCACTGGGATACTGCTAACCAGGACCCCAGTGATTATGCTCTCTCCCTTCTAACTTGGTAACGTGTACCATTCTGACCCCACATTTGGCATACTGGTGCCTTGTGTAAGTCCCTAGTATATGGTAGACAGGAACCCAGGGCTTTGGGTTACCAGGAGATCCCCATGGGCTGCAGCACGTACTATGCCACCCATGGGGAGCCCATGAAAAGTGTTCTGCAGGCCTGCCATTGCAGCCTGCGTGAAAGGGTGCATGCAGCCTTTTTCAGCATAGGTCCTCGAACGTCAAAATTCCTCCGTGTGCGTCATTTCCTGGATGCGGGAAACTGCCTTGCGTTAATGACATGCAAGGTAGGTGTTCCCGTCCAAAAAATGACTTTAAGGCATGTGAGCCTTATTTATACTCCTGTGTCATTTTAATGAACAGGAGGGGGCAGGCCTTAAAAAATGGCGCAAAGCCTGCTGTGTGCCGTTTTTTAACGCCTGGGTGAGGGCAGGCGTTCGGTGGCCTGTGGGCTCACTTCCATGGTCTCTGACCATCAAAGCAGTCCAGAGGTGCCCTTCCCTGCCCCCAGAGACACCCCCTGCCACCCCTGCCAACCCCTGGAGGACACCCATGGATGGAGAGACCCATCCCAGGTAAGTACAGGTAAGTAGAGGTAAGTATATTTTTTTTATTTTTTTAAAGTGGTATAGGGGGGCCTAACTTGGGCCCCCCTACATGCCACTGTGCCCAATGGCCATGCCCAGGGGACAGAAGGCAAGGGGGCATGACTCCTGTCTTTGCTAAGACAGGAGTCATTTCAATGGGGGTTGTGCGTTAAAAAATGGTGCAACTCCGGTTAGAGACATGGGGGGTCATTCTTACCGTGGCGGGCGGCGGAGGCCGCCCGCCAAAGTACCCCCGCCAGAACACCGCACCGCGGTCGTCAGACCGCTGCGGTGATTCTGGGATTTCCACTGGGCTGGCGGGCGACCGCCAAAAGGCCGCCCGCCAGCCCAGTGGAAATCAACCTTCCCACGAGGACGCCGGCTCTGAATGGAGCCGGCGGAGTGGGAAGGTGCGACGGGTGCTGTTGCACCCGTCGCGTATTTCAGTGTCTGCAAAGCAGACACTGAAATACAAAGTGGGGCCCTCTTACGGGGGCCCCTGCAGTGCCCATGCCATTGGCATGGGCACTGCAGGGGCCCCCAGGGGCCCCAAGACACCCCATACCGCCATCCTGTTCCTGGCGGGAGAACCGCCAGGAACAGGATGGCGGTATGGGCTGTCAGATTCTCCATGGCGGCGCAGTTTACTGCGCTGCCATGGAGGATCCATTTGGGCAGCGGAAAACCGGCAGGAGACCGCCGGTTTTCCGCATCTGACCGCGGCCAAATCGCCGCGGTCAGAATGCCCTGCGGGGCACCGCCAGCCTGTTGGCGGTGCTCCCGCCAACCCTGGCCCCGGCGGTCCATGACCGCCGGGGTCAGAATGACCCCCATGATTTTTTACTCTAACCTGACTTGCACCATTTTTTGACGCACAACCCCCATTTTTCCCTACGCCAGCGCTGCCTGGTTAGAGTAATTTTTTTTTACTCTGACCAGCCCCCAGTGCCGGCAAACGTCAATCCATAAATAAGGCGTCAAAAAATATAAATATGGGCCTGTGACTCTTGGACTTGGTCCCTTCTCTTCACAGGTCTTCTTCAGCAGGAATCCACAGCTGGTTTCTTCCAGTCTTGTCTGGGTGTCTTCTTCTCTTCTTTTTCCTCCTGTTGGGTGCTTTGGGGAAATTCCAGTTATTTACTACTGCTTTCCTGGTCGATGGGGGGTACTGTGTTGCTTACCTCTGTGGTTTTCTAGTACTCCCAGTTCCCCTCCACACATTCCAATTACATAGGTGGGGGTCCTGTGTTCGCGTTCCATTACTTTAGTATATAGTTTGGGCTCCCGCTAGGTTCACTATTGGTTAGTTGCAACTGCACTGTTTTCTAACCTTCTCTATACCTATTGCTGTTTGCTAGTGTATATAATTAGTGTATTACTCACCTCCTATTGGAGGGTTGCCCTTCTAGTATTTTGCGGGAGTGTGTGACCAAAAATAAAGTACCTTGATTTTTGTACAACTGAGTGTTTTCTTTCATGTGTATGAGTGCTGTATGACTACAGTGGTATTGCATGAGCTTTGCGTGTCTCCTAGATAAGCCTTGGCTGCTCATCCACTGCTACCTCTTTATAGAGCCTGGCTTCTAGACACTGCCTGCACTTCAATAATAGGGGATACCTGGGCCTGTTATAAAGTGTACGTACCTTAGGTACCCACCACACACCAGGCCAGCTTCCTACAAGTGCTGTTTGTTTTGTGTTCTTTGACAGAAACAGAATACAATTTTGCTGTGATCGAGAGTGAAGCACTGGCTGCAGCTTGGAGTGCTGAATATTTCAGAGCTTAGTTGTGGGGTATAGGTTTCAAATTACGCACTGATCACTAGCTCCTTGTGAAGATTCTCACACCTTCAGGAGAGGATAATAGTTCATCCAGATTAGCAAGGTTGGTGGCCCGGTTACAAGAATTTTGGTGTAATGTAGAAAATATTCCTGGCTGGTGCAATGCTCAAGTGGATGGTGTCTCTCATCTGCTGTTGAAATGGCAATTTGTGGATGAGAAGGCTGGGTTGGCCAGGGAGAAGGAAGGAGCTGTAGCATGGTTGTAGGAGGTTGTTCAGCGTGGTGTTAGTATTTACACCAAGGGTGAGTGAGTGCAAGAAATGGAAACTGATGGTATGTTAAAAGAGGTGTGTTGAATGGTGATTGAGGCAGGACAAAGGGAGAGTGCTTTGGTTCCTTCTCAGGTCTTTTGTCAAGATCTTGGATGAGCTATGTTTAAGTGGAAGGAATATTTTAATGAGGCCTGATAGATATGTTTCCCCTAAGAATTTGAGAAAGACGGTTATACAGTTAGCCTAAGAGGGGCATTTAGGTCAGACTATGGTAAGGAGGAAAGTTAAAGAAAATTGTTGGTGGCATGGGATTGTTGCACAAACTGCTCAATGGGTGGAAAGGGGCTCTGTATGCAAAGAGCATGAGAAGAGACTCAAAGTTGGACCGCAATCTGGTATAAGTCATATTCAAGTCTCAGGAGAAGCGTGGCGTCTGTATGGACTTAATTGGTCCACTGACTGGGGTAAGCAGAGAGTTAAGGTTTGCCATGATTTCTGTTATTGAGGAAGTTGTTAGGGTGGAGATTTTTCCTAATACCTTAATCACAGATAATGAAATGTAACTCACTTCTGTGGAAATGATGACATTTCAGAGTGGTAGTGGTATGAGACATCATCATATGGCCTTGTACAACCCTCAAGCTAATGGTATTGCAGAGAGGGCAAACTGTATGGTAAAAGGGGCTGTCCAGATGGCAATTCAGAGTGGCAGTAATATATGCAGTGTTGTTAATGAGTTGGTATGGGCACATTATACCACCATAAATAGTGTGACACTGATTTCTCCATTTGCAGTAATGAGAGGTCAGAAACCAAAGGCTACATTGCTACAAGGTTTGTTGAAAGAATACAATTCAGTGTGTGTCCCTTAGTCACCAGAATACTGTGCGACACACAACTGAAATTGGAGACTGGGTAAACATTAAGGTTGGTTGTGTAAAATAGGTTTCTCAAAGCTCAGGGGGCCCTATTGGAGATCAGCTCAACTCCCATCCAATGGTGAATGGCTAACAGAAATGTAGAAAACAGCCTACTACAAACTGATCATATCTAAAGTGGAGGATAACTCCAAGATCTGCTCCCAGGTTTGGTCGTCTTTTCTGAGCACCAACCACATTGCCTGGAGGGCAAAAGATCTCCTGCTGCCTGCCGCTATAAGTTCAATAATGGCACTCGTGGCCTCCCACCCCTTCTCTACCCCCTCCTCAACCCCCATATCCCCCACCATCCCTTCCTTTGCACAGCCCATGGCCCAGCTGAGTGGCTGGCATTGGCACCTCCTGGTTGGCCCAACCCAACCTTTCTCCCCGACTCTGCTTAGAATCCCCAGGTCCACAGTACATAAGAAAACCTCCTTAATGCCCTGTAGAATGTACCAGGCCCTCAAACAAGCCCTCTCTTCCTCCTCTCCTGCTCGCCTCTCTTTTTCTCTTTTTCTTCCCCCTTTTCCCTTCTCCCTTTTTCTTATTCCCTCCTTCTACTAATTAATATTACTCGATTTCCTACTGCTTGAACCATGCTACCCTAACACACTGAGCTGATGATAGCTATGTCCTCATTTATTTTCCAGGCTGTATCCCCGCCTCCCTCGTAATAGGGGTTTGTTTTGTCAAACAATCCCTGCATGTGATTCTTTTGTGTTCTTCTAAAAATTATCGATAAATGCAAAAAAAAGTTCAGTGGGCCTTTCACATTCAAGGATGTGCTTGAATGGCATGTGGTGTTGGAAAATACAGACAAACAGAACAGACGTAGGGTGGGCCTCCATCAAAAAGGGGGTAAGTCTGAAGTGAATGGTGAAGAAAGTGGTTACAGTGGATTTATGGTGATGGGAGACGAGGAGTTGAGAGGTAGCTCAAGGAGTAGCGCTGGAATGGAAGAAAGAGTAATGGGTAATGGTGATTTGATTGAAGGAGTAGAAAGGAGCTGTGTTGCTGGAGAGGGTAGAAAGAGGTTAATTCATTTGAGGAGGGAATGGCGACCACCTAGGTATCTAGAGGATGATGTGCAAGGATAATTTGTACATCTGCGACCATTGCAATGCTAAAGAAAACATAATTCACTTATGTATCTGTAAGATTATGTGTAGGGTAATTTGAACATCTGAGATCACTGCAATGGTGTATTTCCTCTGGACTGTTATTTAATTTCATTTTTTGCCTTTCTGTTTATCATCTTTATGTATCATAGTTTTGTGTTTTTTATGTTTCTTGCTAAAATGTTTAGCTTGTAATGGTAAATGAAGTGGGATATGTTGTGCCTTTAAGGCGTGCTTTGAAATTGTTGGTCTGAACATTCTTATGTTTATTCCTGAGGTATGGGTTTCTATTTGTTGAAGTTATAGGTTGTGGGTGGCTCAGGGAAGTCCCACTCAGACAGGCTAAATAAAGACCCTTCTATATGGAAATCAAATTCTGCCTTGACTGGTTTATTGCAACAAGGGGCAAACAATGTAAAGAAAGAATGATAAATGTAGCAAGACATCACTCAGTGCACACTACAATTCGGTATTATACACAGTGTTAAATTAGTCCCAGTCCTCGGCATGAGCACTTACTCATGATAGTTCATATCATGGTGGGACTTTCTAATTGTGTACAGAGTACATCAGTTTAATGTTTAAATTCACATTTTAAACATAATTCTAGAGCACTCTTAACATTAGTTTATACCTATTTACATTTGTAACTATTTAAAATAATCTATTGTAATATAATTTCATATAGGGTTTTATTTTAAGTCCCTACTTTCATAATTTTTTATGGGAGGGTGTTGCAGTGCCAGTTGTTGGCTATGTGCAGTGCTGGATGTTCCACTGTGTTTTTTGGTAGCAATTTACACTCAGGTTTTGTGAATCCCAAAAAGCAGTATACTCACTCAAAAGTGTAAACATGCTCAAAAGTGTAAGTTACTTTTGTGAATTGGGCTCTCAGTGATTCAGAGCTCAGGACTCTGACATCATAAAAGGCATCTACACAATGTGCAGACCTGTGCTCAGAAGAGTTGTCAACCTACACCACCAAGGCTTTACATACATTCAGACAGAAAAGCAGTCTAATAAGGAGAGATGTATTTGCTAGCTGGGAACACACCTTACCTTTCCTTATCAGGACCAAATTTTAATGAACTTCCTAGGGCACCATTGGCCTTTGTACACAGCTTGCTCAGATGACATACACCAGTCTATGCCTCATTGACATGTTTCTTGGTGGACTGTCTACTCTTTTCCCCATTCTAGGGTGATAAATTGTGGCATCAACATCAGCTCTAATAAGTACGTACAAAGGTCATGTAGGAAAGTAGGATCTTTCTGACATGGTTGCCCCACTTTTTGCCTGGTGTCAGTGTATTTTGACTGTAGTACACTGGGATCCTGCTAACCAGGAACCCAGTGTCAGTGTACCCTCCCCTAAATTTGGTTGGTAAGCACTTCTTACACCCTACAATTGGCATACTGGTGTCCCCTGTAAGTCTCTAGTATATATACACCAGGGCATAGTTACATCCAGGTTTTATGTCACCCATGGTGGCTCATGCAAACTTTGTCTACAGGCCTGCCAATGCAGCCTGTGTGAAATGGTGAATGCACCTTTCACCCCAGATATAAGGTTTACCTTGTATCATGTGTGGTATATGAGATATATTACATCACACCTAGAATGTAGAATGTAAGGGGGTTCTATTTCCCCAGGCTAAAGGCTGGCAGAGCTGTTGCTTTGTGAGTGTGGCTGGGATGCTTTCAATAAAGAATCCAGTAAAAGGAACTAATCAACTCTTAGCTTAACTTCTACACTGGCGACGAGTGGAGGAAATATCGAGCATCCCAACACCTTGCATTTTATACTCTACAATCTGATTTCTGCTTCTTAATCCAGCGTAACTACATTCAAGACTTTTGCCGCGGTATGAATGAACCGGCTAGATACCAAGGAAAATACTTTCTTATGGTGCATGGGACCCAGGGGAATGTCATAGGTATGACAACATCTTTGAAGGTGTGACTGGGAACATTTAATCTTCATCACTTCTTGGATATTCAAGAAAGATGGGACTAATTACATGATACGCTGATCCTACAATCCTACAATCTATTTCGGAAATTAGTGGAGCTGTTCTGGAGAGCTGAACTGTGTTTTTTTTAATCAATTTTGTGATCTTAGTTAAGAAATTAACACTTAAGACAGCTCCGTTTGCAACATGCGACTTATTTGAAAATCAACATTATCATTACCTTCATTTGGCTTGTGGCTCTCTGGTGACTCCTCAGTGACGCTTCGTGTGTGTTCCTCTGAATGCATTTGCGTGGTCTCCAGTGCTTCCTGCTTCGATTCATTGAGCACACACAGGACTTGCATTGTGGCTATACGTGATGTCAAACGTCATCTATGCTTAGGGAAAAGCAAAGAGAAGGAAAAACAAGCAGATTTCCCACAGCAAACACTCTCAGTGTTTTCCTATGTGACTGTGTGTAGATTACAGTGATTGCTTGCCAGTTTCCAAGGCTGTATCCTCCAAAACGTTCTTCACGCCCACGGATTGATTTCTTGGGCTTGTGAGTTTGTATGTTTACAGCAACATACACACTATTTCAAAGCTAAAACTATAATTTCCAATTGAATTGATTTATTGACACTATGAGTTTGTATGTCTACAGCGACATGCACGCTATTTGAAATTTGAATCTATATTTTCCAAATTGAATTGTTATGATACATTTACATTTTATCTGGGTATATCCATAGCAACTATGCAGAATATACCACCTCTGCCCTTTTTATTGCCAGGACATCCGCCTATAAAATGGTCTTAGTGGAAAAAGTCATTTCTTCACTATTCCAGAGAATGTGGCACAAACTTGTCAAATGAGAGGAAGACATCTTTACTCATGCACTGTGTAGTGAGTGAAGGTCAGGAAGTTTTTGAAACACTACCTGATCCAGGTGATGAAGTAACTGATTTAAATGAGTTTCAGACATGCTTAAAAAAGTTGGATCTACATTAGTTACCTAAAATTTGTATAATTTTGGAACGTTATCATTTTGGCATGAGAGATCAGAAACCTAATGAGAGTGTGGAAGAATATGTAACAGCTTTGAGGAAATTGGCTTCATCTTGCAGATTTGGGTCCACTATAGAAGAGCGCATAAGAGATCAATTTATGTTAAAGTGTTGCAGTGATAAAATTAGACAGGAACTATGGGGAAAGATGATCCTTCTCTACAGGAAGTAATCACTTTGGCAAAGAGTGAGGAAGATACTCTAGCTTGTGTTGAGGAATCAGAGAAAAACAAGAATCCTGTTGTGAATAAGGTTTATCCAAAAATGAACAAAGTAGGTTCAGAGAAGGTGGCAAAGAAGAAGAAAAAAATACGCAAGGGCAGTGGGCAAGATTCAGAGAAACCAAATGTTTTAGATGTGGTAATGTTGGCCATTTTGATTCTGACATGACATGCAAGATTTGTAACAAAAGGATAATTTTGCCAAATGTTGTAAGTCAGGCAAGTGTCCTAATGTTTCGTTGGTAAAACTAGTTGAGGATTGTATTTTATCTGTGTTTGTGGAACCTTAGCAAAAGAAACATCGGCAAGATAAGATTTCTATCATGGGTGTTGAGAGTGAGGTTTTGTTTGACTCTGGGGCATGGTTGACTTTGATATCCAACAAATTGTTTGACAAACGATTAAGTCACAGAGTGAACTTAAAAGAACTGGATGTGAATCCGTGTGCTTATGGAGGCCAAGTTATGGAACTAAGAGGGTATTTTGAATTGGATATTTCTTTCAAATCTAACAATATCTTTGGGAAGATATATGTTCCAGTGAAAGGGGACAGTGTTCTGAGTTGGCCACATCAGAGAGAGTTAAACATTATTTTAGACCCATATTCTTCTACGCCTGTAATGATTAAAAGTGAATTTTTGGAGAAGGTACATGTAAATGATTTACATGAGCTTACAGCGTCAAAGGATAACATTGTACCAGTACTTAAATTCTTGAATGAGTTTAAGGAAGTATCCAGTGACAAATTGGGATGTTTAAAAGGGTATGTGTTAGAAATGGGATCTTTGGTTGGCAGTCAGGTTACCCCCTGCTCAAGCAAGGACTCTCACTCTAGTCAGGGTAAGTCACACACAATCCAAATTATCCTGTGCCCACCCTTGGCTAGCTTGGCACTGAGCAGTCAGGCTTAACTTAGAAGGCAATGCATGAAGTATTTGTGCAATAAATCATGCAATAACACAGTGTAGCACCACAAAAATACACCACACAGTGTTTAGAAAAATATATAATATTTATCTGGATAAATGCAAGTCAAAACGATTAAGATGCAATAAGTATATGTTGACAATATCACTGTAGAAATGATATAAAGTGTCCATAGTCTCTTAAAAGCAACAAATGTCTCTTGCAAGCACAAACTACATGGTTTGTGTTCAAAATCTCTGCAAGGAATCGCAGAGGAGGAGATGCGTGAAAAACAGGGAGGTGTGCATTGATTTCTGGGGACGCGATGCATCATTTATTTTCGACGCAGGGAAGGCTTTGCGTAGATTTCTGGCGCTCGGTCTTGGATCCTCTTCGGGGTCCAGGGACAATGCGTTGAAATCCGGCACTTGCAGGACAAAGTCACAGGCGCTGCGTCAATCCAGTGGGCGTTGCGTGGCAATTTCTACCGCACAGCAGACGCTGCGTCGATTCCTCTCAGGAAGTTGGGCTGCGTCGTTCTGGCTCTGCTTTGTGTCGATCCAGTGGGGCATGCATCAAATTTCCGGTCGCTACGCTGGCGCTGCATCGATCTTCTCTTTGCGAAGTCGGGCTGCGTCATTCCGGTTCGGCATGCAGTGAATTTTTCACTGCGATGCAGGCTGTGCGTCATTTTCTTCAGGCTGTGCGTTGATTTCCAGCGCACAGGGAGTTCTTCTTGCAGGAATGAAGTCTTTTTGGTCCTGAGACTTCAGGGAACAGGAGGCAAGCTCTATCCAAGCCCTTGGAGAGCACTTCTTCAGCACAGCCGGTGGGCAGAAAGGCAGCAGGGCAACAGCAAGGCAGCAGTCCTTCTCAGAAAGCAGTCAGGTGAGTCCTTTGGGCAGCCAGGCATTTCTCTTTGGCAGGTTGCAGGTTCTGATTCAGGTTCTTCTCCAGGAAGTGGTTCAGTTGGTAGGGACAGAGGCCCTGCTTAAATACCCAAATGTGCCTATGAAGTGGGGGAAACTTCAAAGAGTGGCTTAGAAGTGCACAAGGTCCCCTTTCAGTTCCATCCTGTCTGCCAGGGTCCCAGTAGGGGGTGTGGCAATCCTTTGTGTGAGGGCAGGCTACTAACATTCGACATGTAAGTGTCAGGCCCTCCACCCTCCCAGCCCAGAAAGACCCATTCAAAATGCAGATGTATGCATGTGTGGCTGAGCATCCTGTGTTTGGGGTTTGACTGAGTGAATGCACAAGGGAGCTGTCAACTAAACTTAGCCAGACGTAGATTGTAAGGCACAGAAGGATTAAAGTGCAGACAAATGCTCACTTTCTAAAAGTGGAATTTCTAAAATAGTAATATTGAATCTAACGTCACCACTCAGCAGGATTTTGTATTACCATTCTGGCCATACTAAATATGACCTTCCTACTCGTCTCAGATCAGCAGCTACCACTCAAACAGTATAGGAAGGCAGCCCTAATGTTAGCCAAGAAAGGAGTAGGCCTCACAGCAGTGGAAAACGAATTTAGGAGTTTTTAACTACACAGGCACATGTCCTGCCTTTTGTCTACACAGCACCCTGCACTAGGGGTTACCTAAGACCTACCTTAGGGGTGACTTATATGTAGAAAAAAGGGAGTTTTAGGCATGGCAAGTACTTTTAAATGCCAAGTCGAATTGGCAGTGAAAGAGCCCACACAGGCCTTGCAATGGTAGGCCTGAGACATGGTTAAGGGGCTACTTAAGTGGGTGGCACAATCAGTGCTGCAGGCCCACTAGTAGCATTTAATCTCCAGGCCCTGGGCACATATAGTGCACTTTATTAGGGACTTACAAGTAGATTAAATAATCCAATTGGGTATGATCCAATGTCATCATGTTTAAAGGGGGAGAGCATATGCACTTTAGCACTGGTTAGCAGTGATAAAGTGCACTGAGTCCTAAAACCAGCAAAAACAGTGTCGAAAAATTGGAGGGAGGCAGGCAAAATGTTATGGGTGACCCCCCTAAAGCTGTCAGGTCCAACAGTATGCACATTGTATACAAATCAAGCAAAGGGCTGTACCTGTTGTCGCTAAAGTACGTCCTATTCCAATATCTATGAAAGACGATGTTGAGAATGAAATCAAAAAACTATGTGAACATGGTGTGATTGAACCAGTAGAGTGTTCTGAGTGGATTGCTCCGATTGTTGTCACACGTAAACAATCTGGTGACATCATGTTGTGTATTGATTTGAAGAGTCCCAATAAATGTGTCATGAGTGATCAATTTCAGCTTCCCAACATAACTGAAATGGTCTCACTTCTGCATGGATCCAAATTTTTCAGTACTTTAGACGTGACCTCTGCATATCATCAAATCATGTTACATCCTAACTCAAGAGATTAAACCACATTTATCGCTCTTTTTGGGACTTATCGGTTTATAAGGATGCCTTCTGGATTGGTATCAGCTGCTGCTGTTTTTCAGCGCATAATGTATAGTTTATTTGGGTCAGAGCCATGGGTTAAGTATTTTCAAGATGATATTTTGATTCATGGGCAGACTGAGATGAAGCATGATATGAGAGTCAGGAGAGTTTTGACCATATTGAGAGATCATGGTTTAACAGTCAAAGTGAAAAAATGCTCTTTCAATAGGACAGAAATTCAGTATTTGGGTCGCAAAATTATGTCCAATGTTTATATCCAAAGAGTGAGTTAGTTACGATTATATTGGAATTGCATGATCCAGTAGGGAAAGATGAGTTATTGTCGCTTCCTTGAATGGTGGAATTTCACGCAATGTTCTTACCAAATTTGGCTTTGAAAACCATACACATGCGGAGACTGCTTAAAAAAGGCATAGAATTCACATGGGATGAAGAATGTGAAAAGGAGTTTGTAAATATAAAAAAGGAGTTGTCAGCAGTTGATTGTTTGAACTCCTTTGATCCTGGAAAACATGTGTAATCTTGACGGATGCTAGTATGAAAGGTCCAGGAGCTGTACTGATGCAGGATTCTGGAAGTGGTGATGATCTCAGGCCTGTGGCATATACATCATGGACATTGCGAGGAGCTGAAATGAAATATTCCACAATAGAAAGGGAGGCTCTGAGTGTGTTTTGGACAGTTAAAAGGTTCAAGAATTTTGTGTGGAGAAGAGAATTTTCGATTTATACAGATCATGAGCCACTTATTGAGGTCTTTACAACCAAGGGTCTAGACATGATTTCTACTAGGATTAGTAAATGTATTGTTGGACTTCAAGACTTCTGTTTTGAAATTTTCAATGTACCTGGACCAGACAATAAGATTCTCAGCTCTGAAGTTGACAACTGCCTAGTAGAGGAAGAGGAGAATGAAATCAAAGTGTGCAGTATTACAGAAGGGATTGTGGAAAAAGAGGAGTGGTTGAAAGCTGTAGCAGAAGATTCTGTACTACAGCGAGTATGCGAAGCACTAAAGAATGGATGGAGTTTGAATGTGAAGCGGGATGAGTTTCTGGGAGGCTATTGGAGAGTAAAAGATGAGTTGTCAGTAGTAGATGGGTTTCTCTTGCGAGGTTTAAGATTAGTTGTCCCCTCTGTGTTAGTTGATAGAATTAAGGAGTTAGAGCATGTAAGGCATCAAGGAATGAGTAAAACAAAAGCCAGAATTTGTCTCAATTATTGGTGGCCAAGCATGGACCTAATGATAGAAAGACTAGTCTGAGAATTTCCTCACTGTTGTAACAGTGACAAAGTGTACAAAACTAAAGTACCTCCGATGTGTGTTAGAGAGTTTTCCAGCAGAACATGGGATGTAGTGACGGTTGATATAGTAGGACCGATCAACACAAAGGGTGGGTCCAACTAGCTTCTAGTAATGATAGATCAGGTTCCATGATATTTTTAATCAAGAAGGTTTGCCTAACACAATAGTAACTGATAATGGTCCACAAATTGTCTCTCTAGAGATGAATGAATTTCTAAAGTGCAGAGGTATTGGACACAAAGTGTGTTCCTTGTATGATCCTGAAGGGAATGGTACTGTCGAAAGATTCAATGAAAGTGTTAAGGAATGTGTGCAATTGGAAGTTTCTGAAGGTAGGAGTTGGAAAGAAGCTTTGAAGGAATTTTTGCTTGCCTACAGGTTTACCCCACACACAATGACTGGTGAGGTCCCCTTTGAGGTGTTCAGAGGTCGTAAAGGTAACACCCAGTTAGCTCCTGGTTTGGTATCTTGGGGTAAAAATGACTGTGTTTCCTGGTCCAGGATGAAAGGGGGGAATGGAAGTGAGAACAAATGTGTGGAAAGAAGAAAATAATATTATGATATCAGGAGGGGGTAGTAGATGTTGGAATAACTGTGGGGGATAAAATTCTAGTAAAAAAAATACTGTGTGTAAGAGTGAAAGCAAGTTCATGGGCCCATTTAAAGTCATTAAACTTTTCAGGAATGCAGTCAAAATTAAAGATGGGAGAATATGGAACTTGAATCGAGTTGTGAAGTCAGAAAGAAAGATATGAATATTTTCAGTCATTGGTTCATTTTGCATTATATTTTGTTTTTTGCTTTCTTTTGGTTTTCTTTTGATTTTTACTTATTTTTGTGTTCTATGTTAGATTATGATACAGTGGTTGGGATTTTGTGTTTTAGGTTGTCAATAGTGGTGTGTTCATATTTAATGGGGGGAAGGTGTGTGGTATATGAGATGTATTACATCACACCTAGAATGTAGAATGTAAGGAGGTTTTATTTCCAAGGCTAAAGGCTGGCAGAGCTGTTGCTTTGTGAGTGTGGGTAGGATGCTTTCAATAAAGAATCCAGTAAAATGAACTAATCGACTCTTGGCTTAACTTCTACTGGTGTCCCCTGTAAGTCTCTAGTATATGTACACCAGGGCATAGGTACACCAGGAATTCTGCCACCCATGGGGGCTCATGCAAAGTGTGTCTACAGGCCTGCCATTGCAGCCTGTGTGAAATGGTGACTGTACCTTTCACCCCAGATATAGGGGGTCATAGGCCAACAGGCTGGCGGTCAAAAAAATTGAATTCTGACCCTGGCGGGAACCGCCAACGCAGGCCGCCGCATTAACACTCCGACCGCCACGGCGGTAGAGACAAACAGCGCGGCGGTTACCGCCAACAGGCAGGCGGCAGACAATGTACCGCCCACCCTATCACGACTCACCAATCCGACACCTTTTCCGGGGCGGGAGCCCCGCCGATAAAAACACGGCGGAAACAGACATTTCCAATGGAAAACGCTTACCACGACACACTCCACGCGGAATCGGGACAGCATGGAACCGGAACTCCACATCCTCCCAGCCATTGCCTTCCTGCTCTTCTTCCAGGATCACGAACCTCGCCGCAGACGACAACGGGGAGTACTGCACCTACGACACAGGGGAGGGGGGAGGAGGAAAGCTTACGGGCACAGACATACGCGACACACCCACCCCCACCCTCACCCCCACCGAAATACCTACACACCAATGCAGATTAAAAAGTCAGAGTGACACCCCCAAACCCCCAAAACAAAAATGCAAAGACAAAAGGCAATGATTGTAAAACTAGAACTATATTATAGCAACAATAAAGTATAGCGAACTTAGCAATATATAAAGAATTATTACACATCTAGAACTATATATATACAAGTAGCAAAAGTCCGGCACAGATTTTGCAAAGTTCAAATGTCCGTGGGCCAATGTGCAGCAACACATGGGCAAAGCCCACACACGAGATCGAGTCCATTGGAGAGAACACTGCTGGGGCATCACAAAAATAAAAAACAGGCCCCTCAGGGGGAAGGGAAGGGGGGCCACCTCAGCCACATGAGTCCACGACGCCAGATCCACAAAGGGCCTCCATGCCCACTGTGCCATCCTGGGGAGCGCAAAGCCACAGTCTCTCAAGTCTCTACAGTGGGTGGGTTACCCACTATGCCATCCTGGGGGGTGCAAAGCCACAGTCCATCAGGTGGATTACAGAGTCCACTGGTCATGGAGGAGGCATGGTGGGCAGAGTGCCTCGTGAAGCCCTGCCCGACACAGAAACGGGCCTGCCAATGGGCCAGCGGTGCTTGACAGGAGGGCCCAGCGGAGCGGTGCTTGACAGGAGGGCCCAGCGGAGCGGTGCTTGACAGGAGGGCCCAGCAGAGCGGTGCTTGACAGGAGGGCCCAGCGGAGCGGTGCTTGACAGGAGGGCCCAGCGGAGCGGTGCTTGACAGGAGGGCCCAGCAGAGCGGTGCTTGAGATGAGGGCCCAGCGGAGCGGTGCTTGAGATGAGGGCCCAGCGGAGCGGTGCTTGACAGGAGGGCCCAGCGGAGCGGTGCTTGACAGGAGGGCCCAGCGGAGCGGTGCTTGACAGGAGGGCCCAGCAGAGCGGTGCTTGACAGGAGGGCCCAGCGGAGCGGTGCTTGAGATGAGGGCCCAGCGGAGCTTGACTGGAGGGCCCAGCGGAGCGGTGCTTGAGATGAGGGCCCAGCGGAGCGGTGCTTGAGATGAGGGCCCAGCGGAGCGGTGCTTGACAGGAGGGCCCAGCAGAGCGGTGCTCCTCACGGCGGGCCCTGTTCAGCGGTGCTTCTCACGGCAGGCCCTGTTCAGCGGTGCTCCTCACGGCGGGGCCCTGTTCAGCGGTGCTCCTCACAGCGGGCCCTGTTCAGCGGTGCTTCTCACGGCGGGCCCTGTTCAGCGGTGCCTGTCTTGTGTTTCGAGTGAACCACACCTGGCCAATACTTCCCGCTCAGTCAGCATCGGACCTTTCCGTTGCGGGGCCCTCCTGTGATGGAGTCCTGGGTCTCCTCCGATACCCCCGGAATGGGGCTGGTGGGGCCCTCATGGCCAGGTCGGCTGCTCCCTGCCTTTTGCGCTTTGCTGCCCTTGCCCTCCTTGGCAGACTCTCCGTGGCCCTTGGCTCCCTTACCCGATGTGGCAGGTGACGGTGCAAGGCTACTCTCCTTGGGGGCAGGCGTATCAGGCCTGTCGCGCCTGCCCTTCAGTTTTTTGCTCCTCTTCCCAGGGGGGGGGCTGGCTGTGCCTTTGCTGCTGGACGATGTCCCAGCCCAAGGAAAGGGCGGACTCCAAAAACCAGGCACGACGTTCTTGGGAGTTGCTGGGCTGGTGGTGGCTGAGGTGTTTGTGGAACTCTTACGGGATGGAGGGGGTGGGTCAGGTGAGGAAAAGAGGTCCAGTTTAGAGAGGAATATTTTTTTAGGAGCCATGGGAAGGGTAGCTGGAGTGGGTATGGGAGTGGAGGAAGAGGGTGTGGTTGTAGGAGAGTCAAGTCTGGTGTCTTTGGGTGCAGGTGCTTGGGCTGGAGGCTGACGTGAGGTGGATGGCTGTTGGTTGGGTGCCTGCCTGCGTTTGTGTGGTTTGGAAGCGGGGTTGACAGACACACTGAGAGAGGACACAGGGGACGTGTACATGGCAGTGGGGGTGGTGACTGCACGTGTGCGGACTGGTCTGGAGGGTGTGCTGGTGATGGGTGTAATGGCTGATGGTGGTGTGCCTGCAGGTGTGAGTGGAGACATCACAGGGAGGGAGGAGGGAGACGAGGAGGTGGGGGACACAGAGGAGGTAGTGGCTGTTGGCATGTCTGCATCTGTATGTTGCTTGGGTGAATGCTTGTGTGTTCTGTGGTGCTTATGTCTGGATGAGCTTCCCTTGGGTGTTGAGGTGTGTGCAGGCTGGTCTGTAGGTGTGGATGGGATAGGCAGAGGAACAGGGGAGTGGGACTGGGTGGAGGGAGTTAGAAGAGGGAGGATGGAGACAGGGACAATCGCTGCCGTCAGTGCTGAGGCCAGAGCGTTGAACGATCGCTGCTGGGCAGCCTGACCCAAATGAAGGCCCTCCAGGTATGCATTGCTTTGATGCACCTCCCTCTCCACACCCTGGATGGTATTCAAAAGGGTAGACTGCCCAACAATGATGGTCCTCAGGAGGTCAATGACCTCCTCACTGAGGGCAGCAGGGGTGACTGGGGCAGGGCCTGAGGTGCCTGGGGCGAAGGAGATGGCCGGCTTCCTGGCCGTGCGGGCACGGGCCGAAGGCCGAGGGGCTGCAGGGAGGGCAGAGCTGGTGCGCTGGGTGGCGGCTGTACCTGTAGTATCGGTGGGCACGAATGTTGCCGCCACCGCAAGGGAGCTCCCATCCGAGGACGTGTCGGTGTCACTGACGTCTGCACGGGTCCCTGTGGTGGAGCCCCCCTCGCCCTCCATCTCAGTGGTCATGTCGGAGTCCATTGCATGGCCCTCCGGGGCCATGTGAGATGCAGCTCCCTCTTGCGCCGATGCCACTTCTCCTCCGCCTGATGATGCTAATGCACACATTCACAGAAAAACAAAGAAAATGGGGGGGGGTGGAAAACATAAAGACAAGTTGAGTGCATGCATTGGGGACACCGTTGGCGGAGAGGACAGACACAGAAGCCCCCTGCACTACGCTGCGCACTTGGGGTACACTACTCATTCACTGGGACATGCCCTACAAGCCTATGGGCGACAACTGCCCACACAGAATACACAGGTCCATGAATAGAGTTACTAGGCACCCTAAAGAGGTGGGGGGCGGGGGCACAGGACCATACCTCACGGAGGGGCCTAGCCTACAGAAATCGCCCTGGCCTAGGGATACCCACAGCCCTCCTCCCCCACCCAGGCACCTCCACTGCGCGCAAAATAGCTGAATGTGCTGGTACTCACCCCCTTGTGTCTGCTGTGATGTCCTCAAGCGCCCATCTAAATCGGGGTAGGCCACCGCCAGGATCCGGGACATCAGGGGGGTCAAGGTACGACTGGCACCCCTCCTAGGTTGGGAGGCCATCCCCAGCAGAGCCTCGGCGGTCTTCCTGCTCCCGCGGCGAATGTCCTCCCACCTCTTGCGGCAGTGGGTGCCCCGTCTGTTGTGGACCCCCAGGGCCCGGACGTCCTTGGGGATGGCACGCCAAATGTCGATCTTCTGATGGGCGCTGACCTATGTGACATGTACAGGGGGGGAAGAGAAACATCATCACTTTTCTGCATGCTCGATGTGAGTGGCCCCCCCTCCCCAAACTTGCCATGTGGCACATGCTCTCATCTGTCGTGCCATGCATTCGTCATTCGCTGCCCTCCCCTCCATCGTACATCCTCCCCACTCATCACAGGCATTGCCCACTATGCATTGCCCCCCGTGTACTCACCTGTTGGTCTGGAGGACCGTAGAGTAGCACATACTGGGGGAGGACCCCATCCACGAGCTTCTCCAACTCTTCCGAACTGAAGGCGGGGGCCCTTTCCCCAGTCGCAGCAGCCATTGTCACTTCCAGACCGAGGTCACAGCAGCACTTGCAGTATAGGTCCTCTCCTGTGGATGCTCAGGTCTTGTGTGATTAAGCATAGAGAAAATGGCGGTTACGGCCGCGGCGGTGCGTACCGCGACCGCCGGCGCTCATCGCCATTGGCTCCTGAAACCCATAGGGTTCAATGTTGTCCAATGCGGCTTTGCGCCGCGGACTGCGACCGCCTACCGCCACGGTGTGCCACGCCAGCGCAATGACCTCACTTCACATTGTCACACTTCACCGGTCAGGCAGCCGCCATTTCAAGGGCCCACATGGCTTAATTCCTACTGCGTCACACATGGCTAGGCCTTGCACCGACAATCATACTAGCCATTCAATCCAGAGAGATTTGTGTACTGTGCATGCTGTGGGCACTTACCTGTGGGTTGATTGACTCTGTGCTCCATGTTGTCCTTCCTAGGCACCGTCCGCTGGGACTTGCGAGGAGACGGAGGAATGTTCCCGTGTACAGACCGCTGGTGGACCTGTCGACAATGGAAGAACGACATGTCATACTCACCTACAGACTCAACCGTGCCACTATACAGGAACTGTGTGCCCAGCTGGAGCCAGACCTGATGTCACCCATCCGCCAACCCACAGGGATTCCGCCTCTAGTGCAGGTGCTGTTAGTACTGCATTTTTTGGCCAGTGGATCATTTCAAACTACAGTGGCCATTTCATCTGGGATGTCTCAGCCTATGTTTTCAAAGGTATTGTCCAGAGTGTTGTCTGCCCTGATGAAATACATGCGGAGCTACATCATATTCCCTGAGGTGGGTGACTTGCCTGCAGTGAAGGGTGATTTCTATGTCCTTGGACACATTCCCAATATCATTGGTGCCATTGATGGTACCCATGTGGCTTTGGTCCCCCCAAAAGACAATGAACAGGTGTACAGGAACCGAAAAAGTTATCATTCGATGAATGTCCAGGTGGTCTGTTTGGCTGACCAGTACATCTCCCATTTAAATGCCAAGTTCCCAGGGTCAGTGCATGACGCGTACGTCATCAGAAATAGCAGCATACCTTATGTGATGGAACAGCTACAGAGACACCGTGTGTGGCTAATTGGTGACTCGGGTTACCCCAACCTGCCTTGGCTATTGACCCCAGTGAGGAATCCCAGGACCAGGGCAGAGGAACGGTACAATGAGGCCCATGGGCGTACTAGGAGGGTGATCGAGCGGACCTTCGGCCTCCTGAAGGCCAGGTTTAGGTGCCTGCATATGACTGGTGGATCCCTAATGTACTCACCAAAGAAGGTGTGTCATATCATCGCGGCCTGCTGCATGCTTCACAACCTGGCTTTGCGACACCAGGTGCCTTTCCTGCAGGAGGATGGTCCAGATAGTGGTGTTGTGGCCGTTGTGGAGCCTGCGGACAGTGAAGAAGAGGAAGACGAAGAGGACGACACAGACAACAGGGACAGAGTGATACTGCAGTATTTCCAGTAACACACAGGTAAGAATCTACTCCTGCATTGTATTATATCTGTAACTGTACTGGCTCTCTACTGTCTGACCTTTCACCCCAATGTATGGTAACTTAGTTGTGTATTTCACTTCCTATTTCAGTGATCTGGTCCCCACGGAGTGCCCTCTGGTTTATTTTCCCATGGACTACCGCTGTGTGACACTGGTATGTTGTCATCACAATGTAATTAGAAATTTTTGGTTGGTTATCTCGAATACATTTGGATTAAAATAAATAGATAGCATACTCCAGATGGTTTTTGTGCAATAATTGTGTTTATTGAAGTTGAAAAATAGGTGTATAGTTCAAAAAGGGTGATGGGTGATGGTGGAGGCATGTCCATGGCAGAGTCCAGACTCTCGTTCGCACAGGTGCATTGTCCATATGCCTGTGGAAGGTGGAGCAGGGGCAGTTCAAGGTTGGACAGGGTGAACAAGTGGGACAGTGGGATGACATCCGGGGGGATCCGTGCATGGCGGGGGTCTTGACATCCTACTCTGTCTTCTTCCTAGATCCCAGGCCTTTCTTGCAGGGTGGTTCTTGTTCTGCAGGGGGTGGGGTCCGGGTGGGCCGTTGCTGTTGTGTCGGGGCATCCTGACCACTAGCGCCGGCGGAGGTGGTGGGCTGTTCTTCCTCCATGCTAGTGGCAGGGGCCCTTTGGGGGGCCACATGGTCCCGCAATGTGGTGACAATCTGGTTGAGTGCCAACACCATTGTACCCATTGCAGAACTGATGCTGCGCAGTTCCTCTCTAAACCCCATGTACTGTTCCTCCTGCATGGCCTGGATCTCCTGGAACCTGGCCAGGACCGTCGCAATCGTCTCTTGGGAGTGGTGGTACGCTCCCATGATGGTGGTGAGGGCCTCTTGGACAGTGGGTTCCCTAGGCCTGTCCTCCCTCTGTCGCACAGCAGCCCTCCCAGTTCCCCTTTGTTCCTGGGCCTCTGTCCCCTGGACGGTGTGCCCACTACCACTGCCCCCAGGTCCCTGTTGTTGTTGGGGTGGTGGGTTACCCTGGGTGCCCTGTACTGGTAGACACACCGCTGCTTGACCTGTCCTGAAGACAGAGGCATGGGCCCGCTGGGTGGGTGCTGTGCTGGTGTTTCCAGAGGGGGGTAGGTCTGCTGTGGCCTGTGGCTGCCTGAGGGTAACCGACTGTCCAGAGGTCCCCGATGGTCCGGGCTGGTCATCAGGTTCTAGGTCGACAGAGCTGATGTCATCACTGGGGGCCTGTTCTGGGGGTGGAATGGACAATTCTGGACTCTCCTGGCCGGTGTGTTGGCGTTCGGGCCCTGCAGGGGTAAAAGAGTATGGTTATTGCTTCTGTGTGTGCCATGGCGTGCGATTTGTGGGTGCCCTTGTCCCCCAGTGCTGGCATTCCCTTGTGGGAGGAGTTGTGAGGGTGGTTTGTGGGGGGGAATGGGTATGTGCAGTGGTCATGCATAGGTGATGGGTGTCCATGGTTTGTGTTGGCATTCAGGGCTTGGTGTTGGGTTGGGTGGGTTGTGCTGGTGAGACATTAACAGGGAGGATGTGTGCTGGGGGGTTGGGGTGAGGGTGGGGGTGTGGGTTGGCATGCTGGTGGTTGGGGGGGATGAAGTAGTTGAGATTAGACTTACCAGAGTCCATTCCTCCACCTACTCCAGCGAGGCCCTCAGGATGCAGGATGTTCAAGACCTCTTGCTCCCATGCTGTAAATTCGGGTGGAGTGGGGGGGGGGGGGCGCCGCCAGTCTTCTGCACAGCGATGTTGTGTCTTGACACCATCGTCCGCACCTTCCCCCGTAGGTCGTTCCAGCGTTTTCGGATGTCTTCCCGATTTCTGGGATGCTGTCCCACAGCGTTGACCCTGTCGACGATCCTTTGCCATAGCTCCGCCTTCCTGGCTATTGTGGTGTGCTGCACCTGTGTGCCGAAGAGCTGGGGCTCTACCCTAATTATTTCCTCCACCATGACCCTGAGTTCTTGGTCCGAGAACCTGGGGTGTCTTTGGGGTGCCATGGGGTGGTGTGGATGAGGTGTGGGGTGGTGTTTGTGGTGATGAGTGTGGTGGTGTGTGGTGTTTTGTGCGTAGATGTGGTGTGGGTGATGATGTTGGGTTCCTGTGTGTGTTGTGGTTTGCGTTCCCTGTGCTCTCTCTCTGTGTATTGCGCCTTGTCTCTGAATTTCGATTTGTGGGGGTTTGAGGATGATGTGGGTGTGTGTTTTATATTGTAATCGGTGTGTGGGAGTGGTGTTTGTTTGTGTATCAGGTGTGTGTATTTCGTATTGTCCAATGTGGTTAGGTTTTGTAAAGGTGTGTGTATTTTGAGCACGGCGGTGTGTACCGCCAAGGGAATACCGCGGTTGAAAGACCGCCGGGTGGATTCGTGGGTCGGAATGGCATGGGCGTATTTCTGTTGGCGTGACGGTGGAGGTTTGGTCATCTCCAGTTTATCGCTGACCGCTGATGTGGCGGCCTTCAGTGGAGGTCGGGTTTTTGGCGGTTTGGCAGTTGTGGGTCAGAATGACCGTGGCGGTTTACCGCGGCGGTGTTATGGCGGACTTCTGGCTGGCGGTAAGCGACTTTTACCGCCGAGGTCAGAATGACCCCCATAATGTTTACCTTATATCGATGTCACTGTACAACCCTATAAGTCACTCCTAGGGTAGGCCCTCCAGTCCAAGGGCAGGGTGCACGGTTCTAAGTGTGAAGGTACCTCTGCAGAAGCAGAGGCATCCCTACAAACTCCAGACTCCATTTTCTGGGCTTTGTAAGTGCGGGGACACCATTGTAAGGTATGTAGTGAACACTGCTCATTACAAGATGTCCAACTGCATTATGGTTTCTCTGAACCTATGCATGATCGGTATCAAACATGTCAGAATCATGCAACTACACCGGTTCCAATGCAGGTTGCATGATACAATGTACTCTGGGGGTTCCTTGGAGGACCCCCATGTCTACCTGTGCAGCCTTGCAGAGTCTGCATGCAAGCCAGTGTTGCATCCAACCGCAGACACTGTTCTGCCCTCCTGCTGCTGGGCTTAACTCGGGCAGGGGAAGGCAGAACAAATGATTTCCTTTGAGAAGAGGTGCTACTCCTTCTCCTTTAGAAATAGGTGTTTGTGGGATAGAGTGGGGGTGCTCCTGAGCACCACCAGATGTCTTTGAATGGCATATTTGGTGCCCTTCTCCCCAGAACACTTTCTTCCAGTTCAGGAGCCCTCAGGCACTCGTTCTGGTGCGAAACACACAAATGACAGGGGAGTAACCTCCCCATTCAGCTCAGCCCCTAGGGAAGTGCCTAAAGCCCTGGCAGGTGGCCACTTGATTCTGCCATCTTGGAAACAGGATGGGCAGAGGCCCGAGCCCTAGCAGCTGCCTAGTCAGTCCAGCTGAGTAACATCCCTGACCCCCCTGATAGGTCGGTCTCTGCAGTAGTTGTCCAACCCTTTCTGGTGTTAATTATGGGCTCCCCTGAGGGTGGGGCCCTAGATTCGTCTTCAAGACTTCTTCTGTGACCTGGACACATGATTCTGCTGCTGGACTTTGCCGGGAACCAAGACAAGACTGCATCTGGTAGGAGGGCTCTTACTACAACTTTGTCCCTGAGCACTGCAAGGACTCGGCAACTTCCATGGCAATGCATCCACCAGAGTCATAAGGAGTCTGTCTGCACAAAGGACATCCAGAAGGAATCTTCCGTGGAGTGAAGGAGTCACTCCCCTGCAACCGAAGGCACCTTGACGCCTACGACTTGTTTATGGATCCTGCTGTGCCACGGATTCTTCAAGGCTCTGCAACACAGGTGGTGGTTCTGTGGCTCTCCAGAGGTCTGACCTATCTTTTTTGCAACTGGGAAGACGGTGCCTGCTGGGATGAAACCCCTGTTCACTGCATCTTTTATCGTCACAAAGGCTTGTTGGTACTTCAGCTCAAAGAACTGCAGCTCGAGGCCCCAGCCTCAAGCATCACACAGCTCCAAGACCAACGGCTTCCCTTCAACCCCTACAATGCGGGCATCCATCTTTTTTGTGCTGCTGAGGCCTCTTCGCAACTCCCTTAGCTTTCTGCCAGAGGGCCCTTCTGGGGTCTCCATCAATTCTTGCTGGTTTTCCTTACTTCCTCACTGCTGAGGGCTGGTCATAACTTACCTGTAAAGGTTAAGTCCCTCTGACCTTGCTGGTCCCCACTACTGCAACTCTTTTTGCAAACACCCCTTTTGGATTTGCCAAGGCTTGTTGGTGGTCCTGCTGACCACTAACCCCTCTGCATTCAACAACTGGCACAGGAAAGCTTGTGGGTGACTCCTGGGATCCTTCTGCATCACCTGGATGCCGCTGCTGCATCTTCAAGACAACCATCACACAGAAAAAGCATCTGCGAGAAGGGTGGGCATTGCCCTCCTGAACTCTCTGAGTGTCTCCTCGTGGTCTGGACTCTGTCCCCTCTCTTCACAGGTGATCCTTGTCTGGAATTCATGCCTAGGTTCCACCGACCTGGTCCACCGGTCACTGTAGCAGCTGGACAGCTGAGGTCCCTATTGACTTTAACAGGAGGTTCTGATACAACTTCACTTCTATACACCTGGCCTCCCTGGTGTAGATACTCCACTTCTCTGGGTATCCACAGGTGGGGGCACTCTTGAACCTTCCTTGTTCCAACGGGTTTCCTCAGAGTCCTCTGGGAAGGGTTAGTTTCCAACCTTTTCCTAACTGCAACTTATCCAATGTTATTCTATTGAACACCCGACACTAGGTAACACCTCTGCACATGGGCTCCTGGGGAATACCCGCTACTTACCTCTGGTGTTTTAGTACTCCCCAGTCTTTAGGGTACTTGTGTGTTAGTCTTGGTTAACTGTGCCTTTACTTACCTATATTTTTAGGATATGGTTTGACCCCCTCTCCATAGGGGCCCATGCTATTATATGCTTGTACCTATCTGTTCTGAAGTATATTTTTACGTATTTATATCTCCAGTTAGGAGATATACCAACGTTAACTTAGTGCCTGCGAGTGTGAATACATAATACTTGGTGCTGTTCCTTCTTGTCTGTAAACCATTGACTGACTTTACACCCTCTTTGTTAAGCCTTAGCTGCTCTCCACAGCTAAACCTCGAAAGCTTTGGTTAGTAGAAACCTCTAATACTATGACTAAGGGTTGCCTGGACTCAGTGCAGAGTGTCTCATCTATAGGTGTACACCATATACTGAGCCAGCATCATACAGGTAATATCAGCCTTAGTAGATATAGGTCACTCCAACTGCCAGCACTTCTCATTGGGAGGTAAAATCAGAATCATAGAATAACTTTATTTCGTTCATTGACCATAAAAGTCACAGTTAAAAAAAATACAATGCTTAAGCCCAGTTGCTAATACAATTAATAGGCAGAAAAGTTTAAAATGCAATGTGGGTTCGCTAAAATAACAACATAACAGTCGCTTTAAAAATGTTTAAACCGTAGGTTAAAATAATAATTAAAAACAACCACGTGGTAACTTTAAAATATCCTCAACATTAGAATAACACAATGAATATACCTAAGTGCTAGAATAAGGTGCTCTATGTAAAACAATGCATACTCCATACCCTAAACTACAAAGCTGTAACAATAAAAGGTTAGACTCAGCCAGTAGGGGATCGATACAAGATAACTTTACGCTGATTTGACCAAACACTCTCTTGGCAGTCAGCAATCAAGAATACAACAGTTAGTGAGGTGTCAGCCCTGCAAATTCACAGTGCTACCCTAAGTCGGCACACACCCAATAAGCAAAGTAGGGGGACTATTCAGCGCTAACACTGCTTTGAGTAGAGGGGACAAAAGAACAGCAAATGGTTGTCAGCTTCCTCACTCCCTTTGCATGCTGGACAAAGTTTGTTGCCCCCCAAACCATTTTTCCTTTTGAAAGTAAATGAGGCCAAGGGAAGAGTGCCCAATCTGAACGTTAAATAAAGGGATTTAGTGAAAGGTGGGTCAATTGGATCCATATAGGCTTCAAAAGCTGGGAAGGGCTTAAACCCTAAAAAGTGATCGCTTTAGTGCCCCGGGTCCTCATTTTCCCAGTAAAGGGACTTCAACTTTTTGACAGAAGATGAGGTAATGGCTGATGCATCTACCCAAAATACCTGCAGCTCTAGGAAGTGAAGGGCCTGCTTGATGTAACTTAGCCATGGTAATAAAGCCCCTCTTTTTGCCTGCGTCAGCTATCTCTCAAGTCTACCCTATAATATGACAGCTTGGGAACAGAGCAGACACAGAACCAGTAAAGAAGAGGTTTGATCCGTGCAAGGGAATAATGGAGCAGATACCTAAATCTCGCTTAAAAATCAAGAGGGTATTAAGGGCAAGCCTCAAGAATTTATTTTCAGCTGTACAAAACGCATCCATAATATTATGCCCCCACAATGCTGCGCCATAGACAGCAGCTGCTACTGCCTTGGCTCTCCAGATTTCTGGAAGTGGGGAAATTGGGTGGAAGGAAGTTCTGTCAACAAATATTAGGATAGTAGCTGCCCTGTGGTTTAGTGTGAGCGTGCTCTTGGAAACTCGGCTGACCCAGGTGTTAGAAGTGGTTAGCTGGATTCCAAGATAATTATGATGTCATACAGCGGCCAGGAAACCCTAGATCTTTAAGGGTGGACCAACGTTCAGTCCTTGGGACCATATCAAAAGCTGCCTTGAGGTCAATGAAAGTGATGTATAAACTACCCTTGATTATATCAACCTCCTTCCATCTTACGAGCTATAGCAAAAAGGCTCAATCAATCATGCTGGTTCTTGCGCAGAACCCAGCCTGGAATTGAGACAAAATCTTGCTGTCATTGATCCAGGCTAGCAGACGGTTCAGAACCTACTTACAAAATATATTTTGGGTGGAGTTGATGAGACTAATGGAGTGATAATTAGCTGGAGCACACTTGGGCCCCTTCTTGTGAATGGGAATAATTTCTGCACCTGCCTTTATTGCATTGTCCATACGATTAAAATAGGGTGCCTAAACAGTTGGCTCTGAGATAAATAAGTCAGCCGGGATCCTATCCAATTCTGGGGCCTTACCAGACTCCTAAGAACAAATACCCACATAGGTTTCTCCCAAGGTGAAAAAGACCTGCACATCTCCTAGGTCTTGGCCTGATAAAATTGTGCATTAAGGAAGAAACAGTTATTCTATTAGCCAGATCCGTAGGATGTGAAGGGGAAGGAACCCCAGGACACCATCAAGGGAGTGGAAGTGCTTAACGCCGTCATGCGGGAAAATCTTTACTTCGGGCCTGGATCTAGAGGTCTTGGCCGCGTGAGAAATTATGTGCCAGAAG
Organism: Pleurodeles waltl; assembly: GCF_031143425.1. Lineage (NCBI taxonomy): Eukaryota > Metazoa > Chordata > Amphibia > Caudata > Salamandridae > Pleurodeles > Pleurodeles waltl. Next base: position 915,648,829 of record NC_090448.1, on the reverse strand, counting down.
GCACGATGGTCCCCTGATCTTATCATGGTTAAGATATCTGACCAGATGGAAGTGTCCCACATGGGTTGCACATTCTTTAAAGTAAGTTTGTAGGAAGCCCTTGCAGACCGAATATCTGCAGGGAAGCATGCTTTTAGGGTACTATTTAGAAGACCTTTGCTTCCGTACACTCCCCCCGAGGCTCTACCAGCACAAGATTTATGAGCTGGAATATGAAAGGTCTTATAGCCTTGTCTATATGAGAGGGTGACCTCCCACGTTTCCTGAAACATAATAATAGTTGTATGTCAGGTACGTGGAATGTACATTGTCTATTTTAAATTTTACATTTCGGGACATCGCTCCATTGTTGTTACTGAAGTGTGCCTCCATGAGTAAAAAGTGAAAAATCACACAAAGGCCTCAACATCCCATTACTCAAAAATGTTATTTTCTTCAAGTGTCGCCATCTGGAGCTGGAGACAGATCTGAGATACAATACAGACATTTATTGTCTTTTTATATTGTAATTCATATTAGAACGAATACCCATAGCCAGTGGACCACTGTTTGCAACTAAAGACACCTCCACTACAGGCCAGGATCAAGCCTTCAGTGAGGACACCACTCCTGCAAGTCCAGATGGTGAGGGGATGCCTGGTTCATCTGGTCTGTCTGAGCAGACAGCCCCAGTGAGACTCACTCGGCCCACAACAACATCTCCCTCACCAGCTGCTACAACAACTACGCATAGGGATACCTCTATTTCTTGTGACAGAGGATCACAACTCGCATCTTGTGGGCCCCCGTCCTGGCCTCTGAGGAGCAACCACCACCACCTCCAGTTGTGCCAGGACCCAGTGGGATGGGCCACACTGCCTCAAGGGCACAGGGTAGTAGGAGTAGGCTTTGTGGAAGGGAATAAGTGGGCCAGGAAAGTGAGGTCACTGGCATCACTGTCTCCCAGACCACCAACGACTGAGTATTAGAAGCAATACAACAGTCCTAGGACATGATGGGCCAGGTCCTAACAGAGATCCGGGACCTTAAGCAGGTACAGATGGAGCATTTTCAAGAGCTCCAGAATCACAACTCCAATTTGTGCTCCTTGACTGGGGTGATGTTTGACATTTACCACCACATGTGCAAGGCCTTTCCTGTACAATCTACCCCTGTCTGTGGTCCTTCTACAACAGGACAAAATACACCTTCTGCAACCATAGAGAGGGAGGCCCTGCCACAGGAGGAACCTGATCCACCCACCCAAGTCCCTGCACCTGTTCCTCCCCCGCCCTTACCCCCTACAACCCCCAGGAAGGGGGCGTTCATCTGGAACACCAGGAGAGAATGGAAAGACCTCAAACACCACTTCAAAGAGACGACAAACCTAATTTCCTCAAGTGTATGTCTACAGTTCACTCTCTGGATTATTCCATGGACACATTTACCTTTTCTGAGGAGAGAAGTATTTTGTACTTTGGACTCCAAAAAATGTGTGCTCAACAAGTACAGTTTCATCTACAATGATGGACTTTATTCTGGTTTTACAGCTATTGCACTCATCTTTTTGTTCAAAATAAATGCCCATATAACAAAGTGAAAGACTGCTGTTCTATTTATTGTGGTAACTACTTTTCTATGTCTTCTGTACACCATAATTTTTTAAATCTGTCTAACAATATGATACTCAAACAAATAAGTGATACCAACTAGGTAATGTGTTTCCCATGTTAAAAAAAGATAGAAAAAGAAACAATGACATCTGAATGTTATGGTGTCAAACATTTCTAGGTAACAAGTTTGTGACACTATCAAATATGCATTTCACAAATGGCTCCGGCTCCCGGAAAGAGGAGGAGGCTCAAAGTCGGCCATGGCTTCGGTTCCGCTGAACTCTGCCTGGAACGTCGCTGTTCCCAATTCACCATATCAGTCGACGGGCGGGGCGAAGTCCACTTGGACTTTTTCTTCTTCTTGTGCCTCTTCCCCGAGTGCCCAGAAAACCTCGAGTGTGAACAAGAGGACTTGGGGCTCCTGGAGCAGCCCCGCGACGTCCTCCTCGATCGGGATCGTGACCTCCTAGGAGTCGCGCCAACCAACGTCAACTGCCGGGCCTCCATGAGCTTCAGAGACCGCTCTCAAAGCTTTCGGGGCCATGGCCTGGCAGTCGGAACACAGTTTCGAGTTGTGGTCTCGGTCTAGGCACCAGAGACATACCTGATGGGGGTCTGTCACCGACATAGCGCAATGGCAGGTGCCACATGGCTTGAACCCCGTCTTCCTCAATGTCATCCTGCACAGACTTCAAAAAGACTCGACAAAAGGTTGAAAAAGGTGTGTCCAAAAAGACAGAGGGTAGCTCGATTCTGGATCTGTGCTTATAGGCGACCGTGACTTCACAGACTGCTCCAACGATGCCGATGACACCACGTGGATCTGAACGAAGCCACCCAACAGCGTGTGCAGGGTACTGCTCAGCAAAAATTCTGGGTTCCATGCTGACGCCAGCAAATTCTAAAGGTAAGTAACCTGCAGCTTGAAGTGTCTATCAGATTCTAGTTGCAGGTTCCTCCCCTTTTCCAAATGTCTCCAAGCATCAAACTGGATCTAGAAACTTTCAGTAGTACGTATGCATGCTGCAAGGTGGAGCCATGCAGCTCTGCACCGATGTCTTTCTGCTCCAGAAATCACATGCAGGCCTATAGAGTACTAGGGACAGAACATGTTTTTGCCAGTGGATAACATTGTCGATACAGATGTGGTCTATGAAAATAAGAAGAAATAAAAAAAAAAAAATTGAATACTTTTTGTGGTGACTGTATGACCAGAGTTTGTGTAAGTTTTAAGAATTTGGTTTACTTCAAATGATTGGACCCATATACCTGTTAATTAAGACGTGTATAACCAGCCTTTTATTTTGTGGTTCGAGAAAAGCTGGTGATAGCAGTCAGCATGCAGGAGTGGTAGTGGTTGCACCTGCAGTGGCTTAGGTTGCAGATAGGGGTGGAGGGAGTGCTTGCGTGGCATCAGAAGCCTGCAATGTCCTGCTCCTGGGTCATCATGGACAATGGAGCAGGGCTGGTACAAGCCAAGTTTGCCTCAATCTGATCAACGTCACCTTCAAAAGGGGGGGGAGAGGTGAAGTTAATTAATGTAATTACAGTTACACACCAATACTGACATGATGCTATAATGTAACTAAGATGTTTTACATGGACACCTGGTTTGCTATCAAGAAAACAGTGACCAATGATGGTCTTAAACAGGGATGTGCGTTGACTCCTTTGTTATTTAATTTGTATACTACTGACTTTTCGCTTGTTCATTCTAGTTTTACCCTTTCCTCGCCTAAATTTTAACCCAGCTGCAAGCCTTTAATAAGCGGATGATATTGCATTGTTAAGTACGAACACGGTTTGCTAAAAAAAATATTTACTGCCTTTGCTGCTTTTATTAAAATAAATATTATTGAGATAAACATGAAAAAGACTGAAGTCCTGATGTTTGGAACGTGTTCAAAAAGCCTGTGGCATGTTATTTAGATGAGAAGTTGGACACCATACCTCAATACATCTGCTTAGGTATTACCTTGGATAATCGGGGCATCTTTATGACTCACTTGCAAGCAGTAAAATCGAAGTCTTTACTAACATAGGGATTAAACAACCTTAGCGCGAATGACGCAAAGTTGGGCACTATACAAGTTTCAATTAATAAACAGCTGTATAGAGTACCTAATAATTCTATGCAAGCTCAGGTGCACCTAGAGTTTGGTCTGGGGCCCTAACAATTAGCTCGGCAAGGTGCATTTATTAAAACCTGAAAGAAGATGACATATGCCTCAAGGAATACAGTAAATTATCACTTATGATGACGCAGAAAAAGAGGGTCCAACATATACTCATGCATATCACGTAATCAAAAGCGCATAATGTAGTGTGATTTTAGTAAAGAAAATAATGTACGAGGGAAATTGTGCCCTCGGGGTAGTTCGCCATCATTGTAAACAAGCTTTATTAATCATGAAGAATTGGAAAATGTAGTAATCTGTCATAATTGCAAATGTATGCCATGATTTCTCGTTTGAAACTGTTTTGCTTAGCTTAAATTTAGTAGAGGCTTTGGCCTAGTTGCCTGGTCTCAAATTCTAACTGCATGGCTTTTCCTTGAACTAATGAAACATATATTCTTGCTTAAAGTTGTATTTTTCCAGCAGGGATGACTAATACACTTATCTCCAAGGTTTCGTACTAGGCCGGTTTCATCCCCTTTGATACAAGGTCAGTTTCTGCAGGTGCGGACAATGAAGGTACAGATACCAAAAATAATTGGCAAACCATGTTACAACTTGTGTTCCAAGGCTCCAAGGACAGTGTATGCATAAGTGAGCGCTAGTAAAAAGGCAATTTTCATTGGACAATTTGAAGCCAACCTATGAACCCTCCAATGGAAGACCCTGCAGAATTTGGAATGTTTCTTACTTAAACCCACTGGACAAAGAGAAGTCAGCCATTTTTTTTCCTCAATGCCAATTTGAAGCCAGATGCCAGACTCCATTTTGGACGACACCCTGATGCCCCCTTCTCTATCCGAGAGAAAGAGACTCTAAGAATTCTCACCCTAGAGACTTTAACTTTGATTTGCCCCGTCTTGCCCATGAAGTAACTTTGCCCCATTTTCCTTGCCGATTGCAAGGAAGCTTGCCCCAACCTTAGCCCCTTTTGAAATCTGCCCCATGCTGATAGAACCGGTACCTGAAGGACGAAGACTTTTCTTGAATGCTGATTGTATTTGGTAAATATGAAAGGATAAATGTATTATGCATTGTGTTTTTCCTTTTAGGTACCAACTGCTATTTTATAGGGTCTTAGCTAGAAGTTTTCCAAATTTGTGTTGACAAAATTCGTTTTGCATGAAGTCCCACATGCCAATGCTAATTAGAGGTTAGTCGAGGGATTTGTTTGATGCACCATGTTGATTTGAAATCTTGTTATGCTGACCAATGTATGAAATTAGTCAAATACAATTAGTCATATTAGTGATTTGTATTGCCATAACTGAGTGTATAATTATCCAGATTTTGCGTAGATTGCGTTTCTTCCGCCACTATGGACAGCTTGCAATGTTCATTTACATATATCATCTGGTTTTGAGACTTATATACATCGTGCTAGCTTTGTTAATATAGGGAAATAAATTCACTAACTTTCAATAAACTGGTGTGGTTATTCATGACTGAAAGGTCATAGTGCGCCGAAATACCTACTGTTATTGATTTTGATATGCTATATTGATCTATTAATTGAGTATTGATTACCGATTGCAATAGTTATCGATTATTGATCTGAGTGACCCGACTATTCTAGGATGAGGAGAGCCCGACTCGGTTAAAAGATTCACCGACCTCCAACGTGTCCACGTACAGGTAATTTACAAGGGCTGGACGCGTTATCAGTAGATGGTAGCAGAGATTGATGGTTTAGCCCTTTGGGACCCCACCTGAACAATAGACTGAGTCAAGTTAGAATTTTCTTTGATAAAACAAGTTGGAGGGATGATGATTCCCTAAGTCCCCAATGACTTTCCCAGGATCTCGGAGCTTGCGAATGGAGGACATGGAGGTGTGAGAATATTTTCGGTGTTTCTAGTGACGGTATGAGTGAAGTTAGGATTTTGCGCTTGCACAGCTTATTGCCACAGATTAATTGAGAAGTTTGTGAGGATTTTTAGGGGGTTAAAAGATATTAGAAGAGTGTTACTCTAAAAGTGTGAGAGTAGGGAAGTCGTCGAACTTCACGTGTGTGTATCGCTTTGTGCAGAAAAATTGTCCACATGGATTTTGATGTTGAGATGGGCCCTGCGAGGTCAAGAGACTCCGGAGTATGTTGAAAAGTGTATGAGACACTTGTTTGATGTTGTGATCTGGTCGGTTTAATAGGTTGATCGGACGTGGTCAGCAAGTCAGTACGAATATTGTGGAGCGAAAGAAAAACTTCAACTTCGAGATTTGACGAATTCTAAAGTGCACTAGAATAGTTCATTGATCAGTTGAGAGTAAAGTTTGCGGGTCAAATTTTGCTTGCGAAAGTGGGAAACCGAGAAAGATGGAATAACTGCCGAGGCTAGTGAAAAATCCCTAAGGTTTCTGAAGCGATGGTATTACCCTTCCTGTAGTAAACCAACAGATCTGTTTTATTATTCTGGTTAGTGCTCGCGTTATATTGCAGAAATTAGTTTGTGAGTGAAGACGAGTGAAAGAGGACAAGCCGCAGGACTTTGTCAGCCGCAGTGTGTGAGTGTGACGTCACTAGGAGCCGCGCTGGGATAGGTCGATTGAAGAGGAGGTTTGCGCACGGATTGGACACAGTCCGCGAAGCGCAACTGGTAGGGGAAAGGCAAGCGAAGAGTATTCTGGGAATTAAAGTCACTTATTGATTACACGTTTAAGAAAAATAAGAGACGGGAAGATGAAATTTTTCAAAGCATTCAAGAGTGCCATGACGGGAGATGTTTATATTAAAGCAAATGTAGGAGAAGAAACACCGCCTGAGGGTACACAAGCTTACATTGTCATTGAAGAAAAGGGTGTAGCACCATGTCTTTGGTTAAAACAATGGTGCAAATTAACAGAGAAGCATGGAAGTGTAGCGTTCCCTATCCACGGGTCGTTTAATCTAAGGGTTTTAGAAAATTTGAGATTTGCGCTATACGACATGAAAGTACCTCCAAGACCAGCACAGTTTGAGGCACTAGCAATTTGGGAGCTAATAGCTAGAAACCAACAACAAAAGAAGTTTGAGACCAGAATAAGAAAGGTAGAAAAGACACTAGCGGATGCTAGATGGGACACCACACAAAAGGTTTGGAGATCAGACGTATTGCAGGGGATTAAATTGTTTCCAGCGATTACCGATGAAACGGAGACGGAAGGAAGGAAAGCTACCTATAAGACAAACAGGAGTCAGTCCAGAGATAGAGAGAACAATAGAAACTCAAAAAGGGGAGACAAGTCAGACGATGAGGAGTTCATTATACAATTGTTGAATGATCGCCCGCCACCATATGTGGAAAGCGAACAGGGCTCAAGCATTAGTACTGCCCCTCCAGAACCAACACAGGGTAATGTAACACCGAATTTGAGGATATCTTAGAGGCCGAGCAGTTCCGAGATGCCTTTTTCACCACAAATACCACAGGTTCGGAGAATATACCCAGACGTGCCTACGTTGAAACCTGCTGATAATTATCAGCCCCAGGTTCAAAGACACTGCTGTGATGAGCATAACATGGGAATGACTTCTGATTCAACGGCGCAGGGAGGACAGAGTTATCAAAGACCAACATTGATTCAAGCTGAATCAACACAGTTCTCGATGCCCCAAAAGCAGACACAAGAAGTGCGAATAATAGAAAGCCAGTTAGGTATGCCAGCAATGATGAACCATAATGTGGGGATTAACATGCCACAGAATTCGGGGAACAGACAGAATCCAGACGCGATATCTCTGCCTATTACTGTAGGTCCACCAGTACCACTGTACATACAAGGAGACCCAAACGTATGTGAACAAGGGGGTAGTAATGACACAGAGTGGGACAGGGAGAAGATGCGTAGACACCACTCCAGAAACAACTCCAATAGCGGCACTGCCAAATGGATCTGGGTCCTTGTCAGAATTCAGTCCAATTCCAATTTGTGCTGCGTTGACCGTGGTAAGGTCACATCCCCCACTATTAGTACCGTTAACCTTGCAGACTGAAACATTACAGAAACCATCAGTGGCAGTTGACGTAACTGCTACACTGATGGGACTGAATGCGCAACAGTTAACACAATGGTTCAACAGCCTGAACTCCCCACAGAGTACATCCAGCGGGAAGGGAGAAGAATACCTGAATAAAATAAGGTTGGGAATGGAGGCAGATGAACTGGTAGAGGGAACAATGGGTTTAAACAGATTAGAATCATACACAGAGGAAGAACTAAGATACATGTGCCCTAGGATTACAAGAGAAGTAAGCAGCATACATAAGAAGTTACAAGAAATTGCAGACAGAAACGAGATTGATATAAGTAAGACTAAACACCTGAGCAGAAGTTACAGGTTAGACTTTGAGACAAAAGATTTTGAACACATGAGATCCGCAGGGATAAAAACACACCTTAAAGAGATACTGCAGAGTGCACAGGTCTGGAGATGTTTAGACAAATGGGAAAGCAGGTGGGTTAAGAAAAAGGACAAAAAGAAAGAAAGTACTCCAGAGCGGAATGAGAAAAAACAACAGAATGACGATCTGATAACTATGTTACCAATGAGAGAGACAGCAGGGGGAAAACTTGTACATGTACCATGGCACAGGTGCCATATTCAATCCTTTACGGATGACTTTCCCAAATTGAGAGAGAAGCCGATTGAGTGGTATCAACAAACAGATAGATTTGTGAAACTCGCGAAATGTCTCTGGGAAGACCTGAATACTCTATTAGAAATTGTGGTTCCGGCAGATTTGTGGGAAGATTGTAAAAGGGCTGTAGGTTGGCCGACAAGTGAACCAGAGAGAGATAGGGACACAGGTGCGCCATCACCTACGGTAATGAGCTTGTACCACAAGGTGATCGAGCACTTGAAAACCAAGGTTGCGTCAAAAAACGTGGATTGTCAGAGGATTGACAGGACAGCCCAAGAGGTTAAAGAATCTATACATGCGTACTACGAGAGATTGTTGAAGGCGTTTAAAAATTACAGTGGCACAGAGACGATTGAGGCAAAAGACATGCTCCATTTTGTGTTCAGGTTTGTGGAAGGGCTGAGACCCGAAATCAGCCAGATGATTAAAATGCATTTGATTTGTTGGCAGTCAAAGTCGATCGATGAAGTGTTGAATTATGCCAAATACTGCAGTGATGAGATTGAGACAAAGCAGAAAAGATTGAAAGAAAAGGTGATGGTGATGCAGCTTAGAGCAGCTCAGACAGGTTTGCAAGGTTTTCAACAACAGATGCCGCAGCAGCAGCAACAGGGAAACGCTATGTTTCAGCCGCAGATGAGAGGCAGAGGCCGAGGAGGTTTTGTGAATAATGGTCCTGATTTGAATACCGTTATGATTCCAAATGGTATACAGGCAATGAAGAAGGTGATGCCGTGTCACACGTGCGGAATCGTCGGGCATTGGAAACGGGAGTGCCCAATGATGGTGCAGGAGGGTGTAGGTCAGCAAAACAATGATGTCAATGCATTTCAGACTATGGGAGGACCAAAATTGAGGGGTCCGAATCCAAATTTCCAAAACAATATAAACCAGCTGCAGGGTTTACAACCCATGCAACCGCAACAGGTGCAAATGCCCTGTGTGCAAATGGCACAATTGCAGCCAATACAACAGCAGTTTCCTATGGTACCTAATCAGCAAATGCAAATACCCCTAGCACCAATGAATCAGCAGCAAGCAATGCTTCCTCAACAGGTCACGGGTCAAGGAATGAATCAAAATGACACAGTACACCAGTTCCCATTACACAGTGAGGATGGAATAAACGATGCATGGGAGAGTGAAAGTTCAGATGAGGAGGGAAATTGTATGCTTGCAGCATCTTTGGAAGTTGATCAAAAGGGCCCGTATGTGGAGGGAAGAGTTATGGGTCATCGCGTTTCATTCTTAGTTGACACAGGAGCTACACGTTCCACTGTTAGGAGCAGTGAAGTACCAAATTTGCCACTTTCAGGGAGAACAGTACAAGTAGTGGGAGTAGCAAGTAGGTACCTGACGAACCCAATCACAGACCCAGTGCAAGTTAGAATTGAAAACTATCAAGGGTCACACAAATTTGTGGTATGCGACTCAAGCCCGATATCACTGTTAGGAAGAGACTTATTGTGCAAATTGGGGTGTTCGATTATGTGTTCAAACAATGGAATTAGAATTCAGACAAGCAGTGATGGGGAAGAAGAGGACAGCATAGGAGGAGATGAAATGGAAACAGTCGATGAAGAGTACCCCCTGATTATCCTTTATCCAATGATCACTGAGGCAGACATTCCTGCTGAGTTACAAGAAACAGTTGGAAAGGAAGTGTGGGATATGACAGGGAAAGAGGTAGGATTGGTGAAAGGAGTGGAACCAGTGAAAGTGACTGTAAAACCCAATGTAACCTTTCCCCAGACCCCTCAGTACCACATGGCACAAGACACCCTCATAAAAGTTGCCCAAGTCATTGATGAGTTTGTAAAACAGGGAGTACTGAAAGAAGTATTGAGCAGTCCATGTAATTCGCCATTAATGGGACTAATAAAACCCAGTGGGAAAGTCCGAATTGTTCAGGATTTGAGAAAAATAAATGACATAATAATAAAATGTTGCCCTGTAGTACCAAATCCGGCTGTGATCATGTTTCAAGTTCCTTGTGATGCTGAGTGGTTCTCAGTCATCGACTTATCACAAGCATTCTTCTCTGTGCCTCTTCATGAGGACAGCCTACTTCTCTTTTGTTTCAAATTCCTAGACAGAGTCTACAGTTGGTGTCGAAACCCTCAAGGGTTTTCGGAATCACCATCGATTTTCAACCAGATTCTAAAGAAGGATCTGGAGGCGTTAGAATTACCATTCGAGTCAACCCTAGTACAGTACATTGACGATTTGTTGATTGCATCCAAAACTGAAAGTGACTGCACAGCCGACACCATTGCCCTACTGAACCATTTGGGAAGGAATGGACACAAAGTGTCTCCTTCAAAATTACAGTTCTGCCAGAAGAAAGTGAAATATTTGGGTCACCAAATAGAGAAAGGGTCACGGAGAATAATGAAGGAAAGAATAACAAGTGTACTCCAAATGAGTCCCCCAAAAACGAGGAGGGAGGTGAGGAAGTTTTTGGGAATGGTGAGCTACTGTCGCCAATGGATTCCCAACTTCTCAACTCTAGCAAAACCTTTACTGAAACTGACCCAGAAAGTTGCACTGGATGAAATTGAGCTGAAAGGAGATGAGATGGATGCTTTTATTGAATTGAAAGAATGCATGTGCAGGGCCCCCGCTTTAGGTAGGCCTGACTACACAAAGCCTTTCACATTGTTTTGTCATGAACGTGATGCATGTTCCTTGTCTGTTTTGACCCAAGCCCATGGTGGCGTAAACAGACTAGTAGCATATTTTTCAGCTACTTTGGATCCGGTCGCAGCAGCACTACCAGGGTGCCTGCGTGCCGTAGCCGCAGTTGGTATCAGCCTCACTCAGAGTGAAGGAATAGTGATGGGACACCCATTAACAGTCATGGTCCCTCACTCAGTCGAGATACTTTTGACATGTTCCCAAACACAGCACATGACTGGTGCTAGACTCACAAGGTATGAAACAATAATTCTGGGATCACCTAACGTGCAGCTGAAAAGGTGCACTACATTGAATCCAGCAACCTTGTTTCCCAGTGAGAATGCCGAAATTGAGAACGCTGAAGACATCGAGCACGATTGTCTTCAGGTGACTGAATTTTGCACCAAACCAAGACCTGATATCAAAGACACCCGGCTGGAAGAGAATGATCAAATTATTTTTGTTGATGGTTCATGTTTAAGAGATGCACTGGGAATATTAAAGGCAGGATATGCTGTATATACTGTGACAGGTGTTCTGGAAGCATCTTGGCTCCAAGGAGTTTACTCTGCACAAGTAGCAGAATTGGTGGCCCTTACTAGAGCTTGCCAACTTTCCGCATTGATGAAGGTTACCATTTACACTGACAGCCAGTACGGATTTGGAATAGTGCATGACTTTGGACAATTGTGGTCGCAGAGAGGCTTCATGACCTCTTCAGGATCACCAGTGAAAAATGGTGAAAGAATAAGAGAATTGTTACATGCAATTCAATTACCAGGAGAAGTGGCAGTGGTAAAATGCAGTGCACATTCAAAGGGACAAGACTATGGGGGTCATTCTGACCTCGGTGGTAAAAGGCTCTTACCGCCGGTCAGAAGACCGCCATCATACCGCCGCGGCCGCGGTTAACCGCCACGGTCATTTTGACCCACAACTGCCAAACCGCCAAAAACCCGACATCCACTGAAGGCCGCCTCATCAGCGGTCAGCGATAAACTGGAGATGACCAAACCTCCACCGTCACGCCAACACAAACACGCCCATGCCATTACGACCCACGAATCCACGCGGCGGTCTTTCAACCGCGGTATTCCATTGGCGGTACACACCGCCGTGGTCAAAATACACACACATTTACAAAACACTACCACATTGGACAATTCGAAATACACACACCTGATACACATACAAACACCACTCCCACACACCCAACACAATATAAAACACAAACCCACAACACCCACAAACCCCCACAAATCGAAATTCAGAGACAAGGCGCAATACACAGAGAGAGAGCACAGGGAACGCAAAGCACAACACACACAGGAACCCAACATCATCACCCACACCACATCTACGCACAAAACACCACAGACCACCACACTCATCACCACAAACACCACCCCACACCTCATCCACACCACCCCATGGCACCCCAAAGACACCCCAGGTTCTCGGACCAAGAACTCAGGGTCATGGTGGAGGAAATAATGAGGGTAGAGCCCCAGCTCTTCGGCACACAGGTGCAGCACACCACAATAGCCAGGAAGGCGGAGCTATGGCAAAGGATCGTCGACAGGGTCAACGCTGTGGGACAGCATCCCAGAAATCGGGAAGACATCCGAAAGCGCTGGAACGACCTACGGGGGAAGGTGCGGTCGATGGTGTCAAGACACAACATCGCTGTGCAGAAGACTGGCGGCGGACCCCCACCCACTCCACCCGAATTCACAGCATGGGAGCAAGAGGTCTTGAACGTCCTGCATCCTGAGGGCCTCGCTGGAGTAGGCGGAGGAATGGACTCTGGTAAGTCTAATCTCAACTACTTCACCCCCCCCCAACCACCAGCATGCCAACCCACACCCCCACCCTCAACCCCAACCCCCCAGCACACATCCTCCCTGTTAATGTCTCACCAGCACAACCCACCCAACCCAACACCAACCCCTGAATGCCAACACAAACCATGGACACCCATCACCTAAGCATGACCACTGCACATACCCATCCCCCCCCCAAACCACCCTCACAACTCCTCCCACAAGGGACTGCCAGCACTGGGGGTCAAGGGCACCCACAAATCGCACGCCATGGCACACACAAAAGCAATAACCATACTCTTTTACCTCTGCAGGGCCCGAACGCCAACACACCGGCCAGGAGGGTCCAGATATGTCCATCCCACCCCCAGAACAGGCCCCCAGTGATGACAGCAGCTCTGTCGACCTAGAACCTGATGACCAGCCCGGACCATCGGGGACCTCTGGACAGTCGGTTACCCTCAGTCAGCCACAGGCCACAGCAGACCTACCCCCCTCTGGAAACACCAGCACAGCACCCACCCAGCGGGCCCATGCTTCTGTCTCCAGGACAGGTCAAGCAGCGGTGTGTCTACCAGTACAGGGCACCCAGGGTAACCCACAACCTCAACAACAACAGGGACCTGGGGGCAGTGGTAGTGGGCACACCGTCCAGGGGACAGAGGCCCAGGAACAAAGGGGAACTGGGAGGGCTGCTGTGCGACAGAGGGAGGACAGGCCTAGGGAACCCACTGTCCAAGAGGCCCTCACCACCATCATGGGAGTGTACCACCACTCCCAAGAGACGATGGCGACAGTCCTGGCCAGGTTGCAAGAGATCCTGCTTCTGCATGAGCAACAGAATATGGGGTTCCGGGAAGAACTGCGCAGCATCAGTTCCGCAATGGGTACAATGGTGGTGGCACTCAACCAGATTGTCACCACTTTGCGGGACCATGTGGCCCCCCAAAGGGCCCCTGCCACTAGCATGGAGGAAGAACAGCCCACCACCTCCGCCGGCGCTAGTGGTCAGGATGCTCCGACACAACAGCAACGGCCCACCCGGACCCCACCCCCTGCAGAACAAGAACCACCCGCAAGAAAGGCCTGAGATCTAGGAAGAAGACAGAGTAGGATGTCAAGACCCCCGCCATGCACGGAATCCCCCGGATGTCATCCCACTGACCACTTGTTCACCCTGTCCAACCTTGAACTGCCCCTGCTTCACCTTCCACAGGCATATGGACAATGGACCTGTAGGAACGACAGTCTGGACACTGCCATGGACATGCCTCCACCATCACCCATCACCCTTTTTGAACTATACACCTATCTTAAACTTTAATAAACACAATTATTGCACAAAAACCAACTGGATTCTGCTATCTATTTATTTAAACCAAATGTATTCGAGATAACCAACAAAACATTCCTATTAACATTGTGATGACAACATACCAGTGTCACACAGCGGTAGTCGATGGGGAAAAAAACCAGAGGGCACTCCGTGGGGATCAGATCACTGAAATAGGAAGTGAAATACACAACTAAGTTACCATACATTGGGGTGAAAGGTCAGACAGTAGAGAGCCTCTACAGTTACAGATATATTACAATGCAGGAGTAGATTCTTACCTGTGTGTCACTGGAAATACTGCAGTATGACTCTGTCCCTGTTGTCTGTGTCGTCCTCTTCGTCTTCAACCTCTTCACTCTCCGCAGGCTCCACAGTGGCCACAACACCACCATCTGGACCATCCTCCTGCAGGAAAGGCACCTGTCGTCGCAAAGCCAGGTTGTGAAGCATGCAGCAGGCCACGATGATATGACACACCTTCTTTGGTGAGTACATTAGGGATCCACCTGTCATATGCAGGCACCTAAACCTGGCCTTCAGGAGGCCGAAGGTCTGCTCAATCACCCTCCTAGTACGCCCATGGGCCTCATTGTACCGTTCCTCTGCCCTGGTCCTGGGATTCCTCACTAGGGTCAATAGCCACGGCAGGTTGGGGTAACCTGAGTCACCAATTAGCCACACACGCTGTCTCTGTAGCTGTTCCATCACATATTTCGCATGACGTACACGTCATGCACTGACCCTGGGAACTTGGCATTTAAATGGGAGATGTACTGGTCAACCAAACAGACCACCTGGACATTCATCGAATGATATTTTTTTCGGTTCCTGTACACCTGTTCATTGTCTTTTGGGGGAACCAAAGCCACATGGGTCCCATCAATGGCACCAATGATATTGGGAATGTGTCCAAGGGCATAGAAATCACCCTTCACTGTAGGCAAGTCACCCACCTCAGGGAAAATGATGTAGCTCCGCATGTATTTCATCAGGGCAGACAACACTCTGGCCAATACCTTTGAAAACATAGGCTGAGACATCCCTGATGAAATGGCCACTGTAGTTTGAAATGATCCACTGGCAAAAAAATGCAGTACTGACAGCACCTGCACTAGAGGGGGAATCCCTGTGGGTTGGCGGATGGGTGACATCAAGTCTGGCTCCAGCTGGGCACACAGTTCCTGTATAGTGGCACGGTTGAGTCTGTAGGTGAGTATGACGTGTCTTTCTTCCATTGTCGACAGGTCCACCAGCGGTCTGTACACGGGAACATTCCTCCGTCTCCTCGCAAGTCCCAGCGGACGGTGCCTAGGAAGGACAACATGGAGCACAGAGTCAAGCAACCCACAGGTAAGTGCCCACAGCATGCACAGTACACGTATCTCTCGGTATTGAATGGCCAGTATGAATGTCGGTGCAAGGCCTAGCCATGTGTGATGCAGTAGGAATTAAGCCATGTGGGCCCTTGAAATGGCGGCTTCCTGACCTGTGAAGTGTGACAATGTGAAGTGAGGTCATTGCGCTGGCGTGGCACACCGTGGCGGTAGGCGGTCGCAGTCCACGGCGCAGAGCCGCATTGGACAACATTGAACCCTATGGGTTTCAGGAGCCAATGATGGTGAGCGCCGGCGGTCGTGGTACGCACCATCGCGGTACGCACCGCCGCGGCCGTAACCGCCATTTTCTCTATGCTTAATCACACGAGACCTGAGCATCCACAGGAGAGGACCTATACTGCAAGTGCTGCTGTGACCTCGGTCTGGAAGTGACAATGGCTGCTGCGACTGGGGAAAGGGCCCCCGCCTTCAGTTCCGAGGAGTTGGAGAAGCTCGTGGACGGGGTCCTCCCCCAGTATGCGCTACTCTACGGTCCTCCAGACCAACAGGTGAGTACACGGGGGCAATGCATATTGCCCAATGCCTGGGTTGAGTGGGGAGGATGTACGATGGAGGGGAGGGCAGCGAATGACGAATGCATGGCACGACAGATGAGAGCATGTGCCACATGGCAAGGTTGGGGAGGGGGGGGCCACTCACATCGAGCATGCAGAAAAGTGATGATGTTTCTCTTCCCCCCCCTGTACATGTCACATAGGTCAGCGCCCATCAGAAGATGGAGATTTGGCGTGCCATCGCCAAGGACGTCCGGGCCCTGGGGGTCCACAACAGAAGGGGCACCCACTGCCGCAAGAGGTGGGAGGACATCCGCCGCGGGAGCAGGAAGACCGCCGAGGCTCTGCTGGGGATGGCCTCCCAACCTAGGAGGGGTGCCAGTCAGACCTTGACCCCCCTGATGTCCCGGATCCTGGCGGTGGCCTACCCCGATTTAGATGGGCGCTTGAGGACATCACAGCAGACACAAGGGGGTGAGTACAAGCACATTCAGCTATTTTGCGTGCAGTGGAGGTGCCTGGGTGGGGGAGGAGGGCTGTGGGTATCCCTAGGCAAAGGCGATTTCTGTAGGATAGGCCCGTCCGTGAGCTATGGTCCTGTGCCCCCGCCCCCCACCTCTATAGGGTGCCTAGTGACGCGATTCATGGACCAGTGTATACTGTGTGGGCAGTTGTCGCCCATAGGCTTGTAGGGCATGTCCCAGTGAATGAGTAGTGTACCCCAAGTGCGCAGCGTAGTGCAGGGGGCTTCTGTATCTGTCCTCTCCGCCAACGGTGTCCCCAATGCATGCACTCAACCTGTCTTTATGTTTCCCCCCCCCCCAATTTGTTTGTTTTTCTGTGAATGTGTGCATTAGCATCATCAGGCGGAGGAGAAGTGGCATCGGCGCAAGAGGGAGCTGCATCTTACATGGCCCCGGAGGGCCATGCAACGGACTCCGACATGACCAGTGAGACGGAGGGCGAGGGGGGCTCCACCACGGGGACCCGTGGAGACGTCAGCGACACCGACATGTCCTCGGAAGGGAGCTCCCTTGCGGTGGCGGCAACATCCGTGCCCACCGATCCTACAGGTACAGCCGCCACCCAGCGCACCAGCTCCGCCCTCCCAGCAGCCCCTCGGCCTTCGGCCCGTGCCCGCACGGCCAGGAAGCCGGCCATCTCCTTCGCCCCAGGCACCTCAGGCCCTGCCCCAGTCACCCCTGCTGCCCTCAGTGAGGAGGTCATTGACCTCCTGAGGACCATCATTGTTGGGCAGTCTACCCTTCTGAATGCCATCCAGGGTGTGGAGAGGGAGGTGCATCAAAGCAATGCATACCTGGAGGGCCTTCATTCGGGTCAGGCTGCCCATCAACGATCGTTCAACGCTCTGGCCTCAGCACTGACGGCAGCCATTGTCCCTGTCTCCAGCCTCCCTCTTCTGATTTCCTCCACCCAGTCCCACTCCCCTGTTCCTCTGCCTATCCCATCCACACCTACAGACCAGCCTGCACACACCTCAACACCCAATGGCAGCTCATCCAAACATAAGCACCACAGAACACACAGGCATTCACCCAAGCAACATCCAGATGCAGACATGCCAACAGTCACTACCTCCTCTGTGTCCCCCACCTCCTCGTCTCCCTCCTCCCTCCCTGTGACGTCTCCACTCACACCTGCAAGCACACCACCATCAGCCATTGCACCCATCACCAGCAGACCCTCCAGACCAGTCCGCACACGTGCAGTCACCACCCCCACTGCCATGTACACGTCCCCTGTGTCTTCTCCCACTGTGTCTGTCACCCCCGCTTCCCACCCACACAAACGCAGGCAGGCACCCAAACAACAGGCATCCACCTCACGTCAGCCTCCAGCCCAAGCACCTGCACCCAAAGACAGCACACTTGACTCTCCTACAACCACATCCTCTTCCTCCACTCCCATACCCACTCCAGCTACCCTTTCCATGGCTCCCAATAAATTTTTCCTCTCTAAACTTAACCTCTTTTCCTCACCTGACCCACCCCCTCCGTCCCGTAAGAGTTCCACAAACACCTCAGCCACCACCAGCCCAGCAACTCCCAAGCACATCGTGCCTGGTTTTTGGAGTCCGCCCTTTCCTTGGTCTGGGACATCGACCAGCAGCAAAGGCACAGCCAGCCCCCCCCCCGGGAAGAGGAGCAAAAAACTCAAGGGCAGGCGCGACAGGCCTGATACGCCTGCCCCAAGGAGGGTAGCCTCGCAGCGTCACCTGCCACATCGGGTAAGGGAGCCAAGGGCCACGGACAGTCTGCCAAGGAGGGCAAGGGTAGCAAGGAGCAAAAGGCAGGGAGCAGCCGACCTGGCCATGAGGGCCCCACCAGCCCCATTCCGGGGGTATCGGAGGAGACCCAGGGCCCCAGGGCTCCACCACAGGAGGGCCCCGCAACGGAAAGGTCCAATGCAGACTGAGCGGCAAGTATTGGCCAGGTGTGGTTCACTGGAAACACAAGACAGGCACCGCTGAACAGGGCCCCACAAAGAAAGGCACCGCTGAACAGGGCCCCGCCAAGACAGGCACCGCTGAACAGGGCCCCGCCAAGACAGGCACCGCTGAACAGGGCCCCGCCAAGACAGGCACCGCTGAACAGGGCCCCGCCGTGAGAAGCACCGCTGAACAGGGCACCGCCAAGACAGGCACCGCTGAACAGGGCCCCGCCGTGAGAAGCACCGCTGAACAGGGCACCGCCAAGACAGGCACCGCTGAACTGGGCACCGCCGTCTCAAACACCGCTCCGCTGGGCCCTTCCTGTCAAGCACCACTCCGCTGGGCCCTTCCTGTCAAGCACCGCTGAACTGGGCCCTTCCTGTCAAGCACTGCTCCGCTGGGCCCTTCCTGTCAAGCACCGCTCCGCTGGGCCCCGCCGTCTCAAGCACCGCTGAACTGGGCCCTTCCTGTCAAGCACCGCTCCGCTGGGCCCTTCCTGTCAAGCACCGCTCCGCTGGGCCCTTCCTGTCAAGCACCGCTCTGCTGGGCCCCGCCATCTCAAGCACCGCTCCGCTGGGCCCTTCCTGTCATGCACCGCTCCGCTGGGCCCCGCCGTCTCAAGCACCGCTCAACTGGGCCCTTCCTGTCAAGCACCGCTCCGCTGGGCCCCGCCGTCTCAAGCACCGCTCCGCTGGGCCCTTCCTGTCAAGCACCGCTGGTCCATTGGCAGTCCCGGTTCTGTGTCGGGCAGGCCTTCACGACGCACTCTGCCCACCATGCCTCCTCCATGACCATTGGTCTCTGTAATCCACCTGATGGACTGTGGCTTTGCACTCCCCAGGATTGAACAGTGGGCAAGCCACCCACTGTAGAGACTTGTGAGACTGTGGCTTTGCACTCCCCAGGATGGCACAGTGGGCAAGCCACCCACTGTAGAGACTTGTGAGACTGTGGCTTTGCACTCCCCAGGATGGCACAGTGGGCAACCCACCCACTGTAGAGACTTGTGAGACTGTGGCTTTGCACTCTCCAGGATGGCACAGTGGGCAAGCCACCCACTGTAGAGACTTGTGAGACTGTGGCTTTGCACTTCCCAGGATGGCACAGTGGGCATGGAGGCCCTTCGTGGATCTGGCGTTGTGGACTCATGTGGCTGAGGTGCCCCCCCTTCCCTTCCCCCTGAGGTGCCTGTTTTTACTTTTTGTGATGCCCCAGCAGTGTTCTCTCCAATGGACTCGATCTCGTGTGTGGGCTTTGCCCATGTGTTGCTGCACATTGGCCCACGGACATTTGGACTTTGATAGACTGGGCCGGACTTTTGCCACTTGTATGGATATAGTTCTAGATGTGTATTAATTCTTCATATATTGCTAAGATCGCTATACTTTATTGTTGCAATAATATAGTTCTACTTTTACATTCATTGCCTTTTGTCTTTGCTTTTTTGGGGGGGGGTTTGGGGGTGTCACTCTGATTTTTTTATCTGCATAGGTGTGTAGGTACTTCGGTGAGGGTGGGGGGGTGGCGTATGTGGGTGCCTGTAACCTTTCCTCCTCCCCCCTCCCCTGTGTCGTAGGTGCAGTACTCACCGTTGTCCTCTGCGGCGAGGTTCGTGATCCTGGAAGAAGAGCAGGAAGGCAATGGCTGGGAGGATGTGGAGTTCGGGTTCCATGCTGTTCCGATTCCGCGTGGAGTGTGTCGAGGTAAGCGTTTTCCATTGGAGATGTCTGTTTCCGCCGGGTTTTTATCGGCGGGGCTCCCGCCCCGGAAAATGTGGCGGATTGGTGAGTCGTGATAGTGTGGGCGGTACATTGTCTGCCGTCTGCCTGTTGGCGGTGACCGCCGCGCTGTTTGTTTGTACCGCCGTGGCGGTCGGAGTGTTAATGCGGCGGCCTGTGTTGGCGGTTCCCACCAGGGTCAGAATTCACTTTTCTTGACCGCCAGCCTGTTGGCGGGTTGGCCGCCGCATTAACACTGACCGCCAGGGTCAGAATGACCCCCTATGTTTCTCTGGGAAATGGACATGCGGATCAAGTCGCAAGGTTTTGCGCATTGAACTGTATATTGCTCAGGGATGAATGGAATTTGATAAATGAACCAGAACTTGAACCAAGCGAAATCTTTGCTCTAAAGGTTGTAGATACAATGGACGAATTGAAATCCTTACAGAATGATGTCAGTGAGGATGAGAAACTCTCATGGACCAAATCACAATGTGTAAAGAGACTAGATGAATTATGGGTTTCAAGTGAAGGGAAATTTGTTCTTCCAAGCAGCCTTTTGACACAGATAGCCAGATTTTACCATGGACAAGCTCATCTTGGGAGGGATGCCATGATTAGATTGTTTAAAACTGATTGGTTTAACCCCAAATTCCGTCAAGTTGCTGAAGCAGTTTGCCATTGTTGCGTCATTTGCCAACAGATGAACGCAGGGAAGGGAACCGTAGTAAATTTGAGCCACATTGGAAGAGCAGGGGGTCCCTTCAGCAGGATGCAAATGGACTTCATTGAGATGGCTGTGCATGGAGGCCTGAAGTATGTGTTGGTGGTTGTGTGCATTTTTAGTCACTGGATTGAAGCATACCCTACACGCAGAAATGACAGCCTCACATTTGCAAAACTACTCTTGAGAGAGCTAATACCACGTTTCGGATTCCCGATCTCTTTAGAATCAGATAGGGGAAGTCACTTCAATAACAAAGTAATAAAATTGCTTTGTGCAGCACTGAACATCGAGCAAAAGTTGCATTGTAGCTACCGCCCTGAAGCCTCAGGTCTAGTGGAGCAAATGAACGGCACATTGAAATCAAGGATGGCGAAAATACGTGCATCAACAAACTTAAAATGGCCTTATGCATTGCCCTTGGTGTTAATGTCAATGAGAAACACCCCTGACAGAAAGACTGGATTGTCCCCGCACGAAATTCTCATGGGCAGAGCCATGAGACTCCCAGCAGTTCCCGCAAATGCTCTTTTGAATATTACAGATGATATGGTGTTAGACTACTGCAAAGGTCTAGCTGATGTGGTTCGCTCTTTCTCTCACCAGGTGGAGGCGACCACCTTGCCACCAATCCAAGGTCCAGGACCCGCCCTGAAAGCAGATGACTGGGTCGTGATAAAGAAGCACGTGAGGAAGTTGTGTTTGGAACCCCGTTGGAAAGGACCTTTTCAAGTAATTCTGACGACTACCACCGCTGTGAAGTGTGCGGGAGTTCCCAACTGGATTCACGCCAGTCACACAAAGAGGGTATTGTGTCCCACAGACAAGGAAGTTGACGCGCTGAAGTCACTAATACCTGATAACAAAGTACCAAGCACTGAGACAGAGCGAAAAAGAACTAGAAGCGAACAGGCAGAAATAGAGGAGGGAGAAATATTCTCTGAGGACGAAGCAACTGATTCACTTGGGGAAGACCAAGGAGGAGCCTCAGAAAGCGACGAAGGTCCTGAGGGTGACAAAGAGCCTGAAGCAGCTGAGGGTGACAAAGAGCCTGAAGCAGCTGAAAGTGACAAAGAGCCTGAAGAAAGTAACGATGACAAAGAGCTTGAAACAGGTGAAGAAGCAGGAGAGCCTGATCAGAGGAGGGCTTTCCCAGAAGCAGACGATACAGGAAAAGAAAAGGAGAACCTGACTGACTCCCCAGAGGGAGAAGACAAAGCAGGGCAGAGCGAAACTGTTCAAACTCCTTCGGAAGAGGTTGCAGGTCCATCAAGTGGACCCAGTGCAAAACGAAGACAAAGCATATCACCAGTAAAATTAAGAATCAGAGAAACGTTAAACGACAGTGAAGGACCAAAGGTGAAAGAGAAAAGAAAGGAAGTGTCTGTTGCCATAGCAGAACCGAGTGAAGAGAGAGACTTGGCCAAGGAAGAAAGTACCAGCGAAAGAGAGTCGAAGAGAGATGCAAAATTAAAGAGGAAAAGAATACCAAGCAAAAGGTATTCCGGTCCAGAGTGGGCATACTTAGCCAACAAGGATTGGTCAGACGAATTCGTATCCCTCAGTCTCGAGAACGAAGAGGCAGAACTTCATTTTGGCACTTGAAAAATAAAACTCCCGGAACTTTACTGATTAAAGACATTGATCACCTGATTGACTTTTCAACCAGCTAAGACATTGTTAACTTGATTGACTTTGAAACTGATTTTGAGACAACGCTGCTAACTAATAAGAGACTAAGCTGCTAAAAGAAAACTGTGTGAACATTGAACTCGTTCAGCTTTGTAAATATTTGCAAACCCGCTTTGATAAGGTGTCTTCAACTTTCTGATTCTATACAGATCATGACTAGCTTCACTACACAGGGGTGTAAAATGAAGTGTTGTAAATACATGTGTATAGGTCTAATAACCGCATGCGTACTAATCATTGTAGCGATAGTTCTTGGAATGCATGGTAAGAATGAGAGTGAGACGAATGATGCTTCTACTTCTAAACCTACTATTGTTACTGAACTAACGGCTCTGAAAAGACTCGAACAAGAGGCATTTGCATGATAAGAAGGAACTTTCATCTAACGTTTTCTATCGCTTGCTGAGTGAGTATGTTGAGACCATGGATGTGAAAGATTGTTATGTGTGTACACAAATACCTACCTCAGTAGTGGAAGGGGTGACATATCACAGCATGCCTCTTACGTATGGAATTACATGTAGTATAATAGCGTCCAGATTTTATGGTCAGACGTACATTCATTATTTTTACTCTAATTATGATGTTACTTTTGCATATGTCCCCATAATCGGGTACCTGAGTAAAATAGCTAGAGATTATTATGCCAAATTAATGAGGGAATTCTTCGAGCCGATGTCACCTTTTCACACAGCACACGCACATAGAGAGAACCTTACATGCTTGCTTTCACAAGTAGAGATAAACTTCTTAGACCGCACTGACGATAGGAGAAAAGAAATGAAGGAGGAGTTAGAAAGGGAATTACACAAAAGGACATCTGTAGACAACTATGCTTTTGCCGCAATAAAGACACAAGGGAAGATAGCTTTAGATACATTGCACGTAGGAAGATTTTGTATACATAGACATAAATCATATTATGACACAGTTTTTGTGGGAACGAGTGAATGCAAACATACGTTTTTGTTTTAACCTAAGTGGACGTTCATGCTGAATGGACAAGACCCAGTTATTCCTGGTATATATTATATTTGTGGACTCAACGCCTATTATCGTCTTCCTAAAGGATGGTATGGGAGATGTTGTTTGGGAATAGTGTTCCCAAAGATTTACCAACTGGATGACTTAACGAAATTTCCGAAACTGTCCGAATCACATCATGTTCAGAAAAGAGAGACAGCTTCTTTCGTGGTAGGAGATATATTTGGAGCATTGATTCCTTCAGTAGGAGTCATATTGAATTCAATCAAAATACGAAAGTTGTCTACTATTGTGGATAACATGCTGACAAAGTTTTCAGGAGCCATAATCCTGATGGATGCTGAACTTGCTGCAGAAAGAGCTATGACTTTTCAAAATCTGCTTGCCTTAGACATTCTTTTAGCAAAGGATGGCGGCATTTGCAAAATGCTTGGTACACGTCACTGTTGTACATATATACCAGACAGCAGTGGAAAAATTAAAACAATGCTTACAAACTTAACCAAAGAAAGTGTAGATTTGAAGGAATTGAAAGAGCACGGAGTTTGGGAGAAAGTTGGAAAAGGATTTGCTTCAGTGGGAAATTGGCTCAGCAACGTTTGGAACGGATTGTTGCTAAAAATAGTAAAGGGAATATTAATAATATTAATTTGTTTATTAGGCTCTTGGGGAATATGGAAAGGTATCAAAATATGGAAAATAAGGCGTGAAAGGAAAAGAGAAGAAAAAGAACAAGCCAAAATGGTAGAAATATATAGAGAAAAATCAAAAGGGATTAAAAGAAAAAGGGAATTGACTGAAGTGCCAAATTACTATACAGGATTTTAATGGAATAAAATTTGTGGGTAGATTTGATGTGATGACATAATTAGTCATCAGAGGAGGGATTGATGACGCAGAAAAAGAGGGTCCAACATATACTCATGCATATCACGTAATCAAAAGCGCATAATGTAGTGTGATTTTAGTAAAGAAAATAATGTACAAGGGAAATTGTGCCCTCGGGGTAGTTCGCCATCATTGTAAGCGAGCTTTATTAATCATGAAGAATTGGAAAATGTAGTAATCTGTCATAATTGCAAATGTATGCCATGATTTCTCGTTTGAAACTGTTTTGCTTAGCTTAAATTTAGTAGAGGCTTTGGCCTAGTTGCCTGGTCTCAAATTCTAACTGCGTGGCTTTTCCTTGAACTAATGAAACATATATTCTTGCTTAAAGTTGTATTTTTCCAGCAGGGATGACTAATATACTTATCTCCAAGGTTTCGTACTAGGCCGGTTTCATCCCCTTTGATACAAGGTCAGTTTCTGCAGGTGCGGACAATGAAGATACAGATACCAAAAATAATTGGCAAACCATGTTACAACTTGTGTTCCAAGGCTCCAAGGACAGTGTATGCATAAGTGAGCGCTAGTAAAAAGGCAATTTTCATTGGACAATTTGAAGCCAACCTATGAACCCTCCAATGGAAGACCCTGCAGAATTTGGAATGTTTCTTACTTAAACCCACTGGACAAAGAGAAGTCAGCCATTGTTTTTCCTCAATGCCAATTTGAAGCCAGATGCCAGACTCCATTTTGGACGACACCCTGATGCCCCTTTCTCTATCCGAGAGAAAGAGACTCTAAGAATTCTCACCCTAGAGACTTTAACTTTGATTTGCCCCGTCTTGCCCATGAAGTAACTTTGCCCCATTTTCCTTGCCGATTGCAAGGAAGCTTGCCCCAACCTTTGCCCCTTTTGAAATCTGCCCCATGCTGATCGAACCGGTACCTGAAGGACAAAGACTTTTCTTAAATGCTGATTGTATTTGGTAAATATGAAAGGATAAATGTATTATGCAT
This sequence comes from Pleurodeles waltl, assembly GCF_031143425.1. Classification (NCBI taxonomy): domain Eukaryota; kingdom Metazoa; phylum Chordata; class Amphibia; order Caudata; family Salamandridae; genus Pleurodeles; species Pleurodeles waltl. The sequence continues at coordinate 915,623,294 of NC_090448.1, read as the reverse complement.
TGTGTTTTTCCTTTTAGGTACCAACTGCTATTTTATAGGGTCTTAGCTAGAAGTTTTCCAAATTTGTGTTGACAAAATTCGTTTTGCATGAAGTCCCACATGCCAATGCTAATTAGAGGTTAGTCGAGGGATTTGTTTGATGCACCATGTTGATTTGAAATCTTGTTATGCTGACCAATGTATGAAATTAGTCAAATACAATTAGTCATATTAGTGATTTGTATTGCCATAACTGAGTATATAATTATCCAGATTTTGCGTAGATTGCGTTTCTTCCGCCGCTATGGACAGCTTGCAATGTTCATTTACATATATCATCTGGTTTTGAGACTTATATACATCGTGCTAGCTTTGTTAATATAGGGAAATAAATTCACTAACTTTCAATAAACTGGTGTGGTTATTCATGACTGAAAGGTCATAGTGCGCCGAAATACCAACTGTTATTGATTTTGATGTGCTATATTGATCTATTAATTGAGTATTGATTACCGATTGCAATAGTTATCGATTATTGATCTGAGTGACCTGACTATTCTAGGATGAGGAGAGCCCGACTCGGTTAAAAGATTCACCGACCTCCAACGTGTCCAGGTACAGGTAATTTACAAGGGCTGGACGCGTTATCACTTATGGCGAGAAAGTATGAACCTTAGAGCTAATAAGCTATGAAGGTCTTATTTAAATGCTTCCTGTCTTAAGCTTTAAGGATATTTGAAAGCTACCAACTTTTGGGGGGCTTTTAAGCCAGTGGTTAACTGACGTGTAAAAGGAATTTCACAATTCTTTAATAAGGAAACCAGTGTCAAAAAGTCACACCGTTAACTAGTGCTAACGTCGTATGTTCTTCCACGATCTCAACAATATATCAAAATCAGCTTCTCTTTTCATCTGAAACTGAAGTTCTCTCATAGAGGATAGGCAACTTTCCTACAAAAGATCTCGTTCCTAAATGGAAAGCAATATGGTCTGATGCAAGTTGTAGACTTTGCGGCTACAACGAAGTCTTTGCTGCATATATTACGTATATGTCCAAGTCTGCTGAATGCTTGCAGAACACTACTCCGAAAGAGTTTTAACCAGCTTCGTATAAGAACTTGCAGGCAGGCTCTGATACAGAGCCTAAATGGTCAAAATGCCAAATTGAACTGTAATTTTGTCACATTTATTGAGCAATTTTTAAAGTTGTTGGAAGTCGTTTTCTCGTAATCTGCACAAAATATAAGTTACTTGGTTTTGCCATGTTTTGTAGATCTAGAATGTTTTTTATGATTGATGTGATTTTTATCAATTGATGTCTTAACTATTCACAATAAAATATACTACTGCATAATGATATCATTGATGAATCCCCACTGACCTATTTTCGTTATGACCAGTTGAGACCTGGATCACATTTTGGGCAGTTGTACAACGTGGCTACGTCCTAGTGTCTTCTGTTGCACTTTACCCAGGCAGCAAAATGATGGCTTTCACACAAGCATCGCTCCTGGCTTGAGGAATTTTTGAAAGTGAATCCTCTGAAGCATTCTTGGGCCACTTACACTCCTGTGACTCAATTTGCAACATATAACGTATGCCTCCCAAGCATTTTTTCCACCCTTTTTCTAGGCACACGCGTATTAAGGGCATTAGCAAAGCCTGCATCATCACCCAATCACAAGGGGCTATGCATTCATGGACATCTTTTACTGGTCGCCATGGGTCACATCTGGGACCCCTGGTTTGTCCCTTGCGAACCCTGGCACTGCCTTTGCAACCCCTGGCCTCAGAGGTGGCAAAATCAGTGCCTGGAACACAGGGGCTGTTCGTCCTAATGGAAGTCGGATGGGGCTCATCTTTCATGTTTTTTGTCAATTATTTTTACTATAAAAATAGGGAATAATAGTATTCACTATTGTAACAAAAATGGAGTACAATTAGCTAGAATATGTTCTTATCTAAAAGCTGAGGTAAGTAAAATGTTTATTTAAATGTATAAGGCATGCATGATTGAGGGTGAGTCTTTGTTTAAGTCAGAGAGGGAGTGTGTGCATGTGGAAGCATGTGTGTGACTGAAAGTAAGGATCCAATGACATTTGATGCCAATTACGCTACCCCTGGCATTTGGGTGAATTGACGTCCATGCAGGTATGTCTAAATTTGAGGGTCACATAATGCATTTTACCAAATATTGAGTGTTGTTTGGGAGACAGATATGATTTATTAATCTTGCACTGATAGTTGTATAGTTATGTGGACAAAGCACACTGTGGTAGCACTCACTTGGTCCTGGGCACCTCGATCTTCTTCTCCCGTTCATATTTCTTCAGGCTACTGAGATTAATGTTCCCCCTCACTCTTTCCTCCCATGGTTGGATATTCAAATATGGTCCCTCCAGAGGCAAGCCTTTCACATTGGTCAATGTCACCAGGTCATGCACAGGCTTTTTCTTATAGTCTTAAACATCCAGTAGAGCTTCCTCAGGACTTTGACACTAATCCTATCTAGGAGGCGGCCCATCAAAATGGACTCATCATTGATGACCTGATCTGCTGGTACTTCTAGCTCTCTTTCAGTGAATTTCAGCTTGCGGAGGCTATGGTAAGAAAATCCAGTGGCTTTCAGGTGCAGCAGGCTTCCATGTACTGAGGTGTGCATTTGATTAAGAAATACAAGATGGCTGCTAGAAGACAGCTAGCATATCAGCGTTCCAGAATGTTAGACTTCAGATAAGGTGTGAGTAGAAACAGAGTGATACAAGCTAACAGTGCTCCTCTATGCTTACTTTGGAGTGACAGTGTTTTTTTTCCTGACCCCAAACCACCAAAATGAAACTCTAAAGTTCTTTATCACTGTTTCCTGTGGATACATGTCTTCAAACATGCGTGCCATTACCAGGTGTGATATTTTCACCCAGTAGTTCTGCATATGCTGTTATTGGGTTGGACAAACCAACTGCAATACTGAACCGTTAATTCTGCTACGGCAACACCCAAAACAATTTGTAATTTCAGGTCTCACACCTATTCGTGAAATGTTTGGGTGTGGTATTATCACACCCAATTAGCGATGGGCTCATACTTTCTTCATAAAAGGTAGTTATGCTGTACTTTGGAAATCTATAATTGATATTAGCTCAGTAATTTAAATGTTGAATGTGAAAACCAATTTGATTCCATAGAATGCAGTTTGTACTTGCTGGAGTACGTCCTCGGCTTCGACCTTCACAAAAGGCAACTGACCATCACGACAGAAGAATGAATGTTGTGAAAGAGCTGGCATATTCATGATCTAGCAGCACCTGTTAACGTAGGAAGTATTAAAAAATGTAACTTCGCTGGTCATCTGCCACAATAGGAGCCTTGTCTTTTTCTGCAAAATTGCAGATGTTGGAGAGCCTTAAAACCCACAAACACATAATGGATGCCTGGGAGGACCTCAGAGTGAAAATACTGGACCAACATTCTCATCACAACCCATCACCGCCAATTCGTCCAGTCCCCTCTGCCCACCTTTCAAAACAAGCCCAACTCCTAAAAAAAGCTCAAAGGAAGCTTGTGAGTCTTCTGAAGACCCGTCCAGGCAATCTGCTACTCTGGGAAAAACTGAAGAATTCAGAGAAAGAGTACAAAAGACAAATATGTAACGAGAAGGCCGAAGAAACAAGCTCCTTTTGGCAAAAAATAATACATGCCACAAAAGGAAAAAAATCCCAGAGAATTCTGGGGTGTTATCAATGATCTAAATACGCGAGGGAACCCATTCAACAACTCAAACATCCCGGAAAAGACCAAGGTGAGTCACCTCAAGACAATCTTCACAGAAAAGTTCATCCCCCTTGGAAACACCCCGTAACTGCCAGCATGGATGCCCATCACGGGAAACATCTTCCTGAACGACGTGGAAACAACTGAACTCACCCAGTTGACCGATAGGACATACCGAGCACTCCTAAAGGCCTGCCAAGAAGGAGCACCTGGGCCAAATGGCCTTCCACAAGCCATTTTTACGGAAGAAGCCGTCTTCTGGTCAAAAGTGCTAACCTCCTTATACCAGGAAGCAAGCTTAGGAGGAGGCATCCCTGAGAGCTGGTGAGGCTCTATAATCAATCCAATCTTCAAGGGTTACTTAACTTTGTGCACAAGTATCTGCAGCTCAGACCCTTTCGGTGGGTGAGAGCCGTTAAATAGTCATCAACAATATTTTAATCTGAATATGCCATGTATTTACCTATATTACTGTTTCCTTTTTCAGAACATCGTCCAACATTCAAATGGGATCCCTAGCATCCTCCAACCTGTACCCTATAAAAGTCACTCCAGCCTACAAACCTATCCACTTGTAGATCTTTTTCACTTGATACACTGTGACATAAGTCTGGAAATCTCAGACCCTGTTGTATTCTCAGAGACAAAAGGCCCTCGGGGGGGCAGCAGCAGCCAACTTCCTCATTCAAAAAAAAAAAAACACAGCTATAAGAACAATCAATAGCTAAGACAACACTGCAATAATGTTTCCTCAAGGCATCACATGATGAAACACAGGCAGCAGCAGCATATGATGTGAGTGAGATACAAGGACTTGATGAAGTTCGGCTGGCAAGGGAAAATTCATAGGGTCCAGTTATATCCAGATCATCACAAGTTCTTTCATTCAGGGCAGTGGCTCTTCACCACAGCTATGACTACCCTCAGGCATGTCAGACTTTTTTGCGGTGCCAAGGTTTACAAACTCAAGCGGGGCCTCCACAGAACCAGGCCTTGTTTCAGAATTTGTAAAGTGTCCCACTAGTAGCTAAATATGTCATTGCAAATCTAGCATCGCTTGTTTTCTAGTGCTTTTAGCTGTGTTATTTATTAATAAATAGGCCAGGATAGCGTTAAAACCTATAAATGAATGCAGCAGATAGGGCCGTGTTAAAACACCAGGCCTGAGGATTAACGGCCCGCCTCTGCCCCGCTTCCGATGGACCAGGCCGTCTTGTATCGAACTGAGATACAGAAGTTCGGAGGATCAGTCTGGCCTCTGGAAATGTTTTTGAAAATAAAGAATATGCAGAAAGAAGGTATGCATAAGAATGTAATTATTTTACTTCAAATAATGCATTGTTTGCACATCGCGCAGAAATGGAGGCCGCAGCAAAACAACTGGCACAGAAAGTACAAATTAGATAAACACCTTGATATCAGAGTTCTATTACACGGATCTCAAAGGAGAAAACAGAAAATGATTTAAAACGGAAACAGAAGAGCGGCGCATCTGACTTCTTACCATTCAAACAGAAGCAGAATATTTATATATATTTTATCACAAGTACACAACACATCTCACAGGAACTGCCAACAGGCCACAAATGCAGCTGCGCCTTTGTCGTACGCAAGGAAAGGATGCCTCTGCTTAAGAGGTACTTTGTGGTCAGCAGGGCTGTGAGCTAACCAGCAGTTTTGGAAAAAAACAGGAAGAGAGTCGTGAATAATATTGCTGGAGTAAAGTGTCGGAACGTCTACGTTTTCCATTGGTGTCCCGTCAATGGTGGCGTTAGGGGTGATGCCTCATCAGATCTGCTGGGAGAAGCAGGTGGAGATAGATCGGATGATCTACTGCTCACCCACTGCCTAGTCTGGGAGAGCTGCAGATTAGTGGAGAGACACAATGATCATACTAGAAGGGCAACTTAAATATTGCCCACATTTCGAATGTGCAGTTTGTATATGAGGCGGCAGTGAGGCCAAGAGTTGCTACAATAACCAGCAGTTATAATCTTGCTCAGGGTGAGTGACCAGCTTGCATTGTGCTACGGTTTGCTGAGTCCTTCTTTGACTACCGTGTGCTAATGAGCATGTCATTTGTGTTTCTGCTTGATTGTGTGTGTGTGCCTGTGCATGAGTGGGTACGGCTTGAGAGGGAGGAGTAAATTGGGGGCTAAAGAGGCTCGTTCCACCACTCAAAGCTCACCGGCGCCCCAGCAGTTTTTCCATCATTTAAACAAAGATAGTATTTGGTTTAGGCTCAGGACTTAAAGTTGGCTTTAGTTTTAGGGTTAACACACAAGATCAGGGTTAGTATTATGTTGGGCCAGGTTTAGGGCTAAGAATAGAATTATCAAGAGGTTTTTGTTTTAGCACTGTAGATCTAGGCTTTATGTCAGCAGGGTTTAGGATTAGCATTATTATTAGGCTCAACACACAGGGTCTGGGTTAGCTTTAAGTAAAGGCCATTCTTAGAGCTAAGAATAGGATTACAGTATAATCATGTTAATGATAAGGCCTGGGATTAGATGTAGACTATGTGGCATATTTATACTCTGTTTACGCCGGACTTGTGTCATTTTTTTTTTTACGCAAATCCGGAGCAAACTTAACTCCATATTTATACTTTGGCACTAGACCCGTCTAGCGCCAAATTTATGGAGTTTGAGACTTTTTTTATAAAACACCAGGCCTGAGGATTAACGGCCCGCCTCTGCCCCGCTTCCGATGGACCAGGCCGTCTTGTATCGAACTGAGATACAGAAGTTCGGAGGATCAGTCTGGCCTCTGGAAATGTTTTTGAAAATAAAGAATATGCAGAAAGAAGGTATGCTTAAGAATGTAATGCGTTAGTGAAATGCAAGGTAGGCATTCCAGGGCAAAAAATGACTCTAAGGCCTTTGCGCCGTATTTATATTCCTGTGCAAAAATGACGCACGGGAGGGCCTTAAAAAATGACTCTAAACCATTTTAGAGTCATTTTTTAACACCTGGGTCAGGGCAGGTGTTAAGGGACCTGTGGGCTCATTTCCATGGTCTCTGACCATGGAAACAGTCCACAGGTGCCCTTCCCTGCCCCCAGGGACACCCCCTGCCACCCTCGCCCACCCCCTGGAGGACACCCATGGATGGGGGGACCCATCTACGGTAAGTAGAGGTAAGTATTTTTATTTATTTTTTAAAGTGGCATAGGGGGCCCTAACCTGGGCCCCCTTACATGCCATTGTGGCCAATGGCCATGACCAGGGGACATAAGTCATTGGGCAGGGGGCATGACTCCTGTCTTTGCTAAGACAGGAGTCATTTCCATGGGGGTTGTGCATCAAAAAATGACGCTAGTCAGGATTGAGTCAATATTTTTTACTCTAACCTGATTTGCACCATTCTTTGATGCACAACCCCCATTCTTCCCTACACCTCCGCTGCCCGGTTAGAGTCATTTATTTTTACGCTAACCAGGTCACAGCGCCGGCTAACATCATTTCATAAATAACGCGCCCGGCTGGCGCGTTCGAATGGCGTTAGCCGGCGGTAAACTTTTTGACTGAAATCTGCGCTAGCGCTGATTTGCGTCAAAAAGTATAAATATGGGCCTTAATGTTTACATTAGGCTGAGGAATAGGGCTTACTCTTCAGATGACTCTAAGGCCCACATTTATACTTTCTTAGGGCCGCATTTGCGCCGCTTTGTGAAGCAAAAATGGCGTAAACTTACAAAATACAATAAATTTTTGCAAGTTTGCGCCACTTTTACGTAAAAAAATTATGCAAATGGGGCACTAAAAAAGTATAAATATGGGGCTAAGTGTCAAGGCATACTGCTATGGTTACAGTAAGGGTTGGCTCAGGTCAAGTACTAGTATAATTTTAGGATTATGTTCTAGTTCAGGGTTAACTTTCACTATCCCAAGGGTACTCCACCTACCCTCTAAATGAGGCGGACAAACATAGGGTTCGGCCAGCAGGGTACTCTGTTGCATTTGCAGAGAGTCAAACACTGGTCTCCTAGAAAATTGTTATTCGAACCATGGAAACAAAGTAAGGGGATGCTGATATTATTGGATTCAAGAAAACTAATGAATAAATTATGTTTAAATCCACTTTTGGTATCTACTAGATTTTCAACATTGCAGGAAATCAAAGAAACACAAGATACTGTGGTCACTGATAAACAATACATGAGCTTTCAGGGCTGACATCAATGTAGCAACACTGCATGGAGAGGGGAATCAGACTCAGGATGCACAGAAGGGAAATAGTGGCAAAGATATTTTTAGTAGCTTCGGGCCAGATGTAGGTAGGTAAAATTTTGCGAATCGGAAATAGCGACTCCATGCGAATCGCTATTTCCGACTCGCAAAACCAAATGCAAGAAAGACTGGCGATACCAAATTGCGAGTCGCAGATGTGTTGCACCGCATTTTGCCACCTCCGTTTTTAGCGAGGTCGCAATTTGCGACCTCGCTAAAAGCGAGCTCGCAATTTGCGTGAAGGGTGTGGTCCGATGTCGCAAATTGGGACTGCCTCGCAAATTGCCTGCAGGTGCAACATAACAGTTGGGAAACCCACTTCCTGGCTCTTGGTGATGACATCAGAACCAGGAAGTCACCAAATAGAACTGGGAGGAGGGAGGAGCACACCCAGCCCAAACTGCAGAGCCACATCCAGGGGAGAGGAGCTGCAGCAACCATGGAGGAGACAGGCTGTGCTGGCAGGAGGAGAAAACTGAAATTCTCAGACAAGGAGTTGGAGGTCCTTACAGAGGAGTGCTGCCTGCACCATGACCAACTCTTCGGCAAGGCAGCAATGAGTGTCCCTGACACTCAGAAGAAAAGAATTTGGCAACAAATTCAAGAAAAAATCAATGCCATTGGGGTAAGCCACCACACCCTAGAGGAAACCCGGAAAAGGTGGTATGGCCTTCGCTCCAAGACGAAGGAGAGAGTTGCGGAGCGCATGAGGGAGATGAGGGGCACCGGAGGAGGCATATCCACCGTACCACCACCCACAACCCTGGAAACCATGGTGGAGACGACACTGGAGCCAGAGGCCGTACTGGGCATGGGAGAAGTGGACAGTTCAGCGCCTGGAACATCCAAAAGTGAGTACCATGAGATATGCTTTGACACCCACACATGCAGTATACACACTATCCCAGTACACAGCAGCAGGCACCAACAGACTAGCGCCATTCCAGTCTAGCAACCTCTAGAATAGTGCATTATGGGCAATATAGTACAGTGGTTCAGATATAGGCAAATGTTTATTATGAAGCATGAAACAGATGTGTGAGTCTGACAGTGTATCCCCTATGTCCCACAGGCCTCCCACAAGGCACCCCCAGCAAGCGAACACATGCAGGGAGAGGAAAATGGGCCAGACCCACAGCAGGAGGCTGCCAGTGACACAGCAGGGCCCAGCAGAACACCACCAACCATGGAAATGCCACCCGAGTCCATGGAAGATCCTGCGCAGGACATGGAGGCATCAAGGGTAGCACCAGGGCCCAGCCCCACAGAGAGGCACACAGAGCCAGCAGCAGGAGCAGTGCACAGACGCCGGGGCAGAGTGCAGTCTGTGCACCGGAATGATGTCGCAGACGTAGAGTTTAAGGGACTGGAGGCATCACTGGTTCAGGGGCAGCGCCTGCAAAACGGACAGTTGCGTCAATAAATAGGAATATCAATAGACAGCAGACCACTATGACCCATGGGATGGCAAATGTGGACAGTCAGTTCCAACACATGAACCAACATCTGGGGAACCTTACACAGGCCATCGAACATTTGGTCAGGGAACTCGTGGCAGACAGGGCACAGGCACGGCGCAGGGAGCGCAACACTGCCGCCCGGTTTGACAGACTTGCAGCTTCAATTGGGCGCCTGGAGACTAACACCACATGCCTGTCTAGGCGTACAGTCAGCCTGCAGGTTGAACTAGGTAATTTTGCAGGGGATGTGGCACGGGGACTTGGCCGCATCAGCCATGCGGTAGACATATTGGAGACCAGGCAGGCTGCAAGGGGCACAGGGGATACCCCGCAGGACAGCAAGGAGGGCTCGACCATCAGCAGTGTGTCTGCCACTGATTCCCGTGTGCTGGGGAGTAGCAGTGCACGGCAGGGTTCAGGGGACCCACCAGGATTGAACGATGGTGGCCGCAGTAGGACGAGGCTGTGAGCCACCAAAATGTACTCTTTATAAGGCACATGCAATTAATGTGTCTAATATGACTTTTGACAATTCAAGACTGTGGCATGCAGCACAATTCTAATTTTTTCATAGTTTAGAAATAAAAAGGTTTTGTTTGTTTCACTACATAACTGGGCTATGTGTGTCTGACATTAGTGAGTGTTGTCACGGTTGCCACGTACCTGCCAAAGTATTGGGTTGCAATGTGGTTCCGTCTCTGTCTGCCCTCATTTGCGATGCTTCTATCCCAGGGTGTCGGTGTGTTAGCTCTTGCTCCTCATCCTTCGTGTCTGTGTCTTCAGGGGTGAGATGTAGCCCACGTCTGGTGGCAATGTTGTGTAGGATGGCACAGGCAGCAACTATCTTGCATGCTGTTTCTGGGGCATACTGGAGTGCACCTCCACTTTTGTGGAAGCATCTGAATCTTGCCTTTAACAAGCCAAAGGTTCTCTCCACTACAGTTCTGGTCCGCCGATGTGCACTGTTCTTTCGCCTCTCGTTCTGATTGCAGGTGTTAGGTATGGGGTGAGTATCCATGGTCTCAGGGCATATGCACTGTCACCTATTTGACAAAAAAGGCAAATTTAACAGGGCATCAATGGGTTACACAGTGACCTGTGTGTATGGCTTCAGGGTTTAGTCAGCAAAACCTAATAGATATCCGTCTCCAAACTCCCCAAGTCTAGGCGTTGGTGAATCCCACTGTGCCTGAATATGTATGAGTCATGTGTACTCCCTGGATATTTAGCTACAATGTCAGTAATGACATTACAGGGAGTGCAGAATTATTAGGCAAATGAGTATTTTGACCACATCATCCTCTTTATGCATGTTGTCTTACTCCAAGCTGTATAGGCTCGAAAGCCTACTACCAATTAAGCATATTAGGTGATGTGCATCTCTGTAATGAGAAGGGGTGTGGTCTAATGACATCAACACCCTATATCAGGTGTGCATAATTATTAGGCAACTTCCTTTCCTTTGGCAAAATGGGTCAAAAGAAGGACTTGACAGGCTCAGAAAAGTCAAAAATAGTGAGATATCTTGCAGAGGGATGCAGCACTCTTAAAATTGCAAAGCTTCTGAAGCGTGATCATCGAACAATCAAGCGTTTCATTCAAAATAGTCAACAGGGTCGCAAGAAGCGTGTGGAAAAACCAAGGCGCAAAATAACTGCCCATGAACTGAGAAAAGTCAAGCGTGCAGCTGCCACGATGCCACTTGCCACCAGTTTGGCCATATTTCAGAGCTGCAACATCACTGGAGTGCCCAAAAGCACAAGGTGTGCAATACTCAGAGACATGGCCAAGGTAAGAAAGGCTGAAAGACGACCACCACTGAACAAGACACACAAGCTGAAACGTCAAGACTGGGCCAAGAAATATCTCAAGACTGATTTTTCTAAGGTTTTATGGACTGATGAAATGAGAGTGAGTCTTGATGGGCCAGATGGATGGGCCCGTGGCTGGATTGGTAAAGGGCAGAGAGCTCCAGTCCGACTCAGACGCCAGCAAGGTGGAGGTGGAGTACTGGTTTGGGCTGGTATCATCAAAGATGAGCTTGTGGGGCCTTTTCGGGTTGAGGATGGAGTCAAGCTCAACTCCCAGTCCTACTGCCAGTTCCTGGAAGACACCTTCTTCAAGCAGTGGTACAGGATGAAGTCTGCATCCTTCAAGAAAAACATGATTTTCATGCAGGACAATGCTCCATCACACGCGTCCAAGTACTCCACAGCGTGGCTGGCAAGAAAGGGTATAAAAGAAGGAAATCTAATGACATGGCCTCCTTGTTCACCTGATCTGAACCCCATTGAGAACCTGTGGTCCATCATCAAATGTGAGATTTACAAGGAGGGAAAACAGTACACCTCTCTGAACAGTGTCTGGGAGGCTGTGGTTGCTGCTGCACGCAATGTTGATGGTGAACAGATCAAAACACTGACAGAATCCATGGATGGCAGGCTTTTGAGTGTCCTTGCAAAGAAAGGTGGCTATATTGGTCACTGATTTGTTTTTGTTTTGTTTTTGAATGTCAGAAATGTATATTTGTGAATGTTGAGATGTTATATTGGTTTCACTGGTAATAATAAATAATTGAAATGGGTATATATTTTTTTTTGTTAAGTTGCCTAATAATTATGCACAGTAATAGTCACCTGCACACACAGATATCCCCCTAACATAGCTAAAACTAAAAACAAACTAAAAACTACTTCCAAATATATTCAGCTTTGATATTAATGAGTTTTTTGGGTTCATTGAGAACATGGTTGTTGTTCAATAATAAAATTAATCCTCAAAAATACAACTTGCCTAATAATTCTGCACTCCCTGTATGTGCGTCACATACCACCTGGATGTTTAGTGAGTGGATACATTCCAGATTTGCAGGTGGGCAAATTTGTATATGTGTCCTGTCCATATACTCTATTACATGTGGGATGTTGGCAATTCTGTAGAAGTCCAACTTGGTGCTGTTAATTTCTGCCTCATTCCTGGGTAGGTATATATATCTGGACATGTGTGTGAGTATGGCATCTAGGAAACATCTGAAGAATCGTAAGAGTGCACTTTGGGATACCCCACCTGGCACAGCAATCACCCCCTGATAGCTACCCGAGGCCAAGAGGTGCAGTGAGCATAGCACTTGCACATGTGCAGGGATAGTGCTGCCGCGCATTGTCTGTCGTTCAAGCTGAGGATTCAGTAGTTCAATTAATTCTAAGATAATAGCACTGCTCAGTCTATATTTGTCACATATCTCCTCCTCAGTTTGTTGAAATAGTGTCTGCCTGGTTCGGTATATCCTCTCCTGTCTCTGCCTCCTCCTCCTCTGCTGGTCGGCCTGGACTCTTCTCCTCCATGCAATCATGTACAGTTCAGCCATTTTGAGTCACCCAGATGCCTTCTGGGTCTCCTTTTATACTTTGGTTCTGGTTACCACCTGCTCTGAATCAGTGGTAATCTGGATGTGCAAAAAGGGCTTTTTGCGACTAGTCGCAATTTACGACTTGCTTTTGCATATGGTTTGCGACTTGCAATTTGCGACTTCCTGTTTGCGGGTCGCAAAATCAGGTCGCAATTTTTGCGAGTCGGTGCTGTGTCGCATCGCTATTTGCATTTCAGAAATTGCATTTTTGCATCCCATTTCGGATTTTGCAAGGTCGTAAATAGCGATTCAGGCCATTTGCGACTCGCAAAACTTTGCTACATCTTGCCCTTTATGCGGATCGTGCAATGGGCGGAGAAAAAGTAGGACTAACAGAATGTTCTCACAAGATAGCCAAAATCAACACACACTTAGGCCCATATTTATACGTTTTGACGCAAAACTGCGCAGACGCAGTTTTGGGTCAAAAATGTTAACACCAGCTAACGCCTTTTCTTTGCGCCGCTAGGGCGTCAAATTTATACTTTGACACACGGCAGCGCAAACCACTGGTGTGAGTAATTTTTTTTTTACTCAAACCAATGCATCACGTCATAAAGAAAAACAACGTTCACGCGGCGAAAATGACTTTGATCTGGTTTACGATGTCGCAAACCGGATACGTGCCTTTTTTTACACAATTGCATAAAAAAGTGGCCCAAACACAGCAAAATGTGCAAAGGAGAGCCAAAATGGATCCCAAAAGCTTGGACAGACCCCAGGGAGATGACAACAGACCAGGAACTAGCCAGGAGGAACCACACAAGACCCAGGAGAGGGAGAAGAAGAAAATAAAGTGTTGGTTCAGTGCAAAGTAGCAGGAAACACTGGTGAAAGAGGTGACGGAACACCAGCACCAACTTTTTGTCACCTCTAAATTGCCAATTAGTAGGAGAGAGGCAATATGGCCACAAATTGTTGACAAGATTAACAATGTGGCAGAAGTACAGAGAACAGTCATTGAGTGCAGAAACGCTGGCATGACTGCAAGCGCAGGACCAAGGAAAAGATGGCCAGGAACAGGAAGGCAGCACTGCAGACTGGAGGTGGGAGTCCTGCACTGCAGGAGGCCCTGGACCACATGGAGGAGATGGTGGCAGCTGTCATCCCTGAGGACATCGTCACAGGGATTCAAGGACAGGACAGCGAAGACTATCAGGAGACAACACAGATGCAGGGCAAGTTGCATGGGGAACTAAAATGCACAAATGTTAACTGTAAGCGGGGGTGGACATACCTACTACACAATGCATGTAAGTCATGATATTCAGTGGAATGGGTAAAGGGGCACGGCACGGGGACATGGCCTGTTCAGAGAAAAACTGGGGCACAGTACTACACTACACCAACAACCTTTGCATGGGGGTATGCTGCCACGCCAAGGATGATGGAAGGGTAAAGCCAGTCCAGGAGGGTAGGGTACAATGTAAAACTGGCCTGCTGTCACATGACAGCTGGTATTCTCCCTACATGTACTAGGGCTCAATTAACAGTCTCAGGCCATATCCGCAAGTGGAATTTAACATTGACAACAGTTGCCACTACCACCTCTGATGTGTGCGGCGGTCAAGTAGCTAATGGCAGTTACGTGCCCATGGATCAAACATACCCAAATTAGAGGGTTCAGGGTGACAACGTTATCAATCCCCTGAAATCAATCAAAATGTGCCAAACCATACAAATGTGAATGTCCATAGTCGCTACAAACATCGGCCATTGTCATAAACATTATGAGGTACACAGCAGTAATGTCATACCCATGCTGCATATGTCAGGGTCCACCCTGTGCCTGGGTCACAACAGCTGCAATAACACCATGCAACATCCCAAGTGTTATACCTCTCAGACAACAGCATTGAGGGGGAGGACATATGTTACTGGCTAGTGAAATACACCTGCACAGTCAGAAGAGGAAATGGAACACTGCTAGGACCATCAGTGCAATCCAATGTAGCACACATTCCCCAACATCAACATTACACATTACCAATGCTGTCATCTGCAATGTGCCATGCCAATGCTATACATAGCATATGCTAGGTCTCAGCAACATTTAGCTGGATATGAAATATCTGAGACTGGGGCAGTTCCACATTGTTAAGTGTGGTGCAAGTGCCATCAGAACGCCCACAGCCAGTGCAAGGCCATAACATGAGAATGGAAGTACACGGAGGATTGAGTAGGTCAAGAAGGTGGCAACATACAATTTAGGCAGAACCTACAGCTAAAGGATATGACGCTGACATTGCCCCAAACTGCCCACACTACATATGACATGCAGGTGGGGCATAGACCTGGGAGAATGCTAATATGAATGATAGGAACAATGAACAACTAATAGGAAGTCAGGCACATCACAATAAAAATGCCACAACACAGACACACTAATTGTACCATATCTCGATGGCTCTCCTAGGGATATGCCAGTCCTGGACTTCCCTGATGACATGGATGACGAGCTGACAAACATCAGCCAGCAGACCCTCCAAGATGTCCTATCAACCCTCCATACCGCACCTTCAGTCACAAGAAGGAGCACAGATACAGCAGCCATCACAGAGGACCACCCCAATTGTACAACCTGCCAGCTCCAACCCAGCTGAGGACTCTGATGACACTGGCTCCAGCTTTGAGAGAACTGTAGTTGGAGTACAGCAGGAGCTGGCCAAAGAGGTGCGGTGGGGATGCAAAATAATGCAGCCAGCCTAGAGGGGGTGCATTCATGCATGATGACAACTGCAGAACAGGCAGCAGACATTCAAGGGTGAACATCTATCTTGCAAGAACTGCAACAAAGGTGGAAGGAAATCAGCACAACAGTAAGGGAGTTGACACAATACCTACAACAACAAACCTTTTAACGCATGCACGAATACAATATTGATCCCCTCAGGGCCGACCTGGCTGCCTACCACAGTGATGTAGCTGCTATCCTTAAGAACCAGCAGCTCCTCCTTGCTGCAGTACTGCCCTTAATAGACCCACAGTTGGCAGCTACCAGGATTTCTGACTCCATGTCTTCAAACACTGAAGTGTGCGTGGACCCTTCAAACCCACCACGACCAAGGGCAGAGGAGACGACACACACATCAGAAGATGAAGACGTGGAACAGATCACCTTTACCCGTAAGAATACCCGGTAGCACAAGTCCATGCCATATGGCCACTTATAACCAAGGTCCTGTGCTTTGTAACATGCCAGTCTTGCAACAGCTGCTCACAAGCACTGTTCTCCAGCCAACTGTTTATCTTGTCACTCTACCCTGTGATTGTCTCTCACTACCTCATTGGCAATTCATGTCCCTCTGCACTGTATGACACTTCACCCCACCATGTCCAATGACATGTCAATTTGCACTTGTGTAGGATCAGAATGGAAGGTGTCACACTAATGGACTCACAATCCTGGACTATGTAAAATAGCACTACATCACTTTCAAATAAATAGCACTTACACAACCACTTTGTCTCTGTGTAATGTGACACATCAACCGTGAGGGAGATTAGTGATATTTGCCTCATGACAATGCCCATAGAATGTCAATACAACTGCCCTGAAAGAATGTGGGCTAATAACTATGCACTGTGGTCTGGATCGTACCATCATCTACCCTTCCTGAGGGTTATTTCTGAGGTAACTAGAAACTATAAAGTATAATGCTGTGTTGGACAGAATACGTCTCCTTCAATGGATGTCTAAGCAGAAAAATATTGTCTTCTAATTTTTCTTCCAGACAATTTATATGTATGTGACATTTGACACACATTTTTCCTCACACACCATACAGCAGGAATGGATGTGTATGAGTGTACGTACGAACAAGTAACCTGGCTGTACAATGTAACAAATGATTGGTGTGAGTTATGGATACTATACTACATGAGGTTATACCATCACTCACCTTATCAGGGTTCACATGAACATCAGGCTGCAGGCAGACGTAACACAGTGTCCTCAATACCAAATCTGGTCCCAAAGTATGTCAGAATGAAAACATACATCCAAACTTAACAACACATTGGGATCCATAGTAACCTTGAGTGGTGGGTGCAATGGGTGGCAGATTCCTAGCGAAGTAGCTTTGGTGTAGCTGCCAATGTAACAGCTCAATTGGGATTTGGATGCAGGCTGGAACACAAATGCAAATACTAAATAGACACTGTTTACCCATGCCAAGGCCCTGATCCCCAAGCATATGACACATGCTGTAAAGGAGTACCTAAATATTTATTTAACTGTAAAAAAAGGATACTAAAACTAGGGGAAACACCCTAACTAACCAAACCTATCCTAACTACACATTACCCACAACTGGCCCTAACTAACCTAAGCTAAACTTACTTATCACATTTAACGAAACACTCTAAAAATCACCCCCCCCCCCAAACCCCTTATAAGACGGGACACATGGAGGACAATATATACTAACCTAAAGACATACTATCTTATACTAAACAAATATATATTTTTTTGTTTTGCATTTTTTCCCACCCACACACATAAAAAAAATACAAATATTATACCTCCACCACCCAACCCACTACTGTTAACTAAACTAACAGCCTATTCTAACCTAACACTAAGCCCCCTAAACCCACTAATTAAAAGAACCAGGAAAGAGGAGGGAGGGGAGGGAATCATGGCTGAGGGTATTATAGTCACAAGTTCCCCCTCCGCAGGGTCTTCTTTATGGCACGCACCCTCCTATTGATTTGTGACACCTCCTGCTACAGCCTGTCCAATCTGCGCAACATACGTTGAATGTCACGTTGCATTGCTCTAAAATCACGAGGGTCAATTACTGCAGCAGGGGTGGTCTGAGTGCCAGTTGTTGAGGTTTGTCCAGTTGTTGGTGCCATGCTTGGAGGGGGAGGTGCAGGTGCTGCTGTAGGTGGTCCTGGAGCTGAGGAAGTGGATGGTCCTGCAGTGGTGGCTGTCATCCTTGGTGCCACCTGGGTTGTAGTGGTGGTGCTGGTGGTGGCGGCTGTTGTGGACACCAAAGGGCCCCCTTGGGCAAATGCCCTCTACACTCCTGAGGCTCTTTCATGGCGATAATGCCATGCCATGTGACGGAACCCAGACTCCACAACCAGAATGTGGCGGTAACGCATCGTCCAGCGCTGAAACTCACAAATCTGGCTGGCATCCATATTGTCTGCTGTTAATAAAGATAAAGCCAAACATTAGGTACTTCATTGTGTGATATAGCTACTGATAAGAATCAGACAATACTTCTAGTGTAGATGAAACAGGCCAGATCACCATACAGATCACAGAATCTCCCTGAGGAAGTACATGGCAACGGAGCCTACACATGTCCTATCTAACAGCACAGCAATGGTCTAAAAGATGTGTACCAACGTAAATTACCTATGCATCATTGTTCAGCCATTAGTCACGTAAAAAATGCTGCAAGTCCTCCACATGTGACAGGCCAGCTAATGACTATCTTCTGGATGACAATCAAAGGCCACAAGATCTGTGATTTGTGAATGGAATTGCCAGGATAGAATGTAGTTGCTAATCATGAGTGGGTATCCTCGGTTTGGACAAGTGATTCACAGATTTACATGTCTGTGTACTAAACTTGGATGATCACACCTAGGTACACATTTCATAACCCTAAGCCTATGCCTCGGAGTGGGGGGTGAACAAGCAACACATACTTTCAAACATCAAGGACACCCAGGAAGCTTTGGACAGCTGTACGTGGGTTTGGGCAGTCCTCTACAGGTAAGGAGGGTGTCCAACTAGGATAGACCCAAACCTTGGACAATCTTATCCACATTTATGTTTGTAAATGCAAACAATTGTCAACATCATTTAATACCACTAATACCTGTCTTACAACAAGCAGATAGATGCAAGCACACATCTGGCATGAGCTGCATGCACACCTATGACATTGTACTCAAGTGCCACATACACGTTGCACAACATGTGGAGCTAGATGCTGCCAGGAAGTCAAACATACAGTTGAACATGTTCATTAGTGAACAGGGAGGCTCAAGTCTGTGGGTAAGACTTTGGCAACCCTGTTCTGTGAGATTCAGGGTCTGACTTGCTGACTAAATCGTGGATATGGGCTTCTGCTAATTTTTCTTCATAAAAATTTCAAAAATAAATGCCACCCTCCTCACATGGCCATGCCTACAGGGCTGCACTACAATCCCAAAATATGACTATACGCTACTGATTGTCCAACTCAAAGATGGAAAAAAACAGTCAAGTAACATATCAGTCAAGTAACATATCAGATCATTTGCCAGCACATCATAACTTGCTATGCGTCCAACACACAGGAGTCAATCACACAACAGCTGCAAATACCAACACAGAACAGAAATATCAACACTTACTGGATACGTCTGGGTCTGCAAATCGAGCCACTTCGCCTATTGTGTAAGGGGCAGGTCCACCTGTAAAGCATGGAAGGGTGAAATGTGCTCAATGTCTGTGCACTGTACAACACTTTTAAAAAAAATAGTGTGTGTAACATTATATCTGAAAGTCCTGCCTCTCAGGCATGATGATACTCCAATATACATACCACTGCAAACATGTATAGACCCTGTCAGTACAGTGAGTGATACACTCACATCTGCACACAAGCAGTGGCCCTAACTATCATGTGGTGACAAACATGCTCCATCAATTGGTTGCAGACTCATTTATGGAGTGTACTCCTCTCATCATTTGTACTCCTGAGAGATATGCAAAGCCACATTCCTGAAGCACTGCAATTTCAGTCACTCAGGTATTGTGGCTTGTGCATCAAGGGACAATCGGTTACTGTGTGGTGCTCATGTGGGTTGATTGAAGGTCATGATTTATTATGCTTTCTATAGTCCCTTACATGTAGGGCCTTTGTTGTGTGTAGGTTACATATGCTACATTTACAGTGTACCCTGAGCCACATACGCCCCCATGACACCATAATAGCAGGGTTCCTGCGAGTTACTTGGTGCCAATTTGAGGTAAGACATGGATTGGATATTTTTAATATTTTAATACAACAATGAGATATATGCTGACTGTGTATATTTTGTTCAACAATGACAGAATGCATGGGCACAGGTGTAGTCATTGCACCTGAAATGTGTCACTCATTGCCCTGTGTACCCATAATGGGTTTTGGAAATCACAGTTAGCCACATTCATCTTCTTACATTTGCCAAGTTGGGAGATCAGCGAGTATATAGCAAACTGACACTGTCACATTATTAAAACATGGTTTTGCAAATGTACCACTGTGTCAATCATGATGATGTAGGTTTCATTTTGTATGTACCTTCGGAATGGCAGCAGTCACAGGAATTCTGGTCTTCTGATCTTTGGCATCCATTCCTAATTTAATTGTGGAACAACCAAGTCAAACTATCAGCCTAAGATATTACACATGTTTGAAAGAAATTGGTACGTATGGGCCAGAATACAGTTCAGACATGTATTAGAAATAATTGGGGAACACATTAATTCTTTGAATTAGCTGGTGAAAATCATCTCTTTCCTGGTACACTCACAGACCATGGATAAAACATATGTTAGAGCCACATTAGCATCATCTATTGATGTGAAGGCAGCACTAATTTACAAGCTCCAGTTGTGTTTTGTAACGTAGTGCAGCTGTTGCGTCAACAAATGACAGTAATGTGTAGCAATTATTGTATAACTCAGGACCACTGTATGTTTAACTTGCATTCCACATATCCAAAAACATTGCCTGCAGCATATCAACAAATCTGCTACTGTCACTACAGAGCATTTAAATGTGCACATTACTCTGAATTGTACTCACAACCAGGGCCACCAATCACAATATCCAGGTGGTCCAGCAGGTCTTGCTCTGGCAACCAGGTGCTTTAGTTGGTGGTTGTTGCATGGTGTGATGTAGACGCGATGCAGATGGTACAAGACCTTTGACCACTGGAGCCTCCTCGCCTCTGTGTGATACCCCTGTATCACCCTGCCACCTGCTTCGATCATCAAGGGGAAGAAGTGGCACACCAGCCAAATAAATCCCCCCAGCTCCTCCTCACCCATTCTCCCAACACGTGGAATACCCAACATGACAGACATAATAAGAAAATTAAAGGGTACAGGAGATAATAAAGGGAAAGGAGGGAGGAAAATGAGAAAAAAGGAACCCTAAAACAGCCCCACTATCCAGAAACTAACAATACCCACAACAGACTCCCAACAGTACAAAGACACAATTTGACACCAAAAATGACAATTAAACACTTACAAAGAACAACTGAGACACTTACAAATAACACAGATGACATATTGGATGGCACACAGGAGACAAAATCACAATTGGGACAGACAAAACTCTGAGCACAGCCACACAGTCTAGAAAAATCACAGACTGCAAAGTGAAAGTGAAAGTACACCCACTGTACCAATTCTGTAAACAGGATATCCTATTACATTACTTCCTGCCTCAAATGCGGTGCATTTTTATTACGATGCGTCACAATATTGTGACGCTTACAGTCTGTGCGTCCATTTTTTTTGACGCACATGCTTAAAAATTACCCCGCATCCATAGTTCCAAATATTTACCATTGGTAACCAATTTCATGGGGTACAGTGTGGGAATTACCGCTTGGGCCAATGGATGTATCATGGCTGTGAGCGTCATTTTTCTACGCATATGCAGCGTTTTTTGATGCATATACAGCGTTTTTGGCGCGTATGCGTAAACATTTCTGTCTTTTACTGGGTTTGGGTCATTTCTCACATTTTTATAGTACATGACAGCTGTAACTATACAGAGATAGGCTGTTTGCACCTACATTGTGCATTCCAGTGTTTGGGCACATGTAGCAGATCACACTACTGCGGACCATGATCCTCTCGTTGTTGTACCGGATTTGCACTCTTCACTGATGCAATACAATAGATACCCAAACTTTTGGAATACAAATTGGTATTACCCAGTTTGAGCAGGTTGTGCGTCAATAGAGGATAGCAAGGCTATGCAACTTAATACATTAGCCCAGAGCCTGTATGTCAATGTCTGTGAATTGGCTATTTCAATTTGAGTTGACCCTCTGTGTGAACATCACAAGACGTGTTTTCATAAATGTGCTTGTCTGCATGTGTTGTGAATGTGGATAACCATCAGCTGCTATTCAGTGTGGCAATGAGTCAGGAAATGTGTTTGTCATACACAACGCAAGAAATGCTGTGTGAACTTCCCTGACGTTTTGGACAAAAGCATCTCTCATGACAAACTATGCACAGGATAGATAGAGGATGGGTGATAATGGCAATGGTACAAGACTAAGCCATCATATGTACTGGAATGTTGGATACCACTTCCTGGTCACTTGTTTGTATACTACCCATGAGTCAGGCATTTGAAAATGCTATGTATGTACAGTGTTTGTGACACAGAGTCCCAAAACAAAACCAAAAATGTAATGTCACTCCACAGTTTGAGTCCTATAAATGACCTATGTTTCTCTTGTGGCAGTGGAGCACCAGCATACCAAGCAGCATGTGTTCACATATTTCCAGTGGTTAATTGCACAACGGTGTCCAGTTCAAGTGTGTGGCCATGTGTACCCTGTGTCATTATTGGGGTCCATGTTGTCACAGTTACATGCAGGCCTAGTCATGAGTCTGTGGAGCCATTCCCTGCATTAACAGAGTAACCTTCAAAGCAGAATTGAACGAAAGCCAAAGAGGAATTGAAAAAACCCATGGGGATAGTCCAGCTAAGGCACTGCAGACGTTTTATGAGACTGACAGAAGGGCAATCTTGGTGTGCTCACAAAGTTGATGAATCAGTAATTTTAAACCGGCAGGTTTCATCACAACATTTGTACACAGGGTGGCCTCTAAAATTCCCACTGCAACCGAGAACATCAGTGCCTCTGTGCTGATTAATCTCACAGCTATTCACCACGCAAGCCCCATCAAAAGGGTGGGGCCGATGTGAATCTGTGTGTGGACCATCAGGGCACAAACATGTTTTGTCCTTTCATGCACATTAGCAAACGTTGTTTTTTGTGCTGGAGGCACCATACCCAGTCCATGCAGACAGCCATGGTACACTGTCACTGTTTGTCACTCATGCATACATGAAACCCAGACAAGGGATGGGCCGTGATTAGGCTATTTGAAGACATGTCCCACACCATGACACCGTAAGTAAACTGATTACGCTATACAATCTATTTGAGGATTCTTTGTAGACCTACCAGACACAATACCCCATGAGGAAAGTGAGGTCATGGAAAGCAACTATGAAACAAATGGAGCCACAGGGAACCTTTATGGTAACAGAAAGACAGGAACCAATCAGGCTAACAGGATGGAGGCTCTGTCAAGAACTAACATGAACGAGGCAAATACACAGTGAGCAGACTGGGACTGGGAAAAGTAGGAACAACACTGTGGAAAATGAAAACTGAAATTGTTCTGTGGCTGCAACGTTACACATTCACCCAAAACCTGTGTTACACAAGTGATTTATACGGCAATGCATAACAAGGATATACATATAATGGCAGCTTCTAAGCCGTTCCAGGCAGCAGCAAGGGCAGTGCAGGTTCAAATGGCTGGTCTGCATGGAAGTGCTCACAAATGTGTGCACTTCAGTCTCTCACAAGTCCTGTAGGTGAGAATCAAGTTCAAAGGGCAAACAATACCTTTCCCATGGGAAGCAATGGACAGGTGATTACAGGTCCTACAGACTACCAGGCAGTGCATTACCTGACCTGAAGTCCATGCAGACAGATGAACTATGACTATGGCATGCCATACTAAAGAGGGAAGCACAATGGAGTCAGAATGTGAGTCTGGTTGTGTGTGTAGTTGAAGGATTATCTGGGTACAAATAGTCCATTTCCAGGGCCCACTAGAGAAGGGTGGGGAGAGACTGAAAACATGGCAGTGGCAGGACTTATGACCTGGGATGGCATGCGCAGGGCATGTCTTGTGAGCAATGCTTGCCATACCTGGGGCACTCTTGCTATCCATTTGTAGCTAACATGGACTTCTTGTCACACATACTCCTTGCAGAGGTAGCTGATGTCACACTTACTGCTGTCAAGGGTCTGGTCATACATTCCTGTTACCAATGCAATAGCACATCCACTGCCTCATGTATGAGACAGTTTTTTACCTTATGAATGATGGTGTCTTAGTTATGTGCTGTATGCTGCAATGAACCATGTTGCCAACATGTATGTGTGCCACAGCTT